>NC_064574.1:78870440-79501690 GCF_937001465.1 Orcinus orca | reverse complement strand
TCAGTTTTTCCTCCCTGAAAACACTCCTTCCCCAAATAATCATTGTAGGAAAATAAACTAAAATCATTATCAGATAATAAATACTTAACTCCTATTTGACCAAAACTTTTTCTATGTATTTTTTTTTCTTTTTAATGAAAGCATAGAAGTTGGAAATTCATTTGTGCCATCTGTACACGTTTTAGAATTGAAGGAAACCACGATGCTATTTCCACAAGTTTGTTTCAGTTAGCCTTAGGTCCTTGGTTCTCATTTTGGATAAGTCTTAACACACGACCTGTTGCATGTGCATTCAGCCTTTTTTATAAAGTCAGTAACTGTGAACTGCTGAGATAGGTAATGACACCAGACTTGTTTGTTTGTTTTATTTAGGCAGGGAGAGGAATGAGTAGTAATTGAGGAAAACCTGACAGTTGCTTTTGCTAAAACGAAAATGGAGCTTCCAGTTGTGAAATGCACGTGTTGACCAGGATCCAGGTGACAGTGAAGATAGAAGAGTGTGACGATGCTCTGTAATGTGGCACAGTTACCCAGCATGACTTTCCTTAGAAGGCCCCCTCCATATGCTAGAGCGGAAGTCCCAACTAACCAAACCTACCGGAAGAACTAACAGAAGAGAGCTTTATAGCTTCTGTGCCCTAACAGGGGCCTAAGGTCAATGCCACGGATGGGAACAGATTTGCGGGGTGGGGTGGGGGGTTGGTGGGGTTTTCCTTAATTTATCTTCATGTTCAGTGAGCAGTGCTGTGTCCTTCCTTGTAGCATTTGGAAATGATTTACTGGAATTACAAAACCTATTTTTCTTTTAAATTTTAGCTTTGGCTCTGGCTGCTTTTTAGAATAATGCAAGATAAAACCATGTCTGAGGGCTAAAAATGAAGGAGGGAATGGGAGACTTGATATTTAAGCAGCTTGAATGGTTTATTTTCTTTTCTTTATTTTTAAAGAAATGCACTTGCCTATGATGCTGTCTCTCCAGTGAAATGATTACTCCTCCATTACTCTATTGATACAATATTGTGCATGCTAGTGTTGTATTTCTATACAGTAGCTTGAAATTTATTAACTTATACTGTAGGTGTTATGTATTCCTATGACAAAAAAAATTAAGTCTTCAAATTTTTTAAAGTTTTTTTAATTTAATTTTTCCTTTTGGGGGTAAAGTTTGCTCTACCAAATAGTGATTGTAACAAATTGATCTGTTTTGGATGTTGCTATAGTGACATGCAGTTATATATTTTGTTTTTAAGGGTGGGGGGGAAGCAAAAGAAACACCAGTGTTAGCTTAATCTTAATGTCTGGTGTTTGTCATGGTGAAATTATAACTATTACAGTGTAGGAGAACAACGAATATGTTCTCTGAATGAGCCTTTGTGCTTTTTGTCATGTTATGCAGTGAACTATTTTTAAGGTCTAATCAGTGATTATTTTTCCAACTCCGTGTTTCTCTAAGGAATTATTTCACACACGGACCATTCTTAGCAGTTTTCCTCAGTGATGGAATATCATGAATGTGAGTCATTATGTAGCTGTCGTACATTGAGCAAATAAACTTACAGATCTGATGTCAGTGCTAGTTTTATTTAATGAGTTGAAATTTTCCTTTGCTTTTGAAGGTTTGATTGGACATGGGTGTTCTGCCCCACTCAAAGAATGAGGTTGGACTGCGGGGGGAAAGGGGCAAAATGGTGTATATTGGAAAGTGCCTACCTCTGGGAATCAGACCTGGGTTTACTGACCTTAAAAAATGATCGCATCTTTTGGGTCTCCATTGTTTCTATTATGAAACGAACCTTAAGTTTGAATCATGACTCCTTTTGATTCTCGGTCAAGTGACTAAACTTCTGAGCCCTGAGGGTGGGGGATATAGGTCTAAATGAAAACCGGGTCACGTGCCTGGTTTGGTATTTCTCAGGTGCCCATTGGAGATCTCATTGTGTTTTAAATGAGGTGGGTTTTTGCATTTTAAGATGTTCATTCATAAATATATTGTCTTGGGTTTTTAATTTTTAAGTCTTCTGAGGTGGTCAGCAGCCTTAGTTGACGTGGGCTGCACTCAGCAGCCTGCTGTTTCTGATGGCAGCTGTCAGGATGTGCCCACGGCTTGGATCACATCCCTGGACGTGTGGGGTGATCTGCCCTGACCAGCTATGACGAGGGGTTTGTCTACAGGAAGGAACACCAGGGCAAAGGCGTTCTCCTCCACTGGCTTGGGTGTGCTCCAGCAAGGCAGGAAGGGGCTGGCTGCCCTGGTTCATGCAGAGGAAGAGGACGGCTTTTGAGTTTTTGGAGAAATTTTAATTCACATTTTAGGAATAACACTGGGGGACTAGGCTTTTGCCATGTTAATGAATTCACGTGTTTTGGCTCTTTGTCCCTCAGAACCAGCCTGAGAGCGCCGCTTCTGTGGACACAGAAGTGACCTGTGTGCCTAAGGTCCCACAGCTCACTGATGACCCATGTTGCAGCCGCATCTTCAACCCTCCTGAGCTTCGCCTCCTAACACCAGGCTGCTTCTGCTCCTCTAGGAGAGAACACTGAGCAGCAGCCAGCGCGCTCACTGAGCAAGAGCTCAGTGTGGCAGTTACTGGATAGGGGCAAGTTGTACACGTCTTGCCAGCCAGGGGGGTTGAGAGATGGGCAAGATCAGCACAGGCTCGCCAAGGCTCTTCAGAAAGAAGGGCAGCTCCTGGAAGGTGGTACCATTACACCCTTGTTCCTGTGGTGTAACGTCCCATTGTGAGTGCCTGGAATTTGACATAAGACTGGAATTTGCCCAGAGGATTTTCCACAGACAGACTGCTGGAGATAAAAATGCTGTCTGTTGCTGCATTTCCACCCAGTTTTAACAGTTCATTGATGCAGTGTTTCTTAAACTTTTTCATCTCAGGACCTCTTTACATAACTCTTATGTAGACTGTATCAAAAACTAGAAACTGAAAATACTCATTTGTTTAAAAATAATGGAAACCTGTTACATGTTGCGATACATAACAATTTCATGAAAAGTAACTGTTCTCCAAAACAAAAAATAGAAGAGTAGCGTTATTTTACAATTTCGCAGATCTCTTAGTAGAAGTCATCTGGACTCTCCTAGCTCCTTCTGCATTCAATCTCCTGTGACATATTTCCAGTGTGAAGTATGGGGGTGGGGGGTTTGCATTAACAGTGATAAGCAGTTGGAAAAGAATGGCCCTGAAAAGTTGAGGTTAAGAAAGCTCTCCTAATTCAGGAATTGAATGATACCCCGGATTAGGCACTAACGATAAAGGTCCTCTTCCTCAACGCACTCTAGAACTTAAAAAATAACTGATAGTGGGAAGGAATTAAATAAAGGTGATGGGCAGGAGGGTAATTGTAAAGGAGTGAATGATCTACTTGGCTTCGGGCATCCACAGAGCGGGGTTCTGCATTCCTAGAACTTTGCAGGTGGAGTGGAGGGGCTATCAAATGGGACTTAGTGGCAGGGAACCTTTCAGTGGAGCAAATAAGTTGCCTGGTGAAGCGAGTGCAGTTTCCCTTCACTCTATTTATATGTAACGACCGCATGCACTGGCCTCTGCGCTGGTGAGCGGAACCTGCCTGTTGACTCACACTGGTTGATCTGAGTGGCTGAGAATGGCAGCTACCTCTTCCTGTGCAGTTTCCAAAGCAAACTTGGAGAATCAAGCTGGTAACACCGTTTTCTATTTCTTGGAGCTGACATTAAGTGGTCTCCAGCCTAATCAACATTAAAATGTGGTGTACCAGCTTACTAATTTAATTGGCCTGCTAGTTTGAACTTTCCAGTTCTGGTATGGGTAAATGTGGTTGGATCTGAATGGCCACAAACCCTACCTCTGATTAACCAGATACCTGTGGTCAGTGAAGAGTTGGGGCTAGAGTGGCTGGATCACACTGACGGGAGTCCTCAGTACCAGCTCATAGGATTTTTGGTATTTCATCTTCATAACTTAATCCTTACCTGGCTTTATATTTTTAAAGGGCTGTAAAGGGAAAAAGTGCAAAGAGGCAGTATGTTGCCCGTGAAACTTAAAATATTTACTGTCTGGACAGTAGTATGGTGACATCGGGTAACAGTAAGTCTCCCATGGTTTTCCCAGCCACCCATTTCCCTTCCTAGAGGTAACGAGTGACTGTCCTCTGTGTTTCATAACCTGCCTCAGTTTGAGATGGAAGGAGTTTTGCTGCTTTTGAGCATTAAGTGACCCGTGGGTCATATAAGGTTTTGCCTTGTGGTTTTTTGTGGGTTTTTTTTGGCTGCACTGCGCAGCTTGTAGGATTTTGGTTCCCCCACCAAGGATTGAACCCAGGACTTCGGCAGTGAAAGCGTGGAGTCCTAACCACTGGACTGTGGGAGAATTCCCTGGCTTATGGTTTTTAAATGTGGATATTTGAAACCGGTGGTCCCAGTAATTGCCTCTTGCTTTAGATTTAACCCTGTTTAAAGGATAGCTAGGTGGTATCGGGGGACTTGACCCCCCCAACCTTTTTATAGTTTGAAAAATTTCAAACACAAAAGTTGAAAAGATGGTACAGGGATAAACCAAATATCCATTGCTTTGTGACATTTTATATTTGTCTTGTGGAACCTTGAAAGTAATGACATTGCACTCCCTATGTTGATATTTCTAAAAACAAGGACATTGTCTTATGAAGGCCACACTGTCATCACACCTAAGGAATTCACAATAATTCTCTAATACCAGCCCATATTCAGATCTCCCCAAATTTTGCCCAGAATGCCTTTGATAGCACTTTCTAACCCCCTCTCCTCTGATCCAATGAAATCGATTAATTGGATTTCATAATAGTTTTCTTTAGCCTCTACTCCTTCCACCTCTTTTTTATAACATTGACTTTTCCAGAGACCAGGCTACTTGGTGGTCTTTTAACACATTCTGGGTTTTGTCTATTTGTTTCCTCCTACGTCATTTGATTTGTGTCTTATTCCTGTTGGGGTGCTTTTTTTGGTCTTGCATAAAGATTTTTCTTTGTCCCTCCATCCAGCCTTTTCATTGGTTCAGGTGGAACCGAATTTGAATTGAGTGGTGGCCGGCCCAGGGCTCTTCCACCAGAATCAGGTGGCCTTAAGCAGCGGTCAGCACCAGGGCCTGTGACCTGAGCCCAGGAGGACAAAGCTGCCTGCCTGTCACCCAGAGGAACCATCTTGTTTTCTGAGTAGTCTTTTAGGTTAGGGTGTTTTGCCTCCTCAAAATCCTCTCCTGTTTCCCTTGGATGGGAAAAGAACTAGGTAGGTGTCCACTCAGCACATGCTTTGACTCAGCAAGCCATCTCATACATGTGCTCACTTGACCTGGTGAGTCCTGGTGGCCTGCCGCTGTTTGCCCCTATGCCTGGCAGAGGCGGGAAAATAGTGCAGCCCACCACTCCGAGTTTTCAGGAAGCTGCAGTCATGTCTGAGAGGCTGCCTACATATTGGATCTACCTTGGGAGAATGAATCTAGACTTTCAACACAGTCTTGGTGTTAACTGGTTATTCCCACCACGATGGACAAGTTACCCTACTACTTACTGGCTCTCAGATAAGGGGCCAACACGAGACATCAAACCTTCCATCTCTTCATTCTCTTAGCCTCCTTAAGCCAGATTTTTAGGGCCGGGGTTTTGATGGTTGGTCAGTTCTTTAAAGCCTGACTGAAAGCTCATTTTGGATTCCCTTTGGTTTGTTATGAAAGCATTTTGCATTCCAAAAGTCCTTGCCTCCCAAAATATGGAGGTGTTACGTTATTACGGTTTATAAGTGGTTTTGCCTGCTCAGTTTGGAAACTGCTGAGTTTTCAAACAGACATTCCTTTTGGGGAGTGTGGTTCCTCAATGATGAGTACTAGGTTGGAGAGGGTAGTGGATGGACTAAGTGAAAAATATTCTCTTGACCAAAATTAGGCCTTACATTCAAATACACACGATAGATTTGGCAGGTAATGGCTGGGTAACCCGTATAAAGGAGGAGCAGCTTGTGGCTGACTGCAAGCATTTTGGGTGAGTTCCTTTCAATGTAATTTCGCTAAATGCTGTCCAGATCCCCAAGATCAAACACTTCATTACACTGCTGGGCAAAAGCAAAAGGAGCAATACTCCCCTAATACCCTAAGTGTTAAGGGTTTAAAATTTATTTAGCCCAGTGGTGATAGGGCCAAAACGAACCTAGACAACAAAACAGCCTTCATCCATTCCTCAGGGCTTCAGTACCCAAGAATGCACCAGCGACTGGTCTGGCCGCCTCTGCCCCATTTATTTGGGTTTACCAAATGATTTGCGGGGCTCCGGAATTGGGAGGATTCAGCAGCCTTCCGGGCCCCGGGCCCCGGGCCCCGGCCCCCCGCCCCCCCGCAAGGGCCGGCTCCAGTGGCGCCGTCCTCTGCTGCCCCCCGCTGGGCGCCGCCCGGCTCTGCAGCAGGCCCGGGCCCCCGGGTGTCGGCTGGGTTCGGCTTCCTGCAAGCCTTCGCGTTACCCGGGTTGGGCCCAGACCTTGGGACGGCAGTAGGGCCCCCGAGCTCGGCCCGCGCCCAGCTCCAACCCATTCGGGAACTCCATCCTCGGCCTTCTCTCCGGTCACCTATCCGCAAACACCTGGGCCCCAGGTGCAGGATTTCGCTGTCTGCGTGTGCCCGGGACCTCAGTTCTGCGCGGGGATGCCTGCGCGTACCCGCACCTGCGATTCCGCGTGGGTGAGCCTCACCGCTCTGCGCGCCCGCCTGACATGTCTTCGGCGCTGCCCTGTAGGCCAAGGAAATCTGACAACCCGGGATCGCCAAGGTTCCAGACCAGACCAGACACCCGGATGTGAGCTTGGCGGGGATGCGGCCGCCTTCCAATCGCGGGCAGCGGCGAGAACCAATCACAGCTAGCCTGCCCCGCTCCTCCAATGGTCGGCCTGTTGCTAGGGCTTTGCGCCGTAATCTGCCCGGCGGTGCCCCAGCCCTCCTCCCACCGCGGGCTTTCATAATTCCTGTCTCTCCACCCCCGACCCTGATCTCCATGTTCCACTCTTTCCTTGGTCTCCGCCCTCCGTGTGAGCCTTTGTCACCCGGAGTAACCTGGCCTGCGTTCTGTAGGGCGTTACAACGCCTTATAGGGTGTTAGCGACATCTGTGGGCCTTGTCCATTGCCGCGGTCGGTGGAAGGAGCTGGTGTGGGAGGGCGGAGCTCAGGCTCCTGCGGGGCCCTTGACCGCGTACCTGCTCCTCAGATTCCCCGTCTGAACGACGACGCAGCCTCTAAAGTCCACTGCGGGTTCGTCATGCTTTCTTCCCTACGTATCTCTTTTTCTGGAGCCAGCCCCTGTAGGTAGGTCTACGTTATTCCCACATTGCAGAGGAAGCCGGGTCTGTCTACAGCTTGCCCGGCCCACAGACCAGTTGGAGGGGCTCAAAGGGAGATGGCGAGTGGGGTCTGTCAGGTTCCATCACCTCACACGAGAGGGACTCTGAGGCCAGCTTCTGCCCGTCTTTGGCACTCAAGGCCCTCCACGGCCAGGCCCCAGCCCCTCTCCAGCCTCGCCTGCCGCCTGCCCCCGGTGTCAGCCCAGCTCCCGTCCCCGCTGAACACCCTTCTTTCCCCCACACTCGCCGGATAGACGCTCCTAACTGGGAATTGTGTGGTGGCCGGCCGGAGCTCTCCCCCAGAATCAGATTTCAGAAATGATAGGGAGCGCAGACACCCCAATCTCTGCCCTTCTCATCTCCCAACATAGAGCTCTGTAACCTGAGGCCGAGAGGGGAGATTGGTTGCCCAAGGCACACAGTCAAACCTGGATTTAGGAATTGAAGACCAACTTCAGTGTGGTTGCTGTTTAGAAAAGTGAGATTTCCGTCACTCAGCAACGTGTCATTTTCCAAATGAAGGGCTCAAAGTGGTAGAAAACTTAAGAGTTTAGGATTTGAATTCTCAACCCATCCTGTCCTAGTTGTGAGGCGTAACTTCTCAAGTTCCTTCGTCCTTCAGAGGTCAGTTTGCATATCTGTAAAATGAGAATATTACAGACCACCTCATAAAGATGCCTAGAATTGACTGGACGCTTCCTGGGTGCCCCAGACACTGCTCCAAGGCTTCACTTATGGGAGCTCCTTTTTATCCTAGATGTGAGGCTGCCCAATTCATGAATAATTGACCAAAGCCAGCTAGAGCTTCAAATTTACTCAGCTGATTTTTTTTTTTTTTTTTTTTTTTTGCGGTACGCGGGCCTCTCACTGTTGTGGCCTCTCTCGTGGAGCACAGGCTCCGGACGCGCAGGCTCAGCGGCCATGGCTCACGGGCCCAGCCGCTCCGCGGCATGTGGGATCCTCCCGGACCGGGGCACGAACCCGTGTCCCCTGCATTGGCAGGCGGACTCTCAACCACTGCGCCACCAGGGAAGCCCTGAATTTTGTTTTTTAACACTCCTTTTCCTCTCATTAATACTGAATGGTCACATCTACTCTAACTCCGTTTTCTTTTCTTTCTTTCTTTTTTAAAAATTTTTAAGTCTTTTTTTTTCTGGCTGTGCTGTGTGGCATTCAGGCTCTTAGTTCCCCAACTAGGGATTGAGCTCGTGCCTCTTGCAGTGGGAGTGCGGAGTCCTAACCACTGGACCGCCAGGGAATTCCCTAACAGTCTGTTCTTTTCTTTCTCAGAACTTTATATTCCTGATTATAAATTAAATCTCCATTATCAACTTCTCCATTGCTTCTCTCCATCCATTCTCACATCATTTAAACTCATTAAGTGTCTTTAGTCTTGAAAGGAAATCTTCTCTACACTTATTTTCTGAAGCTCAAGCCCCATTTCCTTCCCTTTTGTAACAAAACTGAAAGAATGATTACCATTTCCTCATATTTCCCTCAACCTTTTTTTCTGGCCATGCCCCACAGCGTGTGGGATCTTAGTTCCCCAACCCTTGCCCTCTACAGTGGAAGCGTGCAGTCCTAACCCACTGGAGCTCTAGGGAGGCCTCAACTTTGGGAAGGTCACCAGTGATTTCACTCTCTAATAAGGGTGATCTCCATATTATTATCTTAATAAGATCAAAGTTATCTTCCCATAATTAATTCCCATGAGTGTTTCTTTCTTACTCGAAAAATAAAGGCTTCACATGTATTAATTCGTATGATCAGCTTCATTTTGCAGAGGAAAAAACAGACTTAGCAACTTGCCCATGGTCCCACAGCTAGTAAGTGCCCCAGTGGGGATTTGAACCCAGGCAGTTTGACCAGTGCCCACAAGCACAACTGTAATCCTCTGCTGCCTCTCAGTGGCATGAGGTTGCTGTGAGGATTTAATAAGCGAAGGAGTGGTTGGCAGCTAGCAGGTGCCCCGTACACGCCAGTGTGATTAGTAACAGAACACCTACGCAGCAAAGACGCAGAGGGTGAGGCAGGTCTCCCTGGGCTCCAGGCCTTGGCTCCGAGACCCTGCAAAGGCAGACTGAGGAAGTGAGCTGGGTCCTTCACGAGGGAACTTCCAGGAGGCTTGAGGGCATTCAGCGACTGAGGCCCAGAGCAGAGAATATGACCAAAGGTATGGTAGGTGCACGGCTAGGGGGCGTCAGTGTTTTCCAAGACTCGGATTTTCTGCCCCCATTTCTGCTCTGGGCCTGGCAGGACCCAGAACCTGGGCAGAGATTCCCGAAGTTTCTGGGCTGCGTGGTGTCAGGTATCTGGGTGTCTCTGGGAGAGCACCAGGGGGCACTCACTCATTGTCCTATCTGGGCCTCGGGGTGGGGGGGGAGAGGAGAGGGGATGGGGAGGCCCAGCAACAGGGTGTCCTACAGGGGGTGCCTCGGGCCTTACCGTGGCCCCACTCCATCCTCCTTACAGGTGGGGTAAGACTTCCTTTCTGGAGTCGGTACAGTCTGAGGCCTGAGTTAGCATGGCCTGCTGCCTGCTTGGTGGGGATTGGTTACTCCTCCAGAACCATTCTTCCTCCCACCCAGAGCCTTGGGGCTCCATGACCCCTGCTGAGGGATTGGCCCGTGGGACCACTCCTAGGGTTCAAGGCTTTCAAGCTGGTAAGGCCTGGAGAAGGGGGTTTTCGGGATCAACGGGGCCACCAAGGGCATTGTGCAAGGATAGCTCAGCCACCAGGGCCCAGAGAGACGTAGGGGAGGGGCTCCCAAAAGGGAGGGGGGCTTGGTGAAGCGAGAAGATGCAGTGATGGATTTGGGGGTTCAGAGAAGATGGGAGAACTCCCAGAAAGGAGGGAGTTTCAGTGTGGGAGAAGGGGCTTGGTGTTGGGAGGGATGCAATGATGTGGGGGAGTGGGACGAAGTAAGGGAGATGCAAGATCAGAGAGGGACAGGGAGACCCAGCAAGGAGGATGGAAGCTCAGAAGGGGCTGCGGCCGGGGGAGGGCTCAGGGACCGCTCTGGTCATCCATTCACCTAAATTCTCAATCCCCCTGTCCTGCCACTGTTCCATTGTCTCCCCAGCCTGAAAACAGCTATCCCTAAAGGTCTTTTTTTTTGGCTGCACTTTGGGACTTGTGGGATCTTAGTTCCCCGACCAGGGATTGAACCTGGGCCCCCAGCAGTGGCAGTGCAGAGTCCTAACCACCAGACCCCCGGTCTCCCTGCTGTTTTTCTTTGTTTGTTTTGTTTTGTTTTGTTTTTGGTAAGGGACTTTCGAAAGGACTATCATGAACCCATCTTGATGAGGGGGGAATGACGTGGGAAGAAAAAGTTTGTCCAGACCTGCCCTGGGGTCAGAGCCAAGACTGAAGGCCTTCCTCATGTCAGGCCCTTGTTGGTCCTGCAGAAAGTTGTCTTATACCCTTGGGCATCTCTGGGACTTTGGCCTTCCTATTATTTATTTATTTATTTATTTATTTATTTATTTGCGGTACGCGGGCCTCTCACTGTTGTGGCCTCTCCTGCTGTGGAGCACAGGCTCTGGACGCGCAGGCTCAGCGGCCATGGCTCACGGGCCCAGCCGCTCCGCGGCATGTGGGATCTTCCCGGAACGGGGCACGAACCCGTGTCCCCTGCATTGGCAGGTGGACTCTCAACCACTGCGCCACCAGGGAAGCCCCTTCCTATTATTTTTAGGGGACCCTGGGTAGCTGCCAGTCTTGGCGATTCCCCCTTGATTTCCGGTCTGCACAGAGCTGACAACACTGACAATCAAGGCAGGAGGGGCCTCAGGGGCCCCCCAGACCCCTCAGAATGGGAACTGAGCCCAGAACGGGGCTGGACCCCAGGCCACGCCTCCAAAAGGGACAGAGCTGGCGCAAACCTAGAGCTGGCCTTAGCCCAGTGCTTTTTCCTGAACACAGAGCTGCTCCTGCATCCCTATCTATTCTTTTTTTTATATATATATAAATTTATTTATTTATGGCTGCGTTGGGTCTTCATTGCTGCGTGCGGGCTTTTTCTAGTTGTGGCGAGCGGGGGCTACTCTTCCTCGCGGTGCACAGGCTTTTCATTGCAGTGGCTTCTCTTTGTTGCGGAGCACGGGCTCTAGGCATGTGGGCTTCAGTAGTTGTGGCTCGTGGGCTTAGTTGCTCCGCAGCATGTGGGATCTTCCTGGACCAGGGCTTGAACCCGTGTCCCCTGCATTGGCAGGCGGGTTCTTAAGCACTGCGCCACCAGGGAAGTCCCAACCCCTATTTATTCTTTAAACCTTCCTGGCAGGCTCCACCCTGTTCAGCCCGAAGTGGGGGTGAGGGTAGACTTCCTTCCGCTGAGACAGCCCCTGGACCACGAGTGCTGCATCTTGACCCAACCATTGCCACTTAGGCTGGGCAGGAAGGTGTTGCAAGCTGGTAGGCGTGCAAGGCTGGAAGGAAGGGTAGGAGGGGGTTATTAAACTGCAGGGACCTCTCCTAGGGCAGGTCAGTTTTCCCCAGCGTCCCCGCATATTACCTTCTCCCCCTGGGCTGCAAGCTGGGAGCCCTGTCTGGGCACTTGACTTTCCCTTGCCCTCAGTCTGCCCTTCAGAAGAGATGGAAGTGGCCAACTGGCCAGTGAGGCTCTTCCGCCCTCCACGCTCGTACCCGAGACCATCCAGAGATTTTGCTATTGATCTGGAGCCGTCTCTTCTTAGCCAGGCCTGGGATTCCTGGTATTTTTCATGCTTCCAGCTTTCCCTGCACAACTAGCTGTTGGCAGAGCTGTCTCATAAGAGGCCCATGAGAATATGGTTCATCCTTAGGAGGCAGAATTAGATGCATATGATGAAGTCAAAGTCACCTGGGCAGGTGGAGGAGGGAGGGGAGGATCCAGAGCCCTTGACTAAGAGGATCTTTGCCAGGGATGGAGTCATTCCCGCCCCCAGGCTCCTGTGCTCTTCAGGGCTGTTCCAGCCCTGGGCCATGGTGGATGGACAGACAGTACACACCTTGGGGTGGGGGGGGGCACACATTCCCAGAGTCCACTTCCCTAGGAGAACAGCATGAGGGCAGGGCTTAGCCCCCATTTCATCAGGGTCTGAGCTGCAGGGCCCAGTGGCAGACTCTGGCTAAGACCAGCCCAGGCTCGCCCAGCTGCCTTCACCCATGCTGCATCCTCCTTCCCTGCTTTGGTCCTGAGCTGGAGCTCAGTCGCTGCTGTGCACGTCTGGACCCGGCGCTGAGTGCTGGCTGCAGGGCTGTCCCAAACCCCCAGGTCCCACTGTGTGCATGTGGGGATTGGGTGTAGTGTAGAGTTGCAGGGGGTCCGGGGTAAGGCCAGCAGATAGAACCCCCTCCAGGCTGATCTCTGCCCTGCCCTGGGCTCTGCCAGGGCACGTAGGGCTTGTGTGGCTGCCAGCCGGCCAGGGGTCTGGGGTCTCTAATGGTCAACCTCCTGGTCCACCCTGGACGGGGGCTCCAGTCCAACCCTACCCTCCTCTTCTCCCTTCGCTTGGTTGCCCCTCCCCCATCACAAAGGTGCTCTGGCCGTACCCTTTGGATCCAGCACTGGGGTCCTCCGCAGCCATTCTCTGGGCGGCTTTTGTTCCCCACCCCACCCTCTCCACAGAGCAGTCTCTCTGGCAAACCCTAGGTTGATTCAGTAGCAGGGAAGATGAGGGCAGCTGGAAACAATTCACTCCCCCAGCAGCCAAGGTCTGGTGGCTGCTTGACCTTACATAGACTGAAGTCAGCAAGCCCCAGGCACGGAGCCCAGGATTTTAGAGGTCCCCTCCTTCCCCCACCCCCAGCACCCCGACATCCGGTGTGTCACCCCACACTGCAGAGCCTGCTGCTGCCACATCTGGCGTGCGAACCCCCTCTCCCCCTCTCCCTGGCAGGACCCATGTCCACTACATCTCAGCAGCACGCTGCCCCTGCCTCACGGCTGCCCCTCCCATCCACTCTCCGCTAAGGTCTGGAACCCTGTTTCTAAAGCAGGGATGCTTAAACCCTTTGCTTAGCCTGCACTTAGCGTGGCCTTCGGTGCCCTCCAAGATGGGGCCCCCGCACCTCCTTCACTTGCCCTCCCTGCTTGCAGCCCCTCCTCCAGCCTGACCACACCAGCCTTCCAGCCCTCGCCCATGCAACTCCCCCTTGCCCGTCACACAAGGGTCACTTCTGGAAATCCCTCCTTCCCACTCCACTGAGACTCTGCAGGCTGTCCTGGGCCTTCTCTGATGGTAGAATGCTGCTCGTCACTGTGCTGTGTCCTCCGCTTGCCCCCTTGAGCTCAAGCAGGGACTTGGACCTACGGGCTGGGTGCTGGGCCCAGAGAAGGAGCCAACAAGGAGGGCAGATTCCATAACTGGGAGGGAGAGAGAAAAGGAGAGACCCAGGGATCAGCCTGGAACTGAGAGCGGCTTGTGCACTCCAGGATCCCTAGGGGAGCTGGAGCTGGTGAGAGGTGAGCAGCTGCCACAGGGATTTGAGGTCCCTGAGGGCGCCTTTGTCACTGGCCTGCAGCAGGGGGCATTGCCCCTCAGGCACCCTTCGGCAGAGCAGAGGGACCCAGATGCTAGCATTCACTGAACCAAGGCCAGTGTCTGAGTCTGCAGACCTGAATGTCATCAGAGGCGTTTAGAGAGGGACCCACTGAAAATCAGGGCAACGCTTGGCGAGGCCGGGGACAGCAGTAGGGCAGGGACTCCCCAGGCATCTCAATGCCCAGAACTGGCCTCTCCCCGTGGAGACCCCGGGACCTGAGCCAGCCTGCCCCACCCACCATTCCGCCCAGAGGTGCTGCCCAGATCCCACATCTTTGGAGATGAGCTCTGGGCGTAGGGCCAGCCCAGCCCGGGCTCCCCTCCTGCCTCTGCCCCACCCCCCACTTCCTCACCTCCTACTTTGGTTTCCCACGGAGACTGCGGCCTGTTTCTTTTGCAGGGACTGAATCCTTCACTTCCTACCTCCCTTGTGCCTCAGCTGTGACCCCAGTGTTGGCCTGAGCCCCCGGATCTATATTCCATTCCTATAGCACCGACAGCACCCAGGCGCTGACCCCTGCCTACCCCAGGCCATGGCCCTGGACTTTGGGCCTGAGACCTGGCAGCTCTTTCCAGGCCACTTTGCAGCCTCGCCCCCTCGAGTGGCCCTGGCCCCCAGGCTCAGCTGCATCCCTGTCCTTCTCCTCCTGAGGCCCCACGGAGGCTGATGCGGCAGCACTTCCAGCTGTGGAGCCCCCACCCCCACCCCGCCAGCCTTGTGTCTGAGTTAATCTGACCTCCCGTGTCTGGGGCGACGCAGATGGCCCTCTGCTCCCTCCAGGACGAGCTGTGTGAACCTGGGCAAGTCTCTTCACTTCTTTGAGGCTCACTGCCCAGTTGTCAAGCAGCAGTAACCGCACCTCTTCTCGGGGCTGATGTGAGGATTACCTGGTCAAAAGCTCACAAGTAGCTCTCCCACACGTCTAGGGCACCAGTGGAGGAGCTGGCAGCCCGGCAGGCTTGCAGTCACTCTCTCCGACCAGATTTGGGCACCCGGCCACCCCCGTGGAGGTCAGGGCCATCCTGTTGCCAACCACAAGGGCACTGGCCAGCAGAGCGAGGGTGAGAACTGGACAGGCTGACTGGGTCGTGGCCACGGGAGCGTGGAGGCATCCAGGAGACATCTGAGACGTGGGGGGGTCTGCGTCTCGGGGAGAGGGTGGAAGATTTAGGCAATCAGAGCTCAGGAAACCAGGTGGTAGGGCGGGTGGACTGGGCGGCATCCTGGCTGACAGGCCCAGACCTGTGCTGCCAGCTGGCCCAGCACCGTCCTTGTGCCAGGTGTTTTCTTCCTTGTTGGCCTCCTTCCAGGTTCGGCGGGGCCCTCAAGGGCCGGGACCTCCTTTGGCTTTACGCCTGCTCCAGATGTGCTGTCCCAACAGGGAGCCCGCACCAGGGAGGAGAAACTGAGAAGTTGGACGGCATGAGCAGTGGTGTGTGGGTGCCCCAGGCCCCGCCCTGCGGGTTCTGCTCCTCTCAGGGACCCTGACACAGTAGGGCTGTGTACCCACAAGCGTCTGGCCATAGCCCCCGGCTCTGGGACCTTGCTGGTGGAGAGAACGTGGGGTCTCAAAATCCCTCATCTACTTTCAGACTGGGCTCCAAAGCCCCCATCTACCTTCTCCCTCCCCTAGGTCGCCCCGAACCCTCCTCGGGCAGGGGAGAGGGTCGGGGCAGGACAAGGACAAAGGCCGAGGTTGGTGTGGGTGTTCCTGCCGGCGACAGTCAAGGCAGGCCCTCCTGTAGCCACTGCTTCCCCTGGCAGGTCTTTGCCTCTCTTCCACCAAAACCTAGGCCACACCTGCCCTCGCTCTCTGCAGGGCACCCTCAGGCCTGAGGGCCCAGGCCCCCTGCTACCTGCACGGCCTGGCCTGGCGGGAAAGGTCCTTTGACGAGGCCAATCTCCCCTAAGAATGCCACCTGGGCCACCCCCCCCATACCATCTATCTGGTCCTGCCCCTCTTCCCCAGGATTAATGAAGTTATGAGGAGGGCAGGAAGGAACTCTGAGCTCCCAGGAAGCTCCCCTCCCCAGACCCTGCCCTGTCCCCCCTCACCTGCCCCCTGCCCAGGTGTTCCTGAGTGCCTAAGCCTGGGCCAGGTACATCTCCTTGTTTCCCCTGATCCCACACCTGGCCCTGGATTTGTTTGTTTTTTTCATGAATTTATTTATTTATTTTTGTCTGCATCGGGCCTTTGATGTGCGGGCTTTTCTCTAGTTGCAGCGAGCGGGTTCTACAGCGCAGGCTCAGTAGTTGTGGCGCACGAGCTTAGTTGCTCCGCAGCATGTGGGATCTTCCCAGACCAGAGCTCGGACTCATGTCTCCTGCATTGGCAGGTGGATTCTTAACCACTGCGCCACCAGGGAAGCCCAGCCCTGGGGGTTTTAATTGCCGTAAACAATGACTGTTTCTCTCTTACTAAACAAGGGACTGGAGGGCAGGGCTGTGCCCTGTGATGGATACCACTGTACCCACAGGGCCCAGCGTGCGTCTTGGCACACAGCAGGCCCTCAGCAAAGGTGATGAACGTGTGAACCACCAACAACCCCTATGTCTCCACAAACACACCAGGGTCCGAGGCAGGGGCAGGCAGTTGTTTCGAACTTTATTTGAGAAAAACAGAAGGTAAAGATATCAAAAGAGTACAGAGGTTTGGTGGGTGGGGACGGTCAGTGATGGCTACTGTGGAGTGGGCAACTAGGCTAGGGCCTTTACTTGTTTCCAGGCTGTTCAGACTTCCCAGCTTCTGGGCCCCCAAGCTGGGCACGCGCCTCGAAGGTGACAGGGATGGTGATCTCTGCCGACTGGGTGGCTGGCTTGGGCAACGGGGCCTCCACTGTGAGCGTGCCCTCGGGGGACAGGGAGGAGGAGACCTGGGTGGGGTCCACACCGGGGGGCAGCCTGGACACGCAGAAAGGGAGGAGAAGCATTACACACTTGTGTGTCCCTGCGCCCTGCTCCCGTCCCCCCAGCTCTGGAGCCAAGACTCACGTGTATTTTCGAGTGAAGCACCGGGAAATGTAGCCGTGCTCGTCCTGTCGCTCTTCGTGCTTGCCTGAGGAAGAGGGGAGTGGCGGGGGGGCGGGTAGGAGGTCAGAGGAGGCAGGGAGGGGCGGCCTCTCCAGCTGGCGCACATCCAAACGCGTCCCACCTGGCGGCCAGGACTCAGGGCAGGCAAGACTGACTAAGGGATTTGTGTGCCCCAGGCCGTCCCGGGATCTCAGAAGCTTCTGGAAAGTTCGGTTCAGGGGCTTTGGGAGCGGTGAGGGGGGCCGCAGCGCCGGGCACGCGCACACGCCCCCTCCGCGGACACGGGCTAGGGGCGGAGACGGCGTGGGGCGGGCGGCGACGCCCTCTTCATACCAACCGCCGGCCGAGGTGGGTAGGCGCGCGGGTGGGGGCGGGGAGACCTGGTCCCTTGGGGGTGGGGCTGGGGCCGTGGGGGGGTCTCCGCTGGAAGGGGGCGTTTCTTCTCTTAGCGTAGACTTTTTAGGGCTAAAAGATCCATTAGGAGCTATCAGCACCCCCCAACTCCAGAGGAGTGTATACAGGCCAGGGGCAGGGCAAGGAGGCCCGCCCCGCGCCCCGGGCTCTGCCCCCGGGTCCTCGGCTAAGCTTTCACTTTCCAGCCCCCGCCCCGCCGCCCCCCGCCCCGCATTTCAACCCAGGTCCCTGACCAGGGCTCCTCCCCAGGACCGGCGAGAGGCCGGAGGCCGGCGCCCCAGTCCCCGGGGGGGCTCACCAGTGATCTCCACCACGCCGTCCTTGGTCTTGACCGTCAGCTCCTCGGGGGCGAAGTGGTTGACGTCCAAGGACACGCGCCAGCGGTCGGCAGTCTGCTGGATCTCCGAGAAGCCGCTGCTGAGCTGCCGGCTGAGCGCGCGGCTGTAGGCGGGACCCTCGATCGCGGCGGCGGACAGAGGGCGTACGTAGCCCGGCCATCCGCTGTGGCTCAGCCACTGCGACCACTCCTCGGGCAGCCGGGGCATCCCGAAGGCCTGGTCGAAGAGGCGGCTGTGGGCCGGGTACCAATCGCGGAAAGGGTCCCAGCTGGGGCCCCGCAGGAGCGAGAAGGGCACTCGGCGCTCGGTCATGCTGGCTGGTCTGGGCGCGGCTGGCTGAGGTTCGGAGTAGTGCGAGAAGTGTCGGGCGCCAGCCCCAGCAGCGCTTTTAAAGGGCCTCCAGCTGGGTATTTTTAGCAGGCGTGTTTCAGGTCGCTATTAATGGCAGTGACGGGCCGGAGCAGCCCCTCCCCCTGCATTCCCCCCACTGCATACCGGGGCGCGGGGCGGGGCGAGGAAGGCCCTACCCACATCTGGAACCTTCTCTTGCTTGAGTAAACAAATGACTGGAGCCCCGATGCTGGTGCAGTACTCACTGCCGGACGCTCGCAGGCCTGGGTGCTAAAGCGCTAGGCCGCGATCTGTGGACAGTCTAGGAGGATAAAGCCGAGAGAGAGGTCAGGCTGCTTGTCCCAGGCCACACAGCTAGGAATTGGCAGAGCCGGGATTTGGACCCCAGGGTGTCTGAAATAATGTCTTAAGAAGCAGCATGGTTAGGAGTGTGGGCTCGGGAGCCAGACCGCCTGAGTTCACATCCAGGTCCTGCCACTCCCTGGATGAACTTGTGCAAATGAGAGTCTTTGTGACTCAGTTTACCCATCAGGAAAATGGGGATGATGATCATGATGATGATGAAAATGCTTCCATCACTGGGTTGGTGTGAGGATTCAGCCACTTAATGCAAGTAAACATTTTAGTCCAGGACCTGGTACATGATAATGAATTATTGTTATTATTAGCTCCTTGGAGTTGAAAGAGGGGAGAGGAAAGAGAGCGTGTATGTCTCCCTGTCGCAGAGGCTGTGGCGTGTGTAGGTTTGGCCGTTTTCCCCTTGACTTCCCAGTGGGGCAGACCCAGATCACGAACCCTGAGGCCCCGTGCTGAGGGGGGTCAGGAGAAAGGTTACTGTCAAAACTCCCCATTATATCTGTTTTTCTCGAGGAGCTCTGGACAGGGAACTTGAAATGCAGCAACCTTGAATCTCATAGGGGTTTTGCCACTGATTTTTTGTGTGATTTGGGCCAAGGCCCCTCCTTTTCCTCTTTGCAGATTATGATCTCAAAGCCCCTTTTGTTTAATATTCCCACAGCACAAAGGGAGAGGGGGCTCCAGGTAGTACAGCTCCTTCAAACTTGCTTGAAGCCTGAAGCCTTCCCCACCTCCTATCTGACCACCTATGGGATCCGCGCCTCGCTCCCACCTCTGGGAGAGGATGCTGCCCCTACGGTCCTGCCGTAATCCTAACGTTCCCTCTCTCTCCTGCCTTCATTGGCAGGACCCCAGTCCAGCCTTCCTTCTCCTGACTTCTGTCTTTTTATCCCTCCTTTTTAGATGGGGAAACTGAGGTTCAGAGAGAATAGGTGACTGGCCTACGGCCTCCTGTAAGACACTAGCAGAGTAAGGCTCTTGCCTCTCTAGTGCTCAGGGCTCTTACCCTCATGGGGCTCCCACCTTGGAGTCCCTTACTTCCTCTGCTTCCGAGACCCACTCTGTTTGCTGCCCCTCTCCTGGGGCCGGGCTGAGGCTGTACTCCTGCCAGTTCCACGCAGGACTTGCCCTGCCCCGCCCAGGACACCTGAGGGGCTGAAAGCCAGACTCCAGTCCACTCACCTCATTGAGCTGGGGTAGGGCTTCCCTGGTGGCGCAGTGGTTAAGAATCCACCTGCCGATGCAGGGGACGTGGGTTTGATCCCCGGTCCTGGAAGATCCCACGTGCCGTGGAACAACTAAGCCCACGCGCTGCAACTACTGAGCCTGCGCTCTAGAGCCCGTGAGCCACAGCCACTGAGCCCGCGTGCTGCAACTACTGCAGACCGCGTGCCTAGAGCCCGTGTTCCGCAGCAAGAGAAGCCACCGCAGTGAGAAGCCCGCGCACCGCAAGGAAGAGTAGCCTCCACTCGCCTCAACTAGAGAAAGCCTGCGCACAGCAACAAAGGCCTAACGCAGCCAAAAATAAATAAGTTAATTAATTTAGAAAAATGAGCTGGGGTAGCAACAAGTCTCATGCCCTCTCTGAGCCTCAATTTCCTCTTCAGGAGAGCACTCCTAGATGTCTTTCTTTCTTACCCACCTGCTCCCCATCGGGAAAGAGCTGGGGTTGGGCCACAGATCTGAGGTTGCCTCTGGAAAGGCCTCTAAGCACCTGGGGCTCTCATGGGCCAAGGAGAGGAGGCAGACAGGGTGCCTGCCCTCTGCCCCACCCCTCTTGCTGGATCACGTCAGGAGCCCAGTCTCCATGGGGAGCTACTCGCTGCCCCCAAAGGGTCTCAGCTTCAGGAAGCCCCAGGCCTTCACGCCCTGGCACTCCCAACCCCACCTATCCCCAGCTCTTAAAGTCAGGGTGAGGTCAGGAGCCAGGGAGGGCCCTCATCCGTCCCTGCCTGCCCACCTTGGCCCAGACTGGAGCCCAGGTGCCCCACCCTAGCAGGAGCTGTCAAATATAATCATGGGTGCCTTCAAGTGTGGCCCAGCCATGCTCTGGGTGGGGGCTGCCTGCCTGGCCGCCAGCACCTTGTAGACAGAAGCTACCTTCAGAGCTCCCTTCATTTTGCCTGAAACCAAGGTGGGGAGGATCCATCCCTGTTGCCCCGGCTTGGGGAAGTTGTGCAACCCAGGGCTCCACCCCCAGCACCCAGCCCATGGAGGTGGAGGCAGCAGAACTGAGAATTCACATCCATCTTTTTTTTTTTTTTTTTTTTTTAATCACGCCTGGGGGCCTCGTGGGATCTTAGTTCCCCAACCAGGGATTGAACCCTGGGCCCTCTGCAGTGAAAGTATTGCCAAATCTGGCTCCCTCGGCACCAATGCTGGATAAAAATATGGAGACAGAGAATTGGAAGATAAGAAATAGAGAGGCTTTTTATTTTCTTTGCCAGGCAAAGGGAAGACACAGTAGACTAACGCCTCAAGAACTGTGCCTCCTTCTTGGGGAATCGGAGAAGATTTTATATGTGGGGCTCGCAGTCCGGGGTATATGATAAGGATCAAAAGTAGTGGAGGTCTTGCATTTCTTTTCTTCTGCAAATTCATGGCCAAAGTTGGCATCAGGTAGCTCAGCAACCGGGTCTGATGTCCCTGAAGTTATGGGCCCATGACCTTCTTTCTGAAATGAAGAGTGCTACAGGGGAGTGTAGGGGGAGAAGAAACGCCAGGTGCAAAGGCTCATCTGTATGGAGTCAGAGAGTAATCAACTTTGTGAAGGACAAGTCCAGCTACAAGTGTTTGTTAGTAGTAACAGCTAAAGAATAACCAAGATTGCTTAACTCTTTCAGGCCTGTTTATGTTGTTTCCCCAGCCTGTTCATTGTTTCCTTATTTTCCAGTTTAGCAGAAAAGTCTAATTTCTATTTTTGCTACAACAAAAGTGTGGAGTTCTAACCACTGGACTGCCAGGGAATTCCCCGCATCCATCTTCAATGGGTCACTTCTCAAGGGACTCTCAGATCAGAGCTGCCAATCATAAGGGAGGGGAACTGGGTAGCTCTGGGTGGTAGTAAGCACGGGTAGGGGTGGAGGAGAAACTGGGTTTTGGAGTCAGACAAGGCTGGGCTTGAACCTGCTGCTGGCCTGGTGACCTCTCTGAGCTGGCACGTCCCCATCTGCAAGACGTAGCTAATAACACACCCATCTTTTTTTTTTTTTTAACACACCCATCTTGCAGGGCTGCGGTGAATCTGTAACACGGTAACTCCTGTGAAGCGCCTGGTGCTCAGAAGTGTTCATTGTTATTAAGGAAAGAAGGCCTTTAATTTTGGATATTGAGACTTAGATTAATGAGAATTACCTGGTTGATATGTGCTTTATAGCACGTTCAGGTATCTTATCAGAGTCCCATCCTGGAGATGAGAAAACTGAGAGTCACAACTGCCCCAAGGTCACAAAGCTGGTGAAGGATGGAGGGATTGGAACCCAGGCCTCCTGCCTCTCTATCCGGCAGGGGGGAGACTTCCCAGGCAGTCCAGGGAGGGCCGTGGGCTGTGGCTTGCAGGCCCAGGGTGAGGTGTGCAGCCCAGGGTTACCTGTGGGACGGGGAGGGTTGGGCTAGCCTCTCTGGGTTCACTTCCAGCCCTGACCAAGCACCCTTCCTCTAGGGTACTGAGCTCCCGGGGGTAGTTTTTCTGGGATTAAGAGGACAACTCCACCTGCAGGGATTTCCCAGAAGCCAAGGGGGTGGGGAGCAGGGGGACACTGCAGGGATTCCTTAATCAGAGGGGCCCGTCCCCTATCCCTAGCCCCAGCGTCTGGGTTACTCTGCCGCAGCTCCGAGAACAGCCTCCCAGCTTCCTGGCCTGGCCCTCGCCTGAGCACTTGGCCACACTGGCCACTCCCTTGGCAGGCTTTTGCCAACTCCAGCTGCCGCAGCCCTTCCCTCCCTGGCCCAGCCTCAGAAAGTGCGAGAGCGTTCAGGCAGCTGCCCGAGCTCCCGGGAGAGGCCCGACAGCTGATGAAGCGCCAGCCGCTGGGCCTGCTGGGAACTAAGAATGTGGGCAGCCGTAAAGAGGGCGCATGGGGGCGGGGCGGCTCTGGGTCCTTCTGGAAGTGTCTAGACACTGCCCCTCCGGGAGTCCATTTCCGAAAACCCATCTCCTAGGCGTTCGGCTTCTGGCGGGCCTTGGGGTCACCTTGCCTCCATCACTGCTGGAGGGGTGCCAAGGAGGGGCCGGGCGGGAGGGCTGGGGATCCATCCTCCTACCCCTCCCACCCTGCTGTCCAGTAGAAAGAATCTGTCCAGCTTGGGAGTCTGGGGACGCCTACGTCTCTAACTCTGTGACCTTGGCCAACAGCCGGCCTCCGTGACTCATTTTCTTCATCTGTACGATGAGACCATCGAACTGGATGTTCTCGAAGGCTCCTTCCAGCGCTGGCGAATCAACAGTTTCTCCTCCACTCTCTACTCTCCCCCATCCCCCACGACCCCCCATCCCACCCAGGGATGTGTATATGGTGAGTGGACGCAGAGGATGAGGGAGGGCGTGGAGATGGGGCAACCCCTGCGGTGGCCGTGGAGGCGGGAGGCCCTGTGGCTGGAGCACCCTCCTGTGCTGGGTGTCCTGAGAGCCTTTCTCAGGTGGAGGGGGGCTTGGCAAAGGAAGGGTAGCGCCTGGTGATAAGCCGGTTTGCTGAGTATGCCCTCAGCTGAGAGAGGCGGAGGTGGGAGGGTCGGGGGAGTAGGCCAGGGGGCTTCCAAGAGCACCTCAGAGAGGCAGGGGAGGGGGGTAGTCAGCTGGGACGCCCAAATTGGGCATGTGCATTTGTGACTTGCTACCGTGGGTCTGGGGCTGTAGGAAACGGATTAAGAAAAGGGGGCGAATTTGCCAGGACCCAGGCAAGCCTTGTCCAGCCTCCTGGCTGCTGTGTGTGCGGGGAGGGGAAGGATGGAGGGGCCCCTGAGGCCCCAAGTGCAGAGAGAGAGGTGAGGAGAGGACGTCCTACACCCCAAATGCCACATCTTGCTAAGGTTCCCCCACCCCTGCCCCCGTCTCCCCCTCTTGTTACCCGACATAGAATTGGAATTTCCTGTTTTCCTGCCTGCCTTCCAGTGTTTTTCCCTTTTCCCAAGGTAAGAGCAGAAGAGTTCAGTCTGAACCCTCCGTCTGCGGGAGGGACAGGGGCCTGGTACCCTCCCTGTCCTTCTCGGCGGGACGGGCACCAAGTAGCCAGGGAGGTGCTGAAGACAAGAGCTTCGGGCTTCCAGGCTGCCACGGGTCCTCCCCCGGGGATCTCTCCTCTCTGTCCAGGCCTGTTTTGTATCCCTTCTGGCGCGCCGCCAGCCAGCAGTTTTTTTTCCTCTCTCTCTGTCGCCCTCTAGGGTCTTCCTGCTGCCACCATGCCTTTGGTCTCCACCCTCCCCCACGGTTGCTGGAACCCCTCACGCCGTAGTTGCCTCGTTCACTCCTTCACTCATTCAACAAACATCTCAAGGGTGCCTGTTCGGGGAATGCAGAGATAAGAAGGCATGGCCTGGGCTCCAGAAGCTCACAGATTCAGGGAGAGAGAGACCCGCCAACAAATAACTGGATCAAGAGCTCGATACCCTAAAGACAGGAACAGACCTAGGGCTGGAGAAATCCAGAGGCGGGAGTGGCCACTGCAGCTGGGGATCGGGAAGGCTCCTAGAAGTAGGGGGCAGCTGAGCTGGGCCTGGAACCACGAGCTCTCAGGAACCTGTGGAGGTGGAGAGGGCATGCCTTGGGGCCGAGGGGGGCCCAGGGAGGAGGGTCCGCTGGAGTCAAGGACAGTGATGGGAGCGGAGGTTGGAGGCTGGCGGCGGGAGAGGATGGCAATTCCAGGTGGAGCCGTTCGCCGTTCGGAAGGCCTTCCAAGTGCTACGAGCTGGTGGACATGGTCATGGGATCCTTATGGTGGGGAGTTCTGTTTCCTTAATTCAATACTGTGTCCTCAGAGCCAGGAACTGGGCATGGCATATAGTAGGTGTTGAGTAAGCATGTATGGAAAGAGGGAGGGAATGGTCAGATTTGAATTGTGGATATGGTGGGATGGACTGGAGTGGGCCAGACCCAGGCAGGCCAGCTGGTGAGGAGGTGGGCCTAGGAGGGGTCGTGGTTAGAGGCCAGGAGCGGGGGTGGGGCAGAAAAGGAAGTGGCACTGCCTGGTCACCTGGTTGCAGCCTGGCTGTGGGGTGCAGATGAGGAAGGCGGTCCAGCTGGGCAGTGAGGGAATAGAAGGGGGGAAGGGGAAGGGGCAGCTTTGGGCTTGTGTGAAACAGGCTGAACTTCCATGCCCACCTTGGGGTGTGTTTCATGCCCCCACCCCCTCCAAGAGGCGGCGTCTCCAGAGCAGGGCCAAGCCTGCTTTCCCTGGAGCCCCAACCCTTACCCAGCTGGTTTTTTTTTTTTTGGCCGTGCCACATGGCATGCAGGATCTTAGTTCCCCGACCAGGGATCGAACCCGTGCCACCTGCATCGGAAGCGTGAAGTCTTAACCACTGGACCGCCAGGGAACTCCCAGCCTGAGGCCTAGTTTTGCTGAACCTGTGCAAAGCATTAAAGAGATCACTGACAGTTCTTTGACCAGCTTCCTCAGATCAGAAACAGAGCCACCGGCCAAAGGCCTCCTCAGGTGCCCCTTCCGGTCTGAGGGAATAGAAAGTAGAGAGAGGTCATGTGCTGACACAGCCCTAGCCTTCAGAGCACGGCACCCCCACTCTGCAGCCCAGAACAGACCAAGGACATCTCCTGTGTCGTGGCACATGCAGCCCAGAGCCGTGGCCATGTCCACTGCCCTCTCAGTAGAGGTGGGTCAGGGTTCTTGACCTGTGGAGCCCTAAAGGATTGCAGAGTGCCTGTGAGGTCTGAAGTTGCCTGCAGATGGTGGGCGTGTGCACATTATTTCAAGGAAAGTGTTCCCAACTTCCATCAGATTCCCAAAGAGCAGCTGATTCAAAGCAAGGTTAAAATCTACCACTAAAAGAAAAGGAGAAGGAAGATGAGGAGAGGAGGAAGAGGAGAGTGTGTGCATTTGTTTAGGTCTCTATAAAAGAAAGAAATCCAGGGCTTCCCTGGTGGCGCAGTGGTTGAGAGTCCGCCTGTCCATGCAGGGGACACGGGTTCGTGCCCCGGTCCGGGAAGATCCCACATGCCGCAGAGCGGCTGGGCCCGTGAGCCATGGCCGCTGAGCCTACGCGTCCGGAGCCTGTGCTCCGCAACGGGAGAGGCCACAACAGTGAGAGGCCCGCGT
This sequence comes from Orcinus orca, assembly GCF_937001465.1. Classification (NCBI taxonomy): domain Eukaryota; kingdom Metazoa; phylum Chordata; class Mammalia; order Artiodactyla; family Delphinidae; genus Orcinus; species Orcinus orca. Next base: position 79,476,060 of record NC_064574.1, on the reverse strand, counting down.
ACCGCAAAAAAAAAAAAAAGAAAGAAAGAAATACAGTGTGAATAGCTATTAAAAAGTAAAAACCACGCCAAGCTCTCCCTTTCCAATCCCCATCCCAGCACCCATCCGGGGCTGGACACACGGTGTTTTCTTTTAAGTGGCCACTTATGACTCGCTCTATGGCAGGCCCTGTGCCGGGCACTCTTAGGACAACATCCCCTTTCGGCTTCCTCACAGTCCCGCGTGGAGCCTGGATTCACAGCCGGCGTTGCTCTGCGCTGTGTTCCAGCAGTTCTGAACACTCCACCGCTATGGAAGGTCCTGCACGTGGGCCTGTCCTATCCCCTGTTCACTACTGAAGCAAGGCCGGGTGTCTGGGCGTCGGGTGGAATGGGGGTATGCAAAGCCCACAGGGCCTCCCGGCTAGGGAGAAGGCCTTTCTGGGTCCCTGTTTTTCTCCCCACCAAGCTGCAGGCTCCACAGGCTCACGCGTGGAGACGCGAGGTGGACGTGCTGGGTCCTGGTCCCTTGGAGTCTGAGTCCCTCTCATTTCTCAGAGGCAAGGACCCCAGGACCCTCTGCCTTCCCCACACTCCCCAGGTACCCAAATCCACAGAGGCCTGGTCTCACCACCTGCCATCCGGGCACCAAGTGTTTTATTAGAGTCCAATTTTTATCCGCACCGCGGAGAAGGAGGGGGAAACAGAGAGGGGGAACCCGGACCAGACCCCAGACCCCTCCCCCCACCGGAGCCCAGGGCATCTGCCCTGTTGGGCCAAGGAAGACTTCGTGAGATCCCTGAGGGCCCCAGGAGGAGGGGGCTGGGAGCAGCAGTAGAGGGCTGGGGGCCGCTGCTTCCCCGTCCATGCCCCAGGCCAAGGCCCTCCGTCTAGATTCTACCCTTTCTTTGAAGGGGTGTAGCGCCCCTCTCTGGAAGAGGAGGAGGAAGTGCTCCCTTTGGCTCCCTGCTCCCTTGGGCAGCCCCAAAGGGCACGTCACCCTAGGCCTGCTGCCATCCGGCCCAGGTCCCAGCCACTGGGCACACCGGGGCTCCCCGAGGCCGCTCAGTCAGCCGACTGCATTGCTCTTCCCCTCACAGGCTCCTCCTCCGTCTACCGCTTCTCCCTTCCACCTCCTGACCCGAACCCCTTTTGATCTCAGGGTCAGATGCAGCTGTGGTCTGTATATCCCACCTCTCGTCATGCAGAAGGCCTGGCTGGTGTGGCCTCGGCCCAGGGCACGGGGCGAGGGCTGGAAGGGAGAGCCTGGGCTGGAGAGGTGCGACCAAGGGTGAGCTCCCTGGACCCTCAGGCTGGGGCTTAGGGGCCCACCCAGTCTGGGCACTCCTGGGCCAGGGGAGGCATCTGGGGAGGCTCTGGGGCCAGCCTCCAACCCTCAGCCAGGGTCCTCCTGCAGCCGGCTCGAAGGAAGTGGTTCCTCAGCCTGGATGGTGGTGCACCAAGGTCAGGCCATTCTTCCTCCTGTCTAACTTAGCTCCGGCTTGCTGTCCCATCTCCGTGTCCGCCCAGGGGTAGAGAGGAGCTGAGGGTCCTGTGGAGTGGCAGGGGAGGCTCCCAGGTCTGGCACCGTCAAAGGTGTCCCTGGGTCCACTGAGCTGAGGTCCCCAGCCTGGCGAGCTGGCCTCAAGCAGGAAGCGGGGCAGGGTGGTCCCTGTGTTCGAAACGGCTCTTGTTCCCTGGCCGTGGTGGGCGAGCGGGAGGTGAGGGCGGGGGCCCCCTAGAAGCAGCAGAATCCAGATCCTCTTTGTCTTCAGGGCCCCTGCCCTCAAGGTCTTCCGTGGACCCGGGACCTCCTTGTAGCAGTGGGGTGCAGGCCCCCTGCAGCTCCCGGGTCCTGACCCCTCGCCTCTCCCTGTGCCAGGGGGCACGAAACTGGGTCTGCTGGGCTCAGAAGCCCCCGCTCTCTGAGCTGCTCCGGCTGTGGTAGCTGGGACTGGGGGTCCTGGAAGGGCTGCGAGTGCGGCTGCGGGTCCGACTGCGGCTGCTGTAGCTTCCATGGCTGTGGCCAGGGCTGGGGCTCCGGCTTGAGTAGTCGCTGCTCAGGCAGCTGGAGGAGGACGAGGGGCTGGGCCGGTAGTAGGGGATGGGACGCTTTCGGGCACTGCCGGGAGGGAAGAGCTGATTACAGGCCAGCCAAGGCCCTGATCTGTGCCAGTCCTGGGCCCTCACTCAGGCCCTGAGCCCCTCCCCAGCAGTGGCCAGGGCTTCCCTGCCTCAGTTTCCCCTGAGCCTTGACCTTGGAATTCTCCCCACCTCCACCCCTGCCCCAGCAAGACTGGACATGCAGTGGTCCAATTTCATGTTGATCACTTTGTTTTTCCTCACTTGTCTGCAGGGAAAGGGGACCAAGTCTCTGCTTGACCGGAGTAGGTGCTCAATAAAAATCTGTTGAGTAAATGCAACTTTTAAGCCAAGCTAAGCAGTGGCTTCTGTGCACGGGAGGGTTTGTGAATATGGCCCATTCCTGCTTCTTTGTTCCCCACAGGACGGAGGATATTGGTTCTCAGGTCACTCAGAGGGCACAAAAGGAGCCCCCTGGCCACTGCTGCCCATGCCCAAGGCCCTGGCCCAGGCCTGCCGGCCCCCACTCCTTACTCAGCTACCTCCCGCTGGCCCAGAGTTAGTTTGAAGCCAGGAGACTGTGACCCAGAGAAAAGAAAACAGAGTTAAGGGGGCGACAGTGCCCCATTGCGTGGGGTTAATTCTGAGGAAGAAAACAGGTGTCTGTTAGTGGGAGGAGGAGGCAGCCTGGGAGGGGCTGAAGGGGGTGCCAGGTGGAAGGTGTGAAGGCTGTCTTAGGACCCCCTGCTTATGGGGGTATCTGGTGGGGGGGGGTGTGTCCCAAGCCTGGCAGCCTGGCCTCTAGCTCTGATGTGAGAACTGAGGCCCGGAGAGGCACGCTGATCTCCCATGGCTGCCCAGCAAGGCCAGGGCAGAGCTGGGCTCAGAATTTTGCCTGTGGCCCTCTACCCCATGTCGGGGATCTAGGGCTGCAGGGTGATTTCCACAAATGCAGACCATCATCTCACCTGGAGACCCAGGCCCAGACCCTCCAGTCCCGGCAGACTGTGTGGGCAAAGTGGGAGGGACAGATTCCCCTCACAGCTACCCCAGAGACCAGACTGCCGGTGCCCCCTCCTCCAAATTCCCCAGGGGACTGGGAAGTGAGCAGAGAGCTTAGTGAGAAAAGGAGAGGCAGACAGACAGCCGAACAGAGCCAGTCAGCTCACATGGGCATCTCCCCTGCAGCCTGTGGAGAGGGGGTCCACCCGGCCCCCAGGCTGGCCACAGGCCACTCAGCAGGCTGGACCTTGAGATGAAGGAGAAAAGGACACATCATTGCCAGGAGATGAATGTGGGGAGGGAAGGAGGAGGGAGGGGCTCCAAGAGGGATGGCTGGAATCTTCCAGAGCTGAACTGCTTGCCTGCTGCTGTACCCAGACCCCAGAACCGAGCCCCTCCCCTCCATGGCCCTCAGGACGCTTCCCTTCTGGAGGCCTCCCTCCCCGCAAGTGAGCCTGCACCTCTGCCTCTCGGGTCCCAACCCCTCCCCAGCACCTCAGTCCTAGCCTGAGCGCCCTCTTCCCTCTCCCAACCCTCACCTTCTCTCCTTCGGCGCCCTCCCCTCCCCGCACCAGGTGCGGTTGGTCGAGGACCCCCAAGGTCCTCGTGGCCCGGCCCCGGCCCCTCCGTACCTGGTGATGCGCCGCGGCTCCATGAAGCTGGGTGAGTCCCGGCGCCGCTTGCGGATGGGCGAGTAGCTGCGGGAGCGGCGCCGGGCGCGGGCGGCCTCGGCCTCGGCGTGCCTCGCGCGGCCCTCGCCGTCCTTGTCCCTGCGGGGCCCGGCCCGAGATGAGCGACGCGGCCCGGCAGCCCCGGCCGGTCCCGCCGCCACCCCTGGGCCCGCACTTACCGGCCCACGGTTTTCTTGGGCGACGGCGAGCGGCTGGGGCTGCGGGTCCTCTTCTCCGCGGAGCGCGAGCGGGATTTGGAGGGCGAGCGGCTGGAGCTCCACGAGCGAGGGTGCGGGCCCGGGCTGCGCGACGAGCTCTTCCCCTCCGGGCCGCCGTGCCTGCCGTGCGCACCCGGGGACGGGGAGGTGCTGGCGGGCCGGGCGCGCGGGGGCCGCTCCTTGGCCCTGGAGGAGGGGCACGGCGACAGGGGGGGCTCAGCTGGGAGACAGTGGGCCCCGGGCAGGGGAGGAGCGGGCGGAGGGGGGCCCGGTGACAGGGAAGGGGGCTCACTTAGGGAGAGAGTGAGTGGAAGCCCTGGGGGGGAAAGGACTCAGGAGGGGAAGGGGTTCTATGGGGTTAGTGCGGACGAAGCGGTGGTTGTGTTGGCGGTCGGGGAGAGGTTCCCGGAGGAGAGAAGGGGGCTCTGGTGCGGGGAGAGGAATCAGTGAGGAAGAAGCTGTTCCGTGCTGTCGAGAAAGAGTGATCATGGGGGTGGGGGGCGAGTACGGGAGGAGGGTGCTCTGTTGTGGGAGGAGGATCTGGATCTTAGCGCGGGGGCGGGTGGACAGGTCCGCTGCGGGGAGAGGGGTCAGTGGTGGGGCGCTCAGTGCGCGGGGAGGGGGTATGACCGGGGAGGGGAGAGGGCTCGGTGGGGCGAGGGGGCGGGGAGGGGAGCCCGGTGCGGGTCCCAGGGGCCGAGCCCGCTCACCGTTTCCCGTGCCCGCCGTGACCTCGCTCGGAGCCGGGCTCGGGCCCGGGGCCGGGGGCGTCGCCTCCCGAGTCGCTGCTGGAGCGGGCCCTGCTGAGCGAGCGCGACGAGCCCCGGGGCGGCGCGGGCCGGGAGCGCCGGCGGCCCCTGCGGCGGGGCGCGGACGCCGAGGACCGGGAGCGCCGCCGCCTCCGCCTCCGCCGCCGCCTCCGCCGCCGCCGCCGCCTGGCTGCCCCGCCGGCCGCGCGGCCTCCTCTGCCCTGCGACGACGGCGCCGAGCGCGGGCTCGGGCTCTCCTTCCCCCGCGCGGGCGGCGTGGCTACGCCGGCCTCCGCCTGGTCGCGGGCCCTGGGCGAGGGCGAGCTGGGCTTCTGACGGGGAGAGAGGCAGAGAGGGCACGTAGGGGGTGGAGAGGGGACGTAGGGGGTGGAGAGGGGACGGAGAGGGCGACAGAAGCGGGCAGAGACGGAGAGACAGAGGAGACGGAGAATCCAGAGGGGGAGAGGCAGAGGCAGAGCCGAGAGGAAAGAGACGGGGAGAGGTTAGAGAAGCAGAGAGACAGAGCGGAGACAGGAAAGGAGGAGAGACAGAGAGAGAGGACAGATCCAGAGAAGGAGCAAGAGGCCGAGGGGGAGAGAGCGGGCGGGCGGGGTGGGGGGAGAGAAGGAGAGGGGGCTTTCACCGGGCCCAGGCCGGGGGCTGCCAGTCCCGGAGCATCGCACACACGGTTCCCCGCGCCTGCCCTGCCTCTGCCTCTCCTGAGTGTCCACCTTCTGGCCTCAACAGTGCAGCTCATGCAAGGTTCTCGGCATGCAAAACACAAGAGGGACGGAGCGGTGGGGGTGGGGGTGGGCTGTCAGGGAGGGGGAATCCAGGACGGGCACGGGGGCTGGCATTGCCCCCCCCTCGACGGGACGGAGGATCCCGGCAGAGAGAAGAGAGAGGGCGGGCACCGGGAGGCCGGGCCAGGGCCAGCCCACCAGGCCAGGCCGCCCAGCGCTTGGGGCGTGGGTGAGGGGATGGAGGGGGCACACGGCACACAGATGGGGGTGGGGGCGAGGCGGGACAACTGAACTCAAAACTGAACCGAAGAAAGGGAGGAAAAACGAAATAAAAAACAAAATCCACAAATGTCATTAGATACCGAAATCAAAAACAATGTCTGAACTCCTGGGGAACTGACATTTTTCTGTTAACATTTTTTCTTTCTTTGTTTTCCGGCCCTGCAGAGATCTGTGGAGCTGTCAGTAGCACCCGACTGTCTTTCTGTTTCTCTCTTTTCTTTTTCTTTCTTTTTCTTTTTTTTTTCTTTTAAGTTCTGATTGTTTAAGTCCCTCTTGGTTAACGTCCACTTACCAATAAAGGGGCACTTCCTCCTTTAGTAGGTAAGGTGTGTAAGAGAAGGGAAAAGCGTGGTAGCGTAAGTTCATCATTAGATTCACAAAAATGCAAGAGACAGAGAGAGAGAGAGAGAAAAACGCAACCACCCCATTCTAGGCCAAGAGGAGGCCGTGCTGCCTCTGGAGGAAGGGTTAGCAGCGTCCGGCTCCTCGGGCCTGAGCAGGTACCTCTTGGGTGACCACTGGATAGAGATGTCGAATGTTTTTCCAAAAGTGGAGTCAGGACACAAGCATCGGGCTACAGAAAACCAGAAAGGGCACCTGGTACCATCAAAAGGGCCCTGGCTGGGAAGCAGGGGTCTGAGAGCCTGCCACAATCTCACTGAGTGACCCTGGCCAAGTTACTTCCCTAGTCTGGGCCTTAGTTTCCCCATCCACAAAATGAGACGGTCAGGCTTTGCTTCGGGATGTCCCTTCCAGAGCAAATATTCCAGGATTCCCTGACCACCCTCTCCATCCCCCACCCTCCACAGAACTGACCCTTCCTCCTGTCCTTAGGCTTCCATCCAGTAACAGTTGATTGCACTTGTCTGTCTGTAAGTCTGTCCCCCATCCCTCCCCAGCCCCCAATCACCAGCACCAACTTGACTTGGAGCACCTCCAGGGCCAATGTGGTGTTGGGTTCAGCTTTGTAACCTCAGTTTTTATCACAGAACTTGGCATCTAGTAGGGCCTCAGTGCGGTCTGCTGAGGAAGAAATGCCCTCGCAAGGGCCAGGGCCAAACCAGGGAGTCCTAGGAAAGGGGCAGGGTCTGGGTCAAGCTCTTCTGGAGGAGAGAGCAAAACCAGCTGCCACGCCTCAGGGCACCTTGCTGCCAGGGACAGGAAGGAGTGTGGCTTCCTTGGCATGGCCCTGGGTGCTTCCTGGAGGGGGTGGGGAGGTGGTGTTAAGACCTCTCTGTGCTAAGCCTGAATCCCTAGACGAAGAAGTCAGCTCCCTCTGGGGCAGGGCACAGCTAGCTCATGATTGGTGGCCGCAGCAGCCAATGAACACCAGCCATAGCAGGGAGAGCAGCTGTCCAGAGCCAAATGGGCCATGAAGACCTGGGAGAGCCCTCTGTTTAGGGCAGGGGCAGACATAGGCAGGCAGAATGGATATCACTGGGTACCAAGGTGTCCCTTGAGCACTCTGACCTTCCTGATCACCAGCTCACCTCTGCTAGGAGAGACGGACGCTGGGCTGTTCCGCCACGGCCCCTCTGAAATGGCAGTCCATTCTCAGTAGGCCAGGAGACACTTGTCTTCCCTAACACATAACCCCCTCCACCCCAGCAGGTGGCCAGTGCCTCACAGCGCCCAAGCCCCCAGAACTAGGTTCTGTCATCCAGCATCCTTTTCCCTCCAGAGGAGGCAAATGAGAAAGAAACCTCCAGGATCCTAAGCACTGAGACCCAAGCCCCCGGGCCAGACTCCCTGTGCTGAGCCGGATGCTTCCTGCCTAGCATGTCTTGAAGTCCAAGCTCTTCCCTACTTCCCTCTCATCTCCTTCAAGCCAAATGGCTGTTAGAGCCCCAGATGATAGTAACTGGCAAAGTGGAACACCCTGGGATTAGCTCTGATATAAGTTTGCTGTGAAACCTTAAGGAAGTGACCAACTCTGGGAACCTCAGTTTCCCCATTGGTAAAGTGGGGGATAGCTGGGTCTCTGCTAGGTGGGCCTGTATAGGGGCTGAGAGGTTCTTTTCAGAGGACAACTCTTACTCATGGTCCCCTTACAGATGAACAGGGTCAGAGCAGGGCAGGAAGGCCTGGGGCCCCATGGGTATCTCCCAAGTGCCAGGATGGAGGAGGGTGGGAGGAAGGCTATGTTGGGTAGGGTGGCAGATAGCACCTCCCTGGGGAGACTTCTAGAGCCAATCTCACCCTTATCCACCCATCCCTCCAGAAGCCCTGGAGAAAGAGTCGCCGTGATCCTGCCAGAGGGTGAGCCTCTTCCCCAGCTTGGGTCTCATTCTTCCCAGGAATTGAGGGAGATCCGAGTCCAGACACCACGGAACTTCATGGACGGACAGGACTGTGGTGGCCAGGGACCTCCAAACATCCCCAGAAGCCTGCTCTCTGTGACTCTTGTCCCTCTTGCCTCTTTCCCCTGGCTAATGCCTATCGCCCCCCAACCCTAGCAAGAGGTCACCACCTCCAGGAAGCCTCTCCTGATCCTCACCCTGAGTCGGGTGCTCTCCTCTATGATCCCACAGACCCTTGTTCCTTCCCCTAGTATGGACTCTGCCAGGCTGTGCCAGGGCTGGGGCTACCGTGGCCAGCGGGAGCTCCCCATCCACGGTTCAGCTCTTCCCTCTCATCGTTCTGAGTGATCTTCATCAGTCCTCCAGCCTGACAGGTGGGGGCTGTGAACCCAGGCCTGCCTGCTTCTCCCCTGGCATGGACACCAAGATGGGGTCTGGTACGGAGGAGTGCCAGCATGTGCTGGCCTAGTGTGTGCATGTATGAATGAATGAGTGAGTGCGTGAATGAAGGACCTCGCCTGCCTCTGAGCCCTGCTCCCAGGAGCCCCTCTGCTCCTTGGTACCACCTGCTACCTGACATCTTTTGCTTCTGTAAGACATTTTTGAGGGGAAAGGTAAGAGTAGCAAGGGACAGGGTGCTTGCCCAGTCCTGGTGTCCTTAAGGACAAGAACAAGTGAGCATCTGGAACAGCTACCCCCTCTAACTCAGCATCTGAAAATCCTATTTCGGGGGCCCTGGTCACATCAGGTACTCCTCGAAGGCAAGGCCTCCACTCCCGCATCAGGCTGGGACGGAGTCTCCTCCGTCAGACCAGCGGCACTTTCTCCCTCCCTGAACGATGTCCTTGTCTGCCCTCCAGCACCACCCAGGGATGAGGGATGCTCTGGTGGGTGAGCTCCCTGGGACCTGCCCCTGGGGCCAGCATGGGGGGAGGAGAGGATGAATAGCCAGGCCTTTTCTTTTCAAAGCTGAGGATGGAGGCCCACCGAGGCCTCACGAGGGTTGGGGTGTCAAACTTCTGCAGCGGCTCCCAGGTGGGACAGGGAACAGTTTAAAGGGCAAGGATGGGGAGATGGGGCCCCTGAGGACCTACTCCTCATGTATACCCTCAGTGTGGCTGGATGAGCACCGGGCTGGGGGTCACAAGTCTCAGGATCCAGGCCTGGTTCTCCATCAACATCCTGAGGGCCCCTGGCCCCTACTGACTGTCCCTTCCGGATCATCTGCACTGAGGGACCACATTTAGCCCACATTTGGAAGATGGAAGGATGCTGGGGGACTGAGGGAGCCCCTGACTGGGTTGGGTTGTGGTCCAGGCAGGGGGGTGGGAGAGCTGAGCATCCCCTCCATCTCTCAAGTTGCCCCCACAGAGACTTTGCTAAGTAGGTCATCTACATCCAGTACCTGTTCCTAGCCAGCTCACATCACCCCTGAAGTTCAACTACCATTACGCCCAAAAGATGGAGCGGTGAGGTTCAGTCCTGGTGCCAGCTGCTGCACCTGCCACCAGGGCAGGACCGTGGGAGCCCAGCAGGCCCTGGAGGGGGGGACAGAGCTCTTTCCTCAGGCCTGACCTCAGCCAGAACTTCTTCCAAGATCTGGAGGCCAAGAGGCCCAGCACAGGCCCTTTCACCATCACTTATTGCCCAAGGTGGCCCAGGGGACTGGCAGGCGTGAGGGTGAGGGGCTTAGCGGCTACTCCAGACAATAGAAATCAAACTGGCTTCACCGCAGCATACAGCTCAGGAAGGGAACACAAACTCGGAATGCTAAACCACACAGAAATGCATTCGGACAACAAAATGAGAAAGAGAGGGCGTGAGGGAGGCTTGGGGGATGGGGGCGGGGATGGAGAGGAAGAAGGAGAAGGGGAAGGTGGGAAAGGGGGGAAAGAATGAACCAGAAAAGTTGTCAGGAAAAGTCAAGAAAACTAAACGACAAACCAGGAAACACAGCTTTGTAGCTCATTTGGAGAAAATGCAAGTTACAAATGAGTAGTCATTAAAATAAAGAAAGAAAAAGGGAGGGGGAGAAAACCAACCAGAGCGAGATTGAGAGATTGAGAGAGAAAGAAAATCACATTCAAACCAAGCAGTGGCGGGGCTTATCTGGAGATGGGAGCGGCGCACAGCGGAGCCGGGATACCTACCTTCTCAGTGGTCAGGGACGGGAATGCAATAATAAAAAAGAAAAGAAGGTCTCCGCATTGGGAATGCAGAATCGGGGTAAGACAGTGTCTCTAAGCTGCGCTCCCCCTCTGAATCAGCACGGGGCAGCCATACGGCTTTCGGTCTGGTCCCCAGAATGGGAGGGGGCTCCTGCCCAGCCATTTCTGTTTGCTTCTTTTTTTTTTTTAAAACCCACAGGCTCCAAGAGCCAACCTTTCCTTAACCTTCAAACAACAGAAAACCTCCAGAGGGCATGCAGGAAGCAGCTGATGGAAACAGAACCACAGCATGGGTGAAGGAGGGGCTGGCAGCAGGGGGCGAGAGGCCCAAGTCAGGGGAGAGAGATGGCCAGGAAGAGACAGAGAGACACGGGGAGAGAGACAGACAGACAGAGAAACAAAGAAACAGAGGCAGAAGGAAACAAAGAGAGAGGCAGGAAGACAGAGGGGAAGGTGGACCCAGACAGAAGAGAGAAAAGCTGTTTAAACAAGGGCTATCAGACTGGACAGATGGGGTGAAAGGGAATCACGCATTTAAAAGGGAAGGCAACCGCAGATCGAATTTGGAGGATTGGCTCAGCCTCAAGTCAACTCCCCGCCCCCCCCCCCCCCCCCCCCCCGGCTTCAGCATCATTTTAGCAAAATGTATCCTTCCTGTCTTCTGGCTTCATCCTGGAAGAAATGCCAAGATGCCCCTTCCTATCCTGACTGCCCCACCGCAGCCGTGGTCACTGCTCTTTCCTGGGGGTCGGGAGCAGGGAGGCTGAGATGAGGCAGGTCAGGGAGAGTCACGGGCACCTCTTCTTGGGGTCATTCTAGGCTCCCCATTAAGTGATGAGATTTGAGCCCAAGGCAGCCACCAGAGAGCCCGGGGGCCTTGCTCGGGAACCTCCTCCGCCATCCTCACCAAACAACGAGGATTCCTTCAACACTTCAGATGCCAGGGGCAGGCGCAGCCAGGCAGGTGCAAACCCTGCACAGCCTTTCTGGCCTATGTGCTGGGAGGGCCAAGCTAGCACCAGTCTGTGTTCTTGGGGGTGGGGGGAGGCAGGTGAGACCGGATGGAAGGACTTGTCCTGTGAGGTCATCTTACTCTTCCGTCCCATGTTGTGTGACTTTGAGCCACTCCCTTTCCTCTCTGTGCCTCACTATTTATTTCCCTACGTAGTGTGTGAACTGTGAGGGCGCAGGGCTCCCTGGGTCGCTGAGGCAGCAATTGCGTAGAACCAGGAGAGTTGGGAGCGTGCCCTTGACATCTGGCGGGGTCCTCAGGGGGAACCTAGGAGCTGAGACAACCAGCAGCCACCTCCCGCGTCCTCCTCCCCTTGCTCAGGGCTCCTGGAGTGTGTTTTCTATTGACAACTCTCCCACATCTTGGGATCTACCTCTAAAAAGCTGTGTGACCTTGAGCTTGTCACTTGACCTCTCTGAGCCACAGACAGCAGTAAGCAGCAGAACCCAGAAATCCCTTTGGGGCTCAGCCCTGGCCTGGGATGGGACATCTAAGAGATGTGTTGGGAGCTAGCACCCTGCTGGCCTCAGTCTCAAGCCCAGGATGGACTTTTTCTCTTGCCCGGGAATATCTGGCTTTGAAGCCCTCACCTGAGTTAAACTCTATCAGGTGCCTTCAGCTCCCTCCTCTGGGGCCTCCCAAGGATCTGAGGCCTGGCAGGAAGGGCCTGAGCAGCCATCTTATTCTAGATGGAACTGAGGAAGCTCAGGGCTCTGGGAAGCAACCTGGGTGACCTGGGACAAGTCTCTCCCCTTCCCTGGGTCTCCCAGCTTCTCTCCAAGGTTCCTTATAGACTGAGACACAGAAGCACCATCTGTACCACTTTTGTTAATTTAAAAGCTGAAGCAGTCCCAGCTCATGCCCCGGTGTTGAGGAGAGGGCTGGCTGCTGCCGAAGATTTGGCAGGAGCTCTTGGTGTGGGAGTCGTGTTTTTAAAGTTATCTTCCCTTTTAAATTCTGATTACAAAGGAAAAAAAATATAGGGAGACATGTATATGACTAATGTTCACTTGAGATTCAAAAACCATCTCTGCATTAGGAGGAGAAGTTCCCACAGTAACACGCACAAAAGCAAAATTCTAGAACAACATAGAAGATAGAAAAAACAAAAAACAGAGATACTTTGCATTTCTGTACGTTACAAAAGGGAAAAAAGAAAGAAAAGAAAAGAAAGAAAAAAAAGGGAAATACAAACAGAAACAAAATAACAGGAAAAGTTACATAAACTTCCCCACCCTCTTCCCTTCCGGCTAAACAAGAAATGGAATCACAATATTACCACGTTTCAAATGGGAGGCTAAAAAAAAACAAACAAAAACATAGACGGGGTTAAAAAACGGTGAGCTTTTTCTTTTCCCATTTGTTTCTCTCTCTTTCTTTTTTTAATGGTAGCATCCAAGAATACCACCCCACCCTCCAGTACTTTTTCCCAAAGACATTTTTGGTTAATGGCCAAGTCTGTGACCCCAGCCCCTATCTCACCTCCCTGGAATGAGAACAAGTCTCATGTTGCTCCTCAGAAAGGATCTGCAGGCCAAGAGGGGATCAGGTGAGGGTGAGAGGCCTGGGATGTTCTGAAGTCCCAGATCTCGTAGGGCCCAAAGGGTAGGGAGAGGATTTGGGGAGCATGTTTTGTGAGAAGAGTAACAAAGTGCTGTCTTCTAGAAAACTCCCAGGGCGATGCCAAATTTGGTCCCATTTTTGGGGAGGGAGACAAGATGGCTGCCGAGGCTTCCTCCCTGAGGCCAGAAGCTAGGCCGCCTTCCCTGGCTGCTCTCTCCTGCGGGACGGCCCTGATCGAGAGAACCTGCATTTCTGTGCCTCTCAGAGGATGTGAAGTTCCCACGAGAAGGTGTTTGGGGTACTGTGCTCTTCCAGCTCTGTGCCCATGGGGTTGGGGTCGGGGGCGATGTCTTCTAGGTTTGCCCAGATTGGGCATCATCTCTGTGGCGTGTGGCACCAGTCCCTGTCTGGGCCGCCCTCAGCTACCTCTGTGAGCCCTCTCCCACTCCTAAGACAGGTCCAGGGATATGGGAGGGATCCTCCCCATGTGGCCCAACGAGGTCCCTTGGAGCTCAGGTGCCTGGCACCCTGTCCAGGTGGGGCAGTCTCAAGACAGGTAATGTCGTTAAACAAAAATTGATCTTGAGACTCAGAGCTTTTTGTCAGCTGCCCTTGACTTTCCTCCCTGAGGCCTTGAGAGTAAGGGTGTTTGAGAAAAGAAAGGGAGTGAAAGGAAACAGCCAGAAATCAAAATGAAACTGACCAACACGTACATGTTTGCTGCTGAGACCTGAGGTCTGGGGAGGGGCAGACTCCCCCCTTCCTGCTGAGGCTCCTGGGGCAGCCTGGAGATCTGGGGGGGGGAACCTGCAGGCCTGCCCACCCCCATTCCCCTGTGCCCACTTGCCCATCCAGTGCCCCTGCCAGCACTGTAGTCCCCTCTCCCTGAGAGGACTCTACCCTAGACTCTAAGACTGACAAAAGGGGATGTGGGCCTCCCCCGCCCCCACCTCCAGGACCTGGGAGAGCCTCCCACCCTGGCCCAGCTCATCTACCTGGGAAAGGCTCCGCCAGCTCCTAAGGTCACCACACCTGCCTGTGGGTCTCCAGGAGTTTATTCGCCTCCTGGGGGGTGGGGGTGTGTGGGGACAGTATCTCTGAGGGAGCAGTGAGTATGCTGGGAGATGCCTTAGGAAGGATGGGCCATGGGAAGTGGAGCCCACAGGTTTGAGACACCTGTCCAAGTGTGGGCAGTGCCCGGGAAGGGACAGACTTTAGAAATGCAGCTCTGTGGCAGCAAGGGGACTGAGATGGGGGAGGGATCTGGGAGAGGGGTTATGAGGGTTTTGAGGGAGGGCGGGCTTTCCATGGGGGTAAAGGACTTTGTGGGGAGAGGGAGGCTCAGGGCCCAAGTGATGCCCCAGGGAGGTCCTGACTCTTGAATCCTGTTCCCGATTGCTACTCCTACCAATGTCCATGCTCCCTCCCACCCCAATATGCCTGGCGGAAGGGAGGCAGGAGGCCTTGTTTCCTTTCCAGCTCTTTACCCAACAGGCTGAGCGCCCCTGTGGTCAACCTTCTCTGGCCTTCAGTTTGCCAAGGTCAAGGGTGCAGGAGCCCCTCACCCTGACACCAGCATTCCTGGCCGCTCGGGTGCGGGGAGGGGCGGCGCCTGGGAGGGGGGAGCGGCCGGCCCCGCCCCCGTGACGCACTCACTGGCCCCTGCCCCGCGGCGACCCGGCCCGACCCAGCTCCGCCCCGACCCAGCTCGGCGCAGCCCGCGCGGCGCGGGAACCCTCTGCAAAGCCAAGCGTACGTACATCGAGCGAGCTGTGCGCCGAGCCGGGGCGGCCCCCGTGAGCTCCGCTCCGCTGCCTGCTGCCGCCGTTCTGCTGGGGTGACCCCCATCCGCTGCCGCCGGACGGGGAAGGAGACCGGCTCCCGCTGGACCGCTGGCTGCCCGTCTTCCGCCCGTCGTCTCGGTGCTTGGGACTCAGCCTACATGGGGGGAGCCGGCTTGGGACGCCCCGTGTGCAAGCGGCCGGTGCCAGGCTCGAAAGGTAGCCCTACCCCCACCCCCGTCCCCCCACTGCGCCGGGAAACCCTGGCATGGAGAGAGCAAGGCCCCAGCCCTCACACTGCCTCGGTTTCCATTCAGGGTCTGGGGCGCCCTTGGGCATGGGCAGCAGCTCAGCCCTGGTAAATTTCTACCCGCTGCTGAGCTGTTGTCTGTCAGCCCCGCTCCCCAGCCCTGGGGATGGGGGAGTGTTTAAACTGCAGGTCCCCTCCCTCCAGCGGAAAGGGAGCTCAACCACACCTGAGCGTGCCCAGTGGCCCGGGGCCTACCTGCTAGGTGATCTGGAATCACTGTAATGGGAGGACAGTGAGGGACTGTGGGAGCTGCCGCTGCTGTGGCGATGCGACCTCCGGCCTGGGGACTCTGCATGTGGCCTGGGAGAGAAATCAGGCTGTACTCAAGTTCTGCCCCACCTCCCCAGGGGGGATCCCTGTGAAGCCCTGATGGAAGCCTCTGCTGACCTCCCTGCCCGCCGCTGCTGCCCCCATAGTCTCCCCCCCAGCCCCCCAAAATAGTCTCTTACGAAAATAGCTTCATACAAAAATAACACAAACCCTGTCCATGCTGGGCACAGAGTTAGTCCATGTGGTCATTTGTCAGAATTAGGAAAAAGGCATCCTTTTCTGTAGACAGTCCCAGCCCCCCAAGACCCCACTCGCCCCTCAGTTGGTGTTCTTGTGACTGGGATGCAGGGGAGTCACAAGGACTGAACTTGAAAGGACCCTGGCCTGGGAGGCCACAGGTCTGGGTTCCAGCTCTGCCACCGACTCATGGGGGCTCTTGGCTTCCTCTCTGGGTCTGAATTTTTCCTTCTGGGCAGCGGGGACATGAGCTATCTTCGAGGGCCTGATTCTGTGACTCTAGAAGGCCAGGTTTTCTGGTTGCGGGGGGGTGGGGGGGTGGGGGGGAGAAGGGGAGCGGGCTGAGGGGCTGGAGACGGGTGGAGGGTACTCACCTCTTCCTTTCTTTGTTCTTTTCTTTTCTTTTGCTCTTGGGGCTTCGCGATCTACAGAAAGCAGAGGCTACTGTGACAGCACAGCCTGAGCCCTGAGCTGGCCGGGGGAGGGCAGGGCCTTCGAGCTCCGGAGCTGGCTGTGTCCAGGTGTGGATCTGAGATGTGTTCCTCTCTTGTAACCGAGACTCCCTGGCTGGCATGGGCTTGCCCACCCCACCCCACTGCTTTTGCCCCTTTTACTCTGCCAGGCCTTATTCCCTCCTTCTCCTCTAAGTCCTGGCCTGGATCGCCTCCTGCCTGGGCCCCAACTGCTGTTCCCTCTGGCAGTGCCATAGGCGATGTGGCTCTGGCCCCAGAAGGAGGGGTGACCTGCCCTTTCCTCTGGCATTGGTCTTGGGATAGGCCCCTCTGATGAGTTGCCATGGTGGGGGTGGCCCCTCCACACCTCATTTGCGTCCCCTGTGCCCCAGGTTCCCTCGGATGGGGCTCTCTAGGGTAGGGTCCAGGCCTCCTGCCTCTCTGTCCCCTCAGACTGTGGCCCAGCCTTGGGCCAGCTCACCAGGGGTTCAGGAAAGAAATGCTTTCCCTTGGACATGATGACCTTCCTGCTCACCTCATCCAGCTCTCTGGGGCGAGCCCCACAGCCCAGCTCCTTCTGCCTTTGACAAATGGACTGAGAAGTTTCTGATCAGGCTTCTAAGGTCTCACCCCTGTAGGTCTCTCAGCCTCACCCTCCCTGATGCCACCAGATTCCTGCTCAATCCCTCTAGTGCTGAACAGATGCCTCCTTCTGACCAAAAAATGAGGTGATGCTAAGAAACACCAGAATGTGTTTCACACAAGAGCAGAGTTGGGTCGGGGGCAGGCCCAGGAGTCCAGAGGTTTGGGTTCTAGAACTCATGCTGCCTGCTTTGGGCCTCAGTCTCCCCCTCTGGAGCTGGTCTGGCCCTAGCTCACCTCTAGGTCTTTCCCAGGACTGATGGGAGCGGGACAGAGGATCTGTGCAAGCGGTTGGTGACCACTGGGGGGCAGTAGGGGCCCACACTGACCCTGAAGGACCGGAGAGGGCTACAAGGGGGAGAGACGGGAAATTGGAGGGACAGGAGGAGGTGTTTGTTTAGGCTCCTCCCCCACCTTGCAAGTGGCCGTGGGCAAATTCTCACTGCTGGAATGGGACCAGGGACTCTGCCCCTCCCCAGGGCTGCTGGGAGGGGGTCTGGCTCCAACGTCAACAGTGGGGATGTGACTGCCCCACATCGTCCTTTCCTCCATGGCGAGTTTTCTACTACTTTCCACACCCCTACCTCTGCCTGGGTTCCGGCCTTACACCTCCTCTCCCCTCTGCAGTCCATCCTGAACAAGTCACTGTCCTGCTCAGAGCCCCCTGCTGGCTCCCAGCCCCACCTGCGTGGAGGCTTCATAGCCTGGCAGTCAGGCTTGTTGGGGGCTGATACCTGTCCCCCAGAAACTCCACCTGTAGGCATAGCCCGCTCACTCCGTCTCCTATCCACTGAGCCTTCCTAGCTCAAGAACGTCCTTCTGCCTGTCATGCCCTTTCCCTGCAAACCTGGGGTCCTGATGCTTCTGCCTTCCCAACTGGCACCTCCACGGCTGCACCCCTTGCACACTGGACCAGTATACTGTGTTGTCTGGAAATTCTTGGGGCCCCCAAGGTGAGGCTGACTCATGGGGCAAGCAAGGGTTGCAGTTGGCCTTCCTCCTCCGCCCCCCACCCTCCAGTCCCCTGTCTGGCTCTGGGGAGGAGTCCCTGGAGTGGGAAGATGGAGCAGGACAGGACCCTGGCAACACCCCTCCCATCATGGCTTCCTCGGTCCCTGCAGGGGGGCACTGGCCTCTGTCCACATCCTCCTGTCCCGCCTCCAAAGGGCGCCACTCACCTGTGCCGTCTCTTCCTCCGGGACCCAGAATCAGACCTGTAGGGCCATAAAAGGGTTCTCCTGAGCATGCCTGGGGTGGCCTGAGGACGGGATCTGCACAGCATTGGTCATGGCGGGGGTGGGGAGGTGGAGGTGAGGGGAGGCCCCAGGGGAGGCCGAGGGTACCTGTCTCGGCGGTGTTTCTTCACATTCTTCTTCCTCTTGCGCAGGGGTGAGGAGCTCCCACAGCTGCGGACACAGTGGTGGTGGGGGGTCTAGTGAACTGGGGCCCTGGGATGAGGGGCGGTGGAAATGGCTGGGGAACCCCGGGCGCCTGGGGCCTCCAAGCTGGAAAGGGGATTCCAGGGCTTGAAGCCAGCTGCCACTGTACAGAATGAACCGAGGCCCTAAGGGTCCACAAGGTCCCTGAGGGTAGTTGATGGAGCTGCCTGTGTTGTCCCCTCGTCACTTTCCAGCCTCCCGGGCATTGTGAGCGAGGACTGTTTCAAACCCAAAGGTTAGAGGCTCCAATGATGGAATTTCTGGCCTCTGTGGGGAAAAGCTGGCATGTTGGCCCTGTCCAGGGTCCAGGCCTTGAGGTGGCAGGTCTCCAGCCTCTGGGGGATGGCCTTGGACTCTCTCCCACCCACAGACATCCTCTCCAGGCCCAGCCCGTCCATCGCTGACCCGCCTTCATTACTGACCTGCACTCGGAGTCTAGTCTCCTCTTTTTGCTGAGGGCCGGGGGAGAAAGAAGGGGAGACAGACAATTGGGCGGGGTTAGCTGGGGCCCCAGACATTGGCCAGGGTCTCACTTAGCACCGGGGAGAGGCACATAGAGACGGGGAACCACAGCTGACACCAGCCAAACCCCTCCTCCCCTGGCCACTCAAGCTGGTGGTGGAGGCAGGACCCCTGGGGAGGGTGCTGGGGGATGAAGAGCAGGTGGACCGAGGTGGTGGTGGGGGGCTGCCCAGTTCTGGGGCAGGTGAGTGCCACTGGTGGGGGTGGGTACTCAGTGGGGCGAGGGGCCTGGTGAAGGGGAGGGGCTCTTGGGGGGGCAGCTCAGTGAGGGGGAGGGATTCAGTAAGGGCAGAGGGGTTCAGCGAGGGGCGGGGCCCACAATGAGGCGTTGGCGCCTTGCCAGCCGAGGGATGGGCACCTGGGGGCCCCACCGTTCTCCTCCCATCCCACGCTGGCCGGTGGCAGCTCTTACCGGCTTCTCCGGTGGCCGCCTTTCTTTTTCTTCTTCTTCTTGGGAGGGGGCGACGCCGAGCTGCTGGACCAGTGCTTGGTCCTGGGTGAGAAGGGGCGGGGGGTGGGGGTGGGGCAGAGGTGAGGGGGGAGGGGTGGTCCCATCTGCCCCCACCCCCCGCCGCGGCGGGCGCTGACCTGTACCCCCGGTGCCCTCGGTAGCAGGCGGCCGGGCAGTCGCAGTCCACCGGGCCGTCGTCCTCGTCGAACGGCGCGTACTCCAGGTCCGGCTCGGTGCCCTCGATCAGCCGTGGGGTCTCCGCCACGCTGCCGGCGACAGGGACGCTGAGCACCCGCCACCGCGGCCCGGCCTTCCGGCGGCCCCTTTCTCCGCGCGGCGCACCGGGGCCTGGCCGGGCGGCAAGGTCGGAATGCGCCGGCACCGACCTTTAGAGGGTCAGGCGGGGACCTGGGGAACCCGACCGGGAGCCTCCCTTACAGGGCCCCAGCCTCAACGATGCCATATTTTGCAAAAGAGAAAAGAGTACGGAGCCCTCCCCCCTCACTTAGCCGTCCTCCTTCTAAGTTCTCACCCTCTGGGAGACCCCTCCTCCTTAGTGAGGCCCCTCCCCTCGCCGAGGCCCCTCCCGACACTGATTCTTTGTCCCTCAGTCTCATTCAATGCGCCCCAGTCCCCCCCACTGAGCCCCCTCTTCCCTCGTTGAGCCCCTTTCACTGATCCCTGCAGCCTTAACCCCAGCGTCCTATTCCAGAGGCCCCATCCCCTCCCCCGCTCCCCTTTTCCCTCACTGAGCCCCGCTTTCTCAGAGAGCCCCTTCCCCCTTTCTTAGCTGCCCCCTCTCTGATATCTGTCCGTCCTTAATCCCACGGTCCCTGAGCCCCCTCCCCTGCCGGAGTGCCTCCTTCCAGCCCCTGCTGCATCTCTGAAATATTCATATCCTCTCCTCGCCCTCCTCTCTGCAGCCTCCGGAGGCCTGGCGGCTCTGCTCCCGCTGCCAGGCTGTCATCAATCACTGCCCAGTGGCGGTCGGCACAGGCCTCTGCACCCTGCCCGCCCCGATGCTCCCCATCCGTCTTGCCGAGCTCTCCGCTTCACTCAGCGGGGACCGCGTCATCTTGTCCCAGCTACGGGCTTAGGAGCCCCCAGCCATCTTCTGCCACAGGTGTTTGCTCCCTGCGGGCACTTGGAAGAGTGGAGATTTTCCCTAAAGGCCTCTGGGCTTAAGGCAAGAGCAGGAACTTTGAAGCTGCAGATGTGCCCTCATTACGTACTGTCCCTGAGTCGCTGTGTGACCCAGTGCCTGTCATGCCCCCTCTCTGAGCCTCTTCTCCAAGATGAGAACGCTAATTACGTTACAGCGGTGTTGGAACAGTTCACTGAGGTCCCAGATGCCGTGTAACTTTGTTTTTTACTGAACACGCCCGGGAATAACCCTCCAAAGGCCCAGCTCCAGGGTGATGCGCCCCTTCCATCTTCCATTTTTCATTCTGTGCTGGCTTAGCCAGTGCCCCTCCCAGATGGAGGCTCAGCCCTGTTTCACCGGGCTCGTCTTTTTCCTGCCCAGAGTGAGGGAGGCCAGGGCTTGGATGGCAGAGCATTAAGGACGTGACATAAGCTTTGGATTCACACAGACAGGTCTGAATTCAGGCGTGACCACGCTCACCGAGCCTGCAGCTCCTTATCTATACAACGAGGAAAAGAATATCCCAGCTTTGAGGAGAGGATTAAGTCAGATTCTGTGAAGCTCCTGACATGAGGCCTGGTCATGCACACACGGTCACCATTGCTAGATGGAGGACCTCTGTCACACACTCACACACCAACACTTCCTCTTCCAGGGAGAAAAGTGGTTTTGACACGTGAAAGAGAAACAGAGCAAGGAAGGCAGATCACAGCTACAAGGTGAAAGGATTTTCAGGGACAAATCTGCAGCAGGGCACCCACTAAGCAGCTCTTGGAAGACTGAGTTTTGGATTTGAAAAAAAAAGGATGTAACCCATACCTGACAGGGTTGGCTGGCCTTGAGGCTCGTGTCAAGAATGCCATTTGGATCCCAAACGCTATCCTGGCCCTGGCAGCCTAGAAGTCACACAGGTGTGATGGGAGGTGCTTCTGGGGTGGTGGAGGCTCATGTCATTCCCCCGACCCTGCAGAGCCCGCACATCCCTTCATTCAAACCTCTCTGCTCTTCCCCGTGCTCCTCTTCCTGAAGCCAGTGGCCTCCTACTTCCCATCCCTGAAATCTCCAACTCCTGGGCCTGTCCCAGGGCCCATTGCCCCCACACAGCCCTCAGCCCTACAAACGCCTGACACATAAAACACAGTCTTTAGCAAAACTGAAGGGCGCCACAAACATCGTGTGGGTGAGCCAGCGGGAGGAGGGAGCTTCCGTTTATCCTAACACAAAAATGACGAAGGTTACTTACAAACGAAAACAGCTCAGTTTGGGTCTTGCCTTCTGCAGGAATCCTTCCTCGCCTCCTAATACCCAAGGTGGGTTAGCCACTGAATGCAGGCCCTCGCTGAGCCCTCCTCGTTCTGCTGGCTGCACCCCTAGAGACATCTTTCCTTTCTACCTCTGTCCCAGGGACAGAGCTCCCTGCCGTCTGCCCCATCCTCCCTCCCTGGGACCTTATCATTTGACTTCTCTCACTTTCCAGTCCTTTCTGGGAGGTTGACCTTGTCTGCTGGGAGCACCGGAAGACAGGCGTGGGGAGATCCAGGCTCAGGGAGATGCACAAGGTTTCAGAACCTTCTGGTAAGACTTTTCCTGGCAGTTCCAGGGGTATAAATGGGCCTATGCTGAGGCCTCTCTTGCTGGTTTTGTGCAGCTGGTACCCTTATGTCCACTTTGCAGGCTCTCCCAGGGCTAGAACACTGGGTTCTCCTGTCCTGACCTTCCTGGCTGATAATATCACTAATAAGAATGTTCTCTAATGATTAGATGGCCCTCCACAGTTCAAATCCCACTCAGAACCAGTTCCTGATTTAGAGAAATTTGCACGCCCCCACTTCAGAGATGAGAAAACTGAGGCCCAGAGAGGGAGAGGAACATGTCCTATTTTGTGGGACCTTTGATTAAGAATGTAAGTTCACCTGTGCAATTGGCTTTGAGAATTCATGTGCAAACAGGATGGCCCTCGACTCTGCTGGCTGGGCTTCCCTGCTGTGGATGTTAGCTCAGCTGTCCCCTCCCTCTGTAGACACAGTTGTGGGTGTGTGCACTGAATTCTAGATTTGTTTAGCATTTCCTGCTCTTAAGTTCACGTTTGTTAGTTAGTTTACTCCTCACCACGACGGTGGAATAGGCAGGGGAGGTGTTCCTCCCCTGTGACAGAAGGAACGGAACCCCACAGAGCTGACCAAAGTAAGCCCAGCTGGAGTTCACTGCAGAGGGACCAAGGGCAAATCGAGGTTGAACCCAGCACCGCAGGGCACACCTGTTGGACAGGCTTCCCAGGAAGGGCTCCGACCTGGGAAGAGACTGCGTGTCACACGCTCTTCCCTCTGAAAAGAGTTTCACTAATTAACTGGTCCTGTTTCCCATTTGCCAGGAGCCTGATGGCCAATTGACAGATGAATGAATCCAGACAGAAGAGGAGGAGGGTTCCAGGCAAAGGGGCTGCCCTCTCCGTTCACTCACTCAGCCTGTGTGCCAGGCCTGCCCGGGGCCGGGAGGCAGGGGCAGGGGTGGCAGGAACAAGGGCCTCTCCTGTAGCTCCTCATGGCACAGGGCAAAAATATGACAGGTGCATATGATACTAATCTAAGGCAGGTGCCGCGTGCTGTTCTGAACACTTTACATATATTTATCTCATTCAGTCATTTAATACTCAACAAGCCTCTGATGTGGGTATCATCACTGATATCCTCATAGCAAAAATAGGAGGCATGGAGAGGTCACACTATGTATAAAATTAGACACATGGAAAAAAAAAAACACCGGCATTTGCTCATTGTTTTAGGAAGTAGCATATGAATATTGTTTTCCAGAAACCCTCTCTCCCAAACATTTTGTTATATTACATAACTATGAAAACAATTATTCTTTTTTTTAAAGTATCCGGAGTAAACTTTAATGGTTCTGTGCTCTTGCAAACCAAGATGCAATATAATCTTATGTCCATATATGGGAGGTGCATTATATAGTGATGAAAACAATTATTCTTAAAGGTTGTCTATTAAAGTGAAACAAAGAACCGATAACAGACATAGAAGTAAAGAAAACATTGTATATATCCCAAAGAGGAGAAGATTTTACTTTTCTCCCAGGAATAAAGTGGTTTTTAGAGGCAGCCTTGAATGATGGGGTATATTCGAACCCGTGCACAAGGGTGTTTCCGGCTGAGGGCCCAGGATGAGCAAAGGTGTGGAAGTGAGAACGTGCAGGACGTGGCTGCGAGCTGCCAGCAGGTCGGGCTGGCTACTGTGTGATACCGGGAGTGGGAAGCCAGGGTGGGTCTAGAGTGTGGAGAGCCTTGAGCGCCAGGCCAGGGAATCCAAATATGATTGCCTGGAGGGTGGGGACCCACAGAAGTTTTCTGGGGCAAACTAGGACTCCCCACATGAATCGGTTTCCAGACAAAAGCATGTCCTCTCTCAGTGTCTCTGGGACCACACTCTCCATCACTTCTCTGCCGGATTAGAGTGCCAGCTGCCCCACTGTTCTCCCTGTGGTTTTAGCCATCTGATCCATCTGCCAAAGGAGAAAGTCCCTAAACACCTGTCTGACCACATCCCACCTCTCAAGAGCCTTCCACGGGCTCCTACCGTCTATGGGGTCACACCCAGAACACCGCAGTATGACGTTCTGGTGTCCAGTGTGGAGAGTAGACTGGAGGGGACTACTCCGTGATTGCAGACTTCCAGCCTCCAGAACAGTGAAAAATAAGTTTCTGTTGTAGATCAAGGCACCCAGTTTACGGTACTGTGTTATAGCGGCCCGAGGTGCCTAAGACAGTGGTGGCACTCATCCAGTGGTGATGTGCGTCTGCTGTGTGCCAGCCACTAACCCTCACGCTGACAGTCACTGTTTCAATTAATTTCCTCTACAATCCTTTGAGGATGGTACTAATATCTGCATTTTATAAATAAAGAACTGAAGGCCCACAGAAATCAAGGACCTATCCAAGCCACACAGCTGGGGTGTGGTGGAGCTGGGATACAGAGCTCAGGGGGTTAATATTGAACTTAGAGGTTAAGACAGGTGGGGCGTCTGATGCCAGAGCACACACTCTCCCTCCACTAGCCTGTACTCTGAACTGAGAACTGAAGACCTGGTCGGATGCCAGGTCCACAGGAAGGCATATGACCAATCTGTTGCTAGCCCTCTGTCACCTCTCTGCCTCTGGCCTTGGGTTCAGCACCACAGACAACTCTTCCCAGCCCGGGAGTAATCCAGGCCACCATCACTGCTGCAGTGATGCTATTTTCACACCATTTTGGCTGCGTGAGCTAGAAGAAGGCTTCTGGTATCAACCCTTCCCTGTGTAAAGGAGGAAACTGAGGCTTTGGGGGAGATCGGGCAAACCGCACTGTTTTAGGCACCAGGGATACAGCAGTAAACAAAACTGGTAACGAACTTGTCTTCAATGTCTTCTAATATTCTAGTAGGATCCCAGGACCCTGCCAAGTCTATATTCTCCTCTGCTTCCAGAGCAGGGGTCCTCCTTGACTGTCAAATCTTCCTGACACTGCCTCTTCCGAGGAACCCTTCCTGACCGACCACCCTAGCCTGTCTCTCTTCCCCCACCAAACACGCACAGAGCTTGAGACTAAGTTGTTCAAGTGGCCACATTGTCTCTTCTTGTCCACGGCTGCCAGTAATTCCTGGTTTCAGGTTGGAGGTTTGTGTTTCCACCCAGGGAGCAGGGGCAGTCTTTCCCTCCCCCCACCCCTGCCCCCCTCATAGCACCCCCTCAGCACAGGGTTCGGCATACAGCACAGACCTTCAAGGACTTTCCTTCTGATGATGGACACTGCAACCTCTCCATGACATCCTTCCTAATGTGTCCCAGTTCTTAAATGCATCATTCATTCATTCATTCATTCATTCCAGGAAAGAGAAGATCAGGACTTCTGGAAAAGACTTGGGAGTCATCCACTACCAGGGCAGCGTTCCAGCTGGGGGATGGATGAGATTCCCCAGGAAGAAGAGGGAAGGGAGATCTGGGGGAGAGACCTGAGGACATGACAGATCCTTGGGGGGAGCCAACATCTGAGAAGTGGGCAGAAGTGAGGGAGGAGCAGAAGCCATCAGAGGGGTAGGAGGAAACTCACAAAGAACTGAATCTTGGAAGCCTGGGGGAAAAGCAGGTTTCCACTGGGGAAGTACAGTGGTGGCATGCGCCAGAGAGAGGCCAGGCCTGCAGAGGAGCCCGGGCCATGCTAAGGAGGGCTCAGGCAGCCACGGCCCAAGCAGGTCACCGGAGTCATGGGGGCAAGAAGCCAGACCTCCATGGCTTAAGGAAGTGGAGACAACGTGTACCACGTGCTCTGCAGAAATGTGGTGGAAAAAGGAGAGACACATGTGGGCTGGAAGCGGGAGGAGATAGAATTGAGGAAGGACAGGGAGTAGATTAAGAAGGAGCCCAGGAGAGGGCAGGCAGGATGGCAGGTTTGGGCTGGAGGGGCGGTTATCGCTGGAAGGGCCCAGAGAAGGTGGCAAAGGTAGATTCCGGACGAGGCCTCCCGCCCTCACACTGGATGGAAGAGGAAAGGGTGGCTGATTTTCCAGAGGAGCCCTGGGGGGACCTGGGGGGACACAGGTCAGAAAGGCAGGACCTGGTGGGTTTGGAGGTGGTGCGGACAGCAGCGGGAGAATCTGGTTGTCGGGAAGTTTGAGAAGGGAAGGGAGGGAGGGGCTCGCCCTGCTGGGTGGTGGTGGGGACCTTCGGGCATCAGTGAGGTGGGCACAGCAGTTGTTGAGGGGTGCTGTGGGTTCTGGGAAGCCGGAGAGAAGGAGGTGGTGGTGGTATGACTTCTTCCCACCTCCGGGGAGGAGAGAGCAGGCCCGCTGAGCCAGGCTCCCCCAGATCACCCACGAGCCCCCTACAAACGCGAGGCTGCCGTGACTCTGCTTCTTCTTTTTTTCTTTTTTCTTTTTGGCCGCGCTGTGCAGCACGTGGGATCTTAGTTCCCTGACCAGGGATCGAACCCGTGCCCCCTGCAGTGGAAGCACGTTGTCCTAACCAGTGGACCACCAGGGAAGTCCCCCTGACTCTGCTTATGTTCCTACTCAAGCCACAGAGGTGAGGTTGAGTGGGGTTAGGAGGGGACACCCCCACCCGGGATCCCCCAGCAGTCCAGAATTTCTGCAGAAAGGGCTTCCCCGCTGCCCGTCGAGGTCCATCTACTCCTGGCATGCCGTTTGCCCTCAAGACAACGGCAACAGGAAAATCGCTCAGAAGGTGCTGCTGTCATTTTATTTTTGTGCCAGTAAAGGTGCACAGGGACTTAGGGACCCAGCAAGATGCCGTCATCCAGCCGTGCCTGGACACTTGCAGTCCCCGCCCTCCTATGGCAGCTGCTCCATTTCATATGGTTTTGAGTGGCTGACGGTTCTCCTGTAATCTGAGACAAAGTCTGCCTCCCTGTAACTTCCCTGTTTGATCCAAAGCCCACCGGGGGGCCACAGCACCTCAGTGCTCCTCCTGTCCTGTGACAGCTGCAGAGACGTGACCACCGCAGAGCCCATGCTCTCTGTACCCGATTAGCCTTTGGCTAAGCCAGCAATGGCATTGGTGCGTTAGTTCTTATTTTCCAGAGTCTGTGCTTGCTCCGGAGGCCACTTCATAGGTGGTAGTAGTTGGGGCAGAGGGACTAGCCTACCCGCCACTGACAACACGAGGGTGAGAACATTTCTCAAGTTCCTGATTCGCACGCAGCCTTCCCTGAGCTGAGATCTGGGGTGCCTCCCCTACCGCTGGGCGATAGATAGAACCCAGGGCCCAGGGAGAGGGCCTCGGGGATGCCCAGGTGCCCAACGGCTCCTGCTCGTGCCCCGGGCCAGGCCAGAGCTTCCAGTGGGCAAGACCCATGCCCTGTCCTCCTTCTCCTCTTTCTCCCCTCTCCAGCCCCGACCAACTTAGGGATCCCTGGGAAAGGCCCCTCTGGCCCCCAGCTGCTGCCTGAGCCTGCACTCTCTCTGTGCCCTGCCCACCCAGGCAGCACTCACATGTGGCCCCCAGGCCGGTCCTCCCTGGTGAGCATTCCCTCCTTCTCCATTAGCATCTGCCGGAAAGTCCTGACCTTCTGCCGGGTCTCCTCCTCTGAGTACCTGTGGGGCACAGGGAAGATGAGAACTGCTGTCTTGGGTTTGGTTTCCTCCCCAGCTGCCTGCCCCCCAGCCCATCCCCCCAGCCCTCAGTCACGTGGGCACTTTCCAGCTTGCAAGACCTGTCCAAGGTCACACCACCACCAAGATTCTCAGTGCTGGGGAGGCTCAAGGCCTACCCGTTTTGCACCAACTCAGCCAACCAATCAACTAAACAAACAAACTACCAGCCAAACAAACACATAAACTACAGGAAGTGTTGCTCCCAGAAGTGGGGAGACCCACCAGGGGAGACGGGGCCCTTCCTCCTGGCCCTCCCCCACCCCAGGGCAGGCCTCCCTCCCACGTCCCGGCTGCAGTCACTCTCTGGAGACATTTTAGGGGACAAAGTGAGACCCGTGGCCTGGACACATACATGGCCTTTTCTGCTTTCCTGCTTCAGGGACCTCTGATCCTCACAGTAGCCTGGGGAGATCCTCAGCGCATCCCCGCCTCGGTAAGGTCTAGGCTGCCAGGTGGCTGGCCCAGGATCCCAGGGGTAGATCCATTGCTTCCCAGCTTGGGATGGGGGGTGGATGGAGTCTGGGCCTTGGATGGAAGCTCCCGACTTCTCTACTCCGCTCTCCCTCCCTCCCTGAGGCTAGGGACCAAAGCCCAGAATTATCTACCCCTCATCCTTGTTCCCACACCCTGGGCTTGGCTGTAATCTCTCTCACACCACCACTGTGACAGATGTCCGTGCTGCTCCTGGGGTGGGGGGTTCTGTGCTCACCCAGCCCCCGGCCCTGTGCCCAGCACACGCAGCTGTCCAGTGGACGCTGCTGGTTGAGTCTTGGGGTCCCAGGCTCCCACCCTCTCCCCTTCCTGGGCTGCAGGTCATCGTCCTGGACAGAAAATATGGTGACCAAATAGGAACCGAGGTCCCGTCTTCTTTGTCATCTGACCATCCACCCTCTGTGCGCACAGCAGGCCCAGCCCGGCCCACTCAGCCCGTCCATGAAAATGCCACACTGTTCCCTCTCAGGGACCCCATCTCTTTTCTCCTTCCTTCCTCTCCTTCAGCAAGCATTTGGGATTGACCCTACCTTTTTGGAGAGCAATTTGGCAATTCTTTTCAAAAGGCTTAAAGGAAAATGAATACAGCTTTTGACTCATAAATTAACTTCCAGGTTTGCTCTGGGGAGTAACCGTGGCTAAGCACAAAGATGTGACTCATGGCATGTTTACAGCAGGATGGATTCCCACCCGCCCCACCAGGTTAGGTGTCAACGTTTGTGTTTGTGTTTCCATAGCAAACTGAGCTTCCCGGTTCCTGGCAGGTGGTTCGTGTGCTAGTCACCATCCGTTGACTCCTCTGCAGCCTGCACTGGCCTGGGAGTTCCCTGAGGGCAGGGACCTTGTCTGTCTGAATTGCTGTTGTGTCCTCGCACCTGGCACCTTGCCTGCCACACGTGGCATCCAAAAGTGTCTGATAAATGAGTAGATGGTGATGGAGGGGACTGAAGAGTTCGAAGGTGGAATTTTCATTTTGGAGAGATGGCTCTGGTGGCCGTGTGGCTGGAGGAGAGGGAGGCCGGCCCTGGGCTACGGCAGGGGTTCAGGGGGGAGGTGCTGAGGTCAGAGCTAGAGAGTGGGCGTGAGGATGGAGGGGAAGAAGTGGACGCAATACCATCTGGTAGGGAGAATGGCTGGGACTCGGAACCGGTTGAATATGTCGGTAGGGGGGTTAGGAGAGGAACACCACCTACTTCTTAACCATGTGTCCCCTGACCCCCAGCTGGGGTGTCACCCTCTATAGGTTTGGGCACCTCTGCGGCCCACTATAGAGAGGATTTGTTTTCACCATTTTAACCTTTTTTTTCAATTGACCTATTGTTGATTTACAATGTTGTGTTTCAGGTGTACAGCAAAGTGATTCAGTTATATATACACATATATATATTCTTTTTCAGCTTCTTTTCCCTTATAGGTTATTACAAAATATTGAGTAGAGCTCCCTGTGCTATGCAGCAGGTCCTTCTTGGTTATCTCTTTTATATATAGTAGTGTGTATATGTTAATCCCAATCTCCTAATTTATCCCTCCCCATAGGGAGGATGGAGTCCAGCCTGGCAGCGGGAGGAGCCCGTCTCTTCCGACCCCCACCATTTCCGCAGGAGTGTGTGTGTCTCAGGTCCTGCTGTGCGGACACCACTGGCCCAGCTTCACCAGCCCTGGGCCTTGGCTTGTACGTGTCCGCCTTGGTCCCTGTTTAGCATTCAGCTGGAGGTCCCTAGGCCTTGCCTGCTGGGCAGGACAGAGCCCTCGGTCACCGGGCTCTGAAGGAGGGAATCCCTCCTGCTGTAAACATCCCCTGAGTCACATCCTTGGTCCTTTTCTGAGCAGTGGAGGCTCAGAGGAACTGCTTCCATCTCACCTTCTCCTCAGGAGACCAGCTTGTCATTGTCACCAGCACAGAGAAAAACAGTACTGGCCCTTCAGCACTGCCGAGCCCCAAACTCAGAGACCCCTGGGAGGGAGACACCAGCTGGCTGGGCCATCGGCAGGGGGCCTGGGACCTGGCAGGGTCAGGAAGGAGGTGGACCGAGAGCCAGGCTGGGCCAGACCCCCCGCTGTATGGGAGGGGCTTCAGGCCAGGGTCCAAGCCGCATGCCTGGGGATCTACAGAGCACGTGAAGGCTGGGAGGTGGGAGCGAAGCCCAGGATTTCATGAAGACCCGGAGCAGGACGTGTGCAGGGACTTAGGGCTCATCCCAGAGCCGGCAGGTGTAAGGCGAGGTGACTAACGCCAGCACCTGCTGTTGGGGGGCCGCTGTTGCTGGACTGAACTGACTCAGTAGGACCCCTCTATGTGCCGGGGTCTCTTGCTGGGAGAAGCTGGGACCCAGGGAGGACATCTGGTTATTGGGCGAAGTGGTCTCAAGTGTCACCACCACCTGGAGTCTCCTCTCCCCTCGTACCTCTCAGCTGAGGCCACAGGCACTACGAGGAGAGGCAGAAGAGCCAGGCCGTCCTGTTTGCGAATCCCAGCGCCCCCACTTTCTAGCTCTGTGACCTTGGACAAGTCCGCCTACTTCTCTTAGCCTGAGCCTCTCCATCTGTGAAACGGGACAGTAACCTGCCTTTCCAGGTCGTCACAGGATTAAGGGAGATAGTGCGTATAAAGCACTTTGTGCAGTGCCTGGCACGTAGTAGGTGCCCATAAATGCAGCTGATTGAGGATTATTTGTCCCAGAGCTGTGGGGACAAAGGGTCTAGTCGTCCCAGGCACCCTGCCTTTTTCTACCCTAGACCCCTCCCAGGTCAGCGTGGTCCCGGGTCAGGAATCACCTGGGCCTGTCCCCTCTGCTCTCCCAGGAGGCAAAGGCTGAGGAGAGGGAGGCTGGCATCCAAATCACCCACTCCCTGAGGATGTGGCAGCACCTGCCAACTTAAGGCCACGCAGGAGGCCTGGCTGGCTAAAAGTCAAGGGCTTGGACAGGGGAAGCGGGTAGGCAGGGCAAGGCTGCCTGTCTCAGCGCCGCAGCCTACTGGCTCCACTGCTTCCCAAGCCGATCTGGCTCCCTCATTGCCGCTTCACTCTTCGGGAAGGATGTGCCAAATTCATTTTTGCTTGGGGACTTCCTGGGTTGCCCTCTGGGGCTGGGGTGGGGGGAGGGGACAATGCATTTCTTTTTTTTTTTTTAATTTGGCTGCGTCGGGTCTTCACTGCTGCACGAGGGCTTTCTCCAGTTGCGGCGAGCTGGGGCTACTCTAAGTTGCAGTGCGTGGCTTCTCATTGCGGTGGCTTCTCTTGTTGCAGAGCACAGGCTCTAGGCGTGTGGGCTTCAGTAGTTGTGGCACGTGGACTCAGTAGTTGTGGCTCGCAGGCTGTAGAGCGCAGGCTCAGTAGTTGTGGCGCACAGGCTTAGTTGCTCCGCGGCATGTGGGATCTTCCCGGCCCGGGGCTCGAACCCGTGTCCCCTGCATTGGCAGGTGGACACTTAACCACTACGCCACCAGGGAAGTCCCGACAATGCTTTTTTTTTTTTTTTTTTTTTTTTTTGCGGTACACGGGCCTCTCACTGTTGTGGCCTCTCCCGTTGTGGAGTACAGGCTCCGGACGCGCAGGCTCAGCGGCCATGGCTCACGGGCCCAGCCACTCCGCGGCATGTGGGATCTTCCCAGACCGGGGCACGAACCCGTGTCCCCTGCATCGGCAGGCGGACTCTCAACCACTGCGCCACCAGGGAAGCCCCCGACAATGCATTTTAAAAGAGGGTCCCAGCGTTGAAAATGTTTCATTCTGCCTGTCTTTGCCCAGATCCGGCATTTCCTAGATAATTACTTCCTCTGTCATTAATTTGATCTTCACCACAGCTCTGAGGGGGGTGGGTGGCCTTACTATTCCCATTTTACAGATGAGGAAACAGAACAGGGAGAAGGGAGGATTCAAAGCTCCAAACCCAGCTAGGGGCAGAGCTGTGCTCTGTCCACCTCGAGTGTCCTCATAGGAAGGGGCATGGGTAGGATGTGGGGGGATGTCTGGGGCCGGAGCTGGAGCATCACGTCCCAAAGGCTGGGGGCGCTATCCCCACCCCCAAGGTGGTTGCCGGCTGCACGTGGAGGCTGCCCAGGAAGATGACTCCGAAGGCAGCGTCAATCACCAGTGAATTAGCCGCCATCCATCAATATTAAGGAAGGGATTTCTTTTTAACAGGGCCAAAGAATGTGTGTTCCTGTGACTAGTGGGAATATTTGTCAAATGTCTGAGAAGCTGGTAAATAAATGCGAATGACCCAGCGTTTCTAGGAATGGATATTAATGGCTGGATTTTATAACAGAGCAAAGGTCTCTAGTGTTTGTGGAGCACTTTCTGGGGATTGGCTCCGCATGCGGGAGCCCTGCATGTCCCTTAGTCCACAGGACACTCGGGACAACTCTACCCCACCTTTAAAAAATTTTTTTTTTACTTTTTTTTTTTTTTTCGGTACGTGGGCCTCTCACTGTTGTGGCCTCTCCCGTTGCGGGGCACAGGGTCCGGACGCGCAGGCTCAGCGGCCATGGCTCATGGGCCCAGCCGCTCCGCGGCATGTGGGATCTTCCCGGACCGGGGCACGAAACCGTGTCCCCTGCATCGGCAGGCGGACTCTCAACCACTGCGCCACCAGGGAAGCCCTTTTTAAACTTTTTATTCTTATTTTTATTTATTTATTTATCCCCCCACCCCCACCCCCCGCCCCGGCTTGCGGGATCTTAGTTCCCTAAACAGGGATGGAAACCTGGGCCCTCAGCAGTGAAAGCGTGGAGTCCTAACCATTGGACGGCCAAGGAATTCCCAGAACAACTCCCTATTTAACAGGCCAGTAGCTGTGACTTGCCCAAGGTCACAGGCCAGGGCTGGAAGCCCGGACTGCTGGGCTCCAGAGTGGCTGTGCCCTCTACCGACCGCGCAGCCGCTAAGAGATGGGGAGGGGAGGTGGATGGTAACTTGAGAGCTAGCTTTGTGGGAGACTCCAGTCTAAGGACCACTTGGAGTGAGAGCTTGGGTGGGGGAAGGGCCCCTGACGGAACATTTGGAGGCCTGATGGGTGCTTCCTAGAGAGGCGTAAGTCCTTGATGCCAGGGGACGGACACCAAGGACACGGCCAAATGCCGTCCCCCTCCACCGAGGCTGCCCTCGTCGGATAATAAGCCTCCCAGTGCAGGGGGAGATTCAACCGGCGGGGAGGGGCGGTTGGGGAGGGAAGGCCCCTGAAAGGTTGGGGCTCTGTGAGGGGGAGGCCTTTCCGAAAGGGAAGGTTCAGTGAAGAGGAAGGGGCTTAGGAAGGAGGCGGGGCCCTGTGACGGAGAAGGGGCGGGGCTCTGGGAGGGGAAAGGGGTGTTTTCCTAGAATGAAGCACGGAAGGCTGGTTCTCTGCTGTCCCAGTAATCCTGTTTCCCAGCCACTCCCACACTCCCTCCACTTCTCGAGTCTCCCAATTCAGCAGGAATTGCAGGTTTAATTAAGGTCTGGGACTTTCTCTGCAGAAGGATACTCCATTCCCCACCCGCTACTCCACCCTGCCCCTTGGGATCTCATTTTTTTGGCCACATCCACAGCTCATCAAACCTGTTTTCATTGCCAGCTGGAAGCCTCCTTTCTGTCTGTCTTCAGCAGCCTTCCACCCATCCATCCCTCTCTGCAGGGACCCTCCGCACCCCCACCTGGTCCCCACCTGGCGGTGAACACCAAGTCCCCGTGCCCCTTTCTTTTCCTACAAGCGGCCCTGCCTGGCCTGCCTTCCTGAGGGCCTTGGGTGGTGGTGACTATCTCTGTCTGAGCCTCAGTGTCTTCTGGGCTCCAAAGGGACAGTGAGCCTTGTCTTGGCTGCCTCTTAGGGAGCCCAGGAGACCTGGATGAACAGACAAAGATGTGGTTTGGAAGGACTGCTGTCCACAGGCTGTCTGTCCCCATGTGGCTCCAGGCCCTAATGCACTGGGCATTTCTGATTTCTCTGCTCACTGACAGTGCAAGCCTGATGGGCGGGCCCTGCTCCCCACTCTGACTCCCTCAACAGCCAGCCCAGTAGTTTCAAAGTACAGGGCAGATGCAAAAGGGAGGCTTGGGAATACCAGCTTTCCTTGGAGCTGCACAGATGGGAATGGCTTTGTTCTCTGTTTCTTTGCCTCCAGCTCCACGTGTGAGGGCTGTCCTGTCTCCACTGGATTTTCAGGGGGAGGTCCCTAAATCCTTACTGATTAATGCGCAGCCCCTCCTTCTCAGCCTGACGAACTCCTACACGTGCTTCAAGGCCCATTCAAATGTCTTCTCTCATAATCTCCCCTCTGAGCTCCTGAAGCACTTGACCCTCTCCTGTCCTGTCCTATAACCATGATTCTAATCTGTCTTATGGTGGAGTTGGTTGTTAACATGTTTGTTTCCCTTCTGAGATGGGGAAGGAATAGGGGTTGGAAGGGTGGTCTTTGAGGAAGTGACTCTGATTCGGCTCTGGGGTCCACCGTTGCCCAGAACAGTGCCTGGCACACTTGTGTGCCCCTGTGACTGGTTCTGAACTAGATAGGGTGAAACCTAAGCTTCCAGGGTGGGATTTCTTTGCTGAAGCCACAGGCAGCCCTCACACACAGTAGGGGCCACTGTACTTTCTTGCCTGGCTGCAGCATCTGCTTGGCAGAGACCAGGCAGCTCGATC
Organism: Orcinus orca; assembly: GCF_937001465.1. NCBI lineage: Eukaryota > Metazoa > Chordata > Mammalia > Artiodactyla > Delphinidae > Orcinus > Orcinus orca. Next base: position 79,441,780 of record NC_064574.1, on the reverse strand, counting down.
CACCCATTTTATAGAAAGGGAAACTGAGGCTTTGATTTATCATTGATGTTTACAGGCCTCTCTCCTGCACTGGGCTGGATATTTCTGGAAGGCATGGACTGTGACTCCTTGGCTTCTGCGAATCTGAGCCCAGGTCAGAGCTTGACATAGAGCAGGAGTTCAAGATGGCTTACTGGTAGAATAAACTAATAAATGAATGAAAGTTCGGCTGGGCTTGCAGTGGTTCAGATTCTGACCTTACAGGCTCCCGGGTCCCAACGCTGGCTCCGCCCCGGCGCCGCCCTTGGTTCCCTCCACGCCCCCAGTGCCCCGCCCCGGCCCCGCCCCCTCCCGACTCACCCCTGCTCCTCCATCATCTCCTGCAGCTCCATGCACTTGAGTTCCACGCGCCGCTTGCGCTCGTGGTCCAGGATCTCGCGGTGCGCGCGCTTCACTAGGCCGGGCTCCGCGGCGCGCAGCTCCTCCTCCGCCCGCGGCCAGGCCCCCGACGAAGCGCCCGGCTGCGGAAAGCCGTTCGCCGCGTCGGGCGGGGACGGCATGCTGGCGGCCCCGTTGTTCACTGTGGAGGACATGGTGGCTGCTCCCGGAGCTGCTGGCCTCGGCCCTGCGGGGTAGAAACAGACACCCGGCGGGATGGTCACTTCTCGGCCACCTGCTAAGCTCCTCTCGGCGCGGGTTAATCCTGGAGATTTAAAGGACCACTCACGGCTCTAATCCGCTTCGCCTCATGCTGCAGAGCCGGGCTGGCGGCAGGTTTGCACCTTTGGGTCACACCCCAGGGCATGAGGGGGAATCGGACGGACACTGGGCTTTCCCCATCTGTAAGGTGGGTGGATTCAGGCCGGACTAGATGGGCTCTAAGTAACCTTCTCATCTCCAGGGACCTAGTACCACTCAGGACAACCCTCTCTGCCTTGTACCAATGCCTGGCCCCTGCCTGCCTGGCCCCTGCCTGCACGCCTGCTGGCAGCTCCCCAGGCAACCAAGTCGGTCTCTGGGGAAATTTGTTGGTTTTATTCTTGTTTTTCCTTCAGGCTCAGTTTAACACCCCCCTCTCACTCCCCAGTGCCCATTCTCCTGGCTCTGGCCCCTGGAGTCACAGACCACATGTGCTTCCCACTCCCAGGCTGCTCTGGGAGAGCCCTGCCGAGACGGGAAGATGGAACCTTCTCCAGGCTCAACTCCATTCCCACCTCAGATGCAGTTTTCAGTTCCCACTTGGATTTGGCTAACTTTTCCAAAGTCCATTCCAGGTAGGGGCCTGATTGAAGCCCACAGGACTGTCCCCTCCTTTGTTCTGGGAACACTGCTTCTGAGGATGTGACCAAAAGTGGCACTGACATTAACTCTCCAGGCAGCCGCATCCTCCTGCCGGCTTGGGATGGGGTAGGAGGCAGCATGGCTTGGGAGGTGAGAAGCTGTGGCTTCATGCTAGACCCAAAGTAGAGCATGTGCCTACATGCACCCTGCGCATGTATAAACGCGTGTGCGCGCGCACACACACACACACACACCAAGGACTTATCTTAGCAGAGGGGAGGCACCTCCTGAGCTATTTCCATTTCCTTTCTCCAAGGCTCTGCTAGTTGCTAAGCAACAGGGAGGCCTCCTTCCCAGGGAGTGGGATGGGAGGGAGGGAAGGGGTGGAGGGAGGTGAGAAGAGAAGGAACTGGGCATGTCTGGACATCCCAGATGGGGCCCTCCTTCGGTACAACCCCCCCCCACCCAAACACATACTCCCCTCACTGGCCTCAAAGTGCTGGGGGGTGAGGGGTGTTCAGAGCCATGGAGTCTGAAAGGCAGAGAAGAGAAGGGGACTGTGAGAGGAAAAAGGCTCTGAAGGGGACAGTGACAGGAGGTGACAGTGGTAATGAGAACACAAGCTCCTTTCATATGTCCATCCCCGCACATGTCTGAGTTCTAGGTCAGGCTTCTCTACTCCCTGTTTTGTGACCCTGACGATGTCACTGCTCCTCTCTGAGCCTTTGTTCCCGACCTGTGCCCGGGAGCGTCATCCAGATTCTTCAGAAGAGGAGGGTTCTCGGGGATTTACAGAGCAAAGCTGTTCTTCTAACCCTGCTTCCCGTCTGTCCCCAGCCCAGCCCTGCACCCCAGCTCCACCAGGCCTTCTCCTAGGGTGCCCCACAGGCATCACCCACTCACCAAGCCCCACACAAAGTTCTGGGATCCCTGCTTGCTACCTGCCTTGGCTCCAGTGCATAGCTTCCGGCCTCCAGCCAGGGACACGCATGGAGCTTGGAGAACCCCATTGTCCTGGCCCCCCACAGCTCACCAGCATCAAGTTTGGTCCCTCATTCCCTCTGCTCAACCTTGCTCACATTTATCCATCTCCTCCTCTCTCGTTACCGCCTCAGTTCAAGCCTCTCCCTCTGGTCCACTCTGGCCTCAGCATCCTGTCTGTCCCACCCTCCCCGACCTCTTTCTGTTCATCTTCCAACAGCAACCTGGGAGATTGGTCCAGGAGCAAGTCAGCAAATCATGCCCTGATTAACAGCCTCTAGTGGCTTCCTGTCACTCTGGCTTCAAGTCGTGACATGGCCTGTCTCCTGGACTAGCCGTCCCCTGCTGCTCCCACACAGATTCTCCAACCCTCCTGCATCCAGGCCTTTCCTTCTGCTGCTCCCTTTCCCTGGGATGCTCTGCACCCGACTCCTGCATGACCTCAGAATCACTGCTCACAGGCCTCCCCACTTTCTGGAAGCTCCCCCTCCCCGCTCTGGCTGGTGTGACCCTCCTGGAGCTCTAGCCACTCACTGTTTCACTGTGGGCACACAGGTCTGGCTCCCCCTGAGGGCTGAGGGCTGTTTAGCCTCAACTCCTAGGGCCAGCAAAGTGCCTGAAACATGTGGAGCCCAGCGCCCCGGGGTAGAACAAGGAGGAGGCAAAAAGGGAGGTGGGACAGAGGAATGCTGCGCAGTCCTTGATACAGCCTGCAAGACCCCTTTGCATTTTGCCTTAGGCTATCTTACAACTTCATCCCGTGCCACACCTCATCCTGTAGCCAACATCCAGCCCCTCAGCCTGGGTCATCTGCCCCCAAACATGTGCTCTCACTCCTTTGTGCCTTTACCCATGCGGTTCCCCTGTGCTGGAATTCCATTTCCTCCTCTGTCCACCTGGGGAACTCCGGCACAGCCTTCTGGGCCCAGCCCAAATGTTACCTCCTCTGGGAAGCCTTCCCTGCTTTTGAGGAAGGATGAGTCATTCCCTCCTTGTGCCCCCACAGCTTTTGTCTCATCTCTTTAGATACTGAGGCTCAATTTATTGTTTGCATCTGACCACTGTTCTAGCCCTTTGAGTGAAGGGGACCATCCGTTCATTCTGGCTCCCCAGAGCCTACCCAGCACCTGGCAACTCAGGAGGTGCACTGAGGGTGTGGGGACAAAGTGCTGGGGTCCCAGTGAGAGCCCATGGAGCCAGGTTCTGAGTAATGCTGCTCTGCATGCTTTCCCTCTGATGTGGGAGAGGCTCCCCAGCCTAGAACTTGGCCTGAGCTCCTTGAGGGCAGGGGAGGGGAAGCTGGTGGGAGCAGTTCTGAATGCACTCAGATCTCCAGACCCTGAGAAATCCTATCCCTGGCACCGGGAGAATGCCTGGGTAAGATGGCTAGGCTGCTGAAGGCAATCTTTCAGGAGTGACTGAAGGAAAGGAGAGGAATGTGAAGACAGGGCAGATGCTGTCTGGATTTTCACTAGGACAGACGGTGGATTCTAGCAATTTCACCTGGTGATGGAGGGTGCCAGGCAGGAATCAGAAGCACGTTGTTGAAAGAATGACCCCCTGAACCCCTAGAGGAGAGCCCAGGACCCTAAGAATAAGTCATTGCACACTGAGCCCACTTCTTTCCAAGTCAGGGTTGCTGGACCAGCAGACCAGGGAGTTAGTTACTACAGGCACCCAGTCTCTCTGTGGGGTATCTGATATTATCTATTACGGAATCCTTGTGAGATTTCATAAGAAGAAAGAGACATTGTGCTGGTGGGAACTAACATTCTGTACTGTTTTATTTGGTGGATAGATTAACCTATGCTCAAAGGGAGCTGATTAATGGGTCAATGTCACATTAGATGGGGGTATCTAGTGGAAGACCACAGGGCTCTGTCTTCACCCACATCTGATCTGATACGTTCACCACTGCCTGGATGGAACTCTGATACCCTGATGATCAGATTCACTGAGGACACCACTTGAGAAGGCTCGTAAGTTCAGAGTCAGAATCTGAAAGGACTCAACAGACTGAAAAGATGGAAGGAGTCTAAGAAGGTGAAACAGGATAGCGAGAAATGCCACATCCTGAAGCTGGGTCCCAAATGAACTTTCTAAAATTGGAATGAGGTAGACATACTTTAGAAGCAGCATATTTAGGAAGGATTTAGGGGTTTTCAGTGGTCACAGGCTCAATTTGAGTCAGTATCATGATGTGCCTGCCAAAAGTACATGCCATCTTAGGCTACGTCAACAAAAATATGTCCAGAATGGGGAGGTGATGATAAGAATATCCAAGCGGTCAGAGTCCTGATCTTCAGATACTTGAAGGATTGTGAAGGATTTAGGCCAAACCTGGCTGAATCTGTTGGGAAGCTTGTTAGAAGTAGGTTGGGTTGGGCTTCCCTGGTGGTGCAGTGGTTAAGAATCCGCCTGCCAATGGCTAGGGGACACAGGTTCAAGCTTCTGGTCCGGGAACTAATCCCGTGAGCCACAACTACTGAGCCCGTGTGCCACAACTACTGAAGCCCGCATGCCTACAGCCTGTGCTCCGCAACAAGAGAAGCCACCGCAATGAGAAGCCTGTGCACCACAACGAAAGAGTAGCCCCCGCTCGCCGCAACTAGAGAAAGCCCGCGCGCAGCAACAAAGACCCAACGCAGCCAAAAATAAATAAAATAAAATAAGTAAATTTATTTAATAAAAGAGAAGTAGGTTGGGTCGCCAGATTTGGCAAATAAAAATACAGGATGCACAGTTAAATTAATTTGGATTTCATGAATTTCATATTTGGGACATCCTTATACTAAAAGAAAATTATTCATTGTTTATCTGAAATTCAAATTAAACTGGGTATCTTGTATTTTATATGTGATTCCTACCTAGACCTACTGAATCAAAATCCCTGGGGGTGAAATTGTCAGTGTTCCCCAGGTGATTCTGATATAGACCATCTGTGGACCAGCAATTGGGAGCCGGTTTTATAGCAGCTGCTCTCAAATCTTATTAGGCAGCAGAGTCACCTGGAGGGCTTGTTAAACCATAGATGACTGGTCTACCCCTGAAATCTCTGATTGGGTAGATCTGGGGTGGGCTCTGAGAATTTGCATTTCTAACAAGTTTCACCTGTGCTGGACCTTGACCCACACTGAAGGGAGCAAACCCCTAGCCAATCTGGGTGGTTCCGGAAGACAAAGCCAGGACTCCTGCCGAGAAGCCATCTCTAGTGGACTTCAGCTAAGTCCAAGGTAGGATTTTTTCCCCTAACAATCAAAACTTTAAAAAAACTAAGCAGTTCATCCCAGGATGAGTGAGTTCCCCATTACAGGAACTACTCAAATAGGAGATAAACTATTATATTCACACAACAAACACTCGCACAGCATCTACTCACCCCCTCCCCCAGCAACAAATGCTGGAGATTTGGAGACAAGCAAGACCCCATCCTGACCCTCTGGCAGCTCACAGGCTAGTTTGGGAAACCAGTAGTTATCGCGGTGTAGTGTGATAAGAGAGAATTTGAGGAGTGTCTGCATCTCCGCCTGGTTGGTCAGGGCAGGCTTCCCAGAAGGGGTGAGAGGGGCTGGAGACAGGGACACCAGAGCAGCTGGGCCCTGGCCAGGATTCAAGAAATAAATGGACAGACTGGGCAGGACTGTTGGCGGACTGGGTGTGGGGTGGAGGGAGGCACCTTGGATAACACTGGGTCTCTGGCTTGGGCGGCCAGGGGGATGGTGCAGATATTTACTGTGATGGGGAATATGGAGGGCAAACTGGGCTGTGTTAAGGGTGAGGGGCTTCTGGGGGTCAAGCAGGCAGCTATGAGGTCTGGAGACATAACACTGACCCTGACTTGTTAAGGTCCTTGGGGACATTGGTGCTGTGTCTCTTTGGAGGCAGGGTGGCACATGGGAAGTCTCTTCTTGACCCCTGATTGGCTGTGAGACCCTGAGCGAGTCTCTTGCCATCTCTAGACCCTGGTTTTCCCAGTGGACAATGAGAGATTGGACTCAAAGACCCCACAGGTCTCCTCCTGCTCTGGAAATCTAGGTAATACTGACTATGTATGTATACCGCCAAGCCTTCAGCCCACCTCCTTCCTGATGCTGTAGCGAGTGGCCAGGACCACACCAGTTCCCCCCAGAGCTCAGCCTGAGGCTGTCGCCAGCACTGGGTCAGGTCCCAAGGGCAGGCCCAGATGCTGGGCCGGTCAAACCCATGCGCAGATTAAGTCATGAATTTAATGCTGTCTGACTGGTGGGGCGGGGGTGCGCGGTGGGGTTGCATCTCCCCTTCTGACAGCCAGGAAGTGGTTAAAGGGCCATAGCCCTGACTTCCAAGCCTCACTCCCGAGTCCTTGGGCTTGCCTCCTTCCCTCAGTCCCAAGCCTGGGTCCCCTGAGCAGGCCTGGCTGAGGACAGGACGGAACACAGTCTGGCTGCCAGTACCTGCAAGTCCAGTCCTGCTGGTAGAGATTAATTGAAGGGGAAATAGCCCATCTGTACTGCAGGGTCCAGCCTGCTGACAGGTACAGAGGCCTCTCAGCTAATGAGATCATCACTCACCTCGGGGCTCAGAGGGGTAGGATGCTAAGGGTGGTAGTGACTGGACCAGGTCTGGGGAGAGGGAACAGTGGACCACATATGTGTCTGAGAAGGAGACTGCGTTGTGCCACGGGGAACATGGTTTGAGGCGGGGAGACAGGGCCGTGCTCTTTGGGAACTCATGAGCTGAATGACCTTGATCATGTGGCTTAAACTATGTGCCTCAGTTTCCTTGCCTGTGAATTGGAACTAATGATAGCACCCTCCTCGTAGGGTCGTGGTAAAGGACTAATGCATGTGAAATGCTAGCACAGTGCCTGGCACACAGTGAATGTCCCATAAATGGTGATGATTATTTGTCAGTGGTGACTGTCCTCTTTTGGACATGGTGGAGGTGAGGAGTCCTTGGACATCCATGTGAAGATGTCCAGATGGCTGAGCTCTGGGTCTGATTGGGGGATGTCATCACATAGCTGGGGACTGAGACCCAAGGGTAAGCAAGGTTGTTGATTGTGGAGGGAGGAGAGGGCAGAGGCCGGAGCCCAGGGCAAGGATGACCTGGGCCACCTTTCCCCATCGCCACTGGCCTCAGCAAACCCCTCCCAACTCACTTTCAGTGTCTCAGCCTCCAGCCCCCATGGCACCAAACCAGGGGCCCCCTTTGCTCCTGGGGCTCAGGAGCCTGTCTCCCCCAGGGGCAGCACTCACTCCCCTGGGGGCTCCTTTTCCCACCCCTGCCTGCCAGAGACCCACCTACCCGGTGATGATGTCAGGACTCGGGGCCTCTGCACCCTCAAAGGTACAGGTTCCTACAACTTCAAGTAAACTCTTGACCTGTGGTCATACACAATTTAACCACCTTCTTGCCACTAAGGTCCCTCTGCTGCTCCCGCTGGCTCAGGAACAAGGAGCACTGGGTTGGGAATCAGAAGATTTGAGCTTGAATTCTGGTTATACCAGTTCTCCCTGGGTGATCAGGGAATGTCACCAAACCTCCCCGAGCCTCAGTTTTCTCATCTGTAAAATGGGGACAATACTCCCTATCTCATAAGGTGGTGGGATTGTTCATTCTTTCAGTGACAAGCTTGTTATGAAGACAGATCCTGATTACCCCTCCCCCCCCCAATGCTACAGGAGCAAAAACGAGACCAGGGAGGGTCTACCTTTGCCTGCGATGGTCAGGGAAGGCTTCACAAAGGCAAGGGTGTTTACACTGGTCCTTTGAAGGATGAGTCTACGGAAGGGGGAGTCCAAGCAGGGGATGGCACGGGCTGAAGGCAAGGGTACGGCGAGGTCCAGGGACCTGGGATTAAGAGGGTCAGGGTGGAGTGGGATGCATGATGGAGAGCAGCCTTCCCGTGAAGGTGGGGACTACTAACACAGGGTGAGCCCGCCCAGAGAAAGAGCTCAGTGTGGGGAGAGGGGGTGGGGAGGGACGTGCCTCCGGAGTTTCCTGGAGGAAAGAGTTCTTTGTAACTGTCAGAAACGTGATGGAACTGACAAACACACGTGAAACCAGGCACTTAGCTTGTGAAACTAAGTCTGGGTCTTTGTAAAAATAAGTGTGTAACAGCAATGGTTTTGTCAAGATATTTTATGAAGCTAGCAAAGAAAACCCATCTCCACTGTGTCCAAGGAATCTGGGTGTGGCCCTTCCCCACCCCAGTCCCTGCCCTGAAGCCAGGCTGTACTCCTGACCACAGAGGATGTGTCCCCAGAGCACCCTGGGGAGGGGGCTCTCCTGTCAACTCCTCCCTTTCCCGGGGGTACCCTTCTCCAGACCTCCAGCCCATGAACACAAGCCTGGGGAGGTGGCGAAGGTAATCAGGTCATGGCTGGAACAAACTAGAAGCCCTCCCTGTGCTCCCTGCCCAAGGGGGTGCGGCTGGGGAGTAAGGGCCACAGGACTGGGAGATGGCCCCTCAGCTCTAGGGGCAGGTCACTCATTCATGTCACAGCTATTCGGTGAGTGGCCAGTCTGAGGCTCACCAGAGGAGATGCAGGGGGAGAAGCACTGTGAGGTAGCAAGTTAAGTGCTGGGATGGTAGACATGCAGCAGAGACATCAACTGAGCTGGAATGTGTTTGGGGAGGATCAAAGCTGGGAGGTCTTCCTGGAGGAGGACTCTTGAAGCGTAAGTAGGAGCTGGTAGATGTAGAAGGGGAGGAAGGGTGTCTTGCACAGAGTGTGGGGCATGTGGGAAGAAGGTTTGGAGAGGAAAAAAGGAAGAGCATGGGCTCATGCACAGGTAGGCAGAGTGGGCCAGGAGGGGCTGGAGGAGCTAGGCCCACACCCTGCAGGCAATCGGGAGCCAGTGAAGGCTGCTGAGCTGGGGAGGTCACAGTCAGCTTTGCATTTCAAAAAGATCTCTCTTGCTGCCTGGTGCCCTCGATTTTGGTGGCCTTTGCCCTGAAGAAAGGTCTGCCTCTCAGAGATAGTCCGGTCCACATTAACCAAGACAGATCTGTACGGATCAGCAAGTGACAGAAGAGCCGGGCTGGGTTCAAATCCATTACTATGTGCCCTAAAGTGACTTGACCTCTGTGCTCTGTTTCCTCATTTGTAAACTGGGGTTAATATAAGTACCCCCACCATTAGGGGTGAAGGAATTAACATATGTACAGTGCAGCAGTGCCCAGGAATGTAGTAAGTTCTGTGTATAAGTGTTAACTGTTAGTACTACTCATAAACAACGTCAGCTAGTCTAAACCACTACAGGCATGAGTTAACCAGGAAGACGTATAGATCGGTATAAATCAGAACACATAAGGTAGATAATGTACCACATCAGTGCCAACTTGTGAAGACTAGTAGATACCAACCCACACGGACCCATAGAGACCAGTATTCGCGGGTCAGAAGATGCTGTGGGGAGAGGCCTGGGAGGAAGGCGCTGGGCATGCCGGCAGAGAGGATTAGCAGAGCAAGCTTCCTCCCTGCCTTCTTGGAGTCTCTCTCAGGAGGCGCTGGCACTGCTGTTTGTTACCCAACCCTCGAGAAGACGCTGCAGTGGGGAGGGAGAAAGCTGAAAGCCTTCTTTTCAATTATTCAGCATCCGGAGCTTCCTGCTGCCCGGATGGAGCCAGAGGAAGGCCCTGGCCAGAGCCCCCGGGCTGGGTCTGGCTGGGCTGGGGGGAGGGCTGGTTGCAGGAGGGACGGGCAGCCTGGCCTGCACACAGCCTGGGCCTGCTCCTGCCCTTCCTCCCCGATGCCCCCAGCCCTGGGCTGCGGGGTTTGGCGGGGGGGCAGCCGTGCCTGGGCAGGCTTGGAGCTATCCCCTTCCCTGCGGACTCAGACTGTGCTGTGGAATGGAGGTGAGGGCGGGCTGGCCCAGTTCCCAGAGCCAAGGTGGGGTGTCTGGGGGTAGGCAAGGGAGGGAGGGCCTGTCCACTGTCCACAGGAGAAAGCCAGGCAGCTTAGCTGGCACCTGCGTCCTGGGCAACCTGTCCAGCCCCCTGTACGTCAGAAACACGGCACTCGGCTTCACCCAAGAACATGCTGGCCCAGACTGCTCCCTTTGCCTGGAATGCCCTTCCCCTTCCATTCATCTGGCAGTACGCGGCTCAAGCATCACCTCCTCTGTGAAGCTCTCCCTGACCTCCACTGTGGCGTGTGCCTCCACGCTGCTTCCAGAGCCTTACCTTCTGGTTACCACTCTCAGTGTTCCCCTTGTCCTGCTGTGACTATTTGCTTCCTAGCCGAGCAAGGGCTCTCCAAGGGCAGCGACTGGGCTGTGTCCGTCTTTGTGTCCCTACGGCCTAGCACAGAGCTTGGCACAAAGCAGCCATCTGTGAATATTTATTGAAACCCGGCTTGTGTTTGCACTGACGGGGAGCTCACTACTTATTTTTTTAACCACCTCCATCTCTGGGGACCTCAGTGGGAAAGGTCCCTGGTTACCGCTCTCAATATGCCCAGACTTGATGTGTGTTAATATTTGCAAAGGCCACATTGTCATATACTTTGTAAGCCCTGGAGTCCAGCTCTGTCATTGAATGGATAGGAAGGACTCACCTGGCACCTAGGTTCCTGCCCATCAAGCCAGGGCCCTGTCTTTATTCCTGTTGGCTCTGATTTGGGTTCCCAGAGCAGAGGATCTAGATGGCAGGTCCCCAGGGACAAAGAGGCCTCAGCTGTCTGCTCCCTACAGAGGGGCCCACAGTATAGGCAATATAGCCTAAATGAGACCAGTGCAGCCCACTGCAGCCCAGGACAGGCCATAGAGGAACCAAGAATTCAGACTGGATACATCAGGGAACACACAGACCAATGCAGACCAGTATTCTAGACCAGTGGAATAGAGCAGAACACACAGTACTGGTCATTGAAAATAATACAGACCAGTTTAACTCAGGAGGCAGCCTGTATAGACCAGTACTGATATCAAACAGCAAGCAGTGTTTTAGTCTCCCCTCCCCTGCGTTCTGGTGGAACAAAGGAATCCCTGCACCCACTCAGCCCACTCTGTTCCTTTTTAGGGCCCTCAGTGGCCTTCAGGGAGCTGTAGCCTTCCAGCTAGGGAGCAGGCAGCTTCCCTGTGGTTGCCTGAGCTCCAGTGGAGATTTGGGATTGCGGGGAGAAGACTGCGAAAGAACATTCTCATGGCTGAGCTGTCACTGATGGCCTGGGCTGCCAGGGAGGTGGTGATCTCTGTGTGCTGGGGAGGGGCCAAGCCAGATGGCCTTGGGGAGGTGTCCTAGAGAGAGCCCCCTAGGTGTCCTGCTCTCTGAGGACTCTCCCAAGCTGGCCTCTAGGGCTGAGGCTGGAGTAAAATCAGAGGGGCCCTGTGCTGTCATCAGCTTCATTACGTCCTTTACCCGCTTCTCCTCCCGGAAAAGATCAGACCCACCCAGGTTCACACCCGGGAGCTGGGCTGAGGAAGGGGAAGATGGGCTAGAAGCTGTATGACCAGATTTCTTTCCCTTTTCAGGTTTCAGTTTCCCCATCTGGACTAAGTGCCAGGACCTGGTTACTAGTGGGGCCAGGGTAGGGCTGGGCTCTGAGTCCCTGGCAGCCCAACACTTGGAAGAATCCAAGTTGGGTGGTGATGTGCCTGCCCTCCCAGGAGCTATCAGCAGGAAGGGTGTGTGCTGGACAGACAGACAAGCCCCTTCCACCCGCTGGGGAGGGTGAAGTGGGGAGACAGGGCAGCTGCCTCCACTGCCCACACAATCTTATTATGGAAAATTCCCTCTATTGACTCAGCTTTAATCAGGCAGGCTGCCCTGGGCTTCCCCCCCACCAGGTTTCTGCTGGGCTGGGTGAGATCAAAGAGAGAGCCGGGCTGGGGGCTAGAGCCTCATCTGCCATTCCCATCGATCCAGATGCGCCTCTTGTTGCTAGGCAACAGTCTCCAGTCTCTCCTGGTCCTTCCTCCCCCAGGGGCGGCAGGATCGGGCAGTAAAGGGGGAGAGAGACCCCACGTTCATTCTCTAGCTCTCCCCTTACCAAGCTAGAGATCTCTGTCACCAAGCCGGGAGCCCTCTTCCTGCCCAGGAAGGGCCCCCCATCCTGGGAACTTGACCCTCCCACCAAAACAGACCCCTTTTCTCCCCTCACATTTGTATTCATCTCCAGAATACTCGAAATCCACACCTCCTATGTCCCATGTAAGCACTCTATCAGGAAGACAGGCCAGGGATTCACCAGAGAGGGGAAGGGACCCTTGGGGGTGTGGGGTAGGAGTCAGTGAAAAAGTCCAGATGGGGCTGCAGGCTACCGTCTTCCAGCCCAGCATTGGACTGGATGCGGGAATCATGTAATCTTGAGAGAACGGCACTGAAGACAAATTCACACTCTCAGTTTTGAGTGGGTTGGCTTTTTCTTTTTTTCTTTTTCCAAAACGTAGGATGCATTTCATAGTAGTTTTTTCTTTTTTGTTTCAAGTGCTATAATTTAAAACTGTAAGTTGTATTTTAAAACAGGCATCAAAATGTACTGTGGGTTTTGGGGGCTGTAATTGACTAAATAATGCAGATCATTTTATCACAGTTTAATATTTTGCATATTTGATCTACCCTATACTGCTCATCTTTCTCTTTTTAAAAAACTGAGTGTGTGCAAGTCATCCCCACAGTTGTTATGTGGTGACCTACTTATATCGTTGCTTATTTAGGATTTTAAGGTCTCTCCCCTCTCTGAGGTCTTTACAGTCCTTGGGGATGGTCCCTCATCAGACCTTTCTTTAAAAAATGCAGCTAAGGGATAGGAAGAGTCGATGCACTTCCCAAAGCATAAAGACCCAGAACTCAGGAGTCTGAGGACCCAGCCCCGAGAGCTGCTGGGAGATGCACAGTCCCTGGGCAGCCGTCCTGGTGCCCTCGGTCCTGCCACTGCCTGCCACCTGCTTCCCCCAGCTCCACAGCGCAATGACAATTCCCCTCTGCCTCCCCTGCCCAGACCCAGTCACACACTCCAACTCTGAGAGGCATAGCTTTCCAGGGTCCTTGACAAATGGTAACCAATTAATGTCAATTAATCTGATTAGCCTAAATAGTTAATTAAGCAGTTAATTAACAACATCATTGACAATAACCTATGGCTCCCGAGGGATTGTGGGTGGGCGGTAGGAATGGCAGGGGGCGGGGGCCCTCCTTGCTCTGGGAAGAGGCGAGCCCCTTAAGTTCAGGTTGAGAGTGGGGGGCTACTCGTGCAGCTGTGGCCTCTCTGAGTCTCTGCCTTGCTCTGCCATCAGGCCCAGAATCTTCATCAGGGCCTCCGACCCCGCCCCGGCCACAAACCCTTCCCCGGCCCCTGACCAGGTTTGAGAGGGTCTGATTTCTATGAGAAAGGCTGAATCTCAGCACAGCGGAGGAGGGAGAAAGGCCTCCTGTTTGGGAAGTTGTTCCACCCCAAAATCCTAGCGAGGAGTCCCTGCCCCTGCTGCCATCCCAACCCCCCGCCCAGACCGCACACCTCATAGCCTACCACCCCCACCAGGGCCATGGACTTTCCCAAGCTGCAGAGCAGCCCTGGAGGGGACTTGTCATCCTTAAGCCCAGATGAGGAAACAGCACCTCTCCTATGCCGGGCCCTGTGCTTGCACTGAGCACCAGCAACGATAATCAGCCCCGGGTGGCTGCCCTCAAGGGGCTCCTCGTCTGGGGCGTCACAGAACAGTGCAGCCTACTGCATCTTAGCTGGATGACGCCAGCGACGTTAACCACCTCTCTGGGCCTCAATACCCTCTGCTGTGTCCTGGCTCCGTCATATGATGTTGTGAGGACTAAATGAGTTAGGACACATGAAGCCCTTGTAGCGGTGCCAGTCACACGGGAGATTCCAAATGTTCGTGATGGTTACCGAGGGAGATGGAAGGGTAAGCAACCATCAGGACAGAGTATAAAAGCGGCTGAGAAAGAGGTGGTCCCAGGCACCTGGGGGCACACAGAGGGAGCTTGGAACGAGGCATCGCACAAAAGACGTGGGAGTAGAGGCTGAAGGTCAAGGAGGTAGAGGAAGAGGGAAGAAGGGCATCTAGGCAAAGGGAACAGCATCTGCAAAGCAATGAGGCACCAATTCTCCCTGCTAGCATGGGGAGCTTTCGAAAATCCTGACCTCCCAGGTCCTACACTCAGATTCTGAATGGGTGGGTCCCAGGAACCTGCTGTTCATGGACTGTTTTGGAAATACCAAGGCAGGTAGGTACTCTGCACCTAGAGACCGTGGCTGCCGTGGTTTCTGGGTGTCCCAGGCTGGGAGGAGCAGAGCTGCATCAGGAGAGGCCCCAGGCCATGTGACCCATGTCCCGAAAGCATACCACAGGCCCCCCTGTTCTCTCCATCTGTCCAATCATGCTCGCCCTTCACGGGTGACCTTCCTGAAACAGCTCTGGCTGTGTGCTTACCTGCTGGAAACATCCCTTGGTTTCTCTGCTGCCTTCAGGAGAAAGGCCAGACTCCCCTGACTGGCGTTAAGGCGCCTCACAAGGCCTCCCTCTCCAGCCTGCTCCTCTGTTCCTCGGACTCTCCAGCCGCACTATTCCCTAAGTGCCGGGGCTCTTTTCTCCTCCGTGACTCTGCTCATGCCTGTTCTGTTCCTTCTGGCCAGAAATTCCCTTCCCCTTTTTCTCCCCCTGGCAAACCTGTACTCATCGTAGGAGGACCATCTGTGATGCTGGCTCCAAAGTCAATCAGGCAGGCAACTACCCACCCCCAACCACCAGTGTCCAGGCAGCCCCCCGGGATGGTCCCACATAACCCACCTTCCATCCCTAAACATTCACCAGCTCATGGGCCTTGCTCCCCACTGGACTGAGGGCGGCTCCTCCCTTTCTCCAGCGCTGAGCACAGGGCTTGGGGATGACAGGGATAATTGAGTTTTCAGTTTAGAGGAGCTGCTGAGCAAATGTTTAATGAATGAAGGAATGGCCGTCTCTGCTTTCTGATGTATGAGGAGCAGAGGACAGAGGAAGAGAGAATTCGGGAGGCAGATAAGAGAGGTGTTCTGGGAACAATAATGTATGGGTCACAGGGACCGAGAAGCATATGCTAGACTATGCCAGGTAGGGAGGGGGGACAGGGCTGCCCGGAGGCAGGACCTGCTGAGTGTGCCAGCTTCCCTTCCATCCCGGAGGCCCCCTCTGGCCCCCTGCTGGGAGAAGAGGGGGCTGGGCCCCTTTGCCCGTCCTGAAGCCCACTTCCCCAACCTGGTTCTCTGGTGCGGACGGCTGTGCCAAAGCTGCGCTACCTCTCACCCTGCCCCTGCCCCAGGTGAGCCCAGCCTGGAGCACGTGCACATGCCCTGTCAAACCTCCCAGCGCTGCATCTCCGGTACCCGTCTCACCTGCAGCTGTGCCATCACCTCCTCCCTGGCCTCTCGCCCTTGGTCTCTTTCTCTTCATCCTCTTCCTCCCAAAGGCGGCCAGCGTAGGCTTCCTTACGCGCAAATCTGATCATCTCATGCCACTGCTCCAAAGGCTACTTGGCTCCCATCACTTTCCAAATAAACTCCCAGCACTTACAGTGGTTTTTGAGGTCCTTCAAGACCTGACCTGGCTCACCACGCCGCCGGGGCTGCGCTCTATCCTTGGGCACGCCCTCTGTGCCATGGCTCTGTTAGATCACTGACTATCCCCTTAGTTCACTAGGACTTTTCATACCCCTGTGCCGCAGCCCACGCTGTTGTCTGGAGTGCCCTGCCTCTACCTTCTCTGTCTGGCACCTTTCCTGTCATTCTCCAAAGCCCAGCTTAAAGGTCTCTCTCCCAGTCTCCTCTGGCTGCCCACGTCACATCTTAGTCCTAGCAGAACCTCAGTGGTCATCACTGTCAGTTAACTCACGCCTCCGTTTCCCACTAGTCTGGGAGCTCCTCAAGGTCAGGGTTGGTGTCTGATTCACGTCTATGTCCCCGGTGTTCATACAATGCCCGGAAAATCAGAAGCATTCAATAGATGTTAACGGTGTGACCTCACACATTCAAATGACCGCCACCTCTGGGCAGCACACTGGGTTTCATCTCTCCTTGGGTGTCTTCACACTCATTACCTGAATCACTTGTCAGTGCACACCTGGAGGTGGGTATTATTATGGCCATCTCACAGGAGGGAGAAACAGATCTGATTGTGGAGGTTGGGGCCTAGATGTGATCAGAGGCCAGGAGATTGGCAATCGCCTGATTCCCAGCTCTGAGCTCCTTCTTCTAAGGTCTGGGTGGGTCCAAGTTCTCACCCCGCCCAGGGGATGTATGACTCCCTCGTGCTTCCCCTCCCCTGGCAGCCTTGGCCCTCCCCACCTTGGTCCCTGGCAGAGGGGTGTACTGAGGAAGCAGGCCCACCTCAGTCCCTGGCTAACCCTGTCACAGGCCTCAGAGCCATCCTCTCCAAGGGAAACCCACAGCCCACAGCAGATCCCCAAGGTGTGCCCCACCCAAGAGGGCAGGGGAGGGGCGAGTTCTCCCCCCAGCTCTCACTAGCTCCCTGGGAAGCTGGTCCACCTGTGCCCAGTGTTCATATGGCCTTGAAAAGTATGCTTTTTGCAGAGTCTTTAAAGACATCAGAGAATTCTCACTATAGAGTAAAAAACAGCATGCCGACTTCCCTCTACAGGGCGTTCCCAGTTATTTAATGCTATGTATCTGTGAACGCATGGACAAAATCCTGGTAGGAAACACCCCTCTGTGTTCACAGTGGCTGTCTCTGGGTGGTGGGACCACACATGACTTTTTTCTCCTTGTTTTCTATTTCCCAAGTCTAACACAGTGAGGATGTGCCGTTCTTAAAATCAACAGAATTCAATGAACCTCACTTGTCTCCATCCTAGGGAGTTCTGGGGAACGGTGGTGGGAATGGGGTTCAGTACAGGGAGAGGTCTCAGAACCACGGGCTACTCCGAACACTGACGCCCCAGCTCCATAAGCTGCCTGGCCCTCAGGGTCTGTTTCCCTGGGCTCAGGCCACCCTCTAGTCCTCACAGGCCCCGGCAGGATGCTGAGCGAGCTGTGGTCCTGCCCGCCAGCTCCAGCTGGCACAGCAGCCTCTGCAGTGGGCAGGAGGCCAGGGCGGGGGCGGGAGGATGCTGAGGCCAGGCTGACTGCCTAGGAAGCAGCGCCACAGACGGATGGGCTGGCGGCTTTTGGCTATAAGCGGGGAGACCCTGGAGGTTGGGGGCTACCCTGGAGGTTGGGGGCTGCTCTGGAGCCCAGGCACACGTGTCCGCTGAGGCCTTTCTCCCAGATCAGTGGGCAGCCTGGGCCTGGCTCACCTGCCCAGGCCCCCTGAGAGCCCCGTTCTGGATGACACAGAGTCAACAGGACTTGGCCTCTGGGGATGGAGCTGTCA
Source organism: Orcinus orca (assembly GCF_937001465.1). Classification (NCBI taxonomy): domain Eukaryota; kingdom Metazoa; phylum Chordata; class Mammalia; order Artiodactyla; family Delphinidae; genus Orcinus; species Orcinus orca. Next base: position 79,424,233 of record NC_064574.1, on the reverse strand, counting down.
CCCCCCTGTGCTCATGACCCAGAAGAACGTGAAGAGACAGGAACCTAGAGGTGTCAGCAGGCACTAAGCCACAGTGAAGACCTAGGCTGGGCCAGGCTGGGGTCTGTAACTGTTGGTAATGGTCCCTCCCTGTCACGGGCTCCTCTGGGCTTCCCACGCTCTCATGCTCCTGTCTCTCCTCTCTAACGGCCTCGGCCTTGTCCTCTCTGAGCTCACTCTCCCCTACTGAGCCCCCATACCCTCTTCTAACTCCATTCCACTCATTGGTTGCCCGCCCTTCTCTGAGTACCACCTCCCCGAGCTCCTTCCCCTCCCGGAGCCTCTAAGACCCCACGGGGCCCCTTCCTTCAGCGAGTGACCTCTTCCTTTCTTTCCTTAAGCGCTTCCCCTGCTCCCTGAGCCCAGGTGTTAGAATTGAGCAGGAACTTCCCCATTTCTTGCCTGGCTGCTCCTTCCCCAATACAGCCTGGACTAGTGTCCATACCGACCCACTCCTGTGGCAGGGCCCTGCATCTTCTCTTTAGAACATCAGCTGCAAAAATCCCTCCCTCTCCCCAAGACTCTATGAATAAGCTTCCAACACTGTACCGCTGCTGCTTCCCTGGATGTGGGACCTGAGCATACGTGTCCTGGGGGATTCCTGAACATTGCTGAACGATGCTGGGAGGTGTGTGGAAGGCATCTTCAGTGTCCCTGCAGGTCACCTTAAATCTTGGGCCAGGAGGGCTCAATCCTGGCTCTGCCACAGAGTCCTGGGATCTCTGGGTGAGCCACTGGGCCTCTCCAAGCCACATTTCCCCATTTTGAGTTAAGACCACAAGTTTGTAGTTAGGAGGGATGGGTGAATTTTAAATCTCAGCAGCAATTAGTAAACCTAAGCTTCAAACATTGGAGGTGAATTCTATCTCTGCTGACGGGACCACAGGCTTCCTGACGCACAGATTTATGGAGCAGAGAGATCTTAAGACCTTAATGCTGGCAGGGCCGTTGGCGGGGGGGGTCATCTGATCAAGCCCCATCGTTTTATGGTTGAGAACACTGAGGCCCAGAGACAGGAAGAGACCTGTTCAAGGTTACACAAGGAGCCAGGGTCAGAGATGGACCCAGAAAGAAGGTCCTGGGACTCCATCTCATGCCACCCTCCAACCGCTACTGGCCCACAGTGCCCTGGCTCATCCTCACTCAGGAGAGCCTGGAGAATCGAGGGCAGAGTGGTGTTGTGGAAGCCACACTGGGCCCCTGAGGCAGAGGGCTAGAGTTGCACCAAGACCTTGCTCTGTGACCTTGGGAAAGTCATGTCACTTTCAGGCCTTGTTTTGCTCCCCTGTGAAAGGGAGACAGTGGCACCTTTGGCACCAGGTTATGTGAGGATGAAATGAGATACTGTATGTGAAGTGACAGGCCCATGGCAGGGGCTCAGAGTGTGTGTAGGAGTTAAGAGAGAGAGGGTGGGCTCTCCCCCGTCTCCTCAGCAGCACCGATGGCTGGCTACTGGGATAGGAGGAGCTGTGATCCTGCCCCACTGGCAGCGAGAAGCAGGCAGAGGAAGAGTCAGTAGGCGAGGCTGACCCCAGCATTGCTGGCAGTTACTTGTGCCCGTGGCCCCATCACAGAGGGTGAGGGCTAACTGCTCAGAAAGGAACAGGCAGTGACCGGCTTGCCAAGGTCAGCAAGAGGCTGGCAGGCAGAGAAGGTGAGAGTGGGTGCGGAGGTGAGCAGACGGGGCCTGCCAGACCCAGACTCCCCCTCTGGCAGGCATGATGGTGGCGGGGGTGGGTTGTGATGGGAGCACCCAGCTGGATAATTCAAAGCACATTCCACCTCCAAATATCCCAGTGACCTTGGAGGAGTCAGCGCCTCACTGCACTGCACACCCTCACCCATGTGCTACAGGCTCCTCACCTGGAAAGCTGGCCTCATGAATCAAGAAACTGGCATTTAACTGGGTCTTGATATCAAGGGGCCAGGACAGGTTATCAGCTCCACAGCTGCCCCAGGGAAGACAGCTTGGGTGGCTTTGTGACCTTGGGAAAGTCATTCAAGTCTCATTTCTCAGTTGTGAAATAGGGACATTGATGGCTTCCTGGGCACGTTTTCGTGAGGATGAACTGAGTTAACTGTAGCCTCCTATGTGCCCATTATGGAGCCTGGTACGAGGCCCTCAGCCAATGTCCACCTCCTTCTGGGAAGAGAAAGACGTACTTGAAACAGTGCTGGAAACTTTTCCGCCTTTGTCTAGCTCCTCCATAAGAAATTCTTACTTGTGTTGGATTTGCTAACACCTGCTCAGCATTTTACAGCTGACAGCTAGTTTCCTATCTAATAGCTGGAGTATTTCTTTGACCGCCAAAGCAGATACTGTTAACGCTATACCTGTTTTACAGATTGGGAAACAGGCTCAGAAAGCTTAAGTGGCTTACCTGAAGTCACATAGCTCGGATATGAACCCATGTTTCTCACACGTCAAAGTCCATGACTCCCTACCCATTCAACCCCACCTTTTAAAATCCAAACCATTCTTTATTTGCTCTTCAAGAATTCCTCTTCCATCCCTCATGGGAGAGTGGGATGGGGCATAAAGTTAAGGAAACAAAAAGCTGATGTGTGGGAGCAATTTGTTAGCCAGCTTGGTCCTATTTCTGCCTGGGAAAGGATCTGGCTGGCACATGCTGGGACCGTGACCTTAAGATGCCCCCTAGACAGAGAAACTCTGCAAACCCTGCCCTGCTCTCCACCAAAGTACCTGCCTTTTCTCTTGTCACAGGATGAAAGACCAGCCCAGGCCCCTTGATGCCAGAAGTGGATGAGTGAGTGAGGTCTTAGGAGAGTGAGAAGTTATGGCTGGGATAGAGAACAGGCATTAGAGTACCAGGTCAGATCTGGGTGCGTTCCTCTTGTTCCCCCTTCAATCCGTCCCCACAGTGGACCTGCTGCCAGAAGCAGGAACTGCAGGAGGCTTCAGCACTGTCCAAGCAGGAGCTCTGGGATGGAGGGGGAGGAGGATACAAGAAAGAGGCTGCGTCTCTTCTCTATCTCTCCTTTTTTTTTTTTTTTGTAACCAGGAATTTGCTCTGGGGTTGGTTGGGCCCACTCTGAGCTCCAGAAACTCTCCCTGGGCATCCAGAGAGACCACGTAGAACCCCCCCTAAATTCTAGTGGCTATTATCTCTTCTGTGCCCTCCATTCTCTCCCCAGTGAGAGAGTAAATGCCATCCTGTGTGAGACCCAGTTCTCGTTGCCAGCTTCTGCCTCCCCAGGGGCGTTTGGACAGCTGGGAAAGGGGCCAGACTGTCCCTTATGCTGCCACCCTGTGCTGGACAGAAGCCCAGCATTCAGGTGGGGGCCTGCTCATTCCATCCCTCCCAGTGACCAGCATCTCCACAGGGTCCTTCATTGGTCTTTCCCTTCCCTAGGGAGCAGGTCCTTCTCCTCAATTGGGGGAGGGCAATTGGACTGCAGTTGGGTGCCTCTCTAGCATCCTTATGGGCCAGGCCATGGTCATTTATGCTCAGTGGAGTCCTGCCCATGACCCGGCAGGGTTCTCACTTTCTCCATCCCTCTCAGCGAAATGAAAAACGTTTCTTCTCATCTCTGTTTCCCAGGTGCCTCGCACCCACGACCAAACACACTAACAGTCCCCCAACCTCTACCCTCTGCTCTGGGATCTGTGGACCGTGGGCCCCGGCCCGTCTGGGGAGGCCCAGGATTCCACCCAGCCCCAGCCCCTCTGGGAAATGCCCCCGCCCCGCCAGGGGCTCTCACCTCCCTGCTGATCGTTGCGCTCCGCCGGGCGCTGGAGCCAGGCCCTCTGGCCCCGCTTGTCTGGGCGGCCTCCGGGCCGCCTCCTCGGCTCGGCTTGGCTTGGCAGGGCAGCTCTGCCGCCCCCGCGGCCCCGCGCCCTCCGTCTCCCCGCGGGCGCCGCCGCCGATTGCTGAAATGCTGGACAGCGCACCACCATGGAGGCGGCCTCCCTGCCCGCTTGCCGGCCAGAGCGGCCCGGCATCCACAGCGTCCCCTATAGTCCTGGAGGCCGACGGCAGCCAAGCCAAGGGACTGGGCGTCTGTCGGGTGCCGGAACCTCCACGGCAGTGACCTGCTCCACGACTTACGGGTAGCGGGTGGGGGCAGGCGCCTGGGGCAAGGGATCCCGCTGGGATGCCCTCTTTCATCGTGCATCCTGGTGGCCTGACCGAGGCCAGGCGGGGTGGTGAGAGACATCCCAAAGGGGTGAGGATTTTGAGACTGGAATCTCTGGACCTTCTGCGGTGCTGGGTTGGCTGTCTGGAGTCCTGAGTTCAAGTCAGGACCTTGGTAGCCTGTTGTCCTGCAGCTCCCGCCTCCGTTTCCTTGGCTGGACAGTGTAGCCGGTGGAGTGAAGGGACCTCGGGTGGGGCAGGCTGTGCAAGGAGCACTGAAAGCACAGAGACCTTTCTGTGGTAGGAAGGAGGCCAGGAACGAGGAGGCCTTTGTGTGGAGCCACCAGTGGTATACGTGTGCTGTCTCAGGAAGCAGGGCTGAAGTGCTAGAGCAAACCTGAGGCAGAGCAGGGACTAGGATGAAGCAAGTGAGGCACCTGGGGCGCAGATTATAAGAAGGTCTTTGCACGACACTGGGAGTCATTCAAGTGAATGTTTGTTATGAATCTGCACGTGTTTATGCGTGTGTGCACCCGTATATACGTGTGTCTGTTTCTATATTCCCGTCTGTGTGTGTCCTCCTCCCCTCCTCTCTCCTTTCCCCCAAGTTTCTTCACCTACCTGTGTCCTTGGAGTGTATCTTGGGGTCTGTGTGTGTGTGTGGTTGGGATATTGGCACTGCAGACCCTTTGAGTCTGCAGAACAAAGCTTGGGGTGGGGGAGAGGGCTGGGCTACAGCTGCTGCTGCCATTACTGCAGCCCCATAGCCCCAGGGGTGAGTCCTCTGCTGGTCTCCTGCCGTCTGGCTGCATGAATATTTCATATGCTGGGGCCTTGAGCTGGCCTAGCACCAGTGTGTTTGCTCCCCCTGCCTGGGAGGGGGTGCCCCCTTTGCCTGGCTGGGCCTCCCGAGGCAGAGGGGTAGTAGGCAGATCAAGGGCTGGAAGAGGGCCCCCTGGAGGGCCTGTGGCCTCGCCTTGCCTGGGGAGCCTTGGCTGGGTGTGCGGAGGGGAGGGCGGGGGTGGGGGAGAAGGCCAGAGGAGGTGCAGGGAGGCGGCATCCTCCCAGAGTGAAGCCCATGCCTTAAATGAAATCAAATTAGTTTTTTGAAACCTCACCGCATGATTTGGTTCCTGATCAGCCCCCACCTCAACTCTGTTTGGGACTAGTGCCTGGGAACACGTTGCCCCGGCTGGGCACACCTCCTCCTGCCCTCTCCTCATCTGCCTCTGCAACCCCTGCTCCCTGGCTTCACAGTGGGAGCTGCTTTAGGGGAGAAGGGGAGAGGGGCCTGCAAGCTGGCTGCAAGCAAACCTCCCCAGCTGCCTTGGGCCCTCTCTTCTACCGGACCTGGGTTGGGGGAGCCCTGGAAGCCTAGGCAGGCTCTCAGCCCCAGTAGCCCCCTCACCCCTTGCACTCTTGTGCCCTAGCTCAGAGGGATAGACCTCTATCTTGGTTTCCCTACCAGCCTGCTAATTTTCCAAAAAGAGCTCCTTCCTTTGTGTTACATATTTCAACAAATGGCATCACCATCTGCCCTGGTTTTTCTCCACTTGCCCCTCTGGTCCATTCCCATCCTTCTCTGCCCTGTTCTGGGCCTTGGGAGACTGACCTCTGCAGACTGATTACCCAGGTTCCCCTGCTCTTGGCTTCTGGTTGGGTTCATCCAAGGGGAAGCATCACCAGGAGAATGAAGGGCGGGAGGAGAAAGAAGTATTTATTCTCCTGCCGAGTTCCTCTCCATCTCTGGTCCAGTGTCCCCTCATCCATGGCTCCATTCTTCTAGTCAAGCTCTGGCATTAAGTTTCCTCCCTGTGACACTTCAGGCCCAGAGGTGGTAATGGCTCCTGCTGTTATAGGTCTCTGGGTGCTTCTCCATCCCTTGGTGGTCCATTCTCGTATCCCCACCCCATCTCAGTGCATAATCCCTTCATCAGGTTCTCTTCTGTTAAACCTTTGGAGGTGCTGTCGACTTCATTCTGGGTCCCTGGCCCATGCACCCTCCGTCTCAAGTCCAGTCTCCAAGCCAGAGCCCTGTGTGTCCTTGAGCCCTACAATTCCCCCTTCTCCCTGCAGACCTTCCACCTACTGGAACTGTGTTTCTTCTTCACCTCCAGGGTGTCTGCCTGGCCCAAGCCTTGATCCTGGACCCCAGCTTAGTGCCTGCTGACTCCCCATTCACTCCCCCCTGAAACATACATCTCTGCTTGGATAGCACTCGATCAACGAACTCTTCCAATGAACCTCATGAAATAACGTCTCCCAGACCAGCACTCTTGTTTCCTCTTATTCTCCTTTAGAAAAATTTACTGTGGTAAAATATTCATGACATAAATTGGCCGTTTTTTTGGCGGTACGCGGGCCTCTCACCGTTGTGGCCTCTCCCGCTGCAGAGCACAGGCTCCGGACGTGCAGGCTCAGCGGCCATGGCTCACGGGCCCAGCCGCTCCGCGGCATGTGAGATCTTCCCGGACCGGGGCATGAACCCGTGTCCCCTGCATCGGCAGGCGGACTCCCAACCACTGCGCCACCAGGGAAGCCCAATTGGCCGTTTTAACTATTTTAAGTGTTTACAGCTTAGTGGCATTAAGTACGTTCACAATGTTGTGCAACCATCACCCAAACCCAAGCTGAAACTCTGTACCCATGAAAGTCCCCCAGCCCCTAGTACCCCCCATGCTACTCTCTACCTCTGTGAATCTGACAGCTCTGTGGGCCTCCCATAGGTGGAATCACACAGTATTTGTCTTTTTGTGTCTGGCTTATTTCATTCAGCAGAATGTCCTTAAGTTTCTTCCATGTCATAGCATGTGTCAGAATGTCCTTTTTTAAGACTGAATAATATTCCATTGTATGGAAGGAGTACATTTTGTTTATCCATTCATCTATCAGTGGACCTTTGGGTTGTTTTCACTTTTTGGCTTATATGGTAATTCTATGTTTAATTTTTTTGAGGAACTGCCATACCGTTTTCCACAGCAGCTACACCCTTATAATTCCCACCGCAATGCACAAGAGTTCCAATTTCTCCACATTCCTGTCAATACTTATTACTTTCTGTTGTTGTTTAGGATAGCCATCCTAATGGGTGTGAATTGGTGTCTCGTTGTGGTTTTGATGCATTTCCCTGATGATCAGTGATGTGATCTTTTTGTGTGCTCATTGGTTATTTGTCTGTCTTCTGTGGGGTACCCTCTCTTATTTTTTATCTTATCCCCACCCGTCGTATGACTCATCCACTTGTGTTTTTTCCTGTTTTCACACTCTGGACCTTGAGCTCCACGAGGGAAGGCCTTTGCTCACTGCTGTCTTCCCAGCTCCAGCACATAGTAGATGCTCAATAAATATCTATTGATCAAATGTCTAAATTCTTCCCTTGATGCTTTCCTCCATCCACCTCTGCCGAGCCTCACCAACCAAAATACTGTCTGTCTTCCATTCTGTCATTTGTATTATGAGAACAATAGTGCCGTGAATAAACTTTTCCAGACACGGGATCCAGGGTCTGATTCAGAGCCCTGCACCTGCAGCAGATTCATATTTTCCCATTCCCCGTATAACCAGACTCCCTGGCCTTCAATCTGTCACTGAATTTGACATTGCCCACCTCCCCAGCAACACTTGCCTCCCCACTGGCTTTTATACTTGCTGTCCTCCCAACGGTAGGTAGCACCTTTCCCTACTTCCCCTGTCCTTCAACACTCAGCTCCAGGGGGAGCTCCCCTTCCAGGTGCCCACCCTCCTACGTGCCTGGTCACCCCTCCTAGGGGCCTCATGCCCAGAGGCAAGAGCAGGAAAGACCCTGTGATGAGAGACCAGCCCGGGCCAGGCTGGGGTGCTTCACTCACCAGAGTTCCCAGGCCCAGAGAGTGGCTTACAGTGGCTTTGACCTCAGAATTGGCCCTTCCCTTTCTCTCTTATTCTGCCCTGTCTCTGATACCCTCTCTCTGTGCCAACCTGTGTCTAGAATGTGGATTCCGTGACGGCGGGGATGCATTGTGCCTACCTCCCATCTCCCACCCTAGCACAGAGGAGACAAGAATCTTTGCTTGTTGAGTTGGGTTGTTGGGATTTCTGCCTGCCTCCAAGCTCTTCTCCGTTCTCCGTCCCCATCTCCCACTTTTTTTTTTTTTTTTGCCTCTCCACTCCTCAGACAATCGACTCCTCCCTTTCTCTCTGTCTCTGTCTCTTTCCGCTTATCCTTCTGTATGATGTGATGTAGACATGCACCTTGGGGCACTTGGCCTTGGAGTCAGCCCCTCTCTTCTGGCACTTCTCAAAGTGTTTCCTCTACCCTCTGCATCAGAACCACCGGAAGTGCTTGTTGAATGTGCTGGTATCTGAGCCCCTCCAGACCTACTCTAAGGGTGATCTACTGCTGCGTAACAACAACCATTTTACTGTATTTCACAAGTCTGTGGGTCAGAAATTTGGGCTTGACTACGTGATTCTTCTGCTCCACGAGGCATTAAATGGGGTCACTAGGTGCTTTTCAGCTGATGGATGTGTTGTGGACTGGAAGGTCCAGGATGCCAGGATGCCTTCTTTCACATGTCTCAGGCCCTGGTGGGGATGTCTGGAGGGCTGGGCTCAGCTCCGCTTCTCTCCTTCTCTGGGTCATCTCAGGGCTCTCCACATGGTGTTTCCAGAAGAGTCGTCAGACTTCTTACACAGCAGCTCAGGGCTCTGAGAGCAAGTGTTCCAAAAGAGAGGAAGTAGACATTACCAAACTCCTAAGGCAGGCCGAGGCTCAGAGGCACAGCACTTTCCCTGTTTTCTAGCGGTCAAAGCAGTTACGCAGCCCACTCCATTTAAAGTAGTGCTTCCTCACTCATATCCAGAGGTAGGGGACATAGATCCCCTGCTCTTGATGGGAGGAGGGGCAAGGAGTTGGTGGCCATCTTTTTTTTTTTTTTTAAATAAATTTATTTATTTTTGGCTGCGTTGGGTCTTTGTTGCTGAGTGAAGGCTTTCTCTAGTTGCTACAAGCAGGGGCTACTCTTCGTTGTGGTGAGCGGACTTCTTATTGTGGTGGCTTCTCTTGTTGCAGAGCACAGGCTCTAGGCTTGTAGGCTTCAATAGTTGTGGCACGCGGGCTCAGTAGTTGTGGCTTGTGGGCTGTAGAGCACAGGCTTAGTAGCTGTGTTGCACAGGCTTAGTTGCTCCGCGGCATGTGGGATCTTCCCGGACCAGGGCTCGAACCCGTGTCCCCTGCACTGGCAGGCGGATTCTTAACCACTGCACCACCAGGGAAGTCCTGGTGGCCGTATTTAATCAGCCATACCTACTGAGTCACATCTTAGGGGTAGACCCACAATCATGCCCCTGAACTTGAAGAATGCTATGGCTCCCATCTGCCCTAGAACTTGTACTCATCATCCCCTGGGTTGTTCCTTTGCCTCACGGTTACCGGAGCAACCTGGGAGGGAGAATCTTGAGCTGAGTCCAAAGGGTGGGGTAGGTATGACTGACCCAGTGGGAGGAGTGGGTTCTGGAGTCAGGACCCAGGTCTGATGCCCAGATGTGCTGCTGACTAACTGTGGATTTGAGAAAGTGATTTAGGCCTCACTGAGCCTCAGTTTCCTCATCTGTAAAATGGGTCTAGTAATACCTGTCTCTGAGGGTTGTGCTCCTTTTCTAATTATTATCGATCATCTCGTGGTCATAGCTTGCAGTGAATTGGTAATGCAGGTGACAGGCCAGTGATGTTCTGCTGTCTTTTATCTGGAAAATGACAAAACCTGGGTGTCAGGGTCCTGAGACCTTAGTTATTCACTCCTTTCCCCTGGTTCAACCCAAAAGTGTTTTCCTCCTGTTATCCTGTCTGTCTCCTCGCTCCCTTCCCTGTCGCATGGGGGCCCCCTCAGAGCCCAGAACTCTGCTGGGTCCACTCTGCATTCAGGAACCACCAGGCCTCTTTCTGTCAGTGTCTCTCTGCCTGGCCCACTCCAGGCCTCTTCCTCTCCATTTCCCTCCCGTCCTCGTAGCGCATCACTCTCATTTTCTCTGCAGAGCCTGGGAAGTTGAGGAGTCCCTTGTGGCAGACGGGCAGGGCTGACCTTGAAGCAGATCTTTAATAAAAAATGAGCAGAGACAGCAGCCTCCCCCATTCCTCAGCTTGCTTCCCCTGACACCCCTCCTCCCTCCAGCCCGGGCTCTCCTCTTCTTCCCCTGTAAACCTACCGTAAGGGGCTACGGCTCTGGGTTAAGCATCGCCTTCATCAGGGTCCTTTTAGAGGGTGCAAATCCCTGGGCTGTGCGAGTGCGAAGGAGGGAAGTTTTTGTTGGGATGCGGGGTGGGGGGGGGGAGGGGGGCGGGAGGAAGTGGTATAGGAGGGGAGGGGGGTATACTCTGAGGCTGTGGGCCCTGCCTGCCTCTGCCTTAGAGCTTTACACAAGAATCCCCCTCCCACCGAGGCCTCACAATTGTCTCAATGGTTCAGCCCCACCCCTGGCCCAAAGCCATCCTGGGCTGCAGTTGGGGGTGTCAGCAGCAGCCTAGGCCTCACCCACTTGGGTACTCGGAATCAAGTCCCCCACAGACCCAGGTCCCACTCAGCCTGAGCGCCGGAGTGAGAGGGACCCGCACCTTGAACACTGCCTTATCCCAGCAATTGCATTCCGCCTCATTACCTCTAATCCTCACAACGAGCTCACGATGAGCTGGGGATCACTGTCCCATCTCACAGATGGCAACACTGAGGATCAGAGAGGTTCAGCGCTGCCCACAGCCACCCAGCCCGTCGGTGACCTGGGCGATGACTTGAGCCACCATCTGTCTGATGCAAAGCCAAGCTTGTCCCTGAACCACTGACCTCAGGGCTGAGCACAGTCTTATTCCTTCTTCCTGCTCCTGACCGGGGCCCACGGTTCCTCCGCTTCCCTGAGGCTGCACCTCACCCTCCAGTGTGGGCCCTGTGGGAGGGACAGGCCTCCCAGAGCCAGGTTGCCAACTCCCTGGCTCCTCAGTGCGTCCCCCTTTCCCCCTGGACCTTTTGGGACCCCAGAGCCTAAACCCACCCTGAGCTGTCCACATGGTGGGTGTGACTCTGGCTGGCCCAGCTACTTTGCCCCTTGGGGTCTTACAGGTGTACAGGACGTGTAAATATGTGTGTGAACAGATGGGTGGATACAATGTGTGTCAAGGGCCTGGGGAATAGATGAGTGAGTAACTTAGTGAATACATTTGCAAATGAGTGAATGAATGAGAAGTGATTCAAATGGATCCGTGAATGAGGCACTGAGTCAGTGAACTCCGTCCACCAGGCAAGGTCAGGGCAGGAGCAAAGAGATTGTGTCCTCTCTGGGCTCTGCCTCCCCATGAGGCCCACTGTGACGGAGATGCCCACCAAGTTGTCAATGGGATGTGACTGCCCATCCAGGGACTACATCTCCCAGCATTCCCTGCATACAGATAGACTATGTGACCAATTCTCACCAATGATGTGCAGGCAAAGTGCCATTTTCCTGGAAGAGGCACCTAAGAAGCAGGTGTGCGCTCTCCTTCCTCTCTCCCCTCTCTTCCCCCATCTGCTGGCAGGTTGTACAGGACTCCAAGGCCCTGGGGAGGGGAGAGGGAGCCATGAGATGGAAGGAACCTGAGTCCCTGTATCATCATGAGGAAGAGAGCTGCCTGCTGACCAGGAGCATCAGCCTAGGACCGTTAGAGAACGAGAAATAATAAGTAGCGATAAGCTACTGAAATTTTAGGATTTATTTGTTATAGCAGCTAGCGTTTCCTTAAGTGACACGCTCACAGAAGCTAATTATTCATTGCCAAGCTATGGAACTCGTCCCTGAAACACTTAGGCGGGGGCTGGGGAGACCCTCGACAGGCATCTGTGACAAGGACCAGTAGGGGCTCCGTCCTTTACCTGCTGGTGGTAGGGATAGACAGTGTGACCTCACAGCTTTCTTCTCACCTCTCCCATTCAGGGAGGAGTTAATGTTGCTCTGGGGTTGGAGGAGGGACTCAGGCAGGTATTGGGAATAAAAGTGACTACTTAGACAAAACTATCGTATTAGAAGTCAGGACCATGGCTGTCCTTGGGGAGGGCATGACTAGAAGGGGTATAGGAGGGCTGGTTATGTTTCTTGATCTGGGTGCTGGTCCATGGCTGTGTTCAGTTTGTGAAAATTCATTGAGCTGTATATGTATGATTTCCATACTTTATTATTGTATTTTAATAAAAAATTTTAAACGCCCAGGAGAAGGGAGGGTTAGGGTGAGGAGACAAAAAGAGTAAAAGAAGACAGGGGAATGTCAGCAGAGGGACAGGAGGGGTGCAGGTGGGCAGAGGGCAGCCCTGCCCCTTCACCTATCACTGTAGCCTGGGATGTACACCTCCCTTCTTTTCTTGGCGGGTCACCATACACCCTCACCCAACACCCATCGTCTCTCCATCCTACACTGGGCACCTACTGCATCCAGGTCCAGGAAGAATCCAGGTTGTCCCAGTGGGCAGGTCCCCTGTCCTGGGAACCCCCATCCCCAAGGAGTGTGCAGTGAGCTCTTCTTAAAGGCCTTGAGCGCCACACCTGGGTCCATGTGTTCCGATCAGGACAGGGCGGGTGGGGAGGGGATGCAGAGATGGCAGCTGAGGCTGTCTTGGAGGCTGTGACCCAGTTTCATCTCCAACATTCGTCTGCCAGCAGAAGTGACCCCAGTCACCTGACCCCACCATACACTAAGTCCCATACACAGCCCCATACACATGTCAGATCCACTCATACACACACACACTCAGGAACGTTGTTACATCTCTACACCTGGACAACCCAAACCTCAGATACACACCGCACACACACACTCCCGCATCAACATGGGCCCCACACATGTGCGTCCGTGCATAAATACTCCCACCAACACATCAGACTCTGGGACAGAGATGGCTAGAGATGGCTTATAGGAGGCATGCACCCACACTGAACCTGACCCCCGAGGCACCCAGAGGCGATCAACTGAGGGTCTCTTTAGGGGGGTCTTAACCTGGGCGCCATCTCTTTCATGGGCACTTTCCTGACTGTTCAGTGGCCCAAGAGAAGCCCCCCAGCCCCACCCCAGCTGGAGTGGCAGCCAGAGAGAGCTGGGGCCAGGGCTGGAAGGCAGAGCCAGGTGGGAGCAGCTGGGGAACTCCGGGGTCCTAGACTGGACCAACCTGGGCCTGCCCACTCCGACCGCTCTGGGGAAAGGGCAGCTGGCCTGGGACAGGCTGTCAGGCGGGGAAGGTGAAAGAGCAGGCTACTTGGGAGAGGCCTGCACCTGTGTGTGTACACACATGCAGAGATTGGTATAAATGTGATGCATTTAATTGCACACTACCAAAAAGCCTCCCTCTTTCTCTCCCTTGGCCGTGTTTAATGATCCCTCCGGGGACCCCAGCAGGCTAAATTTGCTTCCTGAGCTGAGGCCAGCTCAGACATAAGCCCAGGCTGGCCCAGCCCTGCGGGGTGGGAGGGCCCTGCGCATGTGCTCTGCCTGGGGCTGTCCCCAGGACCCCGGCTTCCTTATCTCTGGCCAGAGCCCTCCTCCCAGTAGCCCTCACCTTCAGACCTGGAGCCCCAGCAGGGCCCTGACCTCCAAGTGAGGAACATGGCAAGGATGGTCACTATTTATTGAGTGCCTACTGTGTGCTGTGGACTTTATTTATTTTTTAAATTAAAAAGAGTTTTTGGCCGCACCCCGCGGCACGTGGAATCTTACTTCCCTGACCAGGGATCGAACCTGTGCCCCCTGCCGTGGAAGGGCGGAGTCCCAACCCCTGGACCACCAGGGAAGTCCTTGCTGTGGATTTTAGACACTAAATCCTCTCAGCAAGCCTGGGAATGGGCATAATTTTACTAGTGAGGAAGCCGAGGCCCAGAGCAGTTAAGTAATTTGCTCAAGGCTGTGCAGCCTTGGGGGCTTGGGCATGGGGAGGAGGTCTGGGGTCTGGAGTGAGGTGACCCCTTGTTGGCCCTCAGCAGCCTCACCTCCCAGGCTGTCCTTCTAGACTACTCCAGCCCTGTTGGACTCTCCTTCTGGAAGGTTCTGTCGCACTGGGAAGCGTGGAGTCAAATTTGCAACGTAGCACGGTGCCACCGAAACTTCCGCAATTCCTGTCCTGTCTCCGCATTTCTGCTCCTCTGTGTACCTTCTGTGCTATTTAACTCGTTCTTGAAATCAGTTCCTGTTTGTACTCAGCCTTGTCTGAGCCGTGCTGCCCAGGGTGTGGCAGCCTTCATGAGCGGGTTTCCGACATTGAGACACTCGTCACAATAAACGTCCCTAAGTCAGGTCAGGGCCCCTGGGAGAGGCCTGGCCTGGGCAGTGGCCTCCTCCTTCAGCCTCTCCCACAGCTGCTGGGACAGTCCCCCCTCCAACAGCTGGTCACCTGACTCGAGCCTCAGTCTGTTAATTATCTTACACGTACCTGTGCCCAGGAGGTGCCTGGGACAGAGCAGCCGTCCAGTAAAGGCGGCTGAAGCTGCGCTGGGCTCGCATCGGGAGCAGGGGAATGGGGGGTGCTCCTGGGCAGCCCCTCCCTGCTTTCCCGTTTGTAACAGCTGTGAGATGTGAAAGGTTCCAGGTGAGGACAAGATGCTCTGTGATGCAAACAGGCACTGCCTGGTCCGCTCCAAGCGCTCAGTGGGAGGCACTTGAGGGTCCCATTGCCCCCCACCCCTTTCCTGAGCCAGAGCTTTTCCCTGAGCCCAGGCCGGGTACATCTGGCATCGGTCACCGCTTTCAGAGCTTACAGTCCCCCAAAACATACACCCCACATACACACACTGCCCACACACACACACATCACGCAGAATCACCCCGGCCCGTCAAAGAAGCACTCCCAGTCACCCCTACCCCAGCCGCAACCAGCCGACCTCCATCTCTGGCAGGAAGGGAGTTAACCTAATTACTGGCCTGTGTCTGCCTGGCAAGAGGCTCTCAGCCTGGCTGGGAGAATATTAGCATCAGCAGGAGCCTGGGAGGGAGAGAGCAGGGCGGGGAGGAGTTATTTTTAGGCAACGGAGGTGGGGTTTGTAGTTGAGCTGGGCTGGTGGCTGAGGGGGCAGGGGGCAGTCTTCACGGAGTGATGGAGGGCTCAGGTCAGGGGGTGAGGCAGCCTGGCTGTGGCCCCTCCTAAGAGGGACCAGGCCAGCTCTTAGGAAGGAGGGGAGGGGACAGAGAGAAGGAAGGAGGGACTTGCCAAGCCTTCCTACCAGAGCTGTCCCACTGGGCTGGGTTGCCAGCTGGGAGAATGTGAAATGGCTCTAAAATGGGGAGAAGGCTCTGCATGAGCTGACAGCCCTTCCCCCCACCCACAGACAGACACACAGGGTGGGAGCAGGGCGGGGCTTCTCCGTCAGGCCTTGAGAGCTGCTGGGCAGTGGCAGGGTCTGTGACTTCCTGAGGGCACACCAGCTCCTTTGTGAATGGCTGGTCCCCTCCATTCAGGCTCCCGATCTGGGGTCAATGTTCCCCCCATCCTCTGTGGAGTGCCCCCAAGATCCTGTCTCGCAGTGAGGGGCACACGGGGCAACCCCCCAACTCCCAAAGCACATAAAACATCAGAGCATGGTGAGCCAAGAACCCAAGAAATCCAAGGGTCTGGTTTCGTGGCACAGAACCGCCCCACATTCAGACAGCCCTGCCCTCCCCAAGGCTGCAGGCACCTTGCTGACTGGGGCAGGGGAAGCTCTGCAGCCAGAATGCCTAGGTTCAAGTCCCAGCTCCCTTCACCTGCTGTGTGACCTTGGAAAGTTACTCAACCTCTCTGGGCATCACTTCTCTTGCTAATGTAGCCACCTTAGAGGACTGTGATGAGGATAAAAGGGAATATGTGTGCAAAATGCCTAGGAGGGTGTACCAGTTTCCCATGGCTGCTGTAACAGATGACTACAAGCTTAGTGGCTTAAAACAACACACATTTATTATCTAACAGTTCTGGAGGTCAGACTTTCTAAAATCAAGGTGTCAGCAGGGCTGCTTTCCTTCTGGAGGCTCTAGGGGAGAATATTTCCTTGCCTGCCTTTCTGGAGGCTGCCTATACTCCTTGGCTTGTGGGCCCTCCCTCTTCAAGGCTTGAGACAGTAGCATCTTCAGATCTCTCTCGCTCTGACCACCTCTGTCATCACATCCACTGCTTTGATTCTGACTTTGATTCCGCTCTTCCTGCCTCCTTCTTAGGAGGACCATTGTGATTACATTAGACCCACACAGATAATCCAGGACAATCTCCCCATCTTAAAATCTTTAACTTCATCATATCTACAAAGTCCCTTGGAAGGTAACATATTCACAGGTTTCAGGGATAAGGAAATGGACATTTCTGGGGGCCATTATTCTGCCTCTGCTAGGAGGCCTGGGAAGTAGTGAGTGCTCAGCAAATGTGAGAGAGGGAAAAGTGCTCACGGCCTGGACAGGGGGACACAGCTTGCACACTTGGGGGATGATTTAGTCGATAGGGGTTTCCAGGGGCTGCCAGGAAGAG
Source organism: Orcinus orca (assembly GCF_937001465.1). NCBI lineage: Eukaryota > Metazoa > Chordata > Mammalia > Artiodactyla > Delphinidae > Orcinus > Orcinus orca. The sequence continues at coordinate 79,407,627 of NC_064574.1, read as the reverse complement.
TTGGCCCTGGTTCTTGGCTTCCCCCGGCAAAGGCTCAGCCAGCTCATCAAGGTCATTAACACCATCCACGCAGTCCCCGGGTTTTTGTTCCTTGCTGAGGTGGACAGGAGTCGTGTGTCAGGAGGCCACCGGAAGGTAGGGATGACAGCCAGTTCACAGACTGGGAGGTGTATAATTGGAGCTTGAAAGTGGGGGTGTGGTTAGTTTAACCCACGCTGCCAATGGGCTGATGGACTTCTGGGCGGTAGAGGTGGGGCTGGGAGATGCTGGTGTTTTCTCCGTCATCCTTCCCTTCCCACTCACTGCCACCCTGCTTTGGGCCCTTGTCCCTTCTGCTGTCAAAGCGTCCTGAGCAGTCCCCGCTGCCACATCTTTCCTACTTAAGTGTGGCCAGCAGCAAGGACATCACCTGGACCCCTCCCCAGGCTCCTGGGCCACAATCTGTATGTTAACAAGCCCCCGCCTAGGGTCGTGTCACCTGCCTGCTCAGCGCCTTTACCCTCCCTGTTCCCACCACCGACAGGATGAGGTCCGAGCTCTGCAGCCTGCATGGAAGAGCCCCACCCCCCCCACCCCAAATGGCCTCACTCCCCTCATCGTGTGAACACTGGCCATTCCTCAAACCCTCTGGAGCCCATTCTCCTAAGCCTAGCCTGATTCTGCCGCGGCTGCCTGCTCGCCGTGACCACCCTGCCCTCCCGGCCGGCTGGAATCCTACCTACCCCTCCTGCAGGGCCAGCTCAAATGGCCTCTCCTCCTCTTCCCTCCTGGCTATCTTGATGGAGCAGTCTCCTCTGATCCTGGCCTCTGCTAAGATGTCCAGAAGTAACCTAGTCCTCTTCTGAGTCCTGTGGTACTTGATCTGCATTTTTCTGATTCTCTCATCCCTGACTTATCTGTAAGTCCTGAAAGGCAGGAGGCTTATATAGTGAAAAGAGCTCTGGGGCAGCCAGTGTCCAAAGTGCAGTCACTGGCTACCCCATCCCCCCTCAGCATAATCTGGAGGGATCTGGAATATTATAGGTTCTTGGTCCTTCCTCTCAAGACTGCTAGATCAGAACTTCTGAGGGGTGGGCACAGGAACCTGCATTTAAAAAACTTAAAAAAAAATTGAAGTACAATTGATTTACAATGTTGTGTTATTTACTGCTGTACAGCAAGGTGATTCAGTTATACATAGGTATGCATTCTTTTTAAAAAGTATTCTTTTCCATTATGGTTTATCATAAGACATTGAATATAGTTCTGTGCTATACAGTAGGACCTTGTTGTTTATCCATTCTATACATAAAAGCTTCCATCTGCTAACCCCAACCTCCCACTCCCTCTCTCCCCCAACCCCTCCCCCTTGGCAACCACCAGTCTGTTCTGTTTGTGATTCTGTTTGTTTCATAGATAGGTTCATTTGTGTCATATTTTAGATTCCACATATAAATGATATCATACGGTATTTATCCTTCTCTTACTTCACTTAGTATGATAATCTCTAGGTCCAGCCATGCTGCTGCAGATGGCATTATTTTGTTCTTTTTTATGGCTGAGTAGTATTCCATTGTATATATGTACCACATCTTCTTTATCTATTCCTCTGTGGATGGACATGTAGGTTGTTTCCATGTCTTGGCTATTGTGAATAGTGCTGCTATGAACACACAGGTGCATGTATCTTTTGAAACTATAGTTTTGTCTGGATATATCCCAGGAGAGGGATTGCTGGATCATATGGTAATTCTATTTTTAGTTTTCTGAGGAACCTCCATACTGTTTTCCACGGTGGCTGCACCAGTTTACATTCCCACCAACAGTGTAGGAGGGGGCTGCATTTTAAGCAAACCCCTTGGACGGGCCTTATGCGGTAACCGCTGGTGTATGGAGACCGGCGCCGACCTGACCACCCTAAACCAAGACCACTTGTGGAGTCATCGCACTAGGTCCTGCCTGTCAGCCCGGAGCTGGCACAGTGCCTCAAGTACAGAACCTCCAGGAGGCATTAGTCCAACAGCACCGTGCCGTTCAGAGCCACGGTCTTCATAGTAGTGAAAACCTAAACCACCTAATGATCCAACAGTGGAATACGTTTTATAGTACATTCACCCTAAGGGTCATCCAGCTATTAAACAAGCGATATGGGAAGACACGGACACACTTAAGGAATTGTGCGCGTGTGGTAGAGGATCTCCAGAGCTGGCTCCCAAAGGACCCTTGAGGCCCCTCCCGCCATGGACCTGGGCTCGCCTGGTGACCCGCTTTAGCCACGAGGATCTGGCAACCGTGATGCTGTGCCGGTTCTGAGCCTAAGCTTTAACGCCTGGCAGCTTCTGCTTTTGCACTTTTGGGAACCCCAGGCCATCAAGTAAGAAATCTGCGTGCCCTGCCGAAGGGCCTCGTGGAGCCCAGCTGTCCCACCACCCCCTCAACAGCAGCCATGCGCCGGAGTCATCGCCTCGAACGTGCCTGACTAGCCAGCCCCCCACACCTGGAGGAACAGAAACTTCCAGCGGAACCCTGCCAACCACAGAATCGTGAGACGTAATAAAATACTGGCTTAAAAGCAACTAAATTGTGTGTGTTACACAGTAATTAACCAGGACAGGTTGCAAAATGGCCCAAGCAGCTTTATCTCGACTTTTGAAATATGCAAAATCAGGAGCACAAATACTATTATCGGAGATAATTTCCTGTATTTGGCTACATTTTAGTTTTTAAACGATGAACATGATCACTTATATAAGAACACAATGATGTCATACTTGATAAAATCCACTGCAGTTTAAAAAAAAAAAAAGCTGCAGATAAATGGGTCTCTGTCTACTGGGCGTAGCTCGAGCACCACCTGCCCTTTCACCGCAAGGTCATCACCTGTTGTCACAAAGTTCTCAGGTACTGAGCTCTCAGTTTCCAATTCAGAGGCCACGGCTTCTGGGGAGCAAACTGTACCCGAAGGGAATCAGGTCTCCCTTTAATTCCCCACATGTATCCTAAGCCCAGCTAATGCAACAAAGTCCCTTCTGGCCACTGATGAAGACACGAAGCCACCTCCCCTGTGTCCTCAGCCCTGTGGCTGCAGCTGGTGTTTTGGTTTGGTTGTTCCTGCCCCTGCCCAGCCCTCCTCACAATTCTGGCTTTGGCTAGTCATTGCCACTGAATATCAGGGCTCGATCAGAAGAGGACGAAGTCCAGCCAGTGGTGCTGTCTGCTCGGCCAGAAAAAACACACAGACAGAACCTGCGACAGAAGACAGTGGCCCAGCGTCGGCCACTGAGCTGCCACCCGCACAGGCGAGAGGACACCGAGGAATCAGACCCAAGCTGGCCCTTCCTTCAGCTCACACACCTGAGGGACACGATGGTGCAAAGAGCAGGGTTGGGAGAGCAGTTACTGATGAAGATTACAGGCTTGAAGCTACTGATGAGACCATGATGTTTCAGTCTACTTTTTTTTTTTTTTTTTTAACCGTACGCGGGCCTCTCACTGCTGTGGCCTCTCCCGTTGCGGAGCACAGGCTCCGAAAGTGCAGGCTCAGCGGCCATGGCTCACGGGCCCAGCCGCTCCGCGGCATGTGGGATCTTCCCGGACCGGGGCACGAACCCGTGTCCCCTGCATCGGCAGGCTGACTCTCAACCACTGCGCCACCAGGGAAGCCCAAGTCTACTTTTTAAATAACACCTGATTCTAATTCGTGATGGAAGAGATGTCAGACACACACTCTGCAGTCAGCTCCAATGGGGTTCTGAAAGCACAGTATTTAATTGGAGACCTTGGAAAAGAAAATCAAAGCCTGCTTTTATTGATGCACCGACAGACTGACCCGCGATTTGGAAGGGGTAGTTCGCTAATACAATACTCATCATCAAAGCAAACTGAGAAGACCACGGTGTCTGAAGTGGCTTTACAGCGACACGATGCCTTAATAAGTTACGGAGACGGCCTGCTCGTTAACCGCCTTCTCACTTCATGTTCTTTACAAACTCCTCTCCTTTCTTGATGGAGGCTTTCAGCTCAGGAATGGCCTCGGCGATCATCTTCTCTTCGAAAGGGGAGATTTTGCCAATGCCTAGATTCTTCTCGATGCCCTTTTTCTGAAGGAGAGAGGGGAGGTGGTAAGATTTTACAAGAAAGTTTCCATGAATGGGTTTGTTACAGAAAATCCCACTTGTAACTTCATCAGCCCTGCCTCGCCTGTCTAACCGGTGGCTCCTGGGCAGCCTGCTGAGGGAGCCGCACACCCTGGGGACGGGACGGGGCGGGACGGGGCCGGACGGGTGTGAGCCGTGCCAGGAGCTCAGCTTCTGTCATTCAGCCCTGGGCTGGGAGCCGGGCTCTGGCACTCACTGTGTGTGCACCTGTCACGCACCCGCCAAGTGTGTTTCCTTATCGACCCCACAGGAGGCTGTGAGGACACATGTGGGTTGCTTGGCACACAAAGAACTCAATAATTAGTAGCACCTGAGTTATTCTCCCTGACACGGAGCATACTTTTGGGATCTAGTTTTTTTCCCAAGTTGGTAAAGGACTGAAGAAACACTTTCATAGCCACCTGAATCCAACGTAATTAAGGAGATACACGTCGGACGTTAGGAAAACAGCAGGCTGGCGTCCAGGCTGCCTCCTCGGAGCCTCCCTGACCAGGACTATCAGCCTTGGGGGCCTCTCCTACAGGCCCCACCACGCTGCACACACCTGCGCTCAGCTGGCTCTGGAGCTATAACCACAGGTAGTTCTGGAGACCAGTGTCGGTCTCAGGGATTTTGGACACCAGGGTGTCTGTGGGAAGGGCTTCATTCTGGGCACGAGAGGAAGGCGAGCACACATTTGCCTGATTCCAGCGGGTGCTCACGGCTAAGACGTGGAAACCCGCTCACTGAAGACTCGGTAGGAGTCAAGCAGACCAGAGAGCTGCCCCAAACCAGCCTGGGTGAAGCCAGCAAGGCGACTAGAAGGGCCCCGTCCCAGTGCATTTCAAGGAGGAAAAGCAGTGAGACGAGGAGCAGGGCCCAGGAACGCCTGAGCTGGAAGGTCTAACACGTGTGCACGCCCCGGCAGGCCCTGAGGTCAGAATGAGAAGGAACCAGCACAGCCTGGTGCGGGGAAGCCTCTTCTGTGAGGGCTGTCCGTGGGCCGCCTCGGGACACAGCGAGGGTCTCACTGGGAAACATACCCAGGCGGCCGCTGCTGACCGGCTGCTGGAGCCGTGAGATTCCCGTCAGCCCCCGCAGACTGAGGTTTCTCCCCGCCACTGCTTCTGGGATGCTTCTACCCTCAAAAGTCCAAGCACAGGCCAGGCAGTGAGATGCAGTTACTGCACAAGGAAATCTGAACCATGGAGCAAACGCACGGAGTACAGCTGCTGAGTCTCAGCTACAGAAAATGCTCCTCCTTCCGGCCAAGACCTGGCCTCTGGGATACATACCCCCAGCAGCAATGGTGTGGAGAAGTACGGACAGTCCGTTTCCTGGGACTTAACGAAGGAACATTCGACAACTCCTTCCTTTCCGTTCATCGCATCCACGAGGGAGAAGACAAACCGGGCTCCGGCATACGCCATGGATAGGGTGGCAGAGCCTAGGAGGACAAAGGCAGGTCAGCCAAGCTAGCGCTGCGACCGTAAGACCCAGACGAGCTTCCCCGCCAGCTAAAACCCCATCTGCATAACCTCCAGCTTTCCAGTCTCATCAGGAATTTAGGTCAGCATCCCTTGAAGTGACAGACCCGCAGACGGCACGCAATTAGCTCTGCTGACCTCAAACACTACTCCACGCCCCCCAGCAAGCCGCGCTGCCCTCTGACCGGGGGGCTGCTTATCGAGCAGATGGACGTGAGGCTTAGAAAAGGACCCGCTCCTTGCTGGGCCCTCATGAGTCTTCGGCTCTGCCTCTAAAAGCCTGGGGCCACCTGGGCGCCTACCTGCTCCGGCCTTGGCCTTGACCACCTCCGTGCCGGCCTCCTGGATCCGCCCGATGAGGGGGGTCAGCTGGTCCTGGGGTAAGTCCACCTTGGGGGTGCACTGCAAGTGCAAGTCACAGGGCTCACGTGAGCAGGACCAGGCTCCGGTCACCTCCCAGCCCCACGCCCGGCGGGCCCCGGCATCGCTGCCACGTGGGAAACCAAGACCTTTTCCTTAAAGAAAAAGCCGACTTTGTTGGGAGGTGTAGTGAGTTCTCTACTCATTAAAAAAAAAAACAAAAAACTTTCTCTATTTTGGACTAATTTTAGACTTAGAGAAATGTTGTAAAAATAGCAGAAAGATTTTCCTCACCCGGCTTACCCTGATAACACTTTACATAACCACAGTGCAGTTATAAAGAACAGGAAATTAACTAAACCACAGACCTTACTCAAGTGTCACCGACTGTTCCACTACCGTCCCTTCTGTTCAGGGTCCTGCCCAGGACCCACCAGCACCCAGGGATCTCGCCTTTGACTGCTTCCTCAGTCCTCCCCTGGCTTTCAGGACATCTGTCAAGGGTACTGAATGCTCGCTTTGTAGGATGTCCATCAACTTAGGTTCAAAAGGTGCTTCCTCAGTATTTTCTCCTGAGGTTATGAGGTGATTTATCTTATTCTCAGTGGTGTTTACCTTGTCTCTCCTCATTTTTAAACAAAGCAGCTTTGCCTGCTCTGACCTAATCAGGAAGGCAGTGATGTTTCCACCAGCAGTTTTCACTGTGTAGGAGCTGGCCCTTTTGAACACCTTCTGACCACACTCACTCCCACAGCTGTGGACGCTTCAAAGTAACAACAGACGGTGAGATCCGTGTCAGCCTGATCCGAGGGCCCCAAAGTGAACCTCTGAACTGTGCTCGTGGTCTTGAGGCTTCCGGGCAGGGTGACACACGCACCTGAGAGACCAGGGGGATGATGGTCTTCCCAGCATGGCCGCCAATGACAGGAACGCTGACGCGAGCCGGGTCCAAACCCTGGTCACCGAAAGTGGAAAGCCTGATTAACTTTTAACAAGCACTTTGAGTGTAAAACACGTCATATGCACCTAAAGCACCAATACCGGAAAAATCCACAGAACTCGGAAACCAGGTAAGAGGCCGCCTGACTCCAGCCGTGCTCACATGTCCCACTAGGCGCCCCCTGCAGTTTCAACACATGCAGTGAGTAACTCGGTGTCTGGTGAGGTCACTCCGAGGCTTTCCCTTCACAATGTGCTGAAAACTGCCTTCGTGAAGGGTCCCAATTGGTTCCCATCAGTCCGACAGCTTCTTGGAATCAGAGGATGACAAATCCTCTTTCCCACACCTGATGTCATCCCCATGCCTTAGCTCAGACTTATGTGCCTACAACTTTGTTACAGAGAACAAACACCTCGTATCAGAGCAAGACTCCAGAACACCCAGGGGTGAGAAGTCCGTCAACTCAAACAGTGATTGGAACAGAAAGAAGGAAACCAAGTTGAAAGAGGTCACAACGCCAAGGTTCATTAAGTGGGGCTTGCTGGGACGGCTGATTCATTTGTTAAACCGGAGGCAGGATGCCCCCAAGAATCTGCGAACCAGGTATTTCTTAACACAGTCAAAAAAAGAAGCTGGTGGGAGTAACGGGAGGGGGTGAGCAGTCCCCAAATGCTGCCACCTTCCCCAAATGCTGCCACCTTCCCCAAATGCTGCAGCTGCTAAAGAGAGACACCGTAAGTTAGGAACCAGCCTTGCCTAGGTTGGGGAGCCCAGCCACAAGGGTGGGCAGACCCAGCAGCACCGTTAACGGACATGCACGGCAGTGTCTACAGGCCAGGGCACCACGCCGGTCACCAGGGACACAGGCACGAACAGAAAGGGCCCCTGCTTTTGAGAAGCTCATTGTCCAAAATGAGACAGATACAAACAGACGCTCCAATGCGACGGGTGAAGCCAGCCACAGGGTGGCTCTGGAAGGCACCTGGGAGAAGGCCTCCTGGGGCAGACCTAACTTCATCTGGGAAGGAGCAGGACTCCACCAAGCGTATTCTAGGCAAAAGGAGCAGAAAGAACAAAGACCTGGGGGTTCACAGGGCAGGTACCATCAGCAGAGCATGAAGTGCAAAGGGCAAGCGCAGTGGAAGGCGGGGGTAGAGACGGCCGAGGTGGGAGCCAGAGGCTGCGAGGTTAAGGGCAGCCTTTCACCCTCCATGCAATCCAGGAACTTTTCAGAATGCCAGGCAGCCTGAGGTAAAGGGCGCACTCCTTAACTGATGGATCCAGGGCGGAGACATGCTTCCCCACCTCACATGGCAAAGCTTCGAGGCCAAGCCTCCATGGTCTAACAGAACTCTCTGTGGGAACACAGCAGCCACGCGGGGCTTTGGAGCATCTCAAGTGTGGCTGGTGCAACAGAGGACCACAGTTTCTAATTTAATTATAATTAATTCAACTAGCCACAGGTATCTACTGTTGCAGCAGGATTAGGGGCCCAGGGGAAACACGTGCTTCCCCCTGGAGCTGGCAGCACCACGGGAGCCCTAAGAGAACAAGCACTGCTGCTTCCAGAAACCGGGGGCGTGGGCCTCGGGAAGCTGGAACCCCCGCCTCCCGGCCTGGGTGCGGTCAGACTCGGCTTCACCGAGACCCGCTCCGCAAAGCCTTTCCTGACTCAAAGCCAAACACAGTCTAAACACACGTGCACTGAAACGGTGATTCAGTTGTCTCTGGAATTAAAGTGTCTCTTTCCGCTTCACTCACAGAGCTCCCAGGCCCCGGGGCCACATCTCAGGGATCCGACCCCACTCGGAGAGCAGAGCCTGAGGAACACGCCAGAGCATGAATTGCAGCGGGGCACCGTACTGTCCACACCCTAGAAGAGAAGTGCTGGGTGCAGGGGAGGAAGAGGAAGGTCAACGGTCCTACGTGTGCCCTTCTCACTAAGCTGTGTGCACGACAATTATTCCCGACTTGGGAGGACCCCCTCTTCCACAAGTTCACGAAAAATGGCCTGAAGCTCAGGAGGGACACTTATTTGGGCCAGAGGAAGTGGTTCTGCTGGGTCCACAACCCAACAGACTAGACAGCGAGCTGTGAAAGGTACCAAGGACTCCCGACCTGGCGCCGGTGCCACACCCACCTCGGGACAAGCCTGGCGGCTCAGGAAGAAGCAGGCAGCCAGCAGGAGCAGAACTGAGGTAAGTCACTGCAGGCACCCAGGGAGTCAGAACACAGACCAGGGACAAGAATTCGGACATGATTTCAGGGACTTTCCCAAGTTCTTCGTGTTTGCTGATTTTATCATTTATCTAATGGTTAGCGGGTAAAACCTGTTAGGACCAGTTTTCAGAGCCGAGCCGATGAACACGAAGAGCACAACCCAGTCTAGCCAGTGAGCAACCCAGGGAAAGCCGAACCCTTGCTACAGCAGGGAGAAGAGCGAGCTTGGCCGGTTCCAGCCCGCAGGGGCCTGCTGTCTGCGTTCCCCGCGCAAGCTGCTTCCCACCAAGGAGGCGAGCTATAAAGACATTTAAACCCTCCAGTTACATGTGGCCTGTAAGGGCCCCGGTGTCCTCCAGGCCCGTAAAGGAGCCAAGAATAGCCAGAGAGGTTCCGAAAGGGAACCTGAAAGATGCCCGAGGCAGCTCTTACCTTCAGTTCTGCAACAAAAGTGTTGGCTCGGACAATGTCCAGGGTTGTCACCCCAAATATTTTACTGGGGTTGTATACTCCGTGTTTCTTGAAAACTTCTGCTGTGATTGGGATGGTGGAGTTAACCTAGTAAATCCAAGAGAGAGGGGCACAATTTGCCTGTGCTCTGAGAGCAGAGCCTCGCGACAGGAGGAAAAATCTTCTCGTCAGACCATGAACAAGCTCTAAGCTGTCACATTAAATTGCCCTGATAAGCGACCCTCACGATGGAAGGCCCCCTACTCTAAAAGACTGCTGCTTCTCCCCGCCACGAGAAAGAAGAAACCATTCGCTGGGGGAGGCACTCTTCTCCTTGGCGGCCTCCGAGCCCAAAGTTCAAACATGCACGTGACCCTTCAACTATCAACTTAAAAATGTGATGGAGGATCCACAAGGCACCTTCTGCTCCAGCTGGGACTTAGCCCAAATGGCCATTAAAAAAAAAAAAAAGACAGCCTAGCAAGAAGCTACAAGCTACAAGCTCAGTCCCAGCTCTGTCACTCTGTGTCGTAACCCCGGCCAAGTTACCTCAACTCCTTAGAACTCAGTTTCTTAAAACGGGAGACAACTACCTCATGAGGTGGTTGTGAAGATTAAGTGACTTAATACATGGCAAGGGCTTAACACATTACCTGGTACATAGAAAGAATAAAAACAAGACAAAAACAGCGAGATTTATATTAGGCACCGGCTAATCAGCCCCCCAAGATCTTCTGACCAGCTGACCCTGAGGAAAGGTGAGCTGGTTGGAAAGGGCAGGATCCTCTTCTCAGAGGCCACGGGCACAAGCTCTGCGTGTTTATCAGCGGCCACGTTCCTGAGTCCACATCAGTGTCACTGCACTTCCACCCAGATCCTTCTTGTACTCGCGAGACCAGATCAACCAGCAGGGAGGAACAGAAGGGCTGCTGTCAAATGCAACCTGAGGCCCTGCTAGGGCGGGCGTGGGAGCCACAGCCAACTTCTCAGGAGGGACACAGCACCCGGAGTCTCTGAACTGAAGAACTAGCTTCCTGCAAAAAGCAGCAAACAGGGCCTGGGGGGCTGCACACGGGACCATGTGTGAGTGTGAGGAGGGAGGGGGCGCCAGGAAGCAGGAATTGCAACCCCCAAGTAGAACACAGGAAAAGGAGTTAACACGCTACCACAGTCACGGCTGAAGCAGCCTCAGGAATGGGCTTATTTTCCAGGTGGAAAAACTAAGATACCGAGAGGGGAAGCGATCTGCCCAAAGGCACACGGTCGATGGGAAAACCAGGTTAAAACTCACTTGGTCTATGCCAGAAGGAATCCTTAGGAAATAAATTTAAGGGCCTTTTATTAGCTCATCCACTTTATCCATTTCAGCACATGAACCTGATTATTCCCCCTCTAAGCACAGAAGCACACTTCTGCTAACTGTGGACCTTCACGCGGCATCAGCAGCCGGCACTCACCGGATTTGCAATGATGCAGATCATGGCCTCGGGGCAGTGCTGGGCACAGGCAGCGGTCAGGGTGGCCACAATCGTGGCGTTGGTGTTGAACAGGTCATCCCGGGTCATGCCTGAGAACAATCCAATTCGAGGTGTTCATAAAGCACAGGACGAATTTCCAAACGTGTACCACGTTGTGTGTGTTTGTTGTCATGGGAAATTCAAACATGAGTGAGACAGGGTCCCTGTTTCAAGTAAATCCATCTTATAGGGAAAACGGCCCAGTGTGATAAGTGCCAAGATAGAGGTCTGTGAGGGTGGAGCGTGGGGAGGGGAATGAGGGGGGTTATACCCGAGGAGGATCACCAAGGACCAGTACAGCTTCCAAGGTGGAGGCAGGTGGAGGAAAGGGCCTTGCACGCAAAAAAAAAAGTGCACACAGAGCACAATGAGACTGGGCGAGGGGACCCAGGGACAGGTGGAGGGCTTCATCTGTACCCCACAGGCATTGGGGAGCCTTTGGAATTTTTTCTGCAGCAGAGATCTGACCAGATCCATTTTTCACGGAAAACCACATCCTCAGCTGACTTGTGGGGAGATGCTAGGCAAGGAGTTCAACACACACCTGGTTTTCTTGGGACTCCCGCTGGAATCACCACCACGTCGCAGCCCTTCAGGCAGTCTGGCAGCTGCTCAGGTCCGAGGTAACCTGGAAAAAACACCCACGTGAGCAATTTCACCACTTCCAACTTGGAGAGGCCAGCACGTCTGTGGGGACCGAGCCCGGGTAGGACGGGCCCACCTGAGTCCAAGGCCGGCCACAGGCCTCAAGACAGGCTGGAAGGACCGCCCACGAAGGGGTTCCTCTTCTGGAGAACTACCACTGTGGGCCTGATGACACCGGCTGGCAGGACAGTCTCTTTCACTCCACGTTCCTCCAGCCTCACTGGCCCAGCCCCGATTCGGAACAGAGTAACCGTCCAGGTTCCCACAGAATCAGTCAAGTCGGCTGCTTTTCCTTATCCAACCCAACTCGCCAGCACTTCTCAGTCCTTCTCGGCTCCCAGTAAGAGCTGCTTATTCCACGTCACGGTCATCCTAACAAAAGCTCTCTCTCGGAGTCAGATCAGAAGGCACGGTGGAGGCCAGGAGAGAAAAGCCCCGTGCTGAGAAGCAGGGACGAAATATTAGCATCCATTCTGTTTACTCCTATCATCCGAGGAATAAAAGGTCCACTTTCAAAGATCTCGGGGAAATCGGCCGAAATCTGCTTTGATTTGACTTCTCCCTTATTGTGGGAGCTTTTGGAAACGCAAATATACAGCCCAAAAGAAAATGAGCGAACTAATTCAGAGGGACCACGGAAGGCACACGAACAAATGATCTGACAGTCAGTCAATCTCCTGCGCTGTCTACACCAGATGAAGATACATGCAAACACCATCAAACAGTCTCACACTGACAGCAGAGACAGAAAGCAGTACAAGTTTTCTGCACAGCAATCTGATACTTTATAGTAAAAGCTTTAAAATAGTCATACCTACTCATTCTACTTTTAGGATTCTTTTTTTTTTTTAAGGATTCTAAGAAACAAGATGTAAAGATAAAGATGTTTACACAGCCTAGCTATTTACGGTAGAGCAAAACAGGAAACAGCCCAATGGACAACACTGTGGGTATAATAATAAATAAGTGATAAATTATAGTACAGCTTTAAAAATGATTTTACCAAGAATTTGGTGACATGGAGAAATGCTGCTATAATGTGAAGGTAAGATAAGCAGGATATATATAATTATATGTAATTATGAGTGACTTCTTGGATGACATAGCTAGATGTCCCTTGGGTTTTCCTAAGGTGGCCATGCTCTGAAGAAGCTGGCAGAGGAAACCCTGGGGTGGAGGGACGGCCCAAGGTGGGGAGCGGCTGGCAGCATTTCTCACTGCCCCCACGCCCCTGCACGAGGCTGCCTCTTCCCCATCCTCATATTACTTGTTAAATTATAAAAAATTAAAAATGGGAAGGTGAGACCACCGTTGTTATTCTCAAAGACACTATTTAAATTTTTGTAGACTCAAGTCAAAAAAGGTGCAATAATATATAAAATTTAATTCTAAAATGAACATGGAAACCCCAAGTCTCTGAACACCTAGTTTCACTTAGGAATCTCACTCTAAACCTGAGTCCTGGCCGACGGGGGAGGACAGGTGTAAGTTTTCAGGGCCGGCGTGCTCAATACCTTTTACTGTCGCCCTGGTCTCTATGTGGCTCAGGTCGGCGGCCACTCCGGGCGTATGAGCAATATCGTAGAGGGTCAGGCGGCTCACCAAGGGGCTGTTCTTCAGGAGAAGTGAGAGCGGCTGCCCGATTCCTCCGGAAGCCCCCAGCACGGCTACTTTAGCATTGTTCTAGAAAGAGACACAGAGAGAGGACTGTGAAGATGGAATCAGCATTAAAAGGATTCACATGGTAATAAACTGCAGAGTACTGTACTGGGTCTTTTTTATTGCAGCAGTACCAAATGAAGATGCAATCGTATTCCTACCATTCCAAAGGCCCCCTTTCCTTCTGAAGTTCAGAGGTTTGCCTCAGGAAAATGGGGGAGAACTCATGTCTCTAGATGCTGTGACAGTCAGGGGCATACTCCTGTACCCTCCAAAACGGGAGCAAACTTCACTCAATCGCCACCTGGACTCGTAACAGAAGGCTTTCCTTCAATGTGCAGTTTTATTATTTTTTAAATAAATTTATTTATTTTGGGCTGAAGTGGGTCTTTGTGGCTGCGCACGGGGCTTTCTCTAGTTGCGGTGAGCGGGGGCCACTCTTCGTTGCAGTGTGCGGGCTTCTCATTGCGGTGGCTTCTCTTGTTGCAGAGCACGGGCTCTAGGCACGCAAGCTTCAGTAGTTGTGGCTTATGGGCTCAGTAGTTGTGGCTCACGGGCTCTAGAATGCAGGCTCAGTAGCTGTGGTGCACAGGCTTAGTCGCTCCACGGCATGTGGGACCTTCCTGAACCAGGGCTCGAACCCGTGTCCCCTGCATTGGCAGGCAGATTCTTAACCACTGTGAGTGAGGCTGTTTCTAACCTAAACTCACAAATGAGAAGGGGAGCCTATCCCGGGCAAGCAGGCAGGGAGCTGCCAGGGAAGAAGACAAACTGAGAGAAGAGCAGCCACAAGAACGCAAAGCATGGCGTGTGGTCCTCTAGGGCAGCCGTGTACTCTGGGTCTTTACATTATCACTGCACGCTGTGTTCCACAGCAACGGATGCTAGTAATAACAGGCTTCCGTTATCAAAAACAAAAATCAAACCAAACCAACCAAAACTCAAGCCGAAACCAAAACAACCACACAGTGTCATCTGCTCGAGGAAACTAAAACTCTAAAAAGCATATATTATATCTAAGATTGGAATTCAGGTTTCATTTGTTTGTTTTTAAGTTGGTGCTTTAAAGGTGGACCCTTGACTTCATAGAAAACTAGCTGGACCAACGCAGAACCTGAGGTCTGGCAATCTCACCCATCTTCAGACCTTCAATTATCACTCCCACATCCTGTCCCGAATCCTAGGGACTCCCAAGTTCCAGCTCCACATTCCCAGTTCTGTTAGGCATACCCACTGGTCCCACAAACCCAACTGTGTAAATAAATTTGTCCTTACTACCTCTCCCATCCCTGTTCCCAAATGGCATCTGTGTGTACCCAAATTCAAAACTTTAGAGCTATCTTCTGCTTCTTCCCTTACTGGAGACACCCAGTTAGGACACGAAAGGACTTGGCATCTCAAACATCTTCCCAACCTGCCCCCCGATTTCCATCCTGATTCCATTATCTAACTTAGGTCCTCAGCTCCACCTCTAAACCACCCTTCCAGAAATTCAAAGTTTTAATCATTTCCTTGGGTAAAAAATCTTCTCAAGTTCCTCATGCCCAGATTACTCAGCCTGGCTCCCAAGGCTGACCAGGGCTCCAATGTGGGGAGCATAAGACAGTTCCCTTGGTGTGCAGGATGTCAATGTCAAGGCTGTGTCTTTATTTTCATCAATCAGGTGAAGAATTAAACTCTACCAAGAAACAGACTGACCTGGTGCTCTCAATTAGGGTCCTTAAGTGAATCAGTCCCACGTGACACAGAAGATGAACCCAACACAGGGAGAAGGAAGAGGGGACTGCTCTCAGTGTGACGAGGTGATGTTATTGTTTGTATATTATAAGGTTTCATCAACTTAGTTAATATTTATAAAAACATAACTTGTAAGTGGTGATATCTTTACAGTGAGATGAGAATCTTTGGTACTGCAGGTTAGCTCATGATCTCTTTGTAAACAAGCTGTTTCCAAACTCCATATCTTTTTCCACGTTGAGGAGTGGTTGTCAACAGCACACTGTTTAGCAATGGGGCTTTGAAAATGGATGTATAGTAACACTTCCTTCACTTCTCAGTTTTCTTTTTTTAATCGGTTATGGTTTTTAAATTTCTGTGTTTTGTGTCATACATATTAGTACATTAGTACATACGGAAAGACATAAATACACTGAGGTTGAAGTCTCCCTAGGCCAATGTACCATCTGGCTCAAGCTCCTCTTTCTGACTTATACACTTATATACTTCAACAACTCCACCTTTATGTCCAGTAGGCATTTTAAACTCAACACATCCAAATCTGAGCTCCTGATACCCACCCCCCTACAATCACTCTCTTCTAGCAGTATTTCCCACCTCAGCAAATCTCAACTCCAAAACCCAAAGCCTTGGTTTTCTCCATGTTCCTCTTTCTCTCCATACACCTCATGAAATCGTTATCAGCAAATCCCACTGTCTTACCTGCAGTTAATCTCCCTTCCCCCACTCCTCAGCATCAGTCTTCATCACCTCCATCTGTCCTACGTTTGTTTACTCACTGTTGGCTTAAGTGCCACTTCTCACTCATCCTGGTATCACCTGCAGCACCCAGCACAGTTCTGGGCAACACGGATACTCAAATGTACTCATTCATATATTTATTTTTCGAATGAACTGAATGCACAGGAAACTGATCTGAAGAACAAAAGCTAAGTAAGAAATGTGGAACCTCATTTAATAATCACCTCCCTTTTAGGGTGTGGTACTTCAAGAGACAATGTGGGCATCTCCTGGATTCTAACTTTGGTGGTATTAGAATCACTTGGGGAACTTGGTAAAAAAACACGGAGGCCCAGGTCCTACCCTCCTTCGATGAGCCTCGGCCTCTGATCTTTACCAGCTTTCAGGTGATTCTGACACAACAGAGTTTGAGAATCGCTGCCCTAGAAGAAGACGGCTAAAAATAGCTTAGGCTTAAGTAGTCTCAGGCCAAGCCGCGCAGTTAACAACACCCGGGGGCAGGCCCAGCCCGCCCACCGCAGGAAGGAGCTTTCAAAAGGTCCTCAAGCGGAAGCAGAGTCTTCGGGTTCTTAGAGGAAAGGCTTGATGATCCAAAACAGTCACTGACAGTGGTCAGGAGAGCTGAATTTTAATCCTCTGGCCAAAACACTGTGTAACCTTGGACCAATGCTCTGCCCTCGGTATCTCTGCCTGCCTGCACTATGGAGTTAAAAATTACAGTGTAGGGGCTTCCCTGGTGGCGCAGTGGTTGAGAGTCCGCCTGCCGATGCAGGGGATGCGGGTTCGTGCCCCGGTCCGGGAAGACCCCACATGCCGCGGAGAAGCTGGGCCCGTGAGCCATGGCCGCTGAGCCTGCGCGTCCGGAGCCTGTGCTCCGCAACGGGAGACGCCACAACAGCGAAAGGCCCGCGTACCGCAAACAAAAAAATTACACAGTGCTTGTACGGACGCTGCAAGAACGAGGTTAGTCTCTCAAAATACTATGGAAAATAAGTTACTTTCGGCCCTAGAGCCCTGGCTTCTCCACCTTGAAGGAGCACAGGTCAAGAGTAGACCCTCTGGGGGGCTCGGGGGCGAACTGGGAGACTCGGAGAAGCGCCCCGGTCCTGAATCCAGCTGGACTACTTCCCCACCCCCGACTCCTGGGCTTTCTCCCCCGCACCTCCTGCCCGGTATCAGGGCCGGCCCAGGACGCCACAGCCGAGGACCAGCACCGGGTGGCCCTGCGGTCCAGGCTGGCCCGGGGGTCAAGGCTGCTCGCGAGCCAGGAGCACACGTGGCCTAGGTCGGGGAGCCTCCACCTGCAGGCAGCCCCTCGCAGGACCTACCTGGGCCGAGGTGCTGAAGCTGCGGCGGAGAGCGGCGCTGGCAGGCCGGGCGAGGGCGGAGAGCATGGCTGAGACGGGCGGGGTGCGGACTGGTCGGCGAAGGAGCTGGCGGTAGGATAGTGACTCCAACGACCTCCACGCTGCACCGAG
The DNA here is from genome assembly GCF_937001465.1 of Orcinus orca. Taxonomy (NCBI): domain Eukaryota; kingdom Metazoa; phylum Chordata; class Mammalia; order Artiodactyla; family Delphinidae; genus Orcinus; species Orcinus orca. The sequence continues at coordinate 79,390,278 of NC_064574.1, read as the reverse complement.
CCTCCCGGCTCTGCTCCACCTGGCCTCGCGAGAGTGGCCTGGCTTCCGGCACCCCACCTTCTAGATCTCGCGGTATTTCGGCCACATCCGGACTGTCGCAGAGGCCGGCGGAGGGACGCTCTCCGTGCGCAGTCCTGGGGTGGGTCGTTGTGCGGTCGGGCGCCGTGCGGCCTGTCGGGGAGACGCCGTCGGAGTGGGAGGGAGAGTCAGCACCCGAGAAGTGCAGGAAGACAGGCTTTAGGCTGGAAGAGCCCTAGAGGAGCGATTTTGCAGGTGGGGGCCCCAGACAGAGGCTCTGATAGGGAGACCGGCTGAGGTCGCGCCGCAGGCCCGACAGAATGGGTGCGGCCCGAGCCCCCCCCACCCCAGCTCAGCCCAACCCACCCCTCCTGTCCTTGGAGGCGGGAGGGGCTCCGAGCTTTGGAAAGCTCTGGAAAGGAAAGGGGGGAGGGGAGGTTGAGAGTCCCGCGGTTGGGGTGGAGGATGAAGGCTCATCTAATCAGTCACTCCCGTGCACCCCTCCCCCCCCGGTCGCACACACCCCGTCCACCCGCCAGTGTCGTCGTGCCCAGGACCTTCTAGTAGAGATTACAAAGCTTTAGAGACACCTCTACCAAGAATGGCCGAGCACTGACGTGGCGCGAGACACTGTTTACGAGTTTACAGGAAAGCAGTCCCGCGTTACAGATGAGGAAACAGGTATACAGGTGATAACCTGCGAAGTCACCCAGTCCCTGCCCCTCCGGTCTGCCCAGCCGTGCTGTGAACCCGGCCACACTGTTTCTGCTTTAGGGACCAAGAAACCATGGCTGAGCTCAGTTAAGTGGATTCGTTCAGAGTCTACCAGAAAGAAAGTAAAGATACGGTTTCTCCTCACAAGAAGCATATTTAAGTTGATCAGTATCCTTATAAGCTTCATGTGCCCCACTGCTGTTTTCTGGGCATACAGAGAATTCCTTGCCCACAAAAAGTTCAGGGTCAAGTGGGACAGGTAGCTGTGTGGCAGGTTGTTAACCTTAGAGGAGTGTACAAACCCAGTGGGGGGGACCAGTGACCGCTCCCCTGGGAACAGTGGTCAGGGAACCAGCGGTGAAAAGAACAGTTAGCACAGGTGCTGAAGAACCTATCCGTAGGAGGGAGTGCATGGTGCCTGGCTTACTCTTTCCTCCCTCCTTTCCACTTGTTTATTGAGCTACTAAGATGTGCCAGTCCAGTCTTGGAGCTGGGTGTTCAACTATGAACAAGATCCAGACATTTTCTGCCTTCCGGGAGCTCAGAGTCTAGTGGGGAGACAGGTAAACTGCAAGCAGCATGGTATGGCTAACACCAGGAAAATTACGAGGGGCTGTGGGAACACAAAGGAGGTCCATCTACCCCAGATTTGGGGTGGAGGTGGGGGCCATGTGAGAGAGGACTTAGGAGGATGAAACATCTAAGCTGAGATGTAAAGGAAGAGCAGGAGTTTCTCAGTGGGACCGTTCACCTCCACAGGAGGGAGAGATCCTTGCCTGGGCTTTGGGCCTCTCAAAGCGGGGGCACTAGGAGCTGGGCGTTTAACAATGGGAAGTGTCCAGATGAGAAAGAAAGGGAAAAGAGCCCAAAGAAAAACCTGGAGGAAGGGACAGTGAACAGATAATTTCTGTTGGAGAGGGGACATGAGGACAAACAGTGTTCTTTGTCTTATCACTGACTGTGTTCTCTCTAATTGTTTACCCCTCTATCTTACCACTAGAACTGAAAGCATCTTACAGTCAGGTTCTTTCATCTCTTTATTGTCCAGCATCTGACCAGGCTGAGAGGGGGTTTCTGAATTTTGGGAGAGCTGAGTGGTTTTAGATACAAGGCTGGAAAACCCAGATTGTGCAGGACTTAACCGAATGTTAGCTGAGAAGTTTGTATTTTATTCCTCGGGAAGCAGGTGTTTATCAAAGGCTTTTGTGATGCCACCAGAACTGTGTTTGAGGAAGATTAGACTGACTTTGGCCTGTTAAAAGTTCCAAGGGAAAAATGTGCAGGGCAGGGAGATTGTTCAGGAGGCTATCTAATGAGATGATAAATATCTGAGTTACTGTGATGGTTTTAGAAATGGTGAAGTGGGGCCAAATGAGGGAGAGGGAAGAATTGATAGGCGTTTGTACCCATCTGGGTTTAAGAAACAAATGGAAGTGATGTGGGAAACCAGCCTGAGAGAACTGTATATGTACAGAAATGGAATTCAGGGTGTGTGTGGAAGGAGAGCTGGCTGGAGAAAAAGTAAAGAGTTCTGTTTTAGATGGGCTACATTGGAAGGGATGGTGAGTTGTCCATATAGAAATATCAGTGGACACTTGGGGAATTACTCCAAGCGGAAATATGGGATTGAAACCCCTGAGAGAGGCCAGGGCTGAAGTCATCCCTATAGAGGGGAGAGCTGAGGCCAGGGGAGAGAAACTAGAGTCACATTCTCGTGTGCTCACTCCCACATCTGGGGCTGGAACTCCTCCCCACCCCCCTGGCAAGTCAGTCAGCCCCTGTCAGCATCTCCACGGCGGGGAGTCACTACCTCCCAAGTCCTCTACTCGGGCCATCCCAGCCACTTGACTTAGAAAAACGTCCTCACATTCAGCTCCTAGTTGCTTCCCTTTAAATCGCAAAATGGTTCATAACACTCTTAGCAGCTACCGTATCAAGCATTGACTTTGTACCAGGCACCATGCCCTGCTTTGCAAGTGTAACTGTTAACAGGGAACATGCACAGCCTCATTCAGTAAGCCTAGTGCAGTCAGAAAATGGCTGTATGTCTTCATCCCGATTCTTCCTCTAAATCTTTGCTTGCCCTTGGATTACATCAAGCCACCAGGACAGACTTGTTGCAATAGCCTAAATGTCCTGTTCACGTTAATAGTCAAAACTCTGAACTTTTAAGTCAGTGTTAAAGCTTCTCCCCTTCCCCTCCTGAGCTTGCTTCAGGCTCCCACCTTGGGAGTGGAGAGTGGTTGTCTTCTCCATTTCTCCATCTTACTTCCTCACTACCCCTCATCCCTGAAGACTGAGGCTTCAGGCCCATCAGTGTTGGTGGAGGGGGTTGTGAGAATAAAGATAGGGGCAGGAAGGGTCCATTTGGCATTAGTAAGAATTCTCTGAGCTTGATGGGAGTTTGTGGCTGACACTTCCATGTGGTGCTTTTGTGGGTCTCTCTTACCTGCAGTTCCCTTGACCTGGGTGGTTACACCTCAGCCTTGCTGTTTCCAGTTGCTCCCTCAACCCCTGTTTTCTGGAATCCTCCAGTACCTGAGATTGGTCCATTGTCTGTCCAAGTGGCCCTCTTGGGCAGAGTCCCTTTAAGATTGCTTCTAGTTGGCCCTCTCTCCTGCCTGGCCCACATCTGGTCTACAAGAGACACATAGGTATCCTTCACCCCATCAAATTCTGGGGGTGTAGGCTGTTTCAAATGCAGCTGCTGCTCTTTGCTAACAGCTAACCAGCTTCCGATTTTTCCAGGCAGGGGCCCGCCACCAGCCTCTATGCCTGCACAAGCTTCAGAGGGCACAGGCCAAGCTATTCTAGGGGTTTTCTTTCTGGTTTCGTGAACTGCTTCAAGAAAGCTGAGACTTGTGAATATTTGAAATCAGGGAGAAAGAGGCTATAATAGAGGTGAAGAGCTTTGCGATGCTAGAAGTCAAGAGAGAAAAGGATTAGGTGGGAAAAGATGAGGTCAGAGGACACTTATCCCTTTGATTTTGGGAAGAAACTTGAAGGGCACCCAGCAGGCAGTTGGTGAGGTAGGGCAGTTTGCATCCCGTGGCCTTAGCCTTCCCAGGCAAGACCTAGAAAATGAGAGAGGTTGCTGCATGGTGAGGAGGTTTGGATAACAGTTGTAGCCATTGGGGAAATGCTGGGAAAATCAGGAACGGTGAGAAAGGATTCATTGGCAGCTCTGGGGGCCCAGTTGAAGGTCTGCAGTGTGTCCTTTCTGTGTGCCCAAGCTCATGTGGTTTCTCACAGCCCAGACCCCACACCAAGTTCACGGATGTGTGGGTGGGCCACACACCCGCACATTTGTATCCTTGAACACAAACACATGGTTCTATACGGGGGATTAAAAGCAATTATTGCCATATAGTTTACATACAGTACAGTATACAGATCTTCAGTGTGCAGTTGGATAGTTTTGACAGTTTGCAGTCTTCTAATCACCACCCAAAACAAGCTATACAAGCATTTTCATTATTCCAGAAAGTTCCCTCATGCCCCATTCCCCAGACAGCTACTTCCTTCTATCACCATAGATTAATTTCACTAATTCTTCATTGCATGTTTTCATACACAGTATAGAAATACATTGATGTCCTCCTTGCCACACCCCCACACAAGCCGCACACGTGCGCCTATACTGACCATTTTGTTCCTTACAATAGGCTGAGGCCACAGTCGAGCTGTCAGATTTTTGCTCTTAGGTGCACATATTCTATGCTAACCTACCTTCTCTTCAACCCTAAAATCGTACCTCAAAGTGCAGTATTTCAAATCTTTCCTTTCAGATCCCTGGAGATAAAATGAAGAATTAGAAAGGTGGTAATCATCCCACCTGCATGAGAGTTTTCTTTATTTTCCTCTAGGGTCTCTAGAATATCGGCAAATGGGGACATAAAATTTTAAAACAGAACTGTTTAGATATATAGCTTAACTTTCAGTTGTGGCCCAGCTGGAAGTCAAAGGGTGTGGCTTTCCAAGATACATGCCAGCAGAGCAACTAGGAGATGGTGGACTGGTGACAGCAGAGGCAGCAAGAAGCTGTTGGCAAGGAGCTCCCAAGAGCTGAGAGTCGCCGATGGTGGCAGATCTGAGTCGGGAGCAAAGCCTGCAGTCCTCCAGGCCAGCCAGAGGTCAGGGAACTGAGAACAAAGCTGAATCCAGAGGTTGGTCATGTCCAAGAACCCGTGTCAGGTGCAGAAGGTGGGGCGCTAGCCCAGTTGAGCAGAGGAGAAACAAGTGCTGGAGACAGAGTTGGAGGAGGTGAGACCAGACCTGGTGGCCACACAGCCTTTGTGTAGCAGTTCGCTAGCCGCTACCTTTACCATGTGAATTGCTGCATGGTAGGCCTGTCACCCTCCCAGGACCACTAGGGTACCTCTTGGGGATGTAGTGGGCCTAGGTTTGGGGCGATGGGAATGAAGGTAAGATAGACAAGGGACAGGGATGTGGTGGCTTGAGTCTGGGCCTCTGGAGATACTGGTGCTCACTAGCCACAGGACCTGGAGCTTCTCTGAGCTGAGAACTGGTTTCAGGACCACTTCTGCAGCCTCCACAGCTCTGGGGTGCTGCGCCTGTGACTGTGTCCTCTAGCTTTGTCAGGGTTCAGGCCACAAGGAAGGTGTCTGGTTGGGATTGAGGAAAGACTCTACCAGATCCCTTAGGAGCCTGACCCTTAGGCAGCATCACTGGATCCCCCCGCTTACAAACTTGGCCAGCTCCTGCTCTGGTCTTTGGCCTGAGATTTCTCTGAATGGTGCTTCCTGTCTACTGGACATCCAGAGGCTCCTAGATGAAATTGAAAAGAGAGAGAAAGTAGGAGTAAAGGAATTTGTTTCCTAAGCTCCTGCTCTGTGCTGGGCCCAGTTCTGGGCAATTTATGTTTGTTATTTCAACATAACATTCCTACAGCCTTTCCAGGGTGTATTATTGCCTCAGTTTACAGGTGAGAGCATTGATGCCTGTCATTGTATTTAAGCCTGGGTCATCCTGGCACAGCCTCAGTTTCCCACACAGAACCAGGGCATAGTGGGGTTGGCTGTGGACCCTGATTCATATCTGTGCAGTCCTCTGGTCCCTGCTCAGCCTGAGCCAGGAACCCAGAGTAAAGCTTACGGTCTGACTTCTCCAGGAGTGTTGAGTGATGCCTCTTTTCCACTAGAAGCAAATGCCCATCAGTTGTGTCCACCTGGACTGTCTGGGCCTGAGCACTAGACCAAGCTCTCAGGACCCTGGAATGCCTGTGAGAAGGATGGGGTCAGGCCCAGCCTCTGGCAGTGACGCCATCAGTCAGAATGGAATTGGTCAGGCATAAGGAGGCAAGAAGGCCTGGATCTGGCCAGTTTCCCCTTAGTCTCAGGCTATGATGACCCCTAATGAAACATCCCTTCTCAAAGGTAGACACGGTCTTTTACTGGAGCTGAGCTCTCCAGCCCAGCTGTGTCTGGACCGGAGAGAGAGCCCCACACAAGCCCCCTAGGTTGAAGTTCAGGCCAGGTCATTACAGGGAGGGTGAAGAACCTTCCTGCTGGTGGGTGTCCAGTGTGCAGAGATGAGGCCTGTGCTGGCACCCTGCTCTCCTGGCAGTAGGTGGCTCCTCGCCACCCAAAAATCTGTGTGGATTTCCCAGATGGATCAGTTCATAGGAATATTGGTATCCTCTCACCCTATGAAGCCAGATCCCCAGGAGGTGCTCCCTTTGACCTCCCTTCCCACCTGCCTGCCCCATCACCCTTGCAAGAGCTATTGCACTAAATGCCCTGAAAGTCTCTTAAGAGCTGTGCTGTGCTAAAAGAGCCCAAAGGGGGATGTCTTAGACTTGCCATCCTGGCTCCACTGTTTTGAATAGATCACCAGGAAATGAGACTTGGTAGAAATAATCATTACAAATGAAACTCACAGTGGCAGAAACCATACCCGGTAAAATCCGATACAATAAGAATCTGATTAAGGAATCAGATATTTATTGTAAAATTCACAGGGAAACAAGACTTGATCTTGGGAGAAATAATTTTGGCTAAACAAAATTGAAAGTGAAAAAAATTGGAATTGCTTAACTGTGAAATATAGAAAATCAATTAAGGGATTAAATCGGCTTAGTGGAATTCATCTAAGAAAAATACTTTTTGCAAAACCTCATCGACATTTGTTTAATGGTTCTATATAAAAGCTCAACATCAGAATATTCTTAGGGCCCAAATGGTGGCGCCAAGAACATCTTCCACCTTTCAGAATTTGGAGTAGTGCTGGAAGGGCTGTTAGCTACGTCCGGTCCTCCACCACCTGGGCTAGTGGCCCTCCTCATCACGGCTCACAGGGGTGCGTCTTCTCTCAGCAGTGTGCCGTTAGGTTCAGGGCTGTACTTACCCTCCTGAAGTTTACCAGCAGGTGAGGCAGCTCTTTTTTTTTTTTTTTTAAATAAATTTATTTATTTATTTTTGGCTGCATTGGGTCTTCGTTGCTGCGCGCGGGCTTTTCTCTAGTTGCGAGTGGGGGCTGATCTTCGCTGCGGTGTGCGGGCTTCTCATTGCAGTGGCTTGGCTTGTTGCAGAGCACGGGCTCTAGGCGCGTGGGCTTCAGTAGTTGTGGCATGCGGGCTCAGTAGTTGTGGTGCGTGGGCTTAGTTGCTCCGTGGCATGTGGGATCTTCCTGCACCAGGGCTTGAAACCTGTGTCCCCTGCATTGGCAGGTGGATTCTTAACCACTGTGCCACCAGGGAAGTCCCAGTGAGGCAGCTCTTGCTTGACAAGGGAGAGTGCCCCCTTTGGGAAGGAGATGTCTGAAGGAGTTGATTGCTGGGGCTGGACTGGGTTTTTACCTGAACGCCCAGAGACAATCCCTTGGCTAGTGAATAAAGAGATGGAGGTTGTAATGGGGAAAGCGGGTGGGAGTGTGAGGATGGGCTCTGAGCAATAGACCAGATAGGTTAAGAGCCAGCTTTTAGTTTGGCTTAGCAAAGTTGTGGGACTAGACACAAAACCCATCCTCTCTCCCCTATGCTCACCACCTGCAGAATGGCCTGAGATCAGGACTTTCAGAGGCAGAGGACCTGAGGGTACGAGTTGGGATGTCCTCAGGAAGGATCTTTATGTAGCATCTAGCAGTATGGCCTCAGGTCAGGATGGCCCCATTGGTGAAGGCAGGAATGGTGACTAGTAATAATGTAGTCATTCAACACGTGCTTACTGAGCACTAGTCTGCATCAAAAATCCTGGGCACTGGGTGAGGACACAGCAGTGAACAAGAAGGTCAAGGTCCGTACCCTCAGGAGCCGTATATTCCACTGTGGGGAGAGTGATGATAAAACAAGCAAACAAATGAGTGCAATAATGCAGGTGAAGACAAACTCGTAGTTTGCAAAGATCACCCTGACTGCCATGGGAAGATCAGACCGTAGGGAGAAAGCAAGAAGCCCAGTTGGGAAGTATTGCATCCTCGGGAGAGAGATGCTAGTACCTTGGTCTAGGATGCTAGCCCTGGACTCGGGTTTGGAACATATTTAAGTAGTAGAGCTAATAGATTGGATGTGAGGGACTGAGGGAAAGAGAAATTAGGGATGTGACCTTGAGTAACTAGGTGGCTAAATGGTGCTGTTTATTGAGACAGGGAAGACTAAAAGACAAATTGGAGGTAAGGGCACGTGTAATTTAAACATTCCTTTTTGGCCATGTTTTATTTGAGATGTCCATCAGGCGTCCAAGTGGAGCCTGGAGCTCAGTGGAGAGGTCAAGTAGGGGCCATAGCTGGGGAGTCGTTATTATACATGGGGTATTCAAGGGACTAGATGAATCACCTAGACTCTAGGTCTTAGATGCTTGTTCTCAACTGACAGTGACTTTGCCCCTCTTCCAGGGGACATTTGGTGAAGTCTGGAAACATTTTTGGCTGTTATAACTGGAGGGTGGGGTTGCTACTGGCATCCACCCAGTGGAGGCCAGGGATCCTGCTGAACATTCTGCAACGCACGGGTCAGCCCCAGGACGAAGCATTATCTGGCCCCAAATGTCAGTGGTGCTGAGGTTGAGAAGCTCTGTCCCAGGGTGAGAGTAGATAGAGAAGAAAAGAGATGACTGTGCCCAAGGGCATTCTCATGGAGAGAGTTAGAGCAGGAACTGTCTGAGAGGTAGGAGGGAAGCCTGGAGAGTGGGGTGTCCTGGGAGTGGAGAGTGTTTGGGGAAGGAGGAGCGCTCAACTGGGTTACTGAGGCTCCATGTTTGAGCACAAAGAGAAATGACTAGTGGATTAGGCAAGAGGAGTATTTTTGATGACCTTGATAGGAGCAGTTTCTGTGGTTTGGGGTCAGAAGTTCCAGGGGAGAAGGTTGTACCAACAGCTGACAATTACTGAACACTTCCTCCCTGCTCAGAATGTCTTACATGTGTAATTTCATTATTCCACACACAACAAGTACTATTATCCTTGTTTTACCGAAATGGCAATATTATTTTTACCCCCATTTTACAGAGGTAGAAACTGAGGCACAGAGAGGCTAATTATTCCCTCAAGTCAGGCAGCCAATAGTAGGTGGCACAGCAGGGGTTTGGACCTAGAGTTTGGAGGTGAGGAAATAGAGGCAGTGTTAACACCACCTTTTTTGGTATGCGGTCCTCTCACTGTTGTGGCCTCTCCCGTTGCGGAGCACAGGCTCCGGACGCGCAGGCTCAGCGGCCATGGCTCACGGGCCCAGCCGCTCCGCGGCATGTGAGATCTTCCCGGACCAGGGCACGAACCCGTGTCCCCTGCATCGGCAGGCGGACTCTCAACCACCGCGCCACCAGGGAAGCCCAACACCACCCTTTTGAGAAGTCTTGGCTGTAAAGGAGAACAGAGACTGGTACAGAGGATGTTTGTGTGCCACTAGGAATGACCTGTATGGAGGGTGAAACTGATGATGCTGGAGGGGAGGCTGAGAGCTGAAGTCCTTGAGGAAGTGAGAAGGATCCAGGGCCCAAGTCAAGGGGTTAGCCTTTCTGGGGAGCATTGTTCTGGTAATTCTGAAGTGGACCCTAACTGTTTTGAGCAGGATACCCCTGGACTTGACTGGCCTTCAGAGGTCTTCTGGCTGCCCCCACCCCAGCTAAAAGGTAGCCTCCCTGCAGGAAGCTGCTGCACAGGCCCAGCCTTCCCCCTCAGTGTCCATGGGGCACCAGAGACAGTTGTGCCAAGGAACCAGTGTCCCAAGAGCAGCCCTGTAATCAGGAGCCAGAGCCCAGGCTGGCTGGGCAGTTCTGTCAGTACAAGTGAGCCATTCTCCTCCTTCCACAGACCATCACGATCTTCATCATAACCCTAAAGGCCCCTCACAAGGGCACCTGCGTCGGCCTCCCCAGGGTCTTCACTCATTACTCTCTTCCCACTGTTGCCACACCAGGCTCCTTTTGAAATCTCTCAGATACTAAGTTCCCTCCTGTTGTCAGTTTCTACCTCCTCCATCCTCTCCCTCTCCTCTACCTGCCTAGGTCTTGCCTAACCTCCTGTCTCAGCTTAGCAATCACATCTCAGACAGCCCTTCTCTGATCCCAGCTAGGTGAGGCCCTCCTATTAGCACCTCCCATGACACTGGATGCTGACTCTTTTAAAAAAATGCTTTTCCTACTCACAATGCATTTTTTTGTCCAGTGTCTGCATTCCATGCTAGACTGTAACCTTCATGAGGGTAAGTCTAGTTTACCACACTTATTTCCAGTGCCTGGCCTGTGGTAAGTGCTCAGTAGTTATTTACTGAAGGAAAGTGAATTGGTGACTGTTTTACAGCCTGCTTTGTATTTATATGGTTCAGATATGTCGTGTGCAACGATTATCTCCCCTACACACATTTCACTATCAATTTTGGAATTTTCCCTGATCACATGCATGATTATTTTCACCTTTGTTTGAAGGCATGTTAAGAAAGAGTTGAATTATCTTACTTTGTGGTCATTCATCTAAAATAGAAAGATGCACTAAGCTTTTACATGATTGATTCTTCCCTGTAGGATGAGTGGTTTGGTTTTGTGTGAACCAACAGAGCTTTACAACATCTTGAATCAGGTCACAAAACTATCCAGATTAACTGAACCCAACTATCTCTGTTTATTAGGTAAGTACTTTAAAAAATGTTGTGAACAGTGTCCTTCAAAGATTATTTTTCATGAATTAACAAACTTTGAAGAGTAATAAATTACTTTAGAAAACTATTAAACTAATTAGGCATAGCTCAAAATGCTACTATTAACTGTCATGTGACTTGGAATATTGCCAGATTAAATAAATCTAGAAGAAAAGTTCCCAGAAGACTCATGTTTGAGTCCTCTTACTATTGTTTTTAGTGAAATATTTTAAACGTCTAACAAACACATAGTAATACACATAAGCGCTTATGTACACACCATTCAGATTTAACATAATAAAAAGTTACACAAATGTACCCCTCTTTTGTACTCCATCCTGATCCTCTTCCTTTCCCTCCCCGAAGATGACTGCTTCTGTATTTTTACACGTTTACGACATAGGCAGGCATCCCAAAGTAATGTATGGTTCAAACATTTACATAAACAGTACCATAAGGTACAGTGATCCTGCAACTTACTTTTTTTTTTTTTTTTTTGCGGTATGCGGGCCTCTCACTGTTGTGGCCTCTCCCGTTGCGGCATGTGGGATCTTCCCGGACCGGGGCACGAACCCGTGTCCCCTGCATCGACAGGCGGACTCTCAACCACTGTGCCACCAGGAAAGCCCAACTTATTTTTTTTAAATTTAGTTTATTTTTTTTATACAGCAGGTTCTTATTAGTTATCCATTTTATACACATCAGTGTATACATGTCAATCCCAATCTCCCAATTCATCATACCCCCCTGCCCCCACTGCTGCTTTCCCCTCTTGGTGTCCATACGTTTGTTCTCTACATCTGTGTCTCAGTTTCTGCCCTGCAAACTGGTTCATCTGTTTCCCCATTTCTGTATATGAAGATCTAGTTTATTTTAACTGGTAGTTGCAATATATATCCATTCCTAATTGATTGTGGTGTGTTGCTTGCATTGTGTTGCTATTATGAACAGTGCTGCAGTGAACAGTTTGTATCTCTCTCCCTATTCATGTGCAAGAATTTTTTCAGAATATATTCCCAGAAATGGAAGTACCAAGCTGCACATTCACCTTCACTACATTATTGTCAAATTGCCCTCCGAAGACATTGTATCAATTTTATACTCCAATCAGCAGTGTAAGAAACATACCTACCAATACCTGGTTTTGTCACCCTTTAAATTTTTTTCTCTGATTGGCATGAACTTGTATTATGATGTTTTTCCCCACAATTAAAAACATCGTGTTTAAAATACACATAAAATTTACCATCTTAACCACTTTTAAATGTCCAGTTCGGTGGTACATCATCACCATCATCTCCATAGCTCTTTTCATCTTGTAAAACTGAAACCCTACACCCGTTAAACAATAGCTCCCCATTCCCTCCTCCCTGCAACGCTGGTAACCACCATTCTACTTTATGTCTCTGATTTTGACTACTCCAGGTGCCTCATATAAGTGTAATCACACAGTATTTGTCTTTGTGACTGGCTTATTTCACTTAGCATAATGTCCTCCAGGTTCATCCATGTTGTAGTGCGTGTCAGGATTTCCTTTATTTTTAAGGCTGAATAATATTCCCTTGTATGTATATACCACATTTTGCTTATCCATTCATCCATCGATGGACACTTGGGCTGCTTCCACCTTTTAGCTGTTGTGAATAATGCTGCTATGAACATGGATGTACAAAATATCTCTCTGAGACCCTGCTTTCAATTATTTTCAGTATATACCCAGAAGTGTAATTGCTGGATCATGTGGTAATTCTATTTTTAATTTTTTGAGGAACCACCATTGTGTTTTCTGTAGCAGCTGTACGATTTTACATTTGTACCAGTAGTGTACAAGGGTTCCAGTTTTTTGAAATCGTTGTCAACGTTGTTATTTTTCTGGGTTTTTATTTTTATTTTTAGTAACCATCCTAATGGGTGTGAAGTGGTATCTCATTGTAGTTTTGATTTGCATTTCCCTAATGATTAGGGATGTTGAGCATCTTTTCATGTGCTTATTGGCCATTTGTATATCTTCTTTGGAGAAATTACTATTCAAGTTCTTCGCCCATTTTTGAATTGGGTTGTTTTTGAGTTTTAGGAGTTCTCTATATATTCTGGGTATTAATTCCTTACAAGATAGATGACTTGTAAATAATTTCTCCCCTTCCGTGGGTTACCTTTTTACTTTGTTGATATTGTCTTTTGATATGCGACATTTAAAATTTTTCACGAAGTTCAACTTGTCTATCTCTTCTTTTGTTGCTTGTCATATCCAGGAAATTGTTGCCAAATCCAGTGTCATGAAGCTTTTGCCTTATGTTTTCTTCTACAATTTTTATACTTTTAGGCCTTACATTTAGGTCCTTGATCCATTTTGAGTTGAGTTTTGTATATGATGTTTAGATAAGCATCCAATTTCATTCTTTTGCATGTGGATATCCAGTTTTCCCAGCATCATTTGTTGAAAAGACTGTCTTGTTCATGGTCCCTAGGGAGTCCGCATGAATTTTGAATAGATTTTTCTATTTCTGCAAAAAACATCATTGGAATATTGATGGGATGGCATTGAATCTGTAGATTGCTTTGGGTAGTATTGACAGCTTAATATTAAGTCTTCCAGTTTGTGAACACAGAATTTTTTTTTTGTCTCTAATTCATTTTGTAGTTTCCAGAGTTCAAATCTTTCAAGTCCTTGTTTAAATTTTATTCCCAAGTATATTATTATTTTTAATGCTATTGAAAATGGAATTGTTAATTTCCTTTTCAGATTGTTCATTGATAGTATATAGAAATACAATTGACCCTTGAACAACGTGGGGAATAACCTGTGTATCACTTATAGTCAGCTCTCCGTGTCTGTGGTTCTTCTGCATTCGTGGATTCAACCAACCATGGACCATTTAGCATTGTAGTATTTATTATTGAAAAATATCTGCGTGTAAGTGGACCCATGCAGTTCAAACTCATGTTGTTCAAGGGTCAACTGTACAACTGATTTTTCTGTGTTGGTTTTCTGTCCTGAAGCTCTGCTGAATTCATTTATTAGTTCTAACAGGTTTTTTTTGTGTGGAATCTTTAGGATTTTTTTGCATATAAGATCATATCTTCTGTGAACTTAGATGATTTTACTTCTTCCTTTCCAATTTAGATGCCCTTTGTTTCTTTTTCTTGCTTAATTGCTCTGTCTAGGACTTCTACCACTCCGTTGAATAGAAGTAGTGAAAGTGGGCATCCTTGTCTCGTTCCTTAAAGAAAAGCTTTCAGTCTTTCACCATTGAGTATAATGTTTGCTGTGGGTCTTTCGTATATGTTTTTTTATTATGTTCAGGTAACTTCCTTCTATTCCTAGTTTGTCAAGTGTTTTTATCTTGAAAGGGTGTTGAATTTTTCATACTTTTTCTGCATTGATTGAGATAATCATGTAGTTTTTCTTCCTCCTTCATTCGTTTGAAGTGGTAAATTAAATTGATTTTTGAATGTTGAGCCATTCTTGCCTTCCAGGAATAAATTCCACTTGATCATGGTGTATAATCCTGCTGAATGTGGTTTGCTAGCATTTTGTTGAGGATTTTTGCATCAGTGTTTATAAGGAATATGATCTGTATTTTTCTTGCTGTGTCTTTGTCTGACTTTGGTATCAGGGTCATGCTGGCCTCATACGATGAGTTAGGAAGTGTTGCCTTCTCTTCAATCTTTTGGGAAAAATTTCAGAAGGATTGATATTAATTCTTCTTTAAATGTTGGGTAGAATTCACCAGTGAATGTATCAGGTTCAGGGCTTTTTTATTTTCAGCCTAAAACATTTATATTTTAGTAAACACATGATAATTCCCTCTGAGAATGAATAGATATCCAGGTCATGAATTTCAAGAAGTTTATTATCATTTTTCAAGAAAATAAGTGATACACTGAATTCTTAAGTGTTACATTCCCAAGGAGTGGTGGATGAGATTCTTTCCTGAGAGCAGCTATTGGTTAATTAGATGTGGGAAAGGCCCTTTCAGGGTAACAGATTGGGGAGGCTACAGACAAGGGAAAAGCCTCAGTGCCCATACTATATTTGGCTTATTTTTATTTTATTTTTTTAAATTTAATTTAATTTTTATACAGCAGGCTCTTATTAGTTATCCATTTTATACACATCAGTGTATACATGTCAATCCCAATCTCCTAATTCATCACCACCCCCGCCCCGCCACTTTCCCTGCTTGGTGTCCATACATTTGTTCTCTACATCTGTGTCTCTATTTCTGCCCTGCAAACTGGTTCATCGGTACCATTTTTCTAGGTTCCACATATATGCATTAACATACAATATTTGTTTTTCTCTTTCTGCCCTACTTCACTCTGTATGACAGTCTCTAGATCCATCCACGTCTCTACAAATGACCCAATTTCGTTCCTTTTTATGGCTGAGTAATATTCCATTGTATATATGTACCACAACTTCTTTATGCATTCGTCTGTCGATGGGCATTTAGTTTGCTTCCATGACCTGGCTATTGTAAATAGTGCTGCAGTGAACATTGGGGTCCATGTGTCTTTTTGAATTATGGTTTTCTCTGGGTATATGCCCAGTAGTGGGATTGCTGGGTCATATAGTAATTCTATTTTTAGTTTTTTAAGGAACCTCCATGCTGTTCTCCATAGTGGCTGTATCAATTTACATTCCCACCAACAGTGCAAGAGGGTTCCCTTTTCTCCACAGCCTCTCCAGCATTTATTGTTTGTAGATTTTCTGATGATGCCCATTCTGACTGGTGTGAGGTGATACCTCATTGTAGTTTTGATTTGCATTTCTCTAATAATTAGTGATATTGAGCAGCTTTTCATGTGCTTCTTGGCCATCTGTATGTCTTCTTTGGAGAAATGTCTATTTAGGTCTTCTGCCCATTTTTGGATTGGGTTGTTTGTTTTTTGAATATTGAGCTGCATGAGCTGTTTATATATTTTGGAGATGAATCCTTTGTCCATTGATTCATTTGCAAATATTTTCTCCCATTCTGAGGGTTGTCTTTTGGTCCTGTTTATGGTTTCCTTTGCTGTGCAAAAGCTTTTAAGTTTCATTAGGTCCCATTTGTTTATTTTTGTTTTTATTTCCATTGCTCTAGGAGGTGGATCAAAAAAGATCTTGCTGTGATTTATGTCAAAGAGTGTTCTTCCTATGTTTTCCTCTAAGAGTTTTATAGTGTCTGGTCTTACGTTTAGGTCTCTAATCCATTTTGAGTTTATTTTTGTGTATGGTGTTAGGGAGTGTTCTAATTTCATTCTTTTACACATAGCTGTCCAGTTTTCCCAGCACCACTTATTGAAGAGACTGTCTTTTCTCCATTGTATATCCTTGCCTCCTTTGTCATAGGTTAGTTGACCACAGGTGCATGGGTTTACCTCTGGGCTTTCTATCCTGTTCCATTGATCTATCTTTCTGTTTTTGTGCCAGTCCCATACTGTCTTGATTACTGTAGCTTTGTAGTATAGTCTGAAGTCAGGGAGTCTGATTCCTCCAGCTCCTTTTTCCCCCCTCAAGACTGCTTTGGCTATTTGGCATCTTTTTCTTTTTTTTAGAGAAATCCGTGTACCATCCAGGCATCTCTTTTTATTTTATTTTTTATTTTTTAAACATTTTTATTGGGGTATAATTGCTTTACAATGGTGTGTTAGTTTCTGCTTTATAACAAAGTGAATCAGTTATACATATACATATGTTCCCATATCTCTTCCCTCTTGTGTCTCCTTCCCTCCCACCCTCCGTATCCCACTCCTCCAGGCGGTCACAAAGCACCGAGCTGATATCCCTGTGCTATGCGGAGGCTTCCCACTAGCTATCTGTTTTACGTTTGGTAGTGTATATATGTCCATGCCTCTCTCTCGCTTTGTCACAGCTCACCCTTCCCCCTCCCCATATCCTCAAGTCTGTTCTCCAGTAGGTCTGTGTCTTTATTCCTGTCTGACCCCTAGGTTCTTCATGACATTATTTTCCTTAAATTCCATATATATGTGTTAGCATATGGTATTTGTCTTTCGCTTTCTGACTTACTTCACTCCGTATGACAGATTCTAGGTCTATCCACCTCATTACAAATAGCTCAGTTTCATTTCTTTTTATGGCTGAGTAATACTCCATTGTATATATGTGCCACATCTTCTTTATCCATTCATCCGATGATGGGCACTTAGGTTGTTTCCATCTTCGGGCTATTGTAAATAGAGCTGCAATGAACATTTTGGTACATGACTCTTTTTGAATTATGGTTTTCTCAGGGTATATGCCCAGTAGTGGGATTGCTGGGTCATATGGTAGTTCTATTTGTAGTTTTTTAAGGAACCTCCATACTGTTCTCCGTAGTGGCTGTACCAATTCATATTCCCACCAGCAGTGCAAGAGTGTTCCCTTTTCTCCACACCCTCTCCAGCATTTGTTGTTTGTAGATTTTTTGATGATGGCCATTCTGACTGGTGTGAGATGATATCTCATTGTAGTTTTGATTTGCATTTCTCTAATGATTAATGATGTTGAGCATTCTTTCATGTGTTTGTTGGCAGTCTGTATATCTTCTTTGGAGAAATGTCTATTTAGGTCTTCTGCCCATTTTTGGATTGGGTTTTTTGTTTTTTTGTTATTGAGCTGCATGAGCTGCTTGTAAATTTTTGAGATTAATCCTTTGTCAGTTGCTTCATTTGCAAATATTTTCTCCCATTCTGAGAGTTGTCTTTTGATCTTGTTTATGGTTTCCTTTGCTGTGCAAAAGCTTTTAAGTTTCATTAGGTCCCATTTGTTTATTTTTGTTTTTATTTCCATTTCTCTAGGAGGTGGGAAAAAAAGGATCTTGCTGTGATTTATGTCATAGAGTGTTCTGCCTATGTTTTCCTCTAAGAGTTTGATAGTTTCTGGCCTTACATTTAGGTCTTTACTCCATTTTGAGCTTATTTTTGTGTATGGTGTTAGGGAGTGATCTAATGTCATACTTTTACATGTACCTGTCCACTTTTCCCAGCACCATTTATTGAAGAGGCTGTCCTTTCTCCACTGTACATTCCTGCCTCCTTTATCAAAGATAAGGTGACCATATGTGCGTGGGTTTATCTCTGGACTTTCTGTCCTGTTCCATAGATCTATATTTCTGTTTTTGTGCCAGTACCATATTGTCTTGATTACTGTAGCTTTGTAGTATAGTCTGAAGTCAGGGAGCCTGATTCCTCCATCTCTGTTTTTCATTCTCAAGATTGCTTTGGCTATTCGGGGTCTTTTGTGTTTCCATACAAATTGTGAAATTTTTTGTTCTAGTTCTGTGAAAAATGCCAGTGGTGGTTTGATAGGGATTGCACTGAACCTGTAGATTGCTTTGGGTAGTAGAGTCATTTTCACAATGTTGATTCTTCCAATCCAAGAACATGGTATATCTCTCCATCTATTTGTATCATCTTTAATTTCTTTCATCAGTGTCTTATAATTTTCTGCATACAGGTCTTTTGTCTCCTTAGGTAGGTTTATTCCTAGATATTTTATTCTTTTTGTTGCAGTGGTAAATGGGAGTGTTTTCTTGATTTCACTTTCAGATTTTTCATCATTAGTGTATAGGAATGCCAGAGATTTCTGTGCATTAATTTTGTATCCTGCTACTTTACCAAATTCATTGATTAGCTCTAGAAGTTTTCTGGTGGCATCTTTAGGATTCTCTATGTATAGTATCATGTCATCTGCAAACAGTGACAGTTTAACTTCTTCTTTTCCGATTTGGATTCCTTTTATTTCCTTTTCTTCTCTGATTGCTGTGGCTAAAACTTCCAAAACTATGTTGAATAAGAGTGGTGAGAGTGGGCAACCTTGTCTTGTTCCTGATCTTAGTGGAAATGCTTTCAGTTTTTCACCATTGAGGATGATGTTGGCTGTGGGTTTGTCATATATGGCCTTTATTATGTTGAGGAAAATTCCCTCTATGCCTACTTTCTGCAGGGTTTTTATCATAAATGTGTGTTGAATTTTGTCGAAAGCTTTCTCTGCATCTATTGAGATGATCATATGGTTCGTCTCCTTCAATTTGTTAATATGGTGTATCACGTTGATTGATTTGCGTATATTGAAGAATCCTTGCATTCCTGGAATAAACCCCACTTGATCGTGGTGTATGATCCTTTTAATGTGCTGTTGGATTCTGTTTGCTAGTATTTTGTTGAGGATTTTTGCATCTATGTTCATCAGTGATATTGGCCTGTAGTTTTCTTTCTTTGTGAATCCTTGTCTCGTTTTGGTATCAGGGTGATGGTGGCCTCATAGAATGAGTTTGGGAGTATTCCTCCCTCTGCTATATTTTGGAAGAGTTTGAGAAGGATGGGTGTTAGCTCTTCTCTAAATGTTTGATAGAATTTGTCTGTGAAGCCATCTGGTCCTGGGCTTTTGTTTGTTGGAAGATTTTTAATCACTGTTACAGTTTCAGTGCTTGTGATTGGTCTGTTCATGTTTTCTATTTCTTCCTGGTTCAGTCTTGGAAGGTTACACTTTTCTAAGAATTTGCCCATTTCTTCCAGGTTGTCCATTTTATTGGCATAGAGTTGCTTGTAGTAGTAGTCTCTTAGGTTGCTTTGTATTTCTGCGATGTCTGTTGTAACCCCTTTCTCATTTCTAATTTTATTGATTGAGTCCTCTCTCTGTTTTTCTTGATGAGTCTGGCTAAAGGTTTATCAATTTACTACATCTTCTCAAAGAACCAGCTTTTAGTTTTATTGATCTTTGCTATTGTTTTCTTTGTTTCTATTTCATTTATTTCTGCTCTGATAGTTATGATTTCTTTCCTTCTACTAACTTTGGGTTTTGTTTGTTCTTTCTCTAGTTCCTTTAGGTTTAAGGTTAGATTGTGTATTTGAGATTTTTCTTGTTTCTTGTGGTAGGATTGTATTGCTATAAACTTCCCTCTTATTATTGCTTTTGCTGCACCCCATAGGTTTTGGATTGTTGTGTTTTCATTGTCATTTGTCTCTAGGTATTTTTTGATTTCCTCTTTGATTTCTTCAGTGATCTCTTGGTTGTTTAGTAATGTATTGTTTAACCTCCGTGTGTTTGTGTTTTTTTATATTTTTTTCCCTGTAATTCTTTTCTAATCTCATAGTGTTGTGGTCAGAAAAGATGCTTGGTATCATTTCAATTGTCTTAAATTTACTGAGGCTTGATTTGTGACCCAAGATGTGGTCTATGCTGGGGAATGTTCTGTGTGCACTTGAGAAGAAAGTGTAATCTGCTGTTTTTGGATGGAATGTCCTATAAATATCAATTAAATCTATCTGGTCTATTGTGTCATTTAAAGCTTGTATCTCCTTATTAATTTTCTGTCTGGATGATCTGTCCCTTGGTGTAAGTGAGGTGTTAAAGTCTCTCACTATTATTGTGTTTCTGTCGATTTCTTCTTTTATAGCCATTAGCAATTGCTTTATGTACTGAGGTGCTCCTATGTTGGGTGCATATATATTTATAATTGTTATATCTTCTTCTTCGATTGATCCCTTAATCATTATATAGTGTCCTTCTTTGTCTCTTGTAACATTCTTTATTTTAAAGTCTATCTTATCTGATATGAGTATTGCTACTCCAGCTTTCTTTTGATTTCCATTTGCATGGAATATCTTTTTCCATCCCCTCACTTTCAGTCTGTATGTGTCCCTAGGTCTGAAGTGGGTCTCTTGTAGACAGCATACATATGGGTCTTGTTTTTGTATCCATTCATCAAGCCTGTGTCTTTTGATTGGAGCATTTAATCCATACATGTTTAAGGTAGTTATCAATATGTATGTTCCTGTTACCATTTTCTTAATTGTTATGGGTTTGTTTTTGTAGGTCCTTTTCTTGTGTTTCCCACTTAGAGAAGTTCCTTTAGCATTTGTTGTAGAGCTGGTTTGGTGGTGCTGAATTCTCTTAGCTTTTGCTTGTCTGTAAAGCTTTTGATTTCTCCATCGAATCTGAATGATAGCATTGCAGGGTAGAGTAATCTTGGTTGTAGGTTCTTCCCTTTCATCACTTTAAATATGTCATGCCACCCCCTTCTGGCTTGTAGAGTTTCTGCTGAGAAATCAGCTGTTAACCTTATGGGAGTTCCCTTGTATGTTATTTGTCGTTTTTCCCTTGTTGCTTTCAGTAATTTTTCTTTGCCTTTAATTTTTGTCAATTTGATTACTATGTGTCTTGGTGTGTTTCTCCTTGGGATTCTCCTGCCTGGGACTCTCTGCGCTTCCAGGACTTGGGTGGCTATTTCCTTTCCCATGCTAGGGAAGTTTTCAACTATAATCTCTTCAAATATTTTCTTGGATCCTTTCTCCCTCTCTTCTCCTTCTGGGACCCCTATAATGTGAATGTTGTTGCGTTTAATGTTGTCCCAGAGGTCTCTTAGGCTGTCTTCATTTCTTTTCATTCTTTTGTCTTTATTCTGTTCCATGGCAGTGAATTCCACCATTCTGTCTTCCAGGTCACTTATTTGTTCTTCTGCCTCAGTTATTCTGCTATTGATTCCTTCTAGTGTATTTTTCATTTCAGTTATTGTATTGTTCATCTCTGTTTGTTTTTCTTTAATTCTTCTAGGTCTTTGTTAAACATTTCTTGCATCTTCTTGATCTTTGCCTCCATTCTTTTTCCGAGGTCCTGGATCATCTTCACTATCATTATTTTGAATTCTTTTTCTGGAAGGTTGCCTATCTTCACTTCACTTAGTTGTTTTTCTGGGGTTTTATCTTGTTCCTTCATCTGGTACATAGCCCTCTGCCTTTTCATCTTGTCTATCTTTCTGTGAATGTGGTTTTTGTTCCACAGGCTGCAGGATTGTAGTTCTTCTTGCTTCTGCTGTCTGCCCTCTGGTGGATGAGGCTATCTAAGAGGCTTGTGTAAGGTTCCTGATGGGAGGAACTGGTGGTGGGTAGAGCTGGGTGTCGCTCTGGTGGGCAGAGCTCAGTAAAACTTGAATCTGCTTGTCTGCTGATGGGTGGGGCTGGGTTCCCTCCCTGTTGGTTGTTTGGCCTGAGGTGACCCAACACTGAAGCCTACCTGGGCTCTTTGGTAGGGCTAATGGCGGCCTCTGGGAGGGCTCACGCCAAGGATTACTTCCCAGAACTTCCACTGCCAGTGTCCTTGTCCTCATGGTGAGCCACAGCCACCCCCTGCCTCTGCAGGAGACCCTCCAACACACTAGCAGGTAGGTCTGGTTCAGTCTCCCCTGGGGTCACTGCTCCTTCCCCTGGGTCCTGATGTGCACACTACTTTGTGTGTGCCCTCCAAGAGTGGAGTCTCTATTTCCCCCAGTCCTGTCGAAGTCCTGCAATCAAATCCCACTAGCCTTCAAAGTCTGACTCTCTAGGAATTTCTCCTCCTGTTGCTAGACCCCCAGGTTGGGAAGCCTGACGTGGGGCTCAGAACCTTCACTCCAGTGGGTGGACTTCTGTGGTATAAGTGTTCTCCAGTCTGTGGGTCAGCCACCTGGCAGTTATGGGATTTGATTTTATTGTGATTGCACCCCTCCTACCGTCTCATTGTGGCTTCTCCTTTGTCTTTGGATGTGGCGTATCTTTTCTGGTGAGTTTCAGTGTCTTCCTGTCGATGATTGTTCAGCAGTTAGTTGTGATACCGTTGCTCTCGCAGGAGGGAGTGAGAGCACATCCTTCTACTCTGCCATCTTGAACCAATCTTCTATATTTGGCTTGTAATTCTGCTTTGTGTCAACTCTGTCAGTAAGAGAGTATATATTTGAATTATAATAATAAGGTGGTCTGCCCACCCCCTTGGTAGTGCTGTGTGCAGGGTACATGTGTAGCACCCTGCTTTTGCTCTCAACTCCTCAGAAGTGGCAGTTGGGTTGTTGGTCTTTTTGTATTTTGTTGTTCATAATTTTCCCAACTGGGCATGCATGTAGTTATTTTTAGTCCCTTATAGTTTCTTTGTATTTATTGCTGGAGGAGACTTTTGTCCAGGTGCAAGTACTGCAGCAAAGGGTCCCAGGTTCCAGCCTGTCTCAATGGGACAACCAGGACACGTACTGGGAGATCCCTGGGAAAGTGTGGATTTTTAATCTAGAATGTACTTGAGTTTCACTAGTCTTTTTCATTGTGTTCATAGGAAGTTGCAGCTGGTCTGCCAGCAGTCATACTGTCTCTCTTATCCTGAGTTTGTTGTGAAATTCTGAAGCCATAGGTAGCTATTATACAAGTGAGATTCTGTATAGTTTGAAGGAATAATCATGTCTCCTCATTCCAGGTTTGCACTTTCCAAATATCACTTAGAGTTCTTTATTCAGTTGAGTAGCCATATAGACACCAACCGTTTTTCTCAAATATCTGACTTAACACTGTCATTTAGGAAGTAGCTGTACCAAAACAGGCCAAAAAGAAACAAACACAAAAAAGAAATTACTGATGGCTGGTATTTGAGATGAAAATCCTTTCACTATAGAGCCTAGGGGTTGAGTTATTGCAAAATAAAAGCTGAGAGCTGTGAATTTACTACATCCATTCAAAATAAGTAGCATACAAAATACAGACTCTGGCATAGAGAAAGGATGTGAAAATCAGTTCAATGGATTGAACTTGCAGACTTCGTGTTTCATTGCTCAAACTTGCACACACTAATATTCTGCAAAAGATAATTGCAGCAAAGAAAAATGACCTTTTGCAAATAGTCTAAAAGCATTCCTCCAAAGAGACCAGAGTAAACGTGTATATAGGTATAAAGTGTTACTGTTCAACACATGTTATTTCTAGAAAAAACTACATAGGTTAAAACTATGACAATGTGCAACATCTTAAGCCATTATAGCAGCAGCAACAGCAACAACAGCAAAAATGGATCAAAATCACTGTTTTTATGGTGATTAACGTACCCAAAATTTTAAGAAATACTGATCAAAACTCAGGAAATAAATGCCTGGATGTCAGTTGTTGGAAAAACTTTTTGACATATTTAAGATCATTTAAAAGTGAAAGTGGAGTTCAGGCATCCAAAATGGATCTGGGTGGCCACGTGGATGTGGTTTTAGACATGTTCCTACATCACTGAGAGCTTGAATTTTCTGAACCGTATAAAACTCATGGATACCACCAGCCATTTTCGAAACAGTATCTGCTAGCAGCTGCTAGCTTCAACCTTGTAGTATCAAAGTCTGAGCCCCCTCTTCCCGCACTGAAACTATGAAACATCTCAATCCCCAACCAATCCTTGCTTAACAAGCACCCTTACTTCTTGCCAACTCCAGTTCTGATTCTTGACAAACAATGTACGTAACCTTGTGAAGTTTTTTGCCCTTTATAAGCCTCCCCCATTTTGTAATCTGGCGGAACACAATTCAAGTGCTTCTTGAATCGGTGTCTCTTGGGCCGCGGTCCTAACAAAGCCCAAATAAACACCTTTTTGTTTCAATCAGGTCTCCATTTCTCACATTTTGGTTTACGTTTACTTCAATTTAAGTGTCTTATCATCTCTAAAAATTTTTTAAGTGTTAATATTATATAAAGCAGGCAAATTCTTCAAATAATTTGCTATTAAGTATGCCAATTTTTATAGAGCTAAACAAGGAACTGAGAATAAGTTAAGGTGAAACAGGAAAAGATAGACATGGGGAAAAACAAGTTGTAACTGCACAAGGCAATAAAATGCCATCTTGGCCTCCTCATTTCAGTTAAACGCATGAGCTAACAGATTAGATGTCTGCTGGTTTAGCGTACTAACTCCCTTGGATTTGCTAAAATTTATACAACAATCAATAGGTATACATAAAGTCCTAAGGCAAAGAGTACCACTTAAAAATCAACATCGGAAACTATCAAAGCAATTTTCAAAATAAAAGATTGTCTATTACTGTGAATGAATATAAAATGTAATAGATATACAAACTAGGAACTAAAGCCTTGTCCAAAGTTTAATTACTTCTCCCTTTAGCTGCTTTTTCAAGGACGTGTACACTAACCAAAGGATGATTGAAATGTTTGCTGTGATCTTTTTCTTTTCTAAAAAAAGAAGCATAGAAGATACAAACAAAATCTCCTTCAGTCCCTTAGACTGCCAAGACTTCCTTTGCATTTCTTCTACTAGTTTCTTGTGGAACTAGCTGAGCCCTGTGCAGTCCAGAATCATCACTACCCTCTGACATGTTGTCACTTAGGTCACTTCCATCATGACTGTGGATGCATGCATCTTCATCAGTATCCTGAGACTCATCTATTGACATGGTAACAGGAGGTGATGCCAGTGTGGTTCTAGACACTGCTCCACATTTTTCTATTGGTGGGAGAAGAAACAGTGGTGAAATTGGTTCTGCACCTGCTGAGTTCTTACCAGGGAGGTTCTCTGTTGTGTTCTGATCATTTTCCATTTTACAGTGCATAATGTCAGCCTGTTAACTATCTGAAATTTCACCCTCTAGGTGAAATTCAGGTTTTATTCAGAGGATGAAGTACCAGTAGATTCCTTTATACTGGCAGCAAAACCAGCAAGACTCTTATCTGCCCCTTCTGCTGCTATTTTCTGAAGGGGAGCCTGTTTTCTTCCCTTTGGAGAGTAATTTTTGGTCTTTTGACGCCTCCTCTTTTAAGTTTTCCTTTGGCTGCAGTGGTGATGGTGGTAGGAGACCCTGTGCACCTGCACTTTCCTAGAGATGCTGCATTTTACTTTATGTTCACTCTGCATGTTGGACTTTTCCTTTTTGTTATCTTTTTGGAAAGGAGACATTTTTGGGAATTGGCCCCATGTAAAGAAGAAGATCTGTAGAAGGAGTTGTTTTTACCCGAGCAGGCCCCTTCTGAGCAGTCTTGCTGTTTTTAACTTGATTTACTTTCCAGAGTTATCATTTTACTTTTTTTTCTCATGCAGGTACTTTTCTTTTTATTCTCCTCTACTTTGCTGTCACCCTTTGGCACTTCCTGACTATTTTGGTAGAAAGCTTTTCTTTTTCTTTTTTGTCATAGGTTTTTCATCATTCACAGGATCATTTATGGAATGGGCTTCAGCTTCTATTTTCTTGTAACTTTTCTTGGTTTTACAGGATTTCTGAATCATTGCTGGTATGCACATCCATCTCTTTAGTCTCTGTTGCTGATTTGCAAGTTTTGGTAGACACTTGGATCTTTGAGACATTACTATAAGCCTTTTTCTCTTTTAGAACATTCTCTTTTTTCTCCACTTTCAGACCATTATTGATTTTTAAAATATATTGTATCTAGCAACCTTGATGTACTCTCCTACTAATGCTAATTGTTTGTGATTCTCTTGGATTTTATGTAAAACAATCATTTATCTGCTTATAACAAAAGTTTTATTTCTTCTGTTTCAATTCTTAAGTCTCACTACATTGCTATACCCTTTGCCCTCCAGTACAGTGTTAAAAAGGAACAGTGTGTTATAAAGCAGAAACTAACACACCATTGTAAAGTAATTATACTCCAATAAATATGTTTAAAAAAAAAAAAGGAACAGTGATGATACCAAGTCCAAGCTCGTACTGCTCACTGCACCACAGGCCAATAAATCAAGAGATGAGTTGCTGGGGCAAGGAATAGTGACTTTATTTGGAAAGCCAGCAGACTGAGAAGATGGTGGACTAGTGTCCCAAAGAACCATCCTACTTGAGTTAGAATTCAGGCCCCTTTTATACTAAAAGGGGAGGGCATGTGGCTGGTTATTGCAAACTTCTTGGTGCTGGCCAGACTCCAGAGGGTATGTAATAATCCTTCTTGCAGCTGTCCACATAGGTCTGGTCACAATGTTCCTGTAAACCTCCAACAAGACAAATGTTATACCTTTTAAAGGTCAAGCCTGGGAGTCAGAACCTTGAGAAAGGGCTAGTATATATATTTCATGCTATAGGCAACATTCCTTTACAAAGGTGTAGAGCCAGCATGACTAAGCACAGGCAACAGAGCACAAAGGTTAGAGATAAAGGAATAGATCCAATATGGAGTCAGGTTTGTTCTTCTCTGTTACAGTGATAAGTGAGCATTTTGTCTTGTTTCTCACTTTATCAATCAGTATGATGTTTACTGTAGATACTGAGTAATTTACCTATCACATTAAGGAAGTTACCATATATACCTAATGTACTAAGAATTTTTTTCATGACATGAATTGAAAATTTTCTTAATTTGTTAAAATGAACATAGTTTTTCTCCTTTAATATCTTTAAAAAATTATTTATTTATTTATGTTTGGCTGCTTTGGGTCTTTGTTGCTGCACGCAGGCTTTCTCTAGTTGCGGCAAGCGGGGGGATACTCTTCGTTGTGGTGCGTGAGCTTCTCATTGCGGTGGCTTCTCTTGTTGCGGAGCATGGGCTCTAGGCTTGCAGGCTTCAGTAGTTGTGGCACACAGGCTCAGTAGTTGTGGCTTGTGAGCTCTAGAGCTCAGGCTTGGTAGTTGGGGCGCACAGGCTTAGTTGTTCCACGGCATGTGGGATCTTCCCGGACCAGGGCTTGAACCCGTGTCCCCTGCATTGGCAGGCAGATTCTTTTTTTTTTTTTTTTTTAACTTTTTGGCAGGCAGATTCTTAACTACTGCACCACCAGGGAAGTGCCTTCTTTAATATCTTAAAGATTTTCTAGTATTATTTTCTAGTATGACAGAATTCCTACTAGATCATGTTATATTATTTTTTGTGAACACGGTTAGGTTTAGCTTCCTATTCATTTCAGATTTTCGCAGCTATATTTATGAGTGAAACAAGCTTATAATATACTATACTCAGTTTCACTTGTTTTTAAGCCATATAGACCATGTCACTGACCTCCTTTGCTCAAAATTATATGATTAAGTTTCGCTTATGTTGTTGTATGTAGCTATACTGTAGTTTGTTCGTTTTTGTTGTTAAATTATGTTAAAGATAAACAAAGCCAGACACTAATCAGAGTGGTGAACACAGAGTTTAATCGGTAGTATACTCTTGCCATAGGGAAGAGTCCAGTGTGAATGGAACTCCACCTCAATTTGCACAGAGGCAACTGGGCCTTTCAAAGGAAGAGTGAGGGAGTAGGGAGGGAGATGAGTGGAGCTCAGTCAGGGAAGTGAAAAACTACAAAAAGGGGATGGGAGTTGGACCATGTGAAACCCAGGGGGGTTTACTAACTGGTGCTTATCCGAGTTAGGTTCTTACCCTCCACAGGGCCTGGGAGACAGGGGCCCTATCTTCAGGTGTTGGCTGAAATAAACAGTAAGTTCTTTGGAAGCCTTGAGTTTCCTCAGGCAGGCACTTTACTGGGCTGGAGTCAGCCTAGGGATGTGGTCTTGAGCTGTTTCTAAATGTGTCTCATAATACAGGTATCTTCAGATAAAGATATCTTCAGATGTCTGAATTTGTAAGTTCTTTATAAATTCTGGATACGAGATTTTCTTAGTTATTTGTATTAGGGATATTTTCTCTCAGTCTCTGGCTTGCCCTTTTGCTTTCTTAATGTTGTATTTTTAATTTTTTTATTTATTTATGTTTTGGCTGCATTGGGTCTTCGTTGCTGCATGCGGGCTTTCTCTAGTTGCGGCGAGTGGGTGCTACTCTTCATTGTGACGCGCGGGCTTCTCATTGCGGTGGCTTCTCTTGTTGCGGAGTACGGGCTCTAGGCACGCGGGCTTCAGTAGTTGTGGCACGTGGGCTCAGTAGTTTTGGCTCACGGGCTCTAGAGTGCAGGCTCAGTAGTTGTGGCGGACGGGCTTAGTTGATCTTCCCGGACCAGGGATTGAACCTGTGTCCCCTGCATTGGCAGGCAGATTCTTAACCACTGTGCCACCAGGGAAGTCCCCTCAATGTCGTATTTTAATGAAAAGAGAAGTTTTAAATTTTAATAGGATTAGGTTTATCAGTGTTTTCTTTTGTGGTTAGTGCTTGCTTATGTCTTTTCAAAAAAATAGACGTTTTTTAGAGAAGTTTTAGGTTCACAGCAAAATTGAACAGAAAGTACAGAGAGTTCCTGTATAACCCCTGACTCCCCCCACACCCCACAGGTACAGCCTCCTCAACTATCAGCATCCCAAACCAGAGTGGTATAGTTGTTACAGTTGATGAACCTACATTGACACATCATTATCCCGTAAAGCCCACAGTTTACATTAGGGTTGATGTATTGATACATTCTGTGGGTTTTGACAAATATATAATGACATATGTCCATCATTATAATATCACACAGAATAGTTTTCCTGACCTAAAAATCCTGTATGTTCTGCCTGTCCATCCCTCTCTGTCACTAACCCCTGGCAGCCACTGATCTTTACAGTTTTGCCTTTTCTAGAATATCATATAGTTGGAATCGGACAGTGTGAAATGAAGCCTTTTCAGATTGGCTTCTGTCACATATATGCATTAAACTTTCCTCCATATCTTTTCATGACTTGATAGCTGTTTTCTTTTCAGTTTCATTAATATTCCATTGTTTGGATGTACCACAGTTTGTTTATCCACTCACCTACTTAAGGACATATTGGCTGCTCTCAAGTTTTGGCAGTTATGAAAAAGCTACTATAAGCATCTGTGGTCATACGTTTTCCACTCATTTGAGTGAATACCAAGGATCACAGTTGCTGTTAAGAGAACGTATGGTTTTATTAAAAACTGCCAAACTGTCTTCCAAAATGGCTGTACCATTTTACATCCCCACCGGCAACAAATGACAGTTCCTGTTGCCCTGCATCCGCACCAGCATCTGGTGTTCTGTGTTTTGAAGTTTTGCCATTCTGATAGGCATGTAGTGGTGTCTCGTGTTTCAATTTGCATTTCCTTGATGACATATGATGTGGAGCATCTTTCCATATGCTTATTTGCCATTTATCTTTGGTATGGTGTGTCTGTTCATATCTTTTGCCCATTTTAAAAATTGAGTTGATTGTTTTCTTGTATTTTAAGAATCCTTGGTGTATTTTGGATAAGTCTTTTTTTTTTTGATAACAGTCCTTTTTAAGATTTATGCATAACGGTTCTTTTTAGGATTTATGTTCCATGTTCCTCCCAACTTAGAGGACATCAGTACCACACCTTCTGTCCTCACAGGGGCATTAGAACCTCAACTCCTAGGCTCTAGAGTCTGAATTTGTCTAAAATTCCATGGGGCATTTAGTATGAGGCTACCCTGACTTTGATTTCTCCCCTCCCTGCTTTTTTCGACCTCAGAGAGAACTTCCCCTAAATCATAGATGCAGAGTCTCACTGTTCCTTACGGGGGATATGGGTGTGGATATGAGGGGGCAGGGGAATTATATGGGCAGCCTAGAATAGGACAGCTACACGCTTTGAATTTTAAATTCACGACAAGTGTTGCCTAACTGCCAAACAAATATATGTTAATGCTGATGTAAGTGCTCTAGTTTGGTCATGTGTTCCTTTGCAAGTGCAGTTATTAGTTAAATACTTTTCCTTTTCAGATGTGCGTTCCAAATGGGAGTATGATGAAAGCCATGTGATTACAGCCCGTCTTGTAAAGAAGGTATATGGGCAGAGTCAGAATCTGGGGCTACCTTACAGGGGGGTGGGGAGAATGGGAGATTGTGTCCGAGGTCCAGGAGGCAGCACCTACTACTGGACACTGTGGGTGGCAGAGACAGGACTGCCCTTGTGCGTCCACCATGAGGGTCTCCTACACTGTTTCACACTCCTTAAGGTCTCCCCACTGCCCCCCACGGTCAACAGCTTCATTAAGCAAATGTTGCTTTAATTCCTTGACTTGCCAGGCGCAATGTTCCAGACCCTGGGGATACAACAGAATATAAGATGCCCTTAATTCATTCTCCCTGCCTCATGGAGCATCTCTTCTACTTGGGCAACAGACAACAAGCCATAGAAATAGTTAGTATAACCCAGAGACAGAAGCCCCTTCCCTACCCTCCCTTCCATTTCCATCCTGTCTTCCTATTCCCGGTCCAGCTTTTATAATGCCTGGGCCCTGCAGGCAGTCACCGGCCTCACTCCTGCAGTGAAGCCCTTCCCTCCAGTCCCGTAGGGAGTCTTCTCTCTCTGGTCACTGCTGAGCATGGCAGCCTTCACTTGGGCTCTACCTTGACCCCTCCCATCCTGACCACATTCTCTGCCCTTGACTTCCAGGTTCTCCCTTGCTTCCCTGGTTTCTTCTCTACCTCTTTGGTTCAGCTTCATTTTCTCCTGCTGCCGCCTGAAGAAACCACTACCCTGTTCTTGTATATCTGTTGGTCAGTATACTTTCTTCAGAGATTTCATCCAAGCTTACAGCTTCAGCTGTCCACATGCAGTTAGCCATCCTGTCAATTTTACTTCCACAATTCTGTCTTGCAATATTTCCCCCTTCTCCCTGTTCCCACTGCCACGTGCTGCTGCGCACTCCACCTCTGGCCCTTTCCCACACAACTGGCCAGGGAGCCTGTGCCCTGCCTCAAGTATTTTTCTGGGATAAGCTTGCTCCTAACACCTCCCTTTCCCCGCCCTAGTGTGTCATTATCTGCTTTTTTCCTCTCTGGATTTTCAGTTTTCTGGCTCCATACTCTAGCTCTTCATCTCCATTTCAGGCCTTCCTTGGTGTTTTGCAGCTGATTCAGAGCCCCTTCATCCTGTATGGCTTTCAGCTTCCAACTCACCTCTCAAATCTGTGTGTTCCTTTGATTCTGGCAGTACCCCCGGCTCTGGAAAAGAGGCATTCCCTCTGCCTCAGCCCCTCGGCCAGGCTGACACCTCACACCTCCCCTCCCCTACTTTCTGGCCAGGAGGTTACAGGCCTGAAGGCTGGGAAGGGAACCCCAGCATGAGCAGGACACACAGCCCCGAAGTCGGTGTTCACACACCGGATCTGGTTCCACCTCCCTCTCCAGCCTCATCCGGCATGCTTCCACTCTCCCCTGACACCTCCACAACCTTGTCCTGCCGTGTTTCCTGGGGTCTAAGATGCTCATTTGTCCTTGTATTTTAACACTTCTGAGGTTGGAATATATCCTACAATTGATTTGCACCTTAAAGTGACAAAGTCTTTTCCCCCGGAAGTGAATGTGGCCACAACATCTGTTGTTTTTCTGCCTGGCACCTCCACTTTTTTGAGGGGAACTCCTCCTCTCTCTGCTTAAATCATGGGGGATCTAGTGGTGCTCCTTAGAATAGGATCCAGGCCCTGGCCACGGTGATTGGCCTGGGAAGAAAACAGCAAATCAGAATTGGCATTAGGGAAGGCTGCTCCTTCTACTCTGGTGGTAGGGTTTGGAGGATGGGAGTCTGAGCATCGCTGGTGGTCGTGACTCAGGCTTCAGGACAAAGTGGTC
This sequence comes from Orcinus orca, assembly GCF_937001465.1. Classification (NCBI taxonomy): domain Eukaryota; kingdom Metazoa; phylum Chordata; class Mammalia; order Artiodactyla; family Delphinidae; genus Orcinus; species Orcinus orca. The sequence goes on along the minus strand of NC_064574.1, from coordinate 79,358,271 downwards.
TGAGAAGGTGAACCCAGTGTGCAGGGGACACAGAGAGCAACAGGGCCCAGGAGGGAGGTCTGGGCTTTAGATCACCGATTCGGGTCTTCCCAGGACCACTTGCTCCCCGCCCTGCCTGAAGTAGCGTTATGTGCCAACACACCTCTCCTTCTGTGTAGACTCCTGATTGCAAATGTTATGAAATTGGTGGTGCATCTTACAACCAATGGTCTCTTACAATCTAGGAAATGACAATATGTGTGGTCCCTTGGACACACTGCTCTCTGTGACCCAGGGACGTGTATGCTTTGTTCATCATTGTATCCCGGGTGCTCACTCTGGTCCCTGGCATCTGGGAGGTGCTTGGGACCTATTTGTTAACTAAAAATGAATGACGGGTATCTGTTCCTTCAGCCTGGAATGCTCCCCCAGCCCTTGTCCATCTGGCAAATTTCCACTTGCCCTCACAGTCTCATCTCAAATGCCTCCTGTCCCATGAGACCCTTCTGAGTCCTCCAGGCCAACTCAGGCATTTCCCTTTTTGTTTTTTTCTTTTTTCTTGTATCTCCATATTTCAGAACCTAGCACAGTGTGAGTGCAAAGTGAGTCCTCAGCGAATGTTTATTAAGTGAAAATGGATGTTGGGCCACAACTCTCCTGTGCTCCCACCTGCTCAAGCCTCTAGGGGCTGTTCTCACCGTTCCCCTTTTGCTCATGCTCTTCTCCATACCCAGAGCCTTCTACCCCCTCATTGTCACCTGTCTAAGTCCTGCTCGTCCTCTGAGCACCACCTGTCTCCCAATTCTGTTAGACGAATATGATTTCTCTCCTTAGAATCCTGGAGAACGTCCTGGGTCTGTACTTCCAGGGGCCTTACTGCTCTGCCTTGCAGTACAGTAGATGCACACTCGTCCTATCCCACCTGAATGTCCTCTGTCAGGGCCTCTACGACAGTCAGCTCAGGTCACAAGGGACAGAGCCAGGCTCAGGTTCCCCTGAGTAGTGGGGGCTTTCAGGAAGCATTGTGAACAAGTGGAGACCCACCTCTCTGCTGCTACCAGCTGGGCCTTCCCGAGCTCTGGGACACCCTTTGGAGTCCTGGGCAGTTCTGGTACTGGGAGAGGTCATCCCCTCCTTGGCAGAAGGCACCTGTTGTTGCTGCCCTTGTGGTCCAGCATAATGATGACTCAGCCAGTCCCCAGCTCCTCCTCATGACCTCAGTGCTGCTGTCTGCCCTTTCCTTCCTTTAACCATATTTATGGCCTGCTGTGTGCCAGGCACTGTTCTGGAAGCTCAGGATACATCAGTGGCCATAAAGGGACAAAAGTTCCTGCTCTCACAGAGCTTCCATTTGAGCTTCCAGCCTGCCTCATGGTGCCTGCTTGCTTATGACTTCTGTGCATTCAAGCCTTCTGCTCACTGCCCTCTTCATGGCAGAGTTTGGATTCGGTCCCCAACGCCAACACTCTCCCCCAGACAGAGAATGTCATTAGTGAAGGTGGCCACGACTGCTCTCATAGCACTCATGCCAGGGCACCTAAAGGGCTGTGGGCTGGTCCATAGACCACTGTTCTTTGACCCGGCAGTTATCTCTGGCCCAGTCAGCTGGGGTCAGCTTCCCCCAGGAGGGAATATGGGTGTGGCAGGTCCTTGGAGTTCAGCAGACTCTCTGTCCACTGTCAGCGCTCCCGTGCCTGTGTGTAGTCAGGGAGGTGGACACCGTCCTAGCTCCGGCTCCTCCCGGTGCTGGCGTGCAGGGAATATGGGTTCAGCTGGACCCACCTGCCGGTGCTGGCGTGCAGGGACTATGGGTTCAGCTGGACCCACCTGCCAGCAGCCTTCCTTTGTGGTTTCTTTAGAGGGCAGGTGAATATCTTATCCCGGAGTCTGTGGATCTGGAGTGTGTGGAACACTGTGTGGTGTATGATAACAACACCAGCTCCCTGAATGTCATCCTAAAAGGTGACAACGACGATGACAACACTGATGAAGGCGATCAAGGTGGGTTTTTACAACAGCAGCAAGAATACGAGTTCAGTTATTGAGCACTTTTGTCACGTGCCAGGAGCTCTGCCTGGGTCACCTCATGCAGTCTGCAGAGCAGCCCGATGAGGATGGCAATGCCAGGAACTGGGAAGGGCCTGGGCTTTTTCCTTCCTGTGCAAGATGACAGGTGAGCCTGCCGTGGTTCATGGATGCTGGCAAAAGACATGAGGCTCCTGGGTCAGAGACAAAGGGCTTTATTTCTCAGAGCAGTAAAAGTAGCCAGAATGCAGTGGGTGGTGTTATGGAGAACTCTGAGCTTAGGGGGTCTGAATCTTTTTTAACAAATGGGCAGAAAGCCTGCCTGCCCTTGGCTCTGGAGGCAGAAACTGTCTCTGTCATCCAAGGCTGTTTGTTATACACATATCCTTGAAAAGCCAGTGCCTTTGTTCAGAGGCTATGTAGAAACACGAAAGACCATGGAGAATTGTGCCCTAATAGGTAACATCCCCACTTTATTGATGAGGAAACTGGGGTCCAGGAAGGTGAAGTAACTCATTCCTCAGGTGTGAGACCATGGGTATCTATTGCTGTGTAACAAATTACCCCAAAACTCTGTAGTTTTTTTTTTTTTTTTGCGGTACGCGGGCCTCTCACTGTTGTGGCCTCTCCCGTTGCGGAGCACAGGCTCCGGACGCGCAGGCTCAGCAGCCACGGCTCACGGGCTCAGCCGCTCCGTGGCATGTGGGATCTTCCCGGACCGGGGCACGGACCCGTGTCCCCTGCATCGGCAGGCGGACTCTCAACCACTGCGCCACCAGGGAAGCCCAACTCTGTAGTTTAATACCATAAACATTAATTATATATTCGTTTCTGTGGAATTCAGGAGTAGCTTAGCTGGGAGGTTCTAGCCTGTCCTAAGGTTGTAGTCATGACGTTAGCCAGAACTGCTGTCTTGTGAAGGTTTGGCCAGGCCAAGATAATGTGCCTCTGAGATGAGTCACTCACATGGGAATAGCTAGGAGTCCTCAGTTCCTCACTGCATGGATTTCTGCATGGGGCTGCTTAGATGGCCTCACGACAGGGCAGCCGGTATACCCCAGAGCGAGTGATCTAAGAAAGAGGGAGAGAAAGGGACAGCCATGTACCCTTTATGACCTAGTCTTGGGACTTAAACAGTCACTCTTGCCACATTCTATTCATTAGAAGCAAGTCACTGAGTACAGCCTACCCTCAAGGAGAGGGGAATTAAAACTCAACCTTTTTAAAAAATATATTTAATTATTTATTTGGTTGCACCATCTTAGTTGTGGCAGGCGGGCTCCTTAGTTGTGGCATGCGAACTCTTAGTTGCAGCATGCATGTGGGATCTAGTTCCCTGACTAGGGATCGAACCTGGGCCCCCTGCATTGGGAGCACCACCAGGGAAGTCCCTAAACTCAACCTTTTAAAGGGAGGTGTTTGAAAGAATTTGTGGAGAGAGTTTTTTTTTTTTTATTCAAATGGAAAGTCACAAAAATTATAATCATCCTCATCAGTTCACTCAGTCCCATGTAATTAATTTTTTTTTCATCTTGATCTTTTGTTAGCACTTTTATGAATTCATCAGTTTTCCATTAGAGTTCTGAAAACGCTTATTCATTCAGTTCAACGGTATAGTCAGTTACCAGAAACCTGTACTTGTCAGAGTCTTTTCCATGAATTCGTTGAAGATGAAACCCTTTTACAGGAACATTTTTGCAAAAGCATCACAGTACACCCAGAACTGTCTGTACATGACAAAGACTTAGAAACGACCACAGTTAAAGATTTGATGAAAGTTCATAATAATGCAATTGACAGGAAATTTAGTTATTTCTGAGACATACATTTTAAAATAATAACTAGAATTATGACTTATTATACCAGAACATATAAGATTTTTATGAATTTCATGTAATGTCTGAAACATTTATATTAACATATTTCCATACAAATAACCCAAAGAAAGTTTAGTATCAGTTTTTTTAAAGAACTTTTTTGAATTTTATTTTTTTATACAGCAGGTTCTTATTAATCATCAATTTTTTACACGTCAGTGTATACATGTCAATCCCAATCGCCCGATTCATCACACCACCATCCCCACCCCACCGCGGCTTTCCCCCCTTGATGTCCATATGTTTGTTCTCTACATCTGTGTCTGAACTTCTGCCCTGCAAACCGGTTCATCTGTACCATTTTTCTAGGTTTGTGGAGAGAGTTTTTAAACCACCACACCTAGCAAGTGCTGGGGCCAGGATTCAAACCTGGGCAGTTTGGCTCTGTCTGGTCTCCTAAGGCCAGGGTAGTGATGCTGGAGAACAGTGCAGTCACTCCAGCCACACGCTGGAGCGTGGTCAGTTCTAATCTGCTTCACTGAGGCTCCACTGCATTCTCCGTTCAGCCCCTGCTTTGGGCTGACCACCCCTTGCGGCTGCTTGTGGCTCAGTGACTAATATATATGGGTGGAGTTCCATGGGTTGGGCATTCACACCAGCGGTCACTGGGTGGCGCTAGGCTTCCACCTTTAATAAAACCAGTCTTCTCAGGAGGTCCTTAGCCAGGAAATTGTCCCCTCTTTCCTAAGCTCATCCTGTTGGTCTCCAGTCTGCAATCCTAGGATTGTCGGCTGGACCCTGAAATCCTAGGAAATGTTGGTCAGTAAAGACAGCGCCGTCTGCAGTCTATACCTGACCTCACTTTAGTGCTATGGAGCCCCCAACCTCACTTGGTAAGAAATCACAACCACAGAACAACAAAACCCAAAAACCACACGCATATAATTTGCCTGCTCATGGATAATTGCACAGTCGGGGGCAGCTGCAGTGGCTGATGGCTTGATGGCCGCAGCATCCTTTGTTTACTGATATGGCAAGCAACATTCTTTGTCCACAGTATATACCAAGAGAAATTAAACATGTGCACACAAAACCTTGCACATGGATGTTCATAGCAGCCTTATTCATAATAGCCACAAAATGGAAACATCCAAATAGTCATCAATAGATAAATGGGTAAACAAAAGGTGGAGAGCCACACAGTGGAATATTATTCAGCTATGAAAAAGGATGGAGTGCTGACACTTGCTGCAACATAGATGAACTTTGAAAACGTTATGCTCAGTGAAAGAAACCAGACACAAAACGCCACATATTGTATAATTCAGTGTCTATGAAATGTCCAGAATAGGTCAATCCGTAGAAATTAGATTAATGGTTGCCTAGAGCTGGATGTTTGGAGGGAAATGAGGAATGAAACCCTCTAACTGGTACATGGTTTCTTTTGGGAGTGATTAAAATGTTCTGAAATTGACTGCAGTGATGGTTACACAACTGTGAATATAATAAAAAACATTAATTTATATACTTTAAATAGATGAATTGTATGGAATATAATATGTGATATTGTATATATACACACACATTCCCCTCATGCTGAATCATCCTTCCTTGCAACAATATGAAAAAAAAATGAAATCTCGGAGTTTATAGAAAAAGATCAGCTTACTTGGTGGTGAATTGCTTTTTAAATTTTAATTGTAACATTCACCTCTATTTATATTTGCTTCAGCTTTCTAGACAATTGCTTTTCAGAATGGAGTGCCTATCCACTGGGCCTTTAGGCAAATGGTGAGCACACAGGGGACATTGATCTCTTTGGTCTCTACTCTTAGGAATTGTGCTTGGAGCTGCCGTTGAGTGTGGCAGAACCCTGACTCACCTTGCCCGCCACCCCATCCGTATCCTGAGAGGAGGCTACGAGAGCTTCTCGGCCATGTACCACTTCTTCCGGACACAGAAGATCATCTGGATGCCACAGGTAAGGCAAGGTGCTGAGCACAGGCAGGCTTGGATGGGAGCATGGCCTTCCCCTGGGGACCGAGGGGCAGGGAGCAGGGCTGGAAAAAGAGGAGAAGGAGACAGATGACATGGAAAAGATGGAAGAGATGTCAAAGATGGCTTGGGAATGAACCTGGGGCAGCCAGGAGGTCCAGTCCAGTATGATGAATTTATAATCGCCAGGTTCAGGCAAAATCCAGGGCGGTGTTTAATAGATGAGGTTGGTTCAGAGGGCAGGGAGCCGGGGCAGCGTGTTCTGGATGGTGGGTCGTGGTCAAAGTCACACGGGCAGGCAGGGCCATCATGATTCGAGGCTGCCTCGCCATCCTTAGCCATCTGGCCTCACAAACCCTGGCTGGGTCCAGAGGATACAGTAAAAATTGGGAGACGGGTTGTAATAAGGTGTGGCCAAGGGATGCACCAGATGTCTGGAGCCCGGAGGAGCACTTACTTCCTGGAGCCAAACTGGGTGGCAATGATAGGCAGGCAGGGACTGGTCCCTGGGGGCATTTTATAGTATCTGGTTTCTTGAAGGGTCTGAATGTAATGGAATGTGAACCTGCAGAGGTTTCATTCTTTCCAGCAATTGCCTTCAACTGTGCTCTCATTCTTGCCCTTTGCAGCATCATGGGCAGATTCCATACTTTCTGGCCGCTTTCGGTTATGGACAATTTCAGTCTAGTCATATTATAAAACAGCGGGGGAAATGCGCCTATGAACTGGAATTTGATGATATTATATTATTGTTATATATTTCTTTAGGTTGTGATGACATTATTATGGCTATGTTTTTAAAAATATGAGTCCCTATCTTTTAGAGATACATAATGAAATATTTATAATTAAAATGATATGATGTCTGGAATTTCCTTCAAAATAATCTGGGGAGGGTTGGGGAGTCAGGGGTATAGATGAAACAAAATGGGCCATTAGTTGATGATGCTTGCAGAAGGGTGATAGATCCAAGGTTTGTTATACTATTCTCTCTACTTTTGTGTGTTTTTGAAGTAATTTTTTGAAAAGGGCATAAAAACAGTCCAGTACAATCTAGGCTAGTTTAACATTCCAATCTCAACTCAAATCTCCTCTCTTCTCATCTTCCAGAGCTGGGCAGCCTTCCATTTGCTGGGGGCTGAGGGCTGGGAGTGGGGAGGGGTGTGGGATAGCTTTATGGGCATCTCCTTACGTCCCCTCTTCTGGGTCTGGTCCCTTTGGTGCTGGGGGTCCAGCGTGGGCCCTGTCTTGTGTGGCTGCCTGTTTGTCAGTGGTGGGGAAGTGCCTTCTCATTCTGCCCCAGCCAGCTTCTGTGCGCTGCTGCTGGCCTTTGTTGCTGGTTTTCTTGGGGCTGTGTTCAGGGGGCCCCGTCTGTTACTGAGCATCCTTCAGAGACAGCCAGCTGAGAATTCCTGACAGGAGTACCCCCAATGCCCTTCCCTTCCCTTCCCTTGGTAGCTCATGACCTCCCACCACATCCATATTCTTTCACCTGAATCCCAGAATGAGCCACAGGGGAGTGTGACAGTAGGGAAGGAGGCCTCTTCTTGCCCTGCTGGCTTGGCTGCTCCAGTCAGCCTGTGTGAAAAGCTAGGGACCTGTGTCTGGGGTCATACCTGTTCCCAAATGCAGGGTATATATGTCAAGTTCTCCAAAGGCCTTCTTCTCCTTCTTCCACTGAGCTATGATGTTCAGCTCAACAGGTGTACAGCCAGCCTCCCCGTCCTGCCAGGCACTCCTCCTCGCTCCTAGAGGAGCACCCTTACTGGCTTTGCAGTGATGGGAGGGACTCTTTCTGATCTGAAGACGTCACATGCTGATACCTCACCTTCTTTATTTTTCTTTTAAAGCTTTAGGAAGGTGGAATTGGCATAGGATGAACTGCACCTATTTAAAATGTACAGTTTGGTCAGTTTTGACGTGTATGCACCTGAGACTTGTCCTTGCCCCCAGTCTTCTTAAGTAGATTGGGAAGAGGGGTAGGGTGGTGGCTGGTGGTATCTAGCAGGGCCTGGATGGGTGAGTTCTACTCTGCTTGTATGTGGCCCTCTTTAGAATGTACGTTCCAAGTATTTGCCACTCCCTACTTTGGGACCTTTGTTATTAATTCAGGGGCAAGAGTGAGAGCCCCACTCCCTTCCTGTTACATGTTCTGACACAGTATAAAGCAGGAGTGTCCCTACTGCTCCCCAAGGAACTCCTGCGAGGGGAGGTGGAGGCACAGAATTTGGGCTCTGAGACTGCCCCTCTCCTTTAGACACAGTGATTTCTAATTTCCCGTTTTATATGTGGTACCCCTTAAATAAGATTTCACTTTGAGCAAAGGGGTTCTGTGACTAGGGCACGTGTGAAGACCACACTAGAGAGAGGTGCTGGTGAGCCACCAAGTGGTTTTAAGTCCGGGGAGGGGCACCTGGTTAGATTGCCCTTTAGAAAGATCAACTCTGATTGCAGAGCAGAGCCCAGACCAATGCAGGCAGAGTGGGTCTGGGGAGACCTGCTAGGAGCCAGGGATGAAGAGGAGAGGACAGATTCAAGAAATACTTAGGAAACGGCTTCGATTAGACATGGGGCAGGGGGTATGGGAGAGGGAGGAGTCTAGAATAATGCCACAGTTCAGTTGCAGGTGACAGGTGGCCAGTGGTGTGGCTCATTGAGAAGGGGACACAGGAGGAGGCGGTGGCAGTGTCAGGGGAAGGCAGTGGGCTCGGTTTGGGCATGTTAATTTGTGACACCAGTTTCTTTTACATTTGTCAATGTGGTTGTCAAAATCGTGTCCTCTAGAATTAACAGCAGAGCTTCTTTTATCCGTCCCACACCCTCTTCCGCACAGCTGTTACAACCACAAAGGAAGCTGGTTTGAAAGCGTCAGGAAGAGTTGACAGATTTGTGGTGGGTATTGCGTGAGATTTTCCGAAAGAAACCAGAAGGATTTCATTTGGCCCCCGGCAAGCTGAGCGTCCTGGGCGGGATCACCCTGAACCCTGGGGAGTGCTTTGGGTCACATCCGCAAGTAGTGGGGCTGCCTGCATGTAGAAGGGCCGTGTGTCTCACAAACTTGAGGGTTGGCTCAGCGTGGTGTCTGCTCATTGATAAAGGCTTTTGAGGCTAACAGTTTGGGAGGAATGCGGGCTTGTGGTAGGTTCACGGTGAGGCGAGATGTGCTGAAGCCAGAAGGCTCTGAAAGGCTCAAGTGGACAGCAAAATAGCTTGAGGTACTTAAGATGTTATTTCTGAGTCAGACTTGGAGCCAGAGGCATTTTAGAGCTGGTTTGACCTTTGAAATTATATAGGTTAGCATTTCCCATAGAAAAATGATGGGAACAAAGGGGTCTCTAAACAGATCATATTAGAAACATCAGTTCATACAATGTTAGTGGATTTCTTTTTTTTTTCTTTTGGGGTTATGCCTAGGTTTTATTTTACTAAACGTAACAGGTAAGTTTTCAATCCATGACAACAACAAATATGTAGCCACTGTTTTATTACAGACATCTGAACTGTAATAGGTCACCCAAGAAACCGTTAGGGGAATTTCCATTAGTTCTCAGTTTCCTGGAGGCATGCTTTGAGAACAGTCTTCGACTGGCATGCTTTTCTGGCTGTTTTCCAACTTGTTTGTAAGATGAGTCTTATTATTTGATGATAATTGTTTCTAAACACCTGATTGGTGCTCTAATAATCTTTCCTTGGAAACAATCAAATTTTGTAATTTTCCCTCTGGCTTTGATATATAATTGACATATAACATTGTGTAAATTTAAGGTTTACAACAAGATGACTTGATACACATATATGCAGAATGATTACCATAAGAGTAACACATCCGTCACCTCATGTAATTACCATTTTGTGTGTGTGTGTGAGATGAGAACATTTAAGATGTACTTTCTTAGCAACTTTCAAGTACATAATACTGTATTTTTAAAAAATAAGTTTACTTGTGGCTGCATTGGGTCTTCGTTGCTGTGCGTGGGCTTTCTCTAGTTGTGGCGAGTGGGGGCTATTCTTCATTGCAGTGCGCGGGCTTCTCATCGCAGTGGCTTCTCATGTTGCAGAGCACGGGCTCTAGGCGCGTGGGCTTCCGTAGTTGTGGTTTGTGGGCTCTAGAGCGCAGGCTCAGCAGTTGCGGTGCAAGGAGTTAGTTGCTCCGCAGCGTATGGGATCTTCCCGGACCAGGGCTCGAACCTGTGTCCCTTGCGTTGGCAGGCGGATTCTTAACCACTGCGCCACCAGGGAAGCCCTGTGTTGTTAACCGTAGTCACCATGTTGTACGTTAGATCCCCAGAACTTATTTGCCTTATATCTGGAAGTTTATAACCGTGACCAACATCTCCCCATTTCCCTCACCCCCACAGCCCCTGGCAACAACCACTCTACTCTGTTTCCATGAGTTTCGCTTTTTAATTTTTATTTTATTTTATTATTTTATTATGATTTTTGGCCACGCTGTGTGGCATGTGGGATCTTAGTTCCCTGACCAGGGATAGAACCTGTGCCCCCTGAATTGAGAGTGTGGAGTCTTAACCACTGGACTGCCATGGAAGTCCCGACTTTCACTTTTTTAGATTCTACATATGAGTGAGATCATGCAATATTTGTTTTTTTCTGACTTATTCTCTTAGCACAATGGCCCCAAGGTCCATTCATGTTGTCACAAATGACAGGATTTCCTTCTTCTTTATGGCTGAACAATATTCCATTGTGTATATATGCCATATTTTCTTTATCCATTCATCCATTGATGGACACTTAGGTCATTTCTATGTCTTTGTGAATAATGCTCAAATGATCCTGGGGCGGGGGGGCATGTGCAGATATGTCTTCAAGATGGTGATTTCATTTCCTTCAGATATATACCAAAAGTGGGATTGCTGGATCAAAGGGTAGTTTTGTTTTTAATTTTTTTAAAAAGCTTTATTTATTATTAATTAATTTACTTATTTATTTTGGGCTGTGTCGGGTCTTAGTTGCGGCACGTGGGATCTTTGTTGAGGCATGAGAGGTCTTTCGTTGGGGCGTGGGCTGTTCGTTGCAGCGCGCGGGCTTCTCTCTAGTTGTGGCGTGCAGGCTCCAGGGCGTGTGGGCTCTGTAGTTGTGGTGCTTGGGCTTACTTGCCCCGCGGCACGTGGGATCTTAGTTCCCTGACCAGGGATTGAACCCATGTCCCCTGCATTGGAAGGTGGATTCTTTACCACTGGACCACCAGGGAAGTCCCTGTTTTTAATTTTTTTAATTTAATTTTTATTTTATATTGGGATATAGCTGATTTACAGTGCTGTGTTAGTCTCAGGTGTACAGCAAAGTGGTTCAGTTATTCATATACATATATCCATTCTTTTTCAAATTGTTTTCCCATATAGGTTATTACAGAATACTGAGCAGAGTTCTCTGTGCTATTCAGTAGGTCCTTGTTGATTATCTATTTTATATATAGTAGTGTGTATATGTTAATCCCAACCTCCTAATTTATCCTTCCCCCCTCTACCTTTCCCCTTTGGTAACCAGAAGTTTGTTTTCTATGTCTGTGAGTCTGTTTCCATTTTGTAAATAAGTTCATTTGTATCACCTTTTTAGATTCCACATATAAGTGATATCATATGATATTTGTCTTTCTCTGTCTGACTTACTTCACTTAGTATGATAATCTCTATGTCCATCCATGTTGCTGCAAAGGGCATTATTTCATTCTTTTTTATGGCTGAGTAATATTCCATGTGTTACGGCTGAGTAATATTCCATGTGTTATATGTACCACATCTTCTTTATCCATTCCTCTGTCAATGGACATTTAGGTTGCTTCCATGTTTTGGCTATTATAAATAGTGCCACAATGGACATTGGGTTAGTCTCATTCACTGTCCCAGTTTGTCTTTCTAAGCTTGTTTGCTGAGCCACATTTCAAGAGATGAAACAAAAACAACTTCTTCTCTGGGGATTGTTATCATAGCAGCCTTTCTCCTTCTCCACCTCAGGAACTGGATGCCTTCCAACCGTACCCTGTTGAGATAATGCCAGGCAGGATCTACCTGGGAAATTTCAGGCAAGCCTGCGACCCTAAAATTCAGAAGGATTTGAAAATCAAAGCACATGTCAACGTCTCCATGGAGACAGGGCCGTTGTAAGTAGAAAAACCATTGTTTTTTTGTTTTTTTTATATTAGTATAATTTATTTATATAAGATTCCTAGTGGCATGCATTGACAGAATTGAAAGGGCTTTTAGAAATCAGCATACACTGGAGTAGGGTCTGCATTTATTTTCATCTATTCCTGGCCTGCACTTCATTGCCTGGCATGGCCATGGCATCCTCTGCCCCTGACTGAGACCCCACACTTGCCCCATACCCCATACTTAAATCTTACCAAAATAATACTTTCTTGGTACTTAACATTCTGATGCAAAATACCCTGGTTTACCCTGCTTCTCCTATCTCAGGCCCTCTGAGAAGTGACCCCTCTCTTGGTCCATCTGGGCTGCTGTAACAGGATACTGTAGACTGGTGGCTTATGAACAACGGAATTTCTCATGGTGTGGAGGCTGGGAAGTCCAAGATTAAGGCGCTGGGAAGTCCAAGATTAAGGCGCTGGCAGATTCAGCGTCGGATGAAGGCCTGCTTTCTGGTTCATAGATGGCATCCTCACGTGGCAGAAGGGGCAAAGCTCTCTAGGGTCCCTTTTATAAAGGCACTAATCCCGCTCATAAGGGTTTCAATTTCTATCCTCATGACCTAATTACCTCCCCAAAGCCCCACCTCCAATACCATCACTTTGGGGATTAGGTTTCAACATATGAATTTTGAGAGGACAGAAACATTTGATACAGCAACCTTTATTTCAGATTTTCCTTGGTGCTAGGAACATACAGACACACACACACACCCTCGCTCATCATTGTTCAAAGAGCAGGAAAGTTCTGCACAGCCTTGCTTGTCAGCCTGTGTCTTCCCAGCTGTGTCCACTCATGATCACCAAGGCCCCCGCACTGTACAACCTACCTCTTCTAGCTCCTGATCAAAGCTAATAAAATTCAGCTCAGAGAGAATTTATATAAATAACACAAGAATTCAGTAAGGCATCTGGTAAAAAAAAAAACTATATAAAAATCAATAAATCTAAAGAAAATTACGTATAGGTACTTAGTGAAACTGCTGAAAACCAAAGAAAGAGAGAACATATTAAAAGAAGCAGAGGGCTTCCCTGGTGGCACAGTGGTTAAGAATCCATCTGCCAATGCAGGGGACACAGGTTTGAGCCCTGGTCTGGGAAGATCCCACATGCTGCGGAGCAACTAAGCCCATGCGCCACAACTACTGAGCCTGCGCTCTAGAGCCCACGAGTGACAGCTACTGAGCCCGTGTGTCACAGCTACTGAAGCCCACGTGCCTAGAGCCCATGCTCCACAACAAGAGAAGCCCCCGCAATGAGAAGCCCGCACAATGAGAAGCCCATACACCGCAACGAAGAGTAGACCCCGCTCACCGCAACCAGAGAAAAGCCCGCATGCAGCAATGAAGACCCAACGCAGCCAAAAAAAAAATTAATTAAAAAAATAAAAATAGGGCTTCCCTGGTGGCGCAGTGGTTGAGAGTCTGCCTGCCAATGCAGGGGACACGGGTTCGTGCCCCGGTCCGGGAGGATCCCACATGCCACGGAGTGGCTGGGCCCGTGAGCCATGGCCGCTGAGCCTGTGCGTCTGGAGCCTGTGCTCCACAACAGGAGAGGCCACAACAGTGAGAGGCCCGCATACCACACACACACAAAAAAATAAAAGAAGCAGAGAAGTGAGACATTACTTTCAAAGGAGCAATAATTAGACTAACAGCTGACTCATCAACAGAAATCACTGCAACTAGAAGGAAATATGGAATGCGTCTTTGTAGTCGGTAACCTTTCTGGTGATTCCCCACCTCCTACCATTCACAGCATTGAATGTGGGCTAGATTTACTGATGTGTGCTAATGGATAGAATAAAGCAAAAGTGATGGGCTGTCACTTCTGATATTGGGTCACAGAAAGACTGTGGCATCAGTATCGCTCATTCTCTCTTGCTCACTCATTCTGAAGGAAGTCAGCTACCATGTGGTGAGCTGTCCTATGGAGAGGTCCACATGGCAAGGACCTGACAGTCTTCAGCCAACAGCTAGCAATGAACTGAGGCCCTCAGTCAAAAAGCCTGTGAGAAACTGAATCCTGCCAAGTCATGTGAATTAGCTTCTAATTGAGTCTTCAGATGAGACCAGATGACAACAGCTTGTCTATAATTTTATGAGAGATTTTAAGCCAATGGTACCCAAATAAGCTGCTCCCAGATTCCTGATCCATAGAAATTGATAGATAATAATTTTTTATTGTTTTAAGCCACTGAGTGTTAGGATATTTTGTTATCCAGCAATAAATAATAGAACCTTAAAGCACTGAAAGAAAATAACTGCCAACCCACAATTTTGTACCCAGAGAATATATCCTTCAATAATGTAAGTGAGAGGACTTCCCTGGTGGCGCAGTGGTTAAGAATCTGCCTGCCCATTCAGGGGACACAGGTTTGAGCCCTGGTCCAGGAAGATCCCACATGCCATGGAGCAACTAAGCCTGTGCACCACAACTACTGAGTCCACGTGCCACAACTACTGAGTCCGCGTGCCACAACTACTGAAGCCCATGTGCCTAGAGCCTGTGCTCCGCAACAAGAGAAACCACTGCAGTGAGAAGCCCACACACTGCAATGAAGAGTAGCCCCCGCTCACTGCAACTAGAGAAAGCCCACATGCAGCAATGAAGCCCCAGTGCAGCCAAAAATAAATTTAAGAAAAAGAATGTAAGTGAGAAGAATTTGCATTTCTGGCCATGATAGAGTAAATGGCACCAGATTTACAACCCTACCTTAAACAACTAAAAATACTCAGACAAAGCATCTAAAACAAGGGTTTTTCAGACAATGGCCAACAGACAGCACAGGACAATGATTCCTGAGAGGAAAAAAAATGGTGAGCTCCACAATCGAACCAGCTTATTGCTTGGAGATTGTTTGCAGGTCACAACACAGATCCTATGATTCTTTCTGAGTTGAGGGTACAGAGTTGAGGACTCAGAGCTGTTGAGTTGGCTAGAATTTGCAGGAGACCTGCATGGAGAATAGAGAGCTGAGTACAAAGAAAGACTCTGGATATCTTCAGAGAGTCCTCCTGTGTCTTCAGCTAAGTACTAATAAGCACATGCATGTGAGAAAACTACTCAAGGCAGGGAGAAAAACCAATAGAAATCAACAGGTGGTACAATCCCCAGAGATTATGTGGGGCCAGGAGTAGTTTGTGTTTCCAGTCAGATTAAACAAAACTCACAATATACAGTGCATCAAACAGAGTACTTAGAAGACTGCTGCTTCAGTAGTGAGGAAAAACTTAGCCCTATATTAGGGATGAAAAGTACAGTCTGAGATGAAAAATATACTGGATAGAATTAAAAGATTAGACACTGTGGAAGAAAAGATTGCTGAATTTGGAGACATAGCAATAGAAGTATACAAAATGAAACATAGAGAAGAAAAAGACTTAAAAAAAGAAACTAGAGTAGAACTTCAGTGAGACTGAGACAGCTTCAGGTGGCCTAACATACGTGTAATTAGAATCTCCAAAGGAAAGGAGAATGGGGAGACAGGAAACATTGAAGAAACAATGGCCAGAATTTTCCAAATTTGATAAAAACTATAAATGATCATCTACACTGATCTCAATAAAATTTTTAATTAAAAATAGAATAATTTGGAAGATTATGAGCAACTTTATGCCAATACATTTGAAAAATTAACAGTTTCCTCAGAAGACTCAAGCTACCAATGCTTACTTAAAAAGAAATAGATTTATAAAAACCGACAATATGATAGTTCCTAAAACAAGATTCAACCAATTTCAGGAGATGCAAATCATATAGAGTTGGCTTTCAACCACTGTGGAGTTAATGTAGAAAACAATAATTTGCAAATATAATTAGGAAATTCCTAGAAGCTTAGAAATAAATTTTACAACAGCTCATGGATCAAAAAAGAACTCACAATGGAAATTATGAAATAGTTTCAACTATATGATAATGAAAATAGAATATATCAGAACTTGTGGAGTGTAGCTAAGCTGTGAGGGAAATTTATAGCTTTAAATGCATCTATTAAAAAGGAGAAAGGCTAAAAATCAACTAGTTACGCATTTATCTCAAGAAATTACCAAAGAAACAGCAAACTAAACTCAAATAAGGAAGGAAGGAATAATAAAAGCAGATAAAATGAACTAGAAACAATAAAATAGGATCTAGAAAGTCAAAATAGTTTTACAAAAATAATAAATTTGATAAACCCTTGGCCAAAAAGAGAGAAAGCACAAATAACCATCTGTAAAAGGGGATTCTAGGGCTTCCCTGGTGGCGCAGTGGTTGAGAGCCTGCCTGCCGATGCGGGGGACACGGGTTCGTGCCCCGGTCCGGGAAGATCCCACATGTCGCAGAGCGGCTGGACCTGTGAGCCATGGCCGCTGAGCCTGCGTGTCCGGAGCCTGTGCTCTGCAATGGGAGAAGCCACAACAGTGAGAGGCCCGCGTACCGCAAAAAAAAAAAAAAAAAAAATCTTCGCAAACTGAGAATAGAAGGGAACTTCTTTGATCTAAAAATAAAATTCCACAAAAATCTCTATAGCAAACATCACAATGATGAAATGTTGAAAGTTTTCCCTCTGAGCCTGGGAACAAGACAAAGATGCAACTATCACCACTTCTATTTAACATTGTACTGGAGGTTCTAGTTGGTGAAATATGGCAAGTAAAAGAAATAAAATAGGAATCAAAAGGGAACAAAACCTGTCATTATACACAGTCTAATTGTATACAGAGAAAAGCCAAAACAACCTGCAGATAAATTATTGGACTTAAATAAGTTTGCTGAAATTTTAAAAGCATACAATTTACAATAGGACAAAAATATTAAATATCTAGGATTATACCTATTGAAAGATGTGCAAGATCTCTACACAGAAAAGTATACAGCATTACTGTGAATTACTAAAGATTATCTAAATAGCTAGAGGATGTTAGTAAAGATCACCTGAATAAACAGAGGATGTACCGTAGTTGTGGATTAGAAGAATCAATTTTGTAAAGATGTTGGTTCTTGCCCAATTGATCTATAGATTCAATGGAATGCCAATAAAATTCCAATGGATTTGTGAAAATTGATACAGTAATTTTAAATTTTATATGGAAATACAAAGGGCAAAAATAGCTGAATAGTGAATAACAACAAATGGGAAAATTGACTTGACCAGTTACGAAGACTTAAAAAGAACCACAGCAAGTAAGGCATTGTGATATTGGTGCAGGATAGAAAAATAAACCAATGGAGCAAAATGGAGTCCAAACACAGACCCATGCATATACGGACACTTGAATTATGCAAAGATTTTCTCCTATATTTTCTTCTAAAAGTTTTGTAGTTTTAACCTTCACGTTTTATGATACATTTAAAAAAATATATTTATTTATTGCTTCAGGTCTTAGTTGTGGCATGTGGACTTCTTCGTTGTGGCATGCATACAGGATCTAGTTCCCCCACCAGGGATCGAACCTGTGCCCCCTGCAATGGGAGCACAGAGTCTTACCCACTGGACCACCAGGGAAGTCCCCTGTGATACATTTTGTGGGGTTTTTTTTGTTTTGTTTTGTTTTTTTGCGGTACGCAGGCCTCTCACTGTTGTGGCCTCTCCTATTGTGGAGCACAGGCTCCGGACGCGCAGGCTCAGCAGCCATGGCTCACGGGCCCAGCCGCTCCGCGGCATGTGGGATCTTCCCGGACCGGGGCACGAACCCGCGTCCCCTGCATCAGCAGGCGTACTCTCAACCACTGCACCACCAGGGAAGCCCCCCTGTGATACATTTTGAAATCCGTTTTTGTATATGGTGCCTGATATGGAACAAAGTTCATTGTTTTGTATGTGGAAGTCATCACTGTTGAAAAGGTGATCCTTTTCCTGCTGAATTGCTTTGATACCTTTGTTGAAAATCAGTTGACCATACGTGTACGGGATTATATCTGGATTCTTTGTTCTTTTTCATTGATCTATGTTTTTCTTTATACCAGTTTCCCACACTTGTTTTTCTCTTTTAAAAAAAATTTTATTAAAGTGTAGTTGATTGGGGCTTCCCTGGTGGTGCAGTGGTTGAGAATCCACCTGCCAGTGCAGGGAACACGGTTTCTTTCCCTGGTCCGGGAAGATCCCACATGCCGCGGAGCAACTAAGCCTGTGCGCCACAACTACTGAGCCTGTGCTCTAGAGCCTGTGAGCCACAACTACTGAGCCCACATGCTGCAACTACCGAAGCCCATGCTCCTAGAGCCCATGCTCTGCAGCAAGAGAAGCCACCGCAATGAGAAGCCCGCACACTGCAATGAAGAGTAGCCCCCGCTTGCCGCAACTAGAGAAAGCCTGCGTGCAGCAATGAAGACCCAACACGGCCAAAATAAATAAATAAAATAAATTAATTACTTAAAAAAGAAGTATAGTTGATTTACAATGTTGTGTTAATTTCTGCTGTATAGCAAAGTGACTCAGTTATAGATATATATTCTTTTTCATATTCTTTTCTGTTATGGTTTGTCACAGGATATTCAATATAGTTCCCTGTGCTATACAGTAGGACCTTATTATCAGTTCCACACTTGATTACTGTAGCTTTATAATAAATCTTGAAGTCAGGTAGTGTTAGTCCTCTAATTTTGTTGTTCTTTTTCAAAGTTGTTTCCTTTGAATTTCCATATAAATTTTAGAATCAACTTGTCAGTTTCTATACAGAAGCTTGTTGGAATTTGGACTGGGACTGAATGGATTCCATAGGGCAATTTGTGAAGAATTGACATCTTAAAAATGCTGAATCTCCCGATTCATTAACATGGTCTATCTTTCGTTTACTTTGCTCTTTGGTTTCTTTCAGCAATGTTTTATAGTTTTCAGTGTACAGTTCTTGCACATCTTGTATCAGATTTCTTCCTAAGTATTTGATACTTTTGATGTGATTATAAATGGTATATTTAAATTATAAATTTCTTGGGAATTCGCTGGTGGTTAGGACTCTGCGCTTTCACTCCTGGGGCCTGGATTCAATCCCTGGTCGGGGAACTAAGATCCCGCAAACTGCGCGGCATAGCCAAGAAAACTCAAATAAAATTTAAATTTCTGATTGTTGCTAGTATATAGAAATCCAGTTGGTTTGTATATATTAACCTTGTATCCTTCAGTCTTCTCCACCCAGATGTCTCCTCCATTGTAAGGCTTTCCCCAGCTCCCTCGACTTTTCCCTGGCCTTCCTCTTCAGGAGCACGTGCAGGTCTTTATCCTAAAACCTAGCCTGTTGGATTGGGGCCATTTGTTTATGCGTCTGCCTCCCCCATCAGACTGGGAGCTCCTTGAAGCTGGGAGGGGCCCTATTTGATTCATCTTGTGTCCACTAGGGTCCAGCTCAAGGTCTGGCACACAGTAGGCATTGAGTGAGTATCTGAGGAAAGAATGAATGGTTGGGGATAGATGGATGAATGGATGGTGGATGGGTGGTCAGGTGTGGAGGGAGAGAGGGATGAGGGGGAAGGGAAGGATGGATGGACGAATGAATGAATGCAGGGTGAATTGCGCATGTATTTGTCACAGCAAGTGCTCATGCAGAAACTAAACCAGGATATTTTCATTTCTGAATCTGCTGCAACTTTCTGCATACCACAGTGAATGAATGTCACCAGTAGGCCACAGTCTTCATAAATAACATTTACCAAGTGCGCACTGCACACTAGGCATTGTGCCAAGCTCCTTGTGGGCATCTTCTCATTAAACATGCCACGTACCTCATCTCCCTCCTCTTTCCACCTTGATCGTAAAGCTCTAGCCACTCTGATCTCCCTATTGTTTCTCAAACATATGAAACATACTGCCCTCAGGGTCTTTGCACCTGTATTCTCTACCTGGAACACTCTTTCCTCATATAACTGCCTGGCTTGTTCTGTCACCTCCTTTAAACCTCTGCCCAAGTGTTACCTCCTCAGTAAAGCCTTCCATGACCATCCTATCTAAAATAGCAGGCCCACCACTCTCCATCCTTCTCACCTTGCTTTCTCCATTTAACATAGCAGATTCATTACATATTCCTTTCCACCCTCACTTTCTTTGCTGTATTCTAGGAAAGCATCAGGTTTGTTTAATAATAATAATGTCACATTTATTGGGTACTACCGTGTGTCAAGCAGATTGCTGAATGCTCTACATAGATTGACTTAATCTACACAACACCCCTATGAGGTAGGTGCTGTTTTTTTTGAGAGGGGTTCATTTATTTGCCCACATCTCCCTGATGCTAGTTCAGCCTCCTTCCCCTATGATCCCATTGCTGTGGGTGAAGGATGCCACAGTAGGGCTCTGTGTGAGTTTGCCTGATTACCTGTGCTTTTCTTCCATTTAGTTTTGCAGGTGACGCCGACAAGCTTCTGCACATCCAGATAGAAGATTCCCTGGAAGCCAACATTACACCCTTTTTACGCCACCTCTGTCACTTCATTGGTAAGGAGCATTCTTTAACCAGGCAACAACTGGTCTGTGCCCAGGGAGCAGAGGGGCTGTGGTACCTCATCCACACGCCTATTGCTGACTGCCACTCCCAGCACTCAGGAGGAAAAGGGCAGGGCCCAGCACATGCCCAGCCAGGTGTGGCCAAGCCCTGGGACAAGCCTGCCCCCGGGGGGTCCTTGGAAATATGGGCAGCCATGCGTTTACCTTGGGAGCAGTGGGGCCAAATGAGAGCCCCAGACTGTGGATTGAGTGCCCTGTGTTCTGGCCCTGGCTGGATCGCTATGTCCTTTCATGCCTGGCCAAGCTCCAGTCTCGGCATCACTGTGCCTGTTGTGAAATGAGGGTGCTGGCCCATCCTGGGTGCATATGTTCATGAAGGCCTGCTCCAGGCTAGGCTCCGGTGACCTGCAGGTGAATCTCACTCTGTCCCGACCCTCCTCTCTGGTCAGTATGGTGGGGTAGAAGGAAGACTCCAGAGCCCTTCCATCTCTAAATTTCATGGTCCCCAGTGTGTGGGCCCAGTGCCCCTTCTGTTCTCCTACCACACACAGCAGTGCCCACCAGCCGCTTGCCTCCCTGAGGGTGGAGTTTTCAGTCATCCTAAGGAGAGCAAGATCCCTGGAGAGAGCAAGGTTGTGTCCGGTTAGAGGCCCACCCCAGGACGGCCTGCTCAGCACCCACACAGTCCCCAGCCTGAGAATGGCATTTTGGCCCAGACATCCTTTATTTTTCTGGGAGGTTGTAACTATCACTTGCCTAGGAGCTGAGACTGAGACTTGCCCTTGGTCCCATCATGGGGTGGCAGAGCCCTGTGGCCCAAAGAAGCCCCCTCTCCAGCTCTACCTCACTGGGTGGCTCTGAGCCAAACCTTAACTTCTCTGTGCCTCAGTTTCCTTATCCATACAATGAGGCAGTTGGCCTTAATCATTTGAGTCATCCTCCAGCTCTGACAGTCTGTGATTTTGCACTTGGTATATTTATCTTCAGTTCTTGGGGGTTACCAACCAGCCTAAGATGCCAGCTTAGATTTCCTTCCCACCCCTCACTGGGTGAGATTGACAGCCCCAGGGGCATTATTGAGTGTGGTTAGCTGACACTTGTGTGCCAGGCACTGGGCTAAGCACAGTGCAAAATCTTATCAGGTAGGTAGTATACTGTTGTCACATTTTCCAGATGAGGAAACTGTGGGTTAGAGTGCCCAAGCCCAACAGCCAGTACTTACTGGTTGTGATTCACATCCAGGCTACACTGCCTCTATCAGCACCCAAGTGCCCTTGGGGTATAGTCCTTTTATCCCTACCTGGGGAGGTCAACTGGTAGCAGACCTTCCTGGGATGGAAGCCTTCATAGCCCAGAGAAGGCCTTTGCATGATAATGCTGAGTGCCCAGGCGTGATTCTCTTGAACTGCCAGCTAAGTCTGAGGATCCCCATTTGCCAGGCAATGAAACAGTATCCTAGAGATGTCATGTGACTTGCCTAGACCATGGTGTGCTGGTTCTGAACCTACTCTTGGACCCACTGAGGCCAGTCATCTTACAGACCCACAAGGAAGGGGGCCACGTACAACCTCACACCTTTCCTTCCTTTTGCAGAAATTCACCTGGAGCTTGGCTCTGTCATCCTGGTCTTTTCCACCATGGGCATCAGTCGCAGCTGTGCGGCCATCTTGGCCTACCTTATGCACCGAAATGAGCAGACCCTGAAGGTATGTATTCCCTGGTCCAGGAGGTGGGGTCAGAGCTGCGCCTCAGAGGAGTGGGTCTCCAGCACCGACTTGGGGCCTTAATTGGGGGTGGGGGTTTGGGAGGGAAGGGTCAGGGAGTGGAGCCCCAAGTCCAGGGCTTTACCCAGCATACCACATCCAAGGGAAGGAACCCGAGATCTGGGTTAGAGACCTGAGGCTGGGCAGACAGGGCAGGCCCAGGGACTCAGGCTGGGCAAGGCTGTGGCCAGCAGCACCATCTGTGTGTCCCCCAATGCTGTCAGTCTGTGTACCAGTGTTTGTTCAGGGTTTTCCAAGGGAGGTGCATTTTGACTCTTGACCATCTGTATGTCTTCTTTGGAAAAATGTCTATTCAGAATCTTGGCCCTTTTAAAAATCAGATTTTTTGTTTTTTTGCTATTGAGTTGTATGAATTCTTTATATATTTTGGGTATTAACCCATTATCAGTTACATGATTTGCAGATATTTTCTCCCGTTTCTTAGGTTACCTTTTCATTTTGTTGATGGTTTCCTTTGCTATGCAGAAGCCTTTTAGTTTGATGTAGTCCCACTTGTTTATTTTTGCTTTTGTTGCCTTTGCTTTTGGTGTCAAATCCAAAAAGTTACCACCAGACTGATGTCAAGGAGTTTACCACCTATGTTTTCTTCTAGTAGTTTTATGATTTCAGGTCTTCCACTTGAGCCTTTAATCCATTTTGAGTTGATTTTTGTGTATGGTGTAGGATAGTGGTCCAGTTTCTTTTGTTTTTTGGCTGCACTGTGTGGCTTGCGGGATCTTAGTTCCCCAACCAGGGATTGAACCTGAGCCCCTGGCAGTGGAAGCATGGAGTCCTAACCACTGGACCGCCAGGGAATTCCCACCAGTTTCATTCTTTTGCATGTGACTGTCCAGTTTTCCCAGCACTACTTATTGAAGAGACCGTTCTTTTGTCATTGCATATTATTAACTCCTTTGTCCTCAATTAATTGACCATATATGTATGGGCTTATTTCTGGGATCTCTATTCTATTCCGTTGATCTATTTGTATATATATTTTATGCCAATACCATACTGCTTTGATTACTATAGCTTTGTAATATAGTTTGAAATCAGGACGCATGATGCCTCTAGCTTTATTCTTCTTCCTCAAGTTTGCTTTGGCTATTTGGGGTCTTGTCATTCCATACAAGTTTTAGGACTGTTTATTCTATTTCTCTGAAAGCTACCTTTGGGATTTTGATAGGGATTGTGTTCAATCTGTAGATTGCTTTAGGTAGTATGGACATTCTAACAATATTCCTCCAATCCATGAGCATGGAGTATCTTTCTATTTATTTGTGTCTTCTTTAATTTCTTTCATCAGTGTCACAGTTTTCAGTGTACAAGTCTTTCACCTCCTTGGTTAAATTTATTCCTAGGTATTTTACTCTTTCTGATGCAATTGGGATTATTTTCTTAATTTCTATTTCTGATAGTTTGTTATCAGTGTATAGAAACACAGCTGATTTTTGTATATTGATTTTGTATCCTGTAACTTTACTGAATTTGTTTATTAGTTCTAACAGTTTTTTTGTGAAGTCTTTAGGGTTTTCTATATATATGTTGTATGTAAAGAGAGACAGTTTTACTTCTTCCTTTCTGATTTGGATATCTTTTTCTTACTCTGTCTAGGACTTGAAATACTATGTTGAATAAATGTGGTAAGAGTAGGCATCCTTGTCTTGTTCCTGATCTTAGAGGAAAAGCTTCCAACTTTTCACTGTTGAGTATGATGTTAGCTGTCAGCTTGTCGTATATGGCCTTTATTATGTTGAGGTACATTCCCTCTGTACACACTTAGTTGAGAATTTTTATCATAAATTGATGTTGAATATTGTCAAATGCTTTTTATGCATCTCTTGAGATGATCATATGATTTTTATCTTTCATTTTGTTAATTTGATGTATCACATTGATTGTTTTGCAGATGTTGAACCATCCATACATCCCTGGAACAAATCCCACTTGACCATGGTGTGTGATCCTTTTAATGTATTGTTGAATTCAGTTTGCTAAAATTTTGTTGAGGATTTTGTATTTATGTTCATCAGTGATATTGGCCTGTAATTTTCTTTTCTTGTGGTGTCCTTGTCTGGTTTTGGTGTCAGGGTAATGCTGGCCTCACGGAATGAATTTGGGAGTGTTCCCTCCTCTTCGTTTTTTTGGAAGAGTTTGAGAAGGATTGGTATTAATTGTTGTTCAAATGTTTGGTAGAATTTGCCAGTGAAGCCATCTGGTCCTGGACTTTTGTTTTTTGGGAGGTTTTCGATTACTGATTCCATCTCTTTGCTAGTAACTGGTCTGTTCAGATTTTCTTATTTCTTCATGGCTAAGTCCTGGTAAGTTGTGCATTTCTAGGAATTTATCCGTTTCTTCTAGGTTGTCTGATTTCTTACTATCTTTTGTATTTCTGTGGTATCAGTTTAATGTCTCCTTTTTCATTTCTGGTATTATTTATTTGAGTCCTCTCTCTTTTTTTCTTGGTGAATCTAGCTAAAGCTTTGTCTATTTTGTTTTACTTTTCAAAAAACTAGCTGGTAGTTTCATTGATCTTTTCTATTGTCTTTTAAGTTGCTATTTCATTTATTTCCCCACTGATCTTTGTTATTTCCTTCCTTCTGTTCACTTTAGGCTTAGTTTGTTCTTTTTCTAGTTCCTTGAGGTGTAAGGTTAGGTAATTTATTTGAGATCTTTCTTATTTTTAATGTAGGCACTTATTGCTATGAACTTCCCTTTTAGAACAGCTTTTGTTGCATCTCATAAGTTTTGGTATGTTATATTTCCATTTAATCTGACTCAAGATATTTTTTGAGTTCTTGTTTGAATTCTTCTTTGACCCATTGGTTGTTAAGTAGCATATTCTTTACTTTTCACATACTTGTGAATTTTTCAGTTTTCTTCTTGTAATTGATTTCTAGTTTCATACCATTGTGATTAGGAGAGATAGGAGAGGTGCTTGATATGATCTAAAAATTTTTTTGGACACATTAATTAATTAATTAATTAATTAATTAATGGCTGCACTGGCTCCTCGTTGCTGTGCGTGGGCTTTCTCTAGTTATGGCAAGCGCAGGCTTCTCATTGCGGTGGCTTCTCTTGTTGCAGAGCACGGGCTCTAGGCGGGCGGACTTCAGTAGTTGTGTCATGCGGTCTCAGTAGTTGTGGCTTGTGGGCTCTAGAGCACAGGCTCAGTAGTTGTGGCACAGGGGCTTAGTTGCTCTGTGGCATGTGGGATCTTCCCAGACCAGGGCTTGAACCCATGTCCTCTGCATTGGCAGGTGGATTCCAAGCCACTGGGCCACCAGGGAAGTCCGCTTGATATGATTTTAAACTTAAATTTATTAACACTTGTTTTGTGGTCTAATATATGGTCTATACAGGAGAATGTTCCATCTGCACTTGAGAGAAAGTGTATTCTGCTGCTTTTGGATGGAGTGTTCTGTAAATGTCTGTTAAGTCTATGTGTAGCTTAAGTCCAGTGTTTCCTTACTGATTTTTTCTGAATGATCTATCCATTGATGAAAGTGGGGTATTGCTGTCTACTTCTCCCTTTAGGACTATTAATATTTGCTTTGTATATTTAGATGCTCCTATGTTGGGTACATAAATATTTATAAGTGTTATATTCACTCGTTGGATTGACCCCTTTATAGTGACCTACTTTTGTGTCTACTACAGTCTTTGTCTTAAAGTCTATTTTTGTCTGAATAAATATAGCTAACCCAGCTTTCTTTTGGTTTCCATTTGCCTAGAATATCTTCTTCCATCCTTTCACTTTCAGTCTGTGTGTGTCCATACATCTGAAGTTATTAAACCACCACTTTTACATTAGATTATTTTGAATTTTACTATATATTTACCTTTACCAGTGAGATTTATAGTTTCATATGTTTTCCTGTTACTAATTACTACCCTTTTATTTCAGCTTAAAGAAGTCCCTTTAACATTTCTTGCAAGGCCTAGTGGTGATGGACTCCTTCAGCTTTTGCTTGTCTGGAAAACTCTCTACCTCTCCTTCAGTTTTGAAGGAGGACAACTTTGCCAGGTGTAAAGCAATTTTTGGTTGGCAATTTTTTTCTTTCAGCTCTTTGAATATATTATACCACTCCCTCCTGGCCTGCAAAGTTTCTGCTGAGAAATCTGCTGACAGTCTTATGGGGGTTCCCAAGTTGTTTTTCTCTTGTTGCTTTTAAGATTCTTTCCTTGTCTTCAGCTTTGACAATTTAAGTATAATGTCTTGGTGTGGGTTTCTCTGGGTTCATCTTGTTTGGATTCACGGGACTTCCTGAATCTGGAAGTTTGTTTCCTTCCCCAGGATAAGGAGGTTTTCAGCCATTATTTATTCAAATAAGTTTTCTGTCCCTTCCTCTTTCTCTTCTCCTCTGGGATCTCTATAATGTGAATATTGGTCCTTTTGATGTCCCTTAAGTCCCTTAATCTATCTTCACTGATTTTTAAATTTAATTTTAAACTTTTATATTGGAGTATAGTTGATTAACAATGTTGTGCTAGTTTCAGGTGTACAGCAGAGTGATTCAGTTATACATGTATATATTCTTTTTCAATATCTTCACTGTTTTTAATTATTCTTTCCTTTTGCTGCTCTGAATGAATGAGTTCTACTGTCTTTGAGTTTGCTGAGCCTTTCTTCTGCTTCATCTAGTCTGCTGTTGAATCCTTCTATTGCATTTTTCAGTTCAGTTATTGCATGCTCTGAGACTTCTATTTTGTACTTCCTTATATTTTCTATCTCTTAGTTGAGATTCTCACTTTGTTCAGGCATTCTTCTGACCTTGGTGATCATCTTTATGACTGTTACTTTGAACTTTTGTCAGGTAAATCACTTATCTCCATTTCATTAAAGTGTTCTTGTGAGGGTTTCTCTTTTTGTTTCATTTGGAACATATTCCTATGTTTCTTCATTTTCCTTAACCCTCTGTGTTGGTTTCTATGCATTAGATAAAACAGCCACCTCTCCTAGTGTCTCATGTAAGAGATGAACCATATTGTCCAACCCTTCCCTATCTCTTCGTTATCTCTCACAGCTTTGTGATTGTTCAAGCAGCCTACTTTGTTCTTAGTGGTTCCTAGTAGTTGAGGGTGTGCCAAGACCTGTCAGCCTTCCAAAGGGAAGGATCTCAGTCTGCACCTAGGTTCAGGCTGATTGGAAGCCAGACCCTCAGGCAGCAACTTTTAAAGTGTGCAAATACATCTCTTTAAGGGGAAGAATGGAAAAAGGGTGTTTCTGTATGCTTTCTTTGCACTTAGCCCTGGGCTGATAATCCAGTTAAGAACTGTTTGTTTACTACTGTCCTGTTAAACCCATGAACACAAGCCCCACTGGCCACTTGCTTTCAATTCTTTTGGGTATAGACCCAGAATGGAATTTCTAGATCATATGGTAATTCTGTTTTTACTTTGTTGAGGAACCACTGTTTTCCATAGCAGCTGCACCATTTTACATTCCCATACATAGTACCATAAGGTTCCAAATTCTCCATTTCCTCACCAACACTTATTATTTTCTTTCTTTTTTTTTTTAATAGTAGCCACCCTAATGGGTGTGAGGTGGTATCTCGTAGTTATTTTTTCCCTTTTTTATTGCATTAAAACATACATAACAGGGGCTTCCCTGGTGGCACAGTGGTTGAGGGTCCGCCTGTCGATGCAGGGGGACACAGATTCGTGCCCCGGTCTGGGAGGATCCCCCATGCCGTGGAGCGGCTGGGCCCGTGAGCCATGGCCGCTGAGCCTGCGCGTCCGGAGCCTGTGCTCTGCAACGGGAGGGACCACAACAGTGAGAGGCCCGCGTACAGCAAAAAAACAAAAACAAACAACAACGACAACAAAATACATAATATAAAATTTACTCTCTTAACCATTTTTTGAAATAATTTTTAAAAAATAAATTTTTTTTTTGGCTGCGTTGGGTCTTTGTTGCTGTGCTGCTGTGCATGCAGGCTTTCTCTAGTTGTGGTGAGTGGGGACTACTCTTTGTTGCAGTACGTGGGCTTCTCATTGCAGTGACTTCTCTTGTTGTGGAGCACAGGCTCTAGGCATGTGGTTTTCAGTAGTTGTGGCACAAGGGCTCAGTAGTTGTGGCTCGTGGGCTCTAGGGCGCAGGCTCAGTAGTTGTGGTGCATGGGCTTAGTTGCTCCGTGGCATGTGGGATCTTCCTGGACCAGGGCTTGAACCCATGTCCCCTGCATTGGCAGGCAGATTCTTAACCATTGCACCACCAGGGAAGCCCCTGTCTTAACAATTTTTAAGAATATAATTCAGTAGTGTTAAATACATTCCTAATGTGCACCCATCACCACCACCTAGCCCCATAACTCTTTTCATCTTGTAAAACTGAAACTCTATATTTATTAAACAATAACTCCTTATTCTCCCCTCCCCCTAGCCCATGGTAACCACCATTCTTCTTTCTGTCTTTATAATTTTGACTACACTAAGTACATCATATAAGTGGAATCATAAAGTATTTGTTTTTTCATGAATGGCTTATTACACTTAGCATAATGTCCTCAAGGTTTAACCATGTTGTAACATATGTCAAAATTTCCTTCCTTTTTAAGGCTAATAATATTCCCTTGTATGTATATACCACATTTTGCTTATCCATTTATTCATTGATGGACACTTGGATTGCTTCCACGTTTTAGCCATTATGAATAATGCTGCTGTGAACATGGTTGTGCAAATATCTCTTTGAGACCCTGCCTTCAACTCTTTTGGGTATATACCCAGTAGATGAATTACTGGGTCATATGGTAGTTCTAATTTTAATTTTTGGGGGGGATCTCCATACTGTTTTCCACAGTGGCTGTACCATTTAATACGTTCCATCAACAGTGCACAAGTGTTCTAATTTCTCCACATCCTTGCCAACAGTTGTTTTCTTCCTCCCCTCCTTCCTTCCTTCCTTTCATGGTGCCATCGTAATCAGTTTGAGGGAGTATAGCATTGTAGTTTTGATTTGCGTTTCCCTAATGATGAGTGGTGTTGAGCATCTTTTTGCACGCTTATTGGCCATTCATATACCTTCTTAGGAGAAACGTCTATTCAGAGCCCTTTGCCCATTTATTAGTCGGGTTGTTTGTTTTTTGTTGTTGAGTTTTAGAAGTTCCTTATATATTCCTCATATTAACACTTTGTGCATTGAAGAGTTTTGGCACCCTTGTTGGAATCATTTTACTATATATGTGAGCATTTACTTCTGGGCTGTCTCTTCTATTCCACTGGTCTAAATGTCTGTCTTTATGCCAGTACCACATTCTTTTATCATAGTCGTGTAATAACTTAAAAGGTTTTGAAATAACGAAGTGCGAGAACCCCAACTTCGTCTCTCTTTTTTCAGAATTGTTTTGGCTATTCCAGGGTTCCTTGAGATTCAATATGGATTTTAGGATGGATTTTTCTATTTCTGCAAAAAACGCTGTTGGGATCTTGATAGAGATTGTATTAAATCTTCAGATCACTTTGGGTAGTATTTGCATCTTAACAATATTAAATCTTCTATTCCATGTACCTGGGATGTCTTTCCATTTATTTTAGTCTTCATTAATTTCTTTCAGCAACATTTTGCATTTTTCAGGGCACATGTCTTTTACCTCCTTGGTTAAGTTTATTCCTGAGTATTTTATTCTCTTGATGCTAGTGTAAATGAAATTTTCTTAATTTCCTTTTCGGATTGTTCATTGTTAGTTAGATACACAACTGATTTTGTATCCTGCAACTTTGTTACATTCGTTTATTCTAACAGTTTTTTTGTGTTTAATCTTTAAGGTTTTCAACATACATTAAGTTCATATCATCTGCAAACAGAAATAATTTTACTTCTTCCTTTCCAATTTGGATGCCTTTTCTTTTTTTTCCTAATTGCTCTGTCTAGGACAGTGTTGAATAGAAGTGGTGGAAGTGGGCATCCTTGCCTTGTTCCTGATCTCAGAGGAAAAGCTTTCAGTCTTTCCCCATTATGATGTTACCTGTGTACTTTCCATATATGACCTTTATTATGTTAAGATAGTTTTCTTCTAATCCATAGTTTGTTGAGGAACTGCTTTTGCCTTTTCCTTTTTCCTCTATCCTCAATCCAGATGGAGACCAGCTGGTCACCTTCCTTCATGTAATAACCTTTCCTGCGTTTGGGGGTGGGCACCTAAAAGAAGGCAGCTTCAGTTTTTCTTCTTCAGAGAATTTGCCGAAGTTCTCTTCCCCTTTCCATTCATTTATCCACTTACAATGCAAATCTTTGTTGAGGCAGCACTGAGTGCCAGGCATGGGCATGGTGCTTTCCTGTCCACAGGAGGTTTCACATATGTTTTCTCAACCTTCACGGGAGCCATCTGACATAAGAATGATTTCTGTCTATATTCAGAATGCAGAGGGGCTTGCCCCAGGCAGAGCCAGCTCCTACAACTCCTTGCCCTAATCTATTAACCCCAAGCTGCTGCTGTTTCTTTGTCCTGCCCTTAAGCTATGTTTCTGACCCCTGGGCAAGTGCCTCCTATCCCCTCTGAGCTGGCTGTGATCAAGGTGGTAAGGGCCCAGGTCCAATCCTGAAGTCTGCTTTTCTCTCCTTGGGTTCACAGAGGTCCTGGGCCTACGTCAAGAAGTGTAAAACCAACATGCGTCCAAATCGGGCTTTGGTGGCTCAGCTGTCAGAGTGGGAGAAGGTTATCCTTGGAGACAGCGTCACAGACATCTTGGATCCACTCTACTGATTTTCTCTGTGGCCCAGCTATGGGTCCAGAAGAACCTGCCTTGGGAGCTTTTTGTGGGTAGTGGGCCAGGGTGTGTAACCAGGAATGAGAAGGCCTTTGCTGCCTGGAGCCTTGTGTCAGCCTCCCGCAGTGCTTCTTCCCAGGTTCCTCATTTGTGCTAGCACAGGAGGTGCTCAGACTCAGCGAGAACCCCCATCCCTGGGGCATCGTGGACCCACCCCCACTGCACTCCTGAGGCTGCTTCTGGAGGAGCATCTGGTGCCAGAGCAGCTGCCCCTCATGTCCCCCATAACGTGGACCCTTTGGAGGCTGCTGGGTGGGAGCTCCAAGGGTTCTCCCAGCCTTGTGTTGTTCCACAGGGGATGTCACAATGCCCACCCATGGGCGGAGATCCCCCAGCCCCAGAGATGCCAAGCTCAGCCTTGGCTCAGGCCGCAGGCTACACAGCTTTGAGAGGCTCCTGGCACAAGGGCATACCCTCGCCTCATCCCCAGTTTCAGCATCCCTACTGCTCCATCACCTGTACAGATGTCCTTTCCTTGCTCCTCACTCATTTTTGCCTGGCTGTGTTCACCAAGAAGAGACTCTCACCCTCCCATCCCTCACAACCAGGTTTCTAGAAATTCCTCGGGTCTCAAAAGGAATTTTCCTCTGACTGCGCTTCTGAGTGCTGGCAGCACCCACAGAACGGGCCTGGAGTCAGGAGACAAGGGGACTGATGGAGAATTTAACATGTCGGTCCACGTTCATCCAGCAAACATTCCCTGACACCTGGGCAGGGCTGAGGACATACAGGTGAACGCCATGTTGCCTCCTAGGACTCTTTGCAGAGGGTTAGAGTAGCACTCCCCCGTGCCCCAACAGGAGCCCACGCCCTCAAAGAGTGGGGTTTTGCCAGAGGGGTAAGGGCTTTTCAGGCAGTGCAGCCTTTAGTCGGGACTTGAACTGGAACAGAGCCTGGGATGGCTGCAGAGCGATGGCTTAGGGACCTCCTGGCAGGAAGGGCAGAGCCATTGGAAAGTGTTCAGCAGGGACATGGTGGGGATTCGCCTTGTGTTTTAGTCAGGGCAGTCTGGTGGCTGTGGTAAGGGACACTAGCGGTGAACTTGGAGACAGGGAGACAGTAAAGGGGCCCTTGTAAAAATCCAAGCGAGATAAGAGGCTCGGAATTCCCTCCCTGCCAAAGATCAGCTTCCCAAGGGGAAAGTGTTTGAGGCAGGTGGCACCTCCCTGGGCCTTGGTTTACTCCCTGCCTGACAGGCAAGGACACTGCTGGCTGCACCACACAGTTGGCGCCACCAGGAGTGCCCCGGTTGGGGGCTGCCACCACCCTCCGAGCTGGGAGCAGCCGGGCGTAGGGCCCTCGGAGCACGTGGCCCCGCCCCCGCCCCTGGCCCGGATTGGCTCAGGCAGGGGGCGGGGCCAGCGCGCTCGCCGCTCCAGGCTTTTCCGCATTGGTGGTCGCGGCGGCTCGAGCCCGGAAGCTGACGGGGGCGGAGGCGGCGGAGGCGGAGGCGCCTCGAGCCCGCCGGGGTTGCGGCTCTGTCTTCGACTCGGCTCGTCCGGCTCACGGAACGGCAGCAATGCATCCCCCGCCTCCGGGCCCGTTGGGCGACTGCCTGCGGGACTGGGAGGAGCTCCAGCAGGACTTCCACGGCATCCAGGTAAGTGCTGATGCGGTCCCCCATTGGTTCCGAGCCATGTCTATCTGGCTCTGGGTCAAGGGTCGGTTAGCCCCGGGTCGGGCAGCGGGAGCTCGGGGTCAGGGGTCGGGGACCCTGGTGTCGCTCCCGACGGCGGCGAGGCCCCGGGTCTTGGTGTCCCCGGTTGGACCCTCCCCTCGGCCTCAAATGAATGTTCGGCAGCGGGACCTCTTCCCCGCGCGGCCGCCGCGACCCCGGAGTGACCCCACTGACCCAGGCGGACCTCCGGCCTCCCTCTGAGGCCTCGGAAAGAGGCCCCGACTCCGACCCGGTCCCCTTCCAGGAGAGTCCGAGCTGACCGGGGCCAGTCTTGTGTCAGTTATGAGCAAATGCGCCGTGGGTGCCGGCCCGGGCCGGATCGGCGAGGAGCGCCTTCCCCGCCCTCGGGCCGCGCGGTCTGGGCTGAGTGTGGCTGGGGAGCAGTCCGGGAGGCAGCCTGGCCTAGGTCGGGGTAAGTGGTGTTTAGGTGAAGTCCCTGGATGGGGGCGGGGCCCATCCAGGGTGAAGGACAGCTCCCACCAGAGACAGAACCACGTGGCTGATGCAGGGAGTGAGGGGAAAAGTGGGTGGGCCAGACCCTGCCGAGAGACCTCACGGGCGACGGGGATTGGAATCTCTCTGAGACCAGTGGGAAGCCAAGGGAGGAATCGTCTGGATCTGGCTGCTGTGGGCCACTGTGCTGTTCTGTGGGAAGGCAGACAGGAGAGCGTGGTGGCTGGGGGTAGGCCGAGGTTGCCCCTCCTGGGCATGAGAAACAAGACCCAGGCAGGGTAGAGCCCAGCTCAGCTGGGCACTTGGTCAGGACTTTGCCTCTCCTGGACTGGTTCCAGCCCTTTCCTGTCCACGTTGAAGCCTGACTGCCCCTGGCCTGGCCAAGCTGCTGCCATTAGTGCTTCCCAGCTTGGTCACCACTGTCCTGGCCTCAGCCCCTGCCTGACGTTCCTCACACTGCTCCTTGCCCCATCTCTAGGCTGTTCCTTCTCAAGACTTACCCATTGGGGCAAAGTGCTCTGGGAAGCCTTGGGTCAAAGGTGTTGGGGGAAGAGTAGAGGAATGGTCTTATAGCAAGAGGTCCAAGGGCTAAAGCCTGATGACCTTTACTCTGGGAGGAAGATGCTGGGAGTGCCAGAGCAGCAGGTATCTTGGACAACCTCATCTTCCCCTGCACTTGCAGGCTATGTGGGCAGGAGTATCTGAGCGGGCCAGGGATGGCTTTAGGTAGCCTGCTTGGGCCAGAAGGTAGACCCATGAGCCTAGAATCCAGATTCAGGACAGGCCAGAGAGGGGTGGGAACAACTAGTAGATGGGCTGAGGCTAAGAAAAGCTTCAGAGAACTCCTCTGTTTCTGGGAGAGCGGTACTGTGGGGGCTTCTGGGCTTACAGGGAGACCCCTGCCTCCTTGCCTGCCTTGGAGAGAGAGTACCCTCAGGGAGTTCCCTGGGCTGGCACAGCTGGCTGTCTCCTTTCCTGCTGAGACCCTCCCAAGGAGCCCTGGAGGAGTCCATGCCCCACCTCCTTCCCAGCAGGCTCTGGCTCGGGAGCCCACTAGCCAGCCTGAGCCTTACCCCGACCTGGTTCTCAGGAGACCCACCGGCTGTACCGCCTGAAGCTGGAGGAGCTGACCAAGCTGCAGAACAACTGTACCAGCTCCATTACTCGGCAGAAGAAGCAGCTCCAGGAGCTGGCCCTTGTCCTGAAGAAGTTAGGACCCATCCCCATATACTCCCCCATGCCCTCCCATACCTCATCATACCCACCCCCCCATACCCTGTGGCCTCGGACTGGGGGTGGGTGTGTGACCTGGTGGGGTAGAGAGCTGGCACTGACTCCCAGATGTCCCTGGGCATGGCTTCTCCCCTCTCTGGTTGCATTTGCTCTCCTGCCGCGCAGGTGTCAGGTGTGATTCACACGTGGGGGTCCCCTGTTCTGACTCTGGCTTCTGTGGCCGCACCTGCAGATGTAAACCCTCCCTCCCGTCAGAGGCCGAGAAAGCTGCGCAGGAGCTGGAAAACCAGATCAAGGAGCGCCAAGGCCTTTTCTTTGATATGGAGGCCTACTTGCCCAAGCAGAATGGGTGAGGTTCCTCCCCCAGCTCTGTTCACAGCCATTTCTGAGAGGGAGGCCTGAAGCGCCGTCTTCCTCTGCTTGGCTTCCTGCACCCACTCTGGGCTGACCAGTGAGACACAGTCCTAGCTCAGGGACAGCCTGAGTGACAGTGACAGCTCACTGCAATGAGTGCTTTGTGAGGGAAGTATAGGGAATGGGGGGAGCACAGTGAGGGGTACCTAACTACTTGGGAGGTCGGAGAAAGCCTCCTGGAGTAGGTGATGCCTGAGCTGAGTCATAAGGATAAAGAGGAGTGAGCCAGGCAGACATGGGAAGGCGGAAATAGTAGGTGTCACGGCCATAGCTCGCAGGAGGAGGTGAGAGGTTGCGATGAGACCAGAGGGGGAGCCAGCCTGCAGAGCTTCCCTCTGGCCCAGTGGGCAGGGGAGAGTGACAGGTCAGTCATGCACTTAGATCAGCTGCAGACACAGCAGAGAACATGGCAGAAGCCTAGGTTTAGGGAAAACAATCCCGCAGAGACCCCAGGCAGCAAGACACCTGGGAGAGAGCGTGTTCCAGAAGGCAAGGAAGGGAGGCCTGGCCAGTAGCCTCCGATCAGTTGGCCCGGGGCAGCGTGGGAGGCAGTCAGGTGCAATGCAGAAGGGGAAATGTTTCCTGGAAGTCAGGGTGACCTTGGAGAGAACCGCTTCACAGGAGCGTAGGGGTGGAAGTTGATACTGGGGATGACAGAAGAGCTGAGGATAAGCCAAGTTTAGGCCTTGCTTCAGAAGCTTGGCTGTGAGTAGAAGGAGAAACTGGCAACGAGAAACCGGTGGCTAGGACTTGGCATGAGAGTTGAGGAGTGGCTTTTGTTTGGGTGTGTGGGTGTAAGTTTGTACATAGGAAAGACTTGAGCATATCTACCTGCTGAGAGGTGGGCCAGCAGAGGGAGAGACCCAGAAGAGGTGCCCTAAACAATGGAGGGAAGTCCCTGGGGAGGTGGGAAAGGGTGGGTGTAGGCCCTTGTTTTCTGGGATGGGGGGGTGCAGAGATGAGGGTGAGGAGGCAGGCAGGGGAGATGTCACCTGCCCGGACGGGGACAGGTTGGAGGATTTGGGAGAGGGTTGGACAAGGCCACTGCTGAGAATGGGAGAGGGAGCCCGTGGCGATGCTGAGAGGCAGCCTGGTCCCAGTCCCCGCTGTGCCCCATAATCTCTTCACTGCCTCAGGCAAGTCCCTGAACTCCTCTGAGCCTGTGCATACGGCTCGAGTGTGAACAAGAGCCCCTGTGGGAACAGCTGCTTAACACGACTGTAGCTTTCAGTCACCTCACGGAGTTCCTCTGGCAGAGAAGGACGAGACAAGCTTAGATGGTGGGGTGATGGCAATGCAAGGATTGGCAAGAAAGTGGTTCCGTGTTATGGAGGAGGGCTTGGTGACTCAGCTGGCTCGGGAAGGGAGACCAGGGTCAGGAGGGCCTGGGAGCCTCAGTGAGGGAGAGGGTCCTTGTGGGTGGGAGACTGGGCGCTCAGGGGTCAGAATATAGCCAGGGTTTCCGAGGAGGCCCTTTTGGGTTGGGAGGAGGGTGGTGTGGTCACAGGTGTGGGTTGCTGCAGTGGACTTGGGGCTGAAGGCTACCTCTCCTCACCTGGTGTTCCCTCCCCCAGGTTGTATCTGAGCCTGGTTCTGGGCAATGTCAACGTGACACTCCTGAGCAAGCAGGCTAAGTAATTTGTTGTCGTGGGCGGGGTCTCAACCCTACTCCCCGTCCCCTGCCCCAGGCCCCTTCCAGTCTGCCCCAGCTTCCCTGGCTAAGCTTGGGGTTCAGGGGCTGCTCCCCCATGCTGGCCCCATGCCACCACAGCAGTGTGTCCAGAGGCGTGGGTGGGCCCTGCCATCATCCCAGCCTGTCCCATGAGTGTGTACCCCTCGCTCCTCCCCAGGTTTGCCTACAAAGACGAGTACGAGAAGTTCAAGCTCTACCTCACCATCATCCTCATCCTCATCTCCTTCACCTGCCGCTTCCTCCTCAACTCCAGGTGGGTGTCCTGCTGCACGGGGCTGGACCCTGTGCCCTCTCCAGGCTCTGGCACCAACCTTCTGTACCCCTCCCTAGGGTGACAGACGCTGCCTTCAACTTCCTGCTGGTCTGGTATTATTGCACCCTGACCATCCGTGAGAGCATCCTCATCAACAACGGCTCCCGGTGGGCGAGGGCCGGAGCCTGGCTCCTGGGGGTGGGGGGTGGGGGGAGTGACACTGGAGCTGCCCTAGAAAGCGGGGTGGGGGCGGCGGGTGCCGTGGCCCTCTGAGAAGCGGAACTGGCTGGGGTACTGGTTTCTTCCCACTTCCTGTCCCGGAGCACTGATCCTGGGGGCTGAGGGGACAGGAGTGACGGTGGCTTCCTGACGCAGGATCAAAGGCTGGTGGGTTTTCCATCATTACGTGTCCACGTTCCTGTCAGGAGTCATGCTGACATGGTGAGTGGCCCAGCTTGGTCCTAGGGTCTCCGGGGGAGCCGGGGCAGGGAGAGGTGGCATCCCCGAGCCCTGACCCCTTCCTCTGCTCTCTGCCTTAGGCCCGAGGGCCTCATGTACCAGAAGTTCCGGAACCAGTTCCTGTCCTTCTCCATGTACCAGAGTGAGTGTCTCAGAGGTCCTGCTGAGCTTGGGACCGGCCCCCCCTAGGAGGGGCGGGAAAGAGACTTGGGACTCCAGCCCAGTCCTGATGTCCCCCCGCCCTCCAGGCTTCGTGCAGTTCCTCCAGTATTACTACCAGAGCGGCTGTCTGTACCGCCTGCGGGCCCTGGGC
This sequence comes from Orcinus orca, assembly GCF_937001465.1. Lineage (NCBI taxonomy): Eukaryota > Metazoa > Chordata > Mammalia > Artiodactyla > Delphinidae > Orcinus > Orcinus orca. The sequence continues at coordinate 79,320,836 of NC_064574.1, read as the reverse complement.
GAGAGGCACACCATGGACCTCACTGTGGGTGAGTCGGGCGTGGCCGCCCCTCTCTGGAATCCTGACGGGGGAGCTGGAAGGGCAAAGTCCTTTCCTCTTGACCTGGGCCTGAGTGATGGGGTCGTCTCTGTCCTGGTTGTGGTCCCTGCAGAGGGCTTCCAGTCCTGGATGTGGCGGGGCCTCACCTTCCTGCTGCCCTTCCTCTTCTTTGGACACGTAAGTTGTACCTCTGTCCCTGTCCATCGGGCTGTCTGTCCCCAGCTCTGATTCGAACAGGGACTGTGTGTAAAAACCGCCCTCCCTCCCAGTTCTGGCAGCTTTTCAACGCGCTGACGTTGTTCAACCTGGCCCGGGACCCCGAGTGCAAGGAGTGGCAGGTGAGCCGGGCCCCTGGAGAGGACGCCGGGAGGGCCGGGCCTGGCTTCTGTCCTGACCCCGATTCCTCCCCCAGGTGCTCATGTGTGGCTTCCCCTTCCTCCTCCTCTTCCTTGGCAATTTCTTCACCACCCTGCGGGTTGTACACCAGAAGTTCCACAACCAGCAGCACGGGAGCAAGAAAGAATGAGGCTGGGCCTTCCCTGCCTGCTGGCACAGCCCTCTACGGCACCCCCGGCCTGGAAGGGGCTTCTGAACCCCATGTGTTGAGGGGGTGGGGGCTCCTCTCGTCTGGGAGGGTCTGTCTGCTCTTCCCTGGGTTTTGTGGGCTCTGTGGGCCCTGAAGGCGGCGCTGGAGAGGAAGACCCGGGCCTGTGTCCCCGCCTGCGGGAGCCGGGGGCCAGCGACCTCAATAAAGGGTGAGAGGCTCAGAGTGGCTCGGTGTGTGTTCTCCTGCTGGTAAGACAGGGGTCTTGGGGTTCCTGAGGTCTCTCTGGGGTCTGAATTAAGGAGTCCTGGTGGAGGCCCCAGATCTATGCAAGTAATACCTGGCAACTACAGAAAACAGAACTTTATTCCAAGGGCCAGAGGTTATTTAAAATTATTTACACTCATTGAAAATCACGGGGAGGGGCCAGGCCCCACTCAGCTGAGAGGAGCAGCCCCTCCTGTTCAGCCAGCGAGGGCCCGAGGTGTTCACGGAGCATCAGCCCGGTCACCCGTAGCCACGCCCCCTGGGGCTGGCGGGTCCGAGGGTACAGCTCAGGCCTGGAGCAGTCTCTGTCAGTCACTGGGCCTGCCTCCTGTGGCAGGGCCAGCAGAACCCACCTAGGCGACTGGCAGAGGGGAGCGAGGAAAGCGATCACGTTGGGGAGCGAGTCTGTAGGGCGTGCAGAGCAGAGCAAGGCGGCCCGGGTGCTCCTAGCTCCACACGTCCAGGGAGTAGCGGCCCTTGGTCATCAGCTTCTTGACATAGTCCACGGCCTGGGCGTGCTCCATGGCCCCCTGCTCGGCCACGATGTCGTAGAAGGTGTTCTGCACGTCCCTCGCCATGTTCCGAGCGTCCCTGGGGGCGGGAAGGAGGTGGCACTGGGGGCTGGGCAGGGGTCCCCCTCCCCCCACGGGCAGGTAGGCCCTGTCCCCGCCCCGCCTCTGCCCTCACTCACCCACAGACGTAGATGTGGGCGCCCCCGTCGTGGATCAGCTTCCAGAGGTGCTCCCTGTCCCTCTTCAGCAAGTGCTGCACGTAGACCTGGGGGTAGGGGCACCTGTGAGGAGGGCTGGTCACACCACCCTCCGCCCTGCGGGGCCCTGCCCGCGGCCTCACCTTCTGGGGCTGCTCCCGGGAGAAGGCCACGTTGAGCTGGGTGAGGGCGCCGTCCTGGTGGAGCTTGGCCAGCTCCTCGCGGTACAGGTAGTCCTCGTCAGAGCGGCGGCAGCCGTAGTAGAGCAGCGTCTCCCCCACCTCCTTGCCTGGGGCAGCAGCAGTCAGGGGAATATGGGACGCCGGTCCCGCCCCCGCTGCCCGCCCGCCTGCCCGCCGAGGGCCCGTACACTCACCCTGCTGCCTCAGCCAGGCCCGCTCCTGGACGAAGCCTATGAAGGGGGCAACCCCGGTGCCGGGGCCCACCATGATGACAGGTACGGTGGCCTTGAAGGGCAGGCGGAACTGGGACTTGCGCACGAACATGGGCACCAGGGCCCTGTGGCCGTTCTCCCCGGAGGGCTCCTTGGCCCGCAGCCAGCTGGTGGCCACGCCCTTGTTAACGCGGCCAGACTGGGTTTCATACTCCACAGCCACCGCACAGATGTGCACGGAGTTGGGGTGGACCTGGCGGGGCGGCAGGGTCGGAGTGAGCGTGGTGATGCCGGAGGCCCCCTCCCTCCTGCCACCCACCCTGCCGCGGGGGGTCCCTGCTCAGCGCCTCTTTACACCCTTCGCGGCGCCCAAACCTGTTCAAAGGTCCCTTCCTGGCAGCTCTCCTGACTGGCTCTCGGCACTGGGGCCGGACAGCAGTTTGCAGTCTTACAGTCCAGCCTACTGGACACACAGCCCAGGAGTCTCGAGTGAACTGCCCTGGGCACCGGGGGCAGAGCTGGGGCTGTGGCCCAGGGACCCCGGTCCCTCCAAGGAGCCAACACTATGTCTCCTATAAGCGGGCAGGCCTGGAGCCCACACCTTGGAGGACGAGGCGATGGAGTAGTAGCGGGCCTGGAGACGAGGCAGCAGCTCACACAAGTGGTCGATGGGGGGCCGCAGGGACGAGTAGTCCTGCAGGATGGCCAGGATGTGCCTTCGAGCCTCGACCACCCAGCTCAGGTACAGCTCCTGGGGAGATGCAAACGTAGGTGAGACACGGGGACCTAGGGGACAGGGCTGAAGTGGGGCCCAGGCAGCCTGGGGAATGGCCCGGGGGTGCTGGCTGGGAGCCGCGGTGCGGGGCTGAGGCGGTGGCGGGCGCTGGGGTGTGGGTGGCAGGCCCACCTTGCCCTCGCCCGAGGAGGAGGCCATCTTGCGCAGCTGCTCCTGTTCCGAGGGCTCTGAGGCGTACTGGGCCAGCTCGTAGAGCACGTTGGTGCGGGGCGGGTTGGTGATATCCAGGTAGTAGGTGAGGGCCGTGCGGTAGGAGGTGGGGCAGGGGAACGGGTGCTTCTTGTTGGAGTCTTCTGTAGGGAGAGAGCAGGCAGGGTTCGGGGTTAGTGGCCGCACCCGGGATGGGTGGGGTGCCACGGGATGGGGTGGGCAAAGCCTCAGGCCTGCTCTCACTGGAAGCAAGACCAGCTCTTTCTGGTCCTTCCTTGACTTTGGGGGCAAAGCCTCAGGCTTCGGCCACCCTCAAGCTTCACGCTGGACAAGTCGTCTTCATCAGAGGCAGGATATTGCCGGGGTAGGCCTGGCAGTCACTGTCCCCACCCAGGAGAATCAGCCCCTTCGGGCACCCTTCCCCTGCCAAGAGCTGCTCAGAGACAGGGCTGTAGAGGGGGAGCTCCCCAAGTGTGTCCTGCCTGCCTGCGGGCTGGACCTGGTCCACTGTGGGGGGGTGGCGCTCCAGGCTCATGACTGTGCGATGCCAATACCGGGCCTTCAGCTGTGACAGCAGAGCTCCCTCCAGGTCGGTTTTTATGCTTGGACACATGTGGAGGTCTGTGCATGGGTCACCCAAGGGCCAAGCTATGGGGGCAGCATCCTGTACACTCAGGGGCAGCTGCTGGCACAGACCCCCCCACCAGCCCTTGCCAGGGTCCTTCTACTACCACAGTCAACAGGCTGGCTTTACTGACAGCTCCCCACAAGCAGGCTAGAGCTGGACTGGACCCAGGAGCAACTCCATCTCTTAGAGGCATGACTGCAGGGGCGTTTATTCCTGTGCACAAATGAGCCCCGTGGAACCGCGAGGCTGCCGAGCCACATGGAGAGGAGAGGGCCTGGCCCAGGACGGCTCAGCCTTTAGGGGTTTGGGTCTGTTTTGGGGAGGGGTTTGAACTTGGTACTGAAGTGTGACCTACGTACAGTGTACAAGTCACAGTGCAATGCCTGATGGATTTTCATGAACTGAAAGTCCTCGTGTGCCCAGCACCCACACCAAGTAGCAGGTGTTCCCTGCGCCCAGGCGCCCTCTTGTGTGAGCCCAGAAGCCAGGGCTCAGGCCTTGCACTACAGGGGCAGGTGTGGGCGCTTCTGCAGCCCCACTGCTGCCTCTAGTTGAGCCTCTGCAGCCTTCTCTCTAAGCAGCTCTCGGCAGTGAACGGCTCTCCACAGGGGCCCAGAGTCTCCTGGGGCAGAGGGAGCACCAACACCCCTCCTGACCCCCAGCAAGGTCCTGCCTCAGATGGCACAAGAGACATGCCCCCCAGTGCAAGAAAGGCCCACATGTGCACTACCGACCGTGAGTGCACTGCCGGCACAGTGAGATCTGATACAAATGAGCCTCCTTTCACGCAGCTCCTCTCGAGGCTGACTCGGGAGCTGCTCAGGTCAGGTCACTGAGGACAAGAGTGAGCGGGGCAGGGCCAGGCCGTGCTGGGCCCCAGGTCAGTGGGCAGCCCTGCCCCATGGTAGTGCCCCTTGCACTCTGAGCACCCTGAATGGGCCTGGAGGGCCATCAGGATTGTTGACTCGGATCCCTGGGTTCACAGGTGAGGAGACCCTGGAGCCAGAGAGGACCTTCAGCAGCCAGTTGTGGCTCTCTTCCCTGTAGGACACGGGCTGGCTCTGTCTCCAGGCACCCGCACTCCCTCAAGGGAGTATGGCGGTGAGGGGATGGGGGAACTCCAAAAGGGAGAGTGCCAGACCCTGCAGCCACCTCTTCCCCCAGCCCTGAGTTTGTTCTACAGCCTGTAACTGGGGTCTTGGTTATGAGGGCTTCTAGGGCACCAGGCTTTAGGCCGAAGCAGAAGTTCAACCTATGGACCTTGCCAAGGGGCCCATTCCCACCAGCCACCTCAGGCCCAGGTAGGTAGGGAGGCCTGGATCCCAGGACTCACCGTCAAGATTGTTCAGGGACATGATAACGTCCAGGTCGGCACCCAGGATCTCGCCGAGCTGGTTGACCAGGGCAGAGTCGTTGGCTGGGTAAACAGCCACGTGGTCTCCAGATTCATACCTGGGGGAGATGCGAGGCTCAGGAGGAGGGTGGAAGACAGCTCTGCACCCAAACAGGAGGCCTGAGTGAAAGGTTTGAGGGCGTGGGGGGTGGCAGCAGCTGATACCTGATTTTGGAGTCTGAGATGTCTAATTCCAGGTGCATGAAGTGTCGCTCGGTTCCCTGGTTCAGCTTCCGGTTGGTGGTGACGACAGCCAAGAAGGCGTTCTTGGCGTCGAAGGGGCTGGGTGGGGAGAGCAGCTCAGTGACTGGCCAGGCCTCCAGTCTGAATCTTCCCACCCCAAGGGACACTTCTGGCCACACAGGACACAGGAAACATCAGAGCTGGCCTCCAAGGGTCACGAGGACACCTCTCCAATTAGGTAGTGGCCTTTCCCAGCCTAATCCACAGCGGTGCTCCTGGCAACCCGCAAGGGGGTACAACTAGGCTATCAGTGTCCCCTCTTACAGACACGGAAACTGAGGCTGGTCCCTAAAAACCTGGGGGACCCTCCACACTCTGCACACATTGGTGAGCAGAGCACAAGGAGGGCCAGGCCCTTGAAGGTGGCTCCCCAGGACGGAAGGGGCCTGGGTTCCGAGTGACTGTGGAGCAAAGCCCCCTCCCCAACGTGCCCAGGACTGTACGTGAGCAGGAGAGAGGCTTTCACTCTGTGAAGCCACTGAAATGTCGGGCTTTCCGGCTACAGCTGCAGCAGGGCTGCTGGTCTCAAAGCCTGGTGGTTCTAGGAGGTCTTTCCTGGGCGGCTCCAGCAGGATTCTGGGTGGCACCCAGGGGCAAGTCAGGGGCCCCAGAGAAGAACACTATGTTTCTGGACATATGTCCAGACGTCAAGGCAGATTTTTAAGGAAGCGAGCCCTTTTGCCCAAGTTCCACCTAGACCCAGAGCTGAACTCACTGTCCTGGTCCAGGGACTGGTGGGTACCCCCCACCCCAGGGTATTTACAGGGAAAATGAAGTACAAGCTGAGCAAGGGCCAGTCCCCCCAAGGCCACGCCCTGGGCGGAGGGACCGCTGGGAGCGGAGTGGAGGGGTCCCCAGGGCCCCGGGGTCAGAGCAGCCTCCGATCTCTCTCTGCTCCAGGCCTCACGCCCTCCTGTGCGGTGGAGATGGAAATGGAGGTGCCCTCACCCGGGCCCACTCCTGGATGTGGGGGTAAGGAAGCCCCACAGGACAGGGCCTGGGAGGACAGGCCCTGCAGGGACGCACAGGACAGGCAGCTGTCCGGCCCCAGCCACGCTCTCTACTCACGGTTTCTGGTTCTCATAGCTCTTCAGGCGGCCCATTTCGCCCACGTACACCTTGGCCACGTCTATGTCTGTGTGGACCACAAGCTCATACTGGCGAATGCTGCAAAGGGGAGACGCAGGGTGAGGCGGGGGGCGGGGGGCGGGAGGGGGCCGGGTCCCAAGGAGAGAGTGAGGCTGTGAGGCGATGGGACGTGCGGCGAGGGCTGCGGGGCCAGACGTGACCCACAAGGAAGGAGACGCGTGAGCATGGGAGGCAGGAGGGGCCAGCACAGCGTGCTCGGAGGGCGGGGTGGCCCGTCAGCAGGCCCGAGGCTCTGCCCTGAGGAGGCCAGGAAGCCCGCCCTGACCGTCACCTGCAGGCACAGCCCAAGCGCTTAGGCCCGCGCCCCTGCCGCAGCCTCCTCCAGCCCCACCACACACGCCAGTCCAGTACCCACCCTCGGCAGGCAGCACCCGAGGCCCCGGCCCACCTGCGCACACTCACCTGGACTCCTCTCCAGTGGCTTCCACCCCTAAGTGCTCGCACACGGCCGGCCAGAACTGCTCTCGCCACGTGATGAAGTCCTCCTCCAGGCTGGGGACGAGAGGGGATGAGCCAGGCTCCAGATGGGGCTGCCGGGAGAGCTCGGACTCTGTCCCATCACCCCTCCAAGCTGGAGGGTTCATTTCACGCCAGCCCACCCAGTGACGTAACCCAGGGCATCAGGAAGCGTCCAGAGGGTCTGCAGTAACCACGGGAGGCCCCATCTGAGCCGGGTGAGCCGGGAGGGTGTGGATGAGCAAAGAACGTGGGGACTGGCGATGGGGGGATGGCCTTCCCTCCCCTGTGGTGAGGCGGGTCACGGAGTTGCGCTGACATCATGGCTCTGCCCTCTCCTCCTGTGCCCCGGCCAGCCCTAACCTGTAGCTCCTGACACACGACAGCCCAGGGGGGCGTGCAAGGGCGGGGGCCCTGGAGGGGGGTCACTTACTTCCCGTCGTCGTCGCCCAGCCCCAGATCAAAGATCCGCTGGGCCCCGAGCTGCTCCAGCCGCTTGTCCACATACTTGCCCATGGCGTTGAAGTGCTCATAGGTCTTGTTCCCAAGGCCAAACACCTGTGTGCATGAGGGGCCAGTGGTCAGCGGTCCCTGCCAGACACCTTGCACTGTAAGGCCCCAGAGGCGGCTTTGTTTTGGTGACCTGCAGTCCAAGCCCCTCCTCAACCACCTTGGCCTTGACCCTGGCGGCAGCAGGGGGGGTTCACCCTGCCCATTCAAGATTCTCCTTGCCCAGCCGAATCTTGGTCAGCCCACCGCCCTTCTCTTGCCTTCAGTCTCCAGCAGCACATGCTCCCGAGCAAAGTGGGGCTGGGACATGGGAGGGGGAGCTCTTGGGCCGGGCCCGGGCGCAAGACAGGGTCGCCCCATGAGCGGCCTTCCTGGGATTCCCTGCCACGAGCTCCCTACCAGGCCCTCAGCTCGAAGCTGCTGTCCTGGCACCTGGGCCTGCCCTAGCTGATCAAACGAGGTGAGAACCGGAGGAGTTCCTCTTGGACACGGGTTCCGGAGGTTGCACAAGCCCACATGGGTGACTCACCGCATACTTGACCCCAGAGAGGTCCACGTCCGTCTCCTGAAGCCAGTCATAGAAGTCCTGGGCATTGTCAGTGGGGTCCCCCTCGCCGTAGGTGGCCATGCAGAACACTGCCAGGGCGTTCTCAATCTCTGACAGGCTGCTCAGGTCGCCCTGGGGAGACAAAGGCAGGGCCAGGCCCAGCAACCAAGACTAAGCCTGCTCCCAGCAGGGGTGCAGATGGGCGAGTCAAGGGTTCACGTGGACGGGGTGCATTTCAAGAGCAAAGGGAACAGCAGGCCCAGAAGAGCACAGGTGAGGGCCTGGGGTGTGGACAGAAGTATGCTGGGTTCTAGGCTATGGGCTGGCACTTGGAACACGGTGCCCTGGGCCACCTCCGGAGAACCTCATCATCCCACCAAGTCCCTGGGGCACAGGAGGACCTGGGCTCGCACTAATTCCTAACCAGCTGTCCGCCAACTCGAAACCCAGGTCCTAAGACAGATGGGTAGTGGTGCTCGTCCCCAGGACCGAAGGCAGGGGTGTGGAGTAGGTGGGGGATGGTTCGGTTTGGGAGATGGAGTGGCACATGTGGGAAGCAGCTCTAAGGGAAAGTTCATTTATCATGTTGTTGGAGCAGCAAGAGCCCGACATTGCCTCCCCTGCCCCGATGTCTGGCAATGACCCTTCAGGGGAGAAGCAGGAAGGCAACTCCCTGGGGCATCTTCCCAGGACTACCTGCTCCCTGCCAGCCCTGCCCCTCCTGGGTGCCTAAGGACCACTCCCCACTTCCCTGCCCACTGAGTCCACCTGGGGCCGCTGGCCTGGCTGTCTCAGAAACAGGCAAGCAGACTGCTGGAAGTTTCCTGCCCTTTGGAGAGCCACGACTGGCGAAAGAGCCGATGCGCGGAGGAGAGGTAGCAAGGTGAGCGGGTCCCCACCACCCTCAGAGGCAGGCTGGGTGCAGCTGGGGCCAGGAAGTGGGGGCTGCGTCCTGCAGACAGTCCTGTGTTGGCCCGGAGGGGCCACGTGCCAAGGATGGCTGTCAGGAGAAGGCGGGGATCCTGCAGCTCCAGATGGGGGCCTTTCCCTCAATTCCTGGGCTCTCTTTGGCCCTCCCCAAGCCCACACATGCGAGTTTACAGCCTCATTTCAAAGCCCAGCTGAAGGGTTCCTGGAGATGGCTCACCCAACACCCTCACTGCCTCTCTGTAGACGAGTCAAGGAAGGCCCTCGGTGGGCGCTCGCTCAGGGTCACACGGGCAGTCAGGGCAGAGCGGCACTAGAGCCCAGACCCCCCGATGACTCGGTCCAGCTCCCCTGGAACTGCAGTTCTCAGGTGGGGGTTGAGGGGAGATGAGAAACAGTTCCTCTCCTGACTTGCTGAGACCCTTTTCATCTTTTAAGCCACAACCAATCCACTAGGTGCCTGAGTCCCTTCTGCTGGCACCTGCCCAGCACTTGCAAAGCCTGCAGCGTGGAGAGCTTGGAAGGCTGAGCGTGAGCACTGCTGAGAGCGCACATGCGCACACCGGGGCCAGGTGTTCTTAATGTCCTTACAACTGGGGCCACCTGGCTGCTGGAACAGATGACAAGAGACGCCTATTCCTGTCTGTCCCTTTGGCTAACTCAGCCCTTTAAGCGTCTCCATGATCCAGACGTGACTTCCTTAATGCCCTGGGCTGCACTGCATGGGAGGAAGGGGGCAGGGTGCGGCAAGAGCTCACCAGGTCATACTCCTCCGGGTCTGCCGCCATGCCCCGCATCCCGTAGCGATGGGCGTCCTTGGACAAGCGGTTGGCAAACTCCTCGGCGGTCCCCGTCTGGGAGCCGTAGAACACGACGATGTTCCTGCCCTAGGGACGGCCAGACATGCGGGATCAGTGAGGGGCCAAGAGCCACAGGCTTCACTGGAGGCTCTAGGTGACCACAGGGGCAGGCAGGTCCCTCAAGGGCACCCTCTTTCCTGCCTGCTTCAGGTCCTTTCTAAGTCGCTCTGGGGCTAGCATCTCACTGCCACAGCCACTGCAGCGGATGGGTCAGAGGCCACCTAGCTGACTTCAGTGGAGCCATCAAGATAATGCTACTCACACAAGCTGCTCAAAATCACACTGTGGGCATATTTTTAAAGGACGTGTAAAAATGCAGAAATGACGTTCAGTAAAAAAAAAAAGTGATCAAAGACTGTGTATAGTATAATCCAATTTCGTTACATATCCACTCCACATATATGTGTGTGTTTATACATATAAATGCACAGGGAAAAAGAATGGCGTGAAATATACCAAGAGTCTCTAAATGGGGAATCATGGGTGAGTTTTTCTGGATGTTTACAAAAGTAATGCATGTGCTTTATAAAAATCTAGACAATGGGGAAAGGTACCATATAGACTGGCTCACAGGCTCTTCATCCCACCCTCCTCCTACTGTGCCCACTGCAGCAGCTCTGGAAAAGCTGGAACTCCATCCCCCAGACTCCCTCCAGCCAGGGATGCAGCAAATTAGGTCCAGCCAACTGGATGTGCTTTGCAAGATCTGGAAGGTGGAAGCAAGGCACAGGCCACCTCCCCGGTCCCTTTCTGTAGACGTGAGGTTTCTCTGCGGCAGCCTTCCAGTGCCCAAAATGCCTGGAGGGGTCTCTGGCCTGGCACAGAGCCCTAACTGACAGGTACAAATGACAAAATAAAACAGAGGGACTACAATTGCTGTAAAGTGTTCTCATACCTTTTACATTTCCTGAATTTTCTACAAATCATTTTAAAATCATTTAAAAAGGTATTTTTAAATAATGCTTATGATGTCAAGGGAGCAAAACAGGATATAAAACAGTAGCTAAATATTTATGGTAGCATCAAAATATATAAAGTACCTAGAAATAAGCCATACAAGAAACACGTGAGAAGCTACCGAGTGATAAAGGACTCAACCAAATGGAAAGGCACTCTGATTTTGCACAGGAAAACTCAACGTACAAGATGTCAGCCCTCCCTCTATCAGTACAGAAATGTAACACGATCCTAATAAAAACTTGAACAGCTCTTTTTTCATCAACAATTTGATCCTAAAAATCCTGTGGAAAAATAAGTGCAAATCCATCCACTGGAACATCATTTGGCAATAAAAGGAATGAAGTGCTGACGCATGCTATAGCATGGATGAACCTTGAAGACATTACGCTAAGTGAAAGATGCCACAAAAGGCCATATACGGTATGATTCCACTTACATGAAATGTCCAGTTGCCATATAGGCAACTCTATAGAGATAAAAAGGAGATGAATAGTTGCTTAGGGCTCAGGGTGGGGGAATGGGGAGTGACTACTTATGGGCATAGGGTTTCTTTTGGGGATGATAGAAATGTCCTAAAATGGATTGTGGTGATAGTTTGTACAACTGGGAATATACTAAAAATCACTGATGTGATTTTTAGTATATTTATTTTTTAAAATAAACTTTAAATTGGAGAACTGTATGGAATAGGAATTATATCTCAATAAAACTGTTACCTAAAATGAATGAATACGTATGAAGTAATAGCCAGGAAAACTGAAAAATAAGAGTGATGGGGAGGGAGGAAGTGCCTAGTGCTACAGATATTAAAACAAGTTATAATAATTATACAACAATGTTATAATAATTAAACAGTATGATATTGCTTATACACAGACAGCTAGATCAAAGTACCAGAACAGGAAAATACAGAACTACACTCAAATACCCATGGGAATTACATTTATGATAAAACTAGTGGGGAAAAGATGGACTTTATTACACGGAATTTAGAGAGCTGTGTAAAAAATTGTTGGACCCATACCTTACATCTTACACCAGGATAAATTCCCAACAGATTGAATTTTAAATATGGAAAACAAAATCATAAAAATACTAGAAAAAAATATGGAAGAATTCCTTTATCTCTTTAGAGGGGGGAAGCCTTTCAAATGATGACTCAAAGTCCAGAAGTCAGAGAATAGTTAAATGGGCTAAAGAACTTTAACAGGCGAAACGAACAAGTAAACACACAATAAGCTGAATGATACACAAACTGTTAGCTGGGAAAAATATTTTTAACTCATATCACAGACGAGGGGTTAATCACCCTAATAAGTTTAAGGAGTTCCTTGAGAAAGATCAATCCCAACAGAAAAGTGGGCAAAAGATTTGAACAAAGAATCTGTAAAAAAAGAGAAAAGAAATGCCAGCATAACATGAAAATTTGCTTAAACTCATTCATAGGAAAAATGCAAATTAGAACTCCACAGAAATATCTTTTTTGTAACCTAGAAAACTGGCAAAATCCCAAACTTTGATAGCAGACTCTGTTGGCAAGGCTTGGGGAGCAGGTGTTCTCACACTGCTAGTGACGGCCCCGCGGCGTGACCTCTACGGGGGTGGGGCACAATCTGGCAGTTTCTATCACAAATGCATATATCTTTTTTTTTTTTTTTTTTTTTTGCGGTACGCGGGCCTCTCACTGCTGTGGCCTCTCCCGTTGCGGAGCACAGGCTCCGGACACGCAGGCCCAGCGGCCATGGCTCATGGGCCCAGCCGCTCCGCGGCATGTGGGATCTTCCCGGACCGGGGCACGAACCCGTGTCCCCTGCATCGGCAGGCGGACGCTCAACCACTGCGCCACCAGGGAAGCCCTGCATATATCTTTTGATCCAAAAATTCCACTTCTGGGATTTTACTGTATTTTCAAATATGCAAACTGATCTACACAGTCACAGCAGCACTATCTGTAAGAGCTAAAGATTAGAAATATTTCAAGCGCCCATTAACAAGGCAGTATTAAAACAAATTATAGTACTTGTGGCCACACATGGGATCATCACGCAACTATAATAAAGAATGCGGGAGGTATTTTTGAATTGTTGTGAAAGGAGCTCCAAGACATACCATTAAGTGGGAAAAAAATGAAGGTCTATAGCAGTGTATGTAATATACCACCTTCTGTGTTTAAAAAGTATAAGTCTGGGGCTTCCCCGGTGGCGCAGTGGTTGAGAGTCCGCCTGCCGATGCAGGGGACACGGGTTCATGCCCCGGTCTGGGAAGATCCCACATGCCGCGGAGCAGCTGGGCCCATGAGCCATGGCCGCTGAGCCTGCGTGTCCGGAGCCTGTGCTCCGCAACGGGAGAGGCCACAACAGTGAGAGGCCCGTGTACCGCAAAAAAAAAAAGTGTAAGTCTGTATTTGTTTTTATTATATGTGCATAAAAAAGCTCTAGAAGGATCTATAAAATACTAAGGACAGTGATGGGTGACAGGGACAGGAGAGCTTTCCAGTAAATAGTTTATGTTTTGGACTTTAACCATGTGAATGAAGCACCTGGTCATAAAATTCAACACTTAAATAAACAAAAATCAAACAGATAAAGTTGTAGCTGTGCTAGGATCACAGCTATGTGAGGTTTACATATGCTCACGGACACAGCCTGGTCTGGGAGGGAGGAGATGGGGCGGCATCCGAGTCAGAGGGAGGGTCTGTTCTTACAGTTTGGTTTGTTCAAGAAGTAAATACTCAAAAAGCGGAGTAAACTGTCCCAGCAACAGCAGAGCAGCCTCGAGGCTCTGGTTAGCCCAGAAAGTACGCACACAGGGAGTTGAGCCGGCTTCCCGCCCGCTTCTCCTCCCGTCCAGTGAAGCTGGCCTTCTGCTGGATGCCCCCACACACCCACCAGGGCCGAGCACAAAGAGAAAACTCACCGTCTTCTTCATCTTTTCCACGAAGCTGCTGTCTTTGACAGAGGAGGTCCTGAAAAATAAAAGTGTCTGCTGGGCACAGGAGGCACATGGCAGCAGCAAGGGGCATTTCCAGCTCCGCCCGCTCCACTCTGTGGTGCCCCCGCCAGCAGCCGCCTTTGGTCCAGTGCCGGGGCTGGAAGAGGCAGGACCCAGGCTCTGGGGCCTGGTAAGTCCAAATCCAGCACCTCGCAGGGCCTGGGCTGACCCACCCGGGTACATGAGTTCACGAGAACGAAGGGTCAAGCTCACTCCCCGGCCGCTCACCATCCACAGCCTATGGTCCCCACCTCAAGGCAACCAGGAGTTTCCCAAATAAGATTCTGACCGTGCTACTGCTGCGCTCTGGAACCTTCCATGGCTCCCATGACCCACAGGACCAGGGGTGCACAAGTCCCTTCAGAACCTGTCCCAGCCTCGCCTGCCACTCCCCTCCACACACCAGCCCTCCACGATGGTCCTTAGAATTCTGTCAACACCACCGTCTCCGCCCAGAGCGTCCTCACTCCAGTTCCTCACCTGACAGACCCCTGTTCCCCACCAAGGCCCCACATGAATAGCAAGTCCCTTGGGATTCCCAAGACACCCCCCCCCCAGTCCTCCCCTGCCCTGGAGCCACTTTTACTTGCTCCCCTCTCTGTGACCCTGTCACCTTCTAAAGCCCTGAACTGGACCGCCTCTCCACCTCCTAGCTCTGGCCTCCTGCCCCTCCCTCTCCACTTCTGGTCCTTTCCCTTCTCTCTGTCCTTGCCCCAGGCCTGCAGAGCCAACTAAAGCAACCCAGCGAGCCTCCCCAGGGACGCTCAGGCCTAAGACAGCAAGGTGATTTACCTCTGGACGGTAAATATTTAAGATGTTTGAAACATGGCCGGTCTGAACCAAGCGACAAATCTGAACACTAAAATACCGTTGTTTCTGTTTAAAAAGACACCATCAAGGGAATGGAAGGCAAGCCCCAGCACGGAAGAAGGTGTCTGCAATGTACACGTATCTGACTGATGACTAGGGTTGAGAATATAAGAAATCCCTACAAATCGATCAGAAAAGACACATACTGCGACAGAAACATTGTCAAAAGGCTTGAACGTTATTAGATACCGGAGAAAAGGAAGTTAAAACCACAGTGAGATCTATCATACACCCAGTAAGAATGGCTAAAACTGAAAAGACCGACAAGATCTCAAACAAGCGAGGCTGTGGAGCAATGGGAATTCCTACACGCAGCTGGGAGAGGGCGATATGGCACGGTGACTTTGGAACGCGGCTTGGCAGTACCTCCTGTGACTCTACAGCCCAGCAATTCACTCTCTGCTACACGCCCCATAGGCTGCATTCATACCCGGGGAACGAAAGACATACATTCTTTGCTCTTTCCACTGCCTCCTGTGCACAGTAGAGTGTAACAGAGTGAAGTGCCAGCATGCACGTGTGCGCGCGCGCACACACACACACACACACACACACACACACACACACACTCTCTCACCACAACAGCATGAAGCAATGTCTGTCAGGGCTACAGGCCTGGAGTCCGTGGAAAAACTTATGTAAGTGAAGGTTTTTTTTTTCGGTACGCGGGCCTCTCACTGCTGTGGCCTCTCCCGTTGCGGAGCACAGGCTCCGGACGCGCAGGCTCAGCGGCCATGGCTCACGGGCCCAGCCGCTCCACGGCATGTGGGATCTTCCTGGACTGGGGCACGAACCCGTGTCCCCTGCATCGGCAGGCGGACTCTCAACCACTGCGCCACCAGGGAAGCCCTGAAGGTTTCTTTTAAGGATGCCCCTGCAAAGCTGTTCAGACAGGTATTTTGTAAACATAAGGGTATCAGAAGTTTCATGTCTAAGCCCCCGCTGGGTTTTTCACTAGGTTAGTAGGTGCAGGACTAATGCTATTTTCAGGGTCTCAGCATTAAATAACATCACGGTCGGCAGCAGGGGAAGGTGAGGCCCGGTGCCCGGGTTGGCCACTCCAGCCTCCCTCCTCCGTCCCGAGGTCCCTTCGGTGCAACAGCCCCACAAGGGGCAGCAGGGAGGCAGCGGGGGGCTGGCCACCCAGGCTTTCCCACCCAGCAAGGGCCCAGCTGCACAGGAACCCAGAGCAGGCCATCCCCAACTCCCCATTTATCCCGGCATCCCCGGGCCGGCCCATCCCTAACCTCAGCAGGGCCAGGGCAGGAGCACGAATGAGCAGAGGCGCTCAGGCCTGGCCCCATCTTCCCACGCCCAGCTCCATCTTCCCACGCCCAGCTCCATCTTCCCACGCCCAGCTCCATCTTCCCACGCCCAGCTCCAACCTGCACTTCAAAGGGGTCTTGTGTCTAGCATCTTGGCCACATGTCCAACTTCTGCCCGCGCCCAGCCGCGAATGGCCACGTCTTCACTAACCCTCTAGCTGTGTGCAGACTGAACTACAACACAACCTACAACCTTGTCTGTCTGTCTGTCTGAGCACTAACGCGGTGTGCTCACCAAGACACACCATCAGGAAAGGAAGCAAGGCGCACGATGACGCGAATTCCACCACTGAGTAGCTTTGAATTCTGAGTCATGAGAATATACTACCCACTAAACATAAAATCAGATGTAAATCTAAACTGATGGTTAAATACCAGCAACCTAGACAAATGTTTCTGATGAAAAATCATGAGAAAAAAAGCAGGTCAAAACTAAATGCAATTTCCATTTATAGGAAACGTCTGGAATAGGCAAAACGTCTGGAATAGGCAAACCCATAGTGACGGGAGGTGGACTAGTGGTGCCAGGGGCTGGGGGGAGGGGGTGGGGAGTGACAGTGTTTCCCTTTGGGGTGATGAAAGGTTTTGAATTAGGCAGTGGTATGCCTGTATAACAGGATGACTGTACTAAAAGCCACTGAATTATACACTGTAAAATGGTGAAAGCCGTGAATTCTAAGGGGTGTGAATTTCACCTCAATTAAAAAAATGAAAACAAAGTAAATGCATTCAGTTGACACCTAAAAGGGGCCAGGTTTGAGTTTTGGAATATTCACTTATATGGAACTCTTCTTCGTCAATTTCTTGACCGTTGCCAGTTCTCCACGTGTGGACGGGCCACAGCAGATGCTCCAGGAGAAATTCAGATGACGCAAAGCCAAGCGAGAAACAAGCCAGCAAGGTAACCAATGCATCTTCCCTCACAATTGCCCTCTTCTGGGAAAAGCAGAATCTGTGTCCTTAGAAGTGGAATGCACATGATTAGTTGTTCATAGAAAAGTGGCCTGAAGAGAAACACACCAGCATCTTAAGACAGAGGACACGGGAGTGTAAGGATAACGGGTGAGAGGGTTTCCCTAATTTTCCAAATTCTTGTTTTCTGTTACTTTTATAATTAAAAATACATTTTATATTCAAATACACATTCAGACGTCTGAAGACAGGGGAGAGGTTGAACAGCTTAGTGCCTTGTGACACACGCTGCTCTGTACCGAACAGCACAGACCATCACCTGATGTTCTTGTCAAATGGGAAAGGCAGGCTACAAAGTAACACAGGTGACACAATCCCATTTTTGTGTAAAAGCAAGGTACAGAAGGGTAGGTGCTGACGTGTTAAGAGCTGTTCTGTCCTCAGGTTGAGCAATTATGAGTTTTTTGTTTCTTTTTCTTGCTAATTTCTATTCCCAACTCCTCCACTCTTTTCTTTCCTACAATGAAAATGTAAGGCTTTTGTACTAAGAAGATACAAATTACTTGCTATTTTAAGAAACGCTGTGCCAGTGGATATAGATGGGTTAATTTTGAAGGCTCTGGTGAGGATGACTAGAAGAGCTACACCCTGGGTAGAAACCCACATCAGAGAAGCTATTCTAAGTAAGAGAAAGGGGCCCACCAGTTCAGAATCCACCCCCCTCCACCTTCCAAATGCTCTGGCCACAGTGACCAGCCCGCCGCTCCCTGGTTCCATTGTGCCCTTGGACCCACCACGCCGTGGCCTAGAGTGTCCTTCTTCTAACCCTTTGCCACCGACCCCTGCTTATCCCTGAAGACACTCGGCCTAAGCTCCTCTCCAGAGCACCTTTCCCTGCCGCTCAGACATAAGGTTGTTTGTCACCGTCTTCAGTACGTCTTCAGGAACTCCATCCAGGCGCTTGTCTCAGCGTATTCTCATTGCTCAACTTGAGGCCTGGGTTTCACAATCTGGGGGGAGCTATCTGTGTAACTCTTTGCAATCAGCACGGTGCCCAGCACTGAGCACACGACGTTTTATGGGCTTCTCGGGCGGTCAGTCTGAGTCTCTGCCCAACAGAAGGTTGGCTGAGGCGGCCTGGAGGCCTTTGGAGGCTCCCCTGTCCACCTGAGAGGGTCTGACGTCAGTAGAAAAGCTCTCTTTTCTCAAAGGGCAGAGGTTTCCTCAGAAGCTACATCTGAGCAGATTTGGGGCCTTGCTGAAGAAAGGGACCAGAGGGACCTGCACCACCCAGGGAGCGGCCGGTTGCCCTTTCTCCATCTCCGGGTGACGTGTGCACTGGGCGGTGCCGAGGGCATGAGACTAAATGAGGCAGCCTCCACCTTCCAAGGGTCCATCGCCAGGCTGGAGAAAGAGCCCGGGAGAATCACGGAGGAAGGGGAGGGGCCACACACCAGGAGCAGAGACTTGGGTTCAAATTCTGGTTCTGCCACCAAATGGGCCTGTGACTGGACAAGTTGGGCCTCTTGAGGCCTCAGGTTCCTCTATGGAAAACACTGCATCTCGGTGTCTGCAGTCACCCCATGGTCGCACTCAGCACCTGGAACTTGTTTAGCTCTCGAGGATACGGAGGGCAGAAGAAAGCTGTCTGGGTCACTCTGTGATTTCAACAGGGTGAGGTGTGCGAAGACCAAATGGACGGAGTGGACACCATGCCACGGGGTTTCTGAGGGAGCAGGCACTGCGGCCGAAGAACCCAGGAAAGGCCTTGCGGAAGAGCTGGGCTCTATTCTCAGAGAGGAAAACGGCTCCCAGGAGGGAAAGCCGTGGCAGCCGGCAGCTGAGGGGCTGCTGGATGAGACCCAAGCAGCGGGTGGGAGCTGAGCTCTGGGGAGGAGGTCTGGGGGGCGCCCACGCAGCTGCACGGGGCGGACGATCCAGGCCGGCAGCAAGGGCGGGGGGGGGCCCTCCACGCAGGTCTCACTGGGGGTGTCAGAGGGCGGGCAGGAGGTGCTAGGGCCCCCCGCCCCCAGGGGAAGGGTGTTCCTGAGAAGGGCATGCACTTCTGAAGGCAGCACTGGTCCCGTCATTAGCTTCGGCCCACGGGGAAAAGGAGGATCACGCCCACAGCCCCATGAGGGAAAAGGGAAACCCGTGGAGGCAGGGAAAGACACTGTCCGTGCCTCTAGTCACTGCCCGGCGCGGAGCAGCTCCCCACGTTCCCACCGGTTACACCAGGCGGGTTCTGCCGCTGCCCACCGCGACGCCCGGCTGCCGGGCCCCGAGCAGGTCCACACCTGGGCGCCCTCGGCTGGCTTCACCCCTCCTGACAGCTTCATGCCGGGATCTGCACTCGGAACCCCATCTTTCACAGGCCGAGGAGTGGGTGATGGGGGCCCTTCTGGTTTCCGGTCTAAACCCCTTCCTCTGGAAGCAGAGAAATGCAGCCTGCAAACCAGGACCGAAGGAGGCAGGGTGGCCGTGCCTGGGTGAGCCCCCTGGGACTGCCCCCGAGTCTGCGGTCAACTCTACACAGCGCCCTCCTCGTGCCTCCAGGCATCCCTGCCCGGGGAAGAAGTTCCATCCACACTGAGTAGGGGTGCCCGAGGGCATCCACACCATCTGCCCGGACACTGTCTGGAACTGACCTTCTCAGGATGGGCTCGTCCTGCAGAGATGAGTACGCGCACCCCATGGTTTCTTACTCTCAACTCTGGACTGAAGGGAAAAGGAAGCTTGCTGCTCTCCTGGAAACGGACGGGGAGCCAGCAGCTAGCGAGTCGGGCTCTGTCCATTCTCTACCAGTGCTGGCAGCGGGCAGACTGGCCCGCAGACACTGAACATCCTCCCGGACACCCTGGTCCTCTCGGAAGCCCTGCTGAGCCCCTGCCTGCCTCGGTCCCCGCAGCCTGGGAGAGCTGCTGCGTCTGGCAGCTCCAGCAGGGAGGAACCAGGACTCTGGGCTGGAACCTCCCGTGAGCCCCTGCGTCTGGCACACACCCCTCCTCCTTCTGTATGGACCGAGGGAAGGAGGAAACCTCTCCAACCCCGGCTCGGGTCTCCTTGGTAACTGTTTATATCAGAGCCCTTTCTCCCCACATCCTCCCCCTTTCCCATTAAAAAAAAAAAAAAAAAAAAAAGTGAGTCGTGCAGGCGGAACAAAGCTCCTCTGGACATTGGAAGGCGGTGGTGCAGGTTGCTATGGCAGGGCCATTTCCCCATAGAGGGAGCGCGGCGAGCCTGCTGCCGGGGCGCCTCAGGATCATATTAAGTTAGACCTGGTTCCCACCTCCCTCCCTACAGAAGAACTGTGTGTAACAGAGCCTACGATGCTGGGTCCAGTCACCTGGGGGCAGAGCGCGCTGTGGAACCAGCACATCTCGGCCTCCTGTAGACCAGCAAGGTGGGCACCGCATTCGCTGCTGAGACGTTTGCAAGTGAGGAGCCCCCTTCGAAGGCGTCCAAGTACAAACGGCCCATCAGGAGAGGCCGCAGCCGACCCAGGCGCGGAGCCCAGAGACCACGACGCTCCAGCATGGAGCACAAGTGGTTCCAATTAGGGCTCTCGGCTCCCAAACTGGGAGCAGGCGTGTCTCTGGTTCAGGCTTTGGAAGTCAACTGCAGCCCGCCGGGTGGGGAAGCGAGAGGGAGGCTGGACAAAAGCACTGAGTCACTTGGACAGAGATGAACCACGATGGCCCAGCACGATTCATTTTGTTTCCAGTCCCAGGCAGGGCTCGTAAGGGTTACTCTGAAATTTAAATTTTCTGCAGAGCGGAACTGACTTCTGAGACATCCCCCTGCCCTTGGCGACACACAGGCCAGCTGCTTTTGAACGGCTCCCTTCCAGAGCCTAGCGTGTGGCAACAAGTTCTCTGGTCCCCAGCGCAGCACAACAGGAGAGGGGACGAGAGCTGAGCAGGCGGCTGGACCGGGGCAGAGCCAGCCCGGAGCCTCGTGGCAGAAAGCTAATGGTTTGGAAGAGCTGCCTTTGGTGAAGACAAAGTGGTTCGCTGGAGCTTAAACAAAAAACCGCAGCTCTCTCCACGGACAGGGCCAGGAACGGGGACCAGTGCCAATGGAAGGCAGTGAGGACAGGTGGGAGCTTGAAGCAGGTGTGAGGCCACTGGTCAAAGACAAAAAAGGGAACAGGAACTAGGACTAACTGAGTACCTCCTGTATACTTTTCATTTTACTTCATTTAATTGTCCCCACCCTGTGAAGTGGCAAAGGATTCTACCCTATTTGACAGCGGAGGGGAGTGAGGCTCAGGGCTGAAGCAGCAACTCCAAGCCTGTGAAAGCCCAGGGCCCCCGCGGCTTCGCATCTGCTCCCACTGTGCGGAGCAAGGCTGCACCTCCCCTGGCCACCTCATCAGTCGGGATGCAGGACACAGCAGCCCCGTTCACACTTCACTGCCCTTCCCAGGGAGCCTCCTCCCTGTCACTTAGGGTGCTCCAAGGCTCGAGGGGGCTGCTGTTCCCCTGGTGGAACCCCTACCCACACAGCCTTCAACACGTATTCACCACCGTGCCTGTCGGGACTCCACAACGTGCCGTGGCCCGGGTGGCCTGCCCTCTCTTGGGCCAGTTGGGTGCCAGGTAGGGCTAGTGCTACTGTGCAGAGACCGAGGCCCAAGAAACTGCTCAGGGTCACCCAGCCTGTCCAGGACAGAGGAAAAGCCACAGCCTCTGACACTGGGATGACGTGGCTCTAGTCACAGACAAAGTGGCCCTGAAAGGAGAGTGGGGTGGGAGGGGCGGTGACGACAGGGCCGGGGCGGGGGGCTAGCAGGAGTGGCGGCAACGGCATGGGGAGTGAAGTCCTGCCCTGGGGCTTATTCCTTCTCAGCCCTGGGTAAGTTACTCACCTCCCCCCGAATCGGCTTTGCCTCTTGTAAAACAGGGATGCAAGAATTAAAGTGTTAGAAAGCCCCAGCACACATCCTCTCTCTGGGCCACTGGCACGGCTGCTCTCCATGCCCTGCCTGTCGCCTGTACCGCGGGCCCTGGTCAGCACCAACGCCTCCCGACGACCTTCCTCCAATCCACTCCAAACTGCATTCAGGAATGGCTGGTCTCAGGGCTGCCCTGGCACCAGCCCTCCCGTCGGCTCCCCACGAGGGTCAGATAAAACCCCAAGGCCCTGCAGATCCATCCTCTGGCCTCTCAGTTCCCTTCATGACCCCTGACTCCCTTGGCGACTTACACCCAGGCTCTACCAAGACGCGCCCTTCCCAGAGCAGGCCCTGCTTTCCTTGCCCTGGGCTTCTGCACACGCAGCCCTGGCCCAGCTTCCTACTCAGCCTCCCAGACTCAGCTCGGGGGGCACCTCCATCCTGACATAGCCCCCTCCCCGGTGGCGCCCTGGGCTGTTCGAGCATCGTCACTGTACCATCCTCACGCGCCCCAACTGCATGTGAGCCCCCGAGGATGCCGCATGTCCCTGTGCCCTGGTGTCTGGCCCAGAGATGGAGCCGCCAGCACCGAGTGCCCTGGTGATGCCCAGAGAGGTCAGAAGGTCCGATGACACTCGGCTCTGCATCACCTTCCCAGACAGGCCACGGTCAAGATTTCGGGCACTGGCTAGAACAGCAAAACTACCCCAGTCTCATCAAGGGACAGGAGAGGTCCCTTGGTGGTCAGGTGGCATCAGAAAACCCACGCCTGTGCTTGCAGGGCGGCGTGAATGTCCTGAGCCCACAGCCTCACCGTTTCCACGGATGAAGGACACTTCGGGCACTGTCCACCCTCCACGGCCACAGGGGCCTTTCCTTGCGCTCTTCTCTCTGTAAAACCCATTGATGTTTCTATCGTTGTGCTCGGCAGAGCCAAGGACCCATCTCTAGAAAGAGTGGCCCTGAGCTGGGTGTGGAAAAAGGAGATAAAGATGGATAGAGATGATGCAGGTAGCCTTGACTCCTGGCTTTCCCGGCCTTTCTGGCAAGAGCAGGCCGTCAAACGAAGGTCACGGAGGAAAATGAGCTCTTTTGTGGCTTCTCAGAAGCAACCCCCAGTGGGATGCAGGCAGCAAAATTCTAGACTGTGGGAAACTTTGGGAAACAAATGATCTGGGTTCTTCAATGAAAATGCCGCAAGGGAATCACAGGGATGGAAGGAAGCCCACGGACTGAGAGAGACCTGACATTATGTTAAGGGGAAGCAGCCTGGCACCAGAGGCTGTGATGACATAACCCCGTATGCATGACAGTCTGGAAAAGGCAAAACTACAGGGACAAAAATCAGATTGGTGGTTGCCAGAGGTGGGGCTGGGGGGTGGCGACTGCAATGGGACCTGGGCAGTGGGGGGGGGGGGGCGCTTTCTGGGGTGTGGAGTGTCCTGTATCTTGACTGCAACACTGGTTACACAACTGCACACACCTGTCAGGACGCATCAAACTGTACACTTTAAAAAGGTGACTTTTACTGCATGTAAATTACACCTCAATAGACCTGACCTCCGAAAGAGAGACTTAAAAGATTCGGTAGTCAATTGCAATGTGTGGGTTTCGATCCTGAATTAAAAAAAAAAAAAGGTTAAAAAAAATTGATCAGTCACTCAGGGAGCTACGAACAATGCCGGCTGAGTATCCAATGATACTGAGACATACTGTGAACTTACAGGGGTGGGAGGACAGCTCTGTGTTAGGTTTAAAAAGGGGAGTCTCTGCATTTGAGAGGACTGAAATATTCTCATAGTTCATATTTCCACATAATTTCATAGGAAATATTTCCAATTTCCTATGAAATCATGATTTCTTTATTCATAATTCATATGAATTATAGGATTAATTATGAAATTATATGCTTGCTTTAAGATAATCCAGCAACAGTGGGGAAGGGGAAGGAAGCAAGACTGGCCAGGAGCGGACAGTTGTTGAAACTGGGTGACAGGTGCAGGAGTTCCCCCTCCTATGCTCCAGCTTTGGTGTTTGCTTGCAGTGTTCCATAATAAAAAGCTTTGTTTTTCTTTAAAGCACTCAGGCGCTGCAAGTGCAGCAGACTGCAGGGGGGTGGGGGGCTGTGAGCAGAGCCGAGGAGGACAGCTAGGGCTGGCTGGGGGGCACAGGCTGTGGTGCAGGCCCCATCTAGAAGGGTGGCCCCGCTCAGCCTCAGTCCCTGCTGGCAAGTGTCACGGTGGGCTCTGTGGGGTCAGGGCCTCTATTTTGTTTTTTTCCCCCAAAAGAAGCTATAAGTGACTTTTATGTGGAATTGCCAGGGTTTTCAATGTTCTAATTTAAAAATTAAAAAAATTTTAACATAAGCCACACCCAGATGTGAGCTAGTTTGCCTTAGAGGCAGACACACGTGCTGGTTTAGCATTTACTAATTCAACGGACTTTCTCTGAGTATCTGCACTCCGACAGGCCCTGCGCAGAGCCAGGGACCCAGACAGGAATGGGATGCTCCCTCTGCATTACGGGAGACAGAAATAGAAACAAATTCCCACCCAGCCAGAAGGGTGTTGCATTACAGGCACGAACAATGCGCCTCGGGCCACAGAGAGGCTCCCTGAGCTTCAGACTCCTCTGGGAGCCACCATCCCCCCCGGGCTCCCTTCCATCAGGAGCTGCCCTGGCCCCGGTGCTCTGCCCAGAGGTACAAGCTGAGCAAAGCCTGAGGGGCCAGTGGGAGGAGAGATGAAAGAGCGACTTTTAAAATGATTATGATTAAGAGAATGCGCTGCTGTAACTGCTCCTCTTTAACCAGTGTTTAATTGCTATTATAAACCATTCAAAAGACCTCCCCGGGGGATAAAATCATGTTCACTGATTAGAAGGCTCAATACTGGAAGATGCCAATTAATTTATAGATTCCACCCAATCTCAACTAAAATCCCAGAAGGTTTTTTTGTTTGTTTTGGTGGACTTTGACAAGCTGATTCTAAAAGGTATATGGAAATGCCCAGGGCCCAAAAAAAGCCAAGAGAATCTTACAAGAGAAGAACAAAGCTGGAGGACCTAGACTACCAGTGACCAAGTCAAGAGTTGCTGTAAAATCACAGAAAGCAGAACATGTGGTGTTGGCGGAAGGACGGAAAACAGATCAACAGAACAAGCAGTCTAGAAATCAACCCCCAGCTATACAGGCACCTGATTTATATCTTCAGGGATGCTTCAGTGCAGTGAGAAAAGAATAACCCTTTTCAATAAATGGTGCTGGGTCAAGTGGATGGATAACCACAGGAAAAAATGGTTTTCGAAGCGCCTTGACAATTTGCTGATACCAAAATCAATTTCAGCTGGATGGCAGATCTAAGGATAAGAACTATAAGAGTGAAGCTGCTAGAAGAAAATACAAAAGAAAAGCTTCATGACCACAAGATAACAGTTCTTAAACTGAACACCAGAGCATTAACCATAAAGGTGAAGGCCAACCAAAAGGCTGACAAACTGGGCCAGTTTAAGGCAACAACTTCTGATCACAAAAAGACACTATAAAGAGAGTAAAAAGGCAACTATACAGAAAGATATTGACAATACATAGATATCTAACAGGGGACTCAGATCTAGAATATATAAAGAACTGTAACAAATCAACAAGAAGGCCAATAGCCCGACAGGAAAAAAATGGGCCAAGTCACAGAAGATACCTCAGTGGCCAATAAACATATGAAAAGGTCACTGGACATAAGAGAAATGCAGTTAAAACAATTACCACCATATGCCCATTAGAATGGCTAAAATTTTATTTCATTTCATTTTAATAAAAAAAAATTTTTTTGTCTGCACTGCATGGCTTGTGCGATCTTAGTTCCCTGACCAGGGATCAAACCTGGGCCCCTGACAGTGAAAGCATGGGGTCCTAAGCACTGGACCACCAGGGAATTCCCTAGAATGGCTAAAATTTTTTAATTGACAAAAATAAGTGTTGGTGAGGATGGGCAGCAACTGAAACCCCACATGCTGGGGGTGGGACTGGATGCTGGAAAACTGGCTGTATCTAACAGAGCTGCACATGAGCCTTCCCTCTGACCCCCAACTCCACATCCAACACATACCCAACAGAGCTACGTCCACATGGGAACCACATCCACATGGGAACCACATCCACATGTACTAGGATGTTCCCTGCAGGACTGCTGGTAACAGTGCCCTAGGCTGGAAGCAATCTAAAGGGCCATCATGATGGGAATGAATAAATTACAGTTTATTCCCACAACAGAACATTATGCAACAATGAGAACGAGAGAACTACGACTACACACGACATGGAGAAATCTCAGAAAGAATGGCCAAATACTACATATCCCGGGACACAGACAACACTCGTCTATGTCACGAGGAGTCAGGAGAGTGGGTGACCTGGGGGTGGTGGGATTGGAGGGGGAAGAGGGGTCCTTTCTTACATGATTCTATCCGTTTTGTGACAAATAAACTGTGTGCTTATGATCTGTAAACTTTTATGTCTGCCTGTTATGTACTTCAGTACTTCAGTAAATAGTTTATGAAAAAAACCCAGGAGGCCTTCCAGAACTGACCTCCCTCTAAGCCCTCCCTGGGCTCCTGAGGTTCTGAAGCCAAATCCGGCCTGGTGGTGAGGGCCCCAGAGGCCAGCGTGCCTGGGAGATTCACTTGTGAACACAGGGACTCCTGAATCCCCTGCACCTGTAAGTCCAGGGTCAGGGGGCTGCAGGTGTGTGTCCTATGCTTGCTGCTCAGACACAATTGTTCCCGTTGGCTTGGTTTTTAAAAAACATCCATGCCCCAAGGTTTGGACTCATCATCCCAGGTGGTGAAGGCCTGAAAAGGCCTTAAAAGACCAACTAGAAGCCACTGGGGGTTGTGGTGAGAACTCCTGATACAACCCTGGGCGCGTACTGTCCCCACACTAATCACCCTCCACTGACTTGCTGGGGTAAGGGAGGCACCATGCCATGGCCAAAACCACCTGTGTTCACTGAAAGTACAAGTGGGCAGGGACAACAGTGCGGGATTTCTAGCAGGAGGTGGCGGCCACCATCTAGCTGGTGGCCCAGATGTATCAGCTAAGTGACCACTCTGAGTCTCAGTTTTCTCATCTTTGAAATAGGGATATTAACTACCTCTTAAGAGATGGAAGGCAGCATGGCAACGCAGGGAAAACAGGGGGTGTGGAGTTTGTAGATCTGGGTTGAAAAGGCAGCTCTGCTACTTGTGAGTTAGGTGGCCTCGGGCAAACTCCTCAATCACTAGTGCCTCAGTTTCCTCCTCTGCAAAATGGGGTAATAATGGTGTTCTTGGAGGGCTCCTGTAAGACTGGATATGGTATTAATAATAAGAATAGGTACTTCCCTGGTGGTGCAGTGGTTAAGAATCCACCTGCCAATGCAGGGGACACGGGTTCGATCCCTGGTCCGGGAAGATCCCACGTGCCGTGGAGCAGCTAAGCTCGTGAGCCACAACTACTGAGCCCACGTGCCACAACTACTGAAGCCTGCATGCCCTAGAGCCTGTACTCTGCAGCAAGAGAAGCCACCGCAATGAGAAGCCCACGCACCATAAAATACATACCATTGGAGGGCTCCAGGACCTGGGCAAAGAGCTCTACGACAGCTTATGCCGTTTAATTTTTACAACCCTACAAGGTAAGTTCTATTATCATCTCCAATTTACAGTTGAGGACACTTCAAAAGATACAGTTGAGACTTCAAAAGATTAATGTCATATTAAGGGCAAATGTCATATGGCTAATACATGGTAGAGTCAGGACTCAAACCTTCACTACCCAGTGTCAGGGCCTAGAACCTAACCACTGCACTATGACAGTTTCCCTGTACAGTGTACACGTAGAACCCCTGGCCATGGGGTATTCAACATGATATAATAAGGGATGAGAAGCGGATTTAAACATACAGGGTTAAAATTTTAGGATTATGAAGAGGGAAATATTGCTTCAGCATCCTGGCAAGGAGAAACAATTAGCATCCACAAGATACAAGTCCAGGAGTTCTGCTTCAAGTCCATCTTGCAAGGCCAGAGATCTTGGGGACGGGGAGGCTGGCGGCCCCATGCTCTCCTGCGGCTCAACCTCGCTTGGGGATGGGGGTGGGGACACACCTCCATCCCACAGACAAGGAAACGCAGGGCTACTGTAAACTGGGCCCTGGACGCTGGCCCCCTTATCCCGAGTGCCATATCTTCAGCAAAACTACTTTGCCACACCAGAAATGGACCTGTCCAGCCCCGAGGGAACAGGCTGGACCCTGCTCACCTGCCCAGCCTCCCAGCTTCCCTCTGGCCCTCTGCTGACAAAGTCCTCGAAGCCTCGGGGTGTGGCCCTCCTCCAGCAGCACACCTTCCCGATCCCTCCAAGGGGAAATTCCTTCTTGGAGTCCCCAGAGCCAGTGTGTCCCGGCTGCCTGGCCCTCCATCATGAGCGATGAGGCCATCCCCCCGCACCGAGTGGGCACTGCTGTCACAGAGGCCCTGATTAGATCATGCACGCGAAAGCAGTTCACAAACCATTTTTCAAAAGTATCTTTCAATGTCCTGACTTCTCAGCCTCTTTAATGTAAAGGCCACCTTTGCATACTTGTAGCGCCCAGCGTAGTGCTTGGTACGAGATACTTTGTGACACAAAGGCTAAGCAGCTGCCTTGCGGCAGGACCAGGGCTAGGTGACATCATAACCGTCACCCACAAGAGCCTTCATTTAGGGTTACTGACCTCCGGGGAGGGGAGAGGGCCTGGAGGCTGAATTAATCCCCAATGGTCAATGATTTAATCAATTATGCCTACATAACAAAACCTTCATAAAACCCCAAAAGGATGGGATTTGGAGAGTTTCGGGGTTGCCGAACACATGGAGGTGCTGGCACCCCAGAGGGGGCATGGAAGCTCTGTGCCCCTTCCCCACACCTTGCCCTACGCTGATGACCTTTAATGCCCTGAGCCTCAGGTTACCTGTCTGTGCAAGGTGCCTTCTACTCAGAATGGTTCCTGTGAAGCCTGAATAAGAAACAGGTATCAAAGGACCCTGAACACTGTGAAATGCAGTGTAAACATAAGGGATTATGAAGGTGGCTCCAAAGCAGAGTCCATCAATAAGGCAAAACCCAAGACGCAGCCCAACATGATACGAGAGACCCTGCAGCTCTCAGCCGGCTCGCTCCTGCCCAGGCACTGCTGGGATGGCAGAGATGTGCTCTAGAGGGATCCTGAGCGAGTCACTTACGTGGTCTGAATTCTGGTGAACTCGGGGACTTCGTCTTTCTTCTTCCTGAAGAGGAACCAGTATGTCAGGAGACCCACAATGAGGGAAAACATGATCATGTCCATCGTGCTGAAAAGGGACACTTCTTCAGCCACCGTGTCAGATGCGGTGGCGCCAGCCTCCACACTGGAGTCTCCCATGTTGATCGAGAAACTGTTGGGAGACAGAACGACAGACGTCAGCAGGGTCCATCTGAGGCCTGCTGGGAAGCCCCCCGAAGGCTTTGGTCTGGGGCTCACGCCCCAAGGGCTGCAGCAACTAGCACAGCCTTGGGGCAGCAGCTGCAGCCTTGGACCAGGACTAAGAGAGCACGTGGCCTGCACGGTGCCTGCACAGCCCTGGGCACACCTGGGTGCAGCCTACGGCTAGAACTAGGACTGGGTCCCCTGCGAACACAGAGAACGGAAGCCACAGCCTCCCTGTACCAGCATTCTCCGGCCCCACAAGGACACAGCAGAGGCACTGCTTCCACACGACAGAGGGGCCGCTTCACAGCAAACCCTTTCCCCAGCTGTGTGGCAGGCCTGGGATGCCCCCAACCCTGCACATTCCAAAGGTCTTCAGGACTGGCCCTTGGATGGCTCCAAGGAAATCACCCCTGAGGCCACGGAATGTGCCGCCTGATAAGGTGTCTCCATATACTGAGACCTTGGGTCATGCACGTAGCTTATGCTAATGATGTGATTTAGGGGAGCACCTGGGGCTCTGAGTCACATCACACTGGTGTCGCCTCTGGGGTGCTGGAGACCGAGGAGGTAAGCTTAGGCACTGGGGCACCCGATGCCTCCAAGACTGACCCCCAGTAAAAAACCTGGACACCAAGGCTCAAGTGGGCTTCCACACGAGGCTGCTGGGAGAATCAAGCACCGTCGCGTGACTCCACGGGCAGAGGACAACTGGAAGCTTCTGCCTGGCTCCTGCTAGACTCTGTCCTATGGAGTCTTTCTTTTGCTGATTTCAGTCTGTTTCCCTCTGCCGTAATAAACCGTGACTGAGAGTAAAACAGCTTTTCTGAGTTCTGCAAGTCCTGGTGAATCACTGAGCCAGGGGGTGGTCTTTGGGACCCCAGCACACCAACCTACTTAGCTCCCTTGAAGGGTGCTCAACTGGTCCTTCCACCACTGAAACCTGGCGGGTATGTAGATATGAGTCAACAAAGACCCGAGGTGAGAGGACCTAAAACCCCAGCAGCGCATTTCTGCCTCTTATCACCGAGGCTGGGCTCGGCTCTGGAGTCGGCATTGTGCCCTGTCACCGAGTGGGTGGCTCTCACTGTAACCAGGCTCCAGACTCGGTCAGGAATGCCTTAGTCACAGCTCTGCAGCTCGGGCAATGGGAGATTACTTCACATCTGACTTCCCTTAGCTGTCACTGCCTCCAGGAAGCCACAGGGTGGGCCCTGCAGCAGAGCACCCTGTCATCCGAGGGCTGGGCATCAGTCCTGCTGACCTGTGCAACCTGCCAGGAACAGGCCATTCAGGACGGCCCTCAAGCCTGGCTCTTGGCTTCGTTATTAATCTGAGGGGCTTTCCTCATGCTGAGTTCCTGAGTCATGTCAGCTTACACCCTTTTGCGATATCTGATGTTAAAGGACAATCTTAATTCTAGTGCCCAGAGAGTACTGTCTATATTTAAGCATTAACTTATAAACACACTGAATATTTATTCAATGTTAGTCACATCTTTCTATCCAACCCTGGCGGTGGCACTGTCATCTGGCCCACAAGCCTACTGCCATGGAGAAGCAGAGGGGAGGGGACCTGTCCCACATGATCTCAGAGCCCGCCTGGAAGCCTGGGGGTTCCGGGCGGGGCTGATGTGCTGACTCCGGAGAGCCCCCAGCTGGTGCCCCTCACATCGCAGCAACGACCGCCAGCTCCCTGTCCGGCCACCTTTCTGATTCAGGCCGCCCGGCCCCCTTACTTTACCGAGGGGTGACTGATGCCCACCAAACGAAATGACTGTTTCTTGACACGCGCGCAGTCGACCACAGCAATCAGAAGAGAAAGCGCAGCCCTGGAGCAGGCGTCTAAGGCGACGGCGCGCAGAGCAAGGGGAGCTGCCTGGCGGCCTTCCCACACACCCGACCCTGCGAGAGGTGCCTAACGGGCTGTTCTCCACACAGTAGCCAGAGGGAGGCTTTGAAAAAGTAAGTCAGACTCTGTCACCTCCCTAATCAAAACCCTCAAATGACTTCATATCATACTCAGCACAAAATCTAACGTCCTTAACGTGGTCGATTAGTCCCACGCGATCTCGCCCCTGGGTACCACTCCCACCCCGATTCTTACTGCTCTCCCCTTTCCTCACACTTCACAGTCACGCTGGCCTCCTTACTACTCCTCAAGCCTCCGGGACTGCTCATGCCCCAGGGCCTTTGCACATGTTAATACGGCTACCTGGACTCTCTTCCAGTTACCTGCAGGGTTCTCTCCCTTGCTTCATTCAGGTCTCTGCTCAGAGGTCACCATCTCAGAGAGACCTGGCCTCGCTATAGTATCTTGTCATTCTCCCTGCCCTTCCCCACTCATAGCCCTGATCACTACCTGACATTATATTATACGTTTTCCCCACTGGCCATCTCCCTGACTACAGGGTCAACCCACAAGGGCAGATAATGAGCATCAGGTACAGCAACTGAATAGAACTGTTCAATGAATGAGCATCAGATTCTAGAGTAGCTGGGCTGGCAAAGCGTGGCATACAATTATGGAGCGGTTTTAGATTCTGGAAAGCACAACACAGACATGTGATTACAATGCAGTTTGTGAGGCTATGTTCACTCTTCTCCCCTCTCCCTCTGTCTCGAACAGCTGACTTGCTGCTTCCTTCAGAATCCCAGGCCTTTCCATTTGAGCTCAGAATCAGGACACCACGAATTCCTGCCCCACTGCAGAGATGACCAGGCGCTGCGCACAGGCAATGTGACTGACCCCCTGCAGCAGGCCCTCACCAGCATGCTGGACACGCCAGCACTCAGACCTGAGGTCTCCACAGACCTGAGAATGTCCCCAGCAGCTTTAACTCTGAGGTCAGACAGACAAAAGCTGAAGAAGGGCAGTGGAAAGGACCCTGGAGAACATCTGATCTACAACCGGGAGTCGGAGGGTCCAACGGGTAAGCAGCTCACCCAAGCGGCAAACTAGAAAGGAGCGCCAGCTTCCCAGGGGAGGGCTGTGCTCACTACCCATTTAAGTGGGGAGACTGAGTGGACACGTGTATCTGTGTCAGAGGCACCTCTGTATCTGGCACATGGTGGGAAGGAAGGATTGGCAGGCTGGCAAGAAGGAAGTCAACCTGGGAGGAAAAACCTTCACCCTATGCTTCCCACTAGGATCGGAGCAGCGTGCATGGGGGCTGAAGCCGAGAGCAAGCTGTTAAACCATCATCGTCACGTTGAAGTGCACACAAACACGCCTACCCATCTCTCCAGCCGGCGTCACTGCATCCCTGCCCCAGGGCCTTTACATGTGCCTGGCATGCTCCCCCTCTACTTGCTTCCTATTCAGTCTTCAGACCTCGGCTCAACCGTCACTTCCGGGCGTCACACTTTCCTGGCACAGCGCTTGGCACATAATCTAGTGCTCCGTAACTCCCCGTGGAATGAATGAAGGGAGTCAGTGAATTCACTACAACACACAGAATGTAAAATTTGCATGAACCACTATGTGAAGCCTGCAGATTGAAAAGAACTTCGGGACTGGGAGTGTGCCTGTGCGGCAATCCTCCAGGACACAGATTCCCAAACTTTCTCAGCTCATGGAATCCCTGACATTTCAGCGAAATTTTCATGGTATCCCTAGGCCAAGAGAAATACCTAATCGTTCCATTTAGGAGTAGTTAGATCCAAACAACCCCTGAAAACCCAGCTTTGCAAAGACACAAAGTATCAAAAGGAATGTAGAAGATCAAAGGAATGTATACGATCCCACATTGATACTGAGAATCACCCCAAGCTGCACCAACGGGGACAGACGTGGACTCTCCCCGAGCACCTCTGGGCGCCGGCTGTGGTGCCTTGAGGCACCTCGGTACAGTCTGGGAAACAAGACTCTGTGACATAAAATCACTCTCTTCTGCTGTGTGAAATATTCTGATGGGAAAATTTTGACCACCCTGCTTGGTGAGTATCCCTCCATTTCAGGTGTGGTAGGGTGACCATGAGACAGTCTGAGGTCCCCACAGGCCCTCCCAGGAGCCTCTGGGAGCCCTGTGTGATCCTTCTGCCCATTAATCATCCATTCTTTTACACTTAGTGGAAAGGAGGAACGCCAAACACTACAGAGCTCATGGGGCCCAAAGCAGCATTTGTCAGCAACAGAAAACAAACCAACCAACCAACCCAAAAGGGCCGTGAGCAAGTAGAGTACGTTCTTAACTAGACCAGGCTCTTGCCACAGCTCTGCCTCCAGCTGTGCAAATCCCTTACTTGGCAGTAGGCGTTCATGTCCTCATCTGTAAGGTTAGGCACAGAAAAAGGGGGTACATCAAAAGACTAGCCAAGTAGGTCTCGCCCACCCCAAACAGAGCAGGTCTGATTCGATCTTTTATTACAAAGTAGGTCTGTACGTAGGTTTTCACTTTTATCATAAAGACAATGTACATTTGGAAATGGGCATAGATAGACAGATACATAAGATAGGTAGAGAGACAGGGGCTATTCTTCCTGAATCTCACTGATTAGCCAGTTCCCACTGATGCTGAAGGTCAAAGGCAGCCACTCCAGTCCCCAGGCAGCCCGACACCCTGCAGAGCAGGGCGGACAAACTGCTGGTCGCCCAGGCCAAGAGCATGATGGGAGCTTTGCCAGCTTCTGAAAGGGCAAATGAGGCAAGAACAGAAGGGCTCTTTCTCCATCGGACTGTTTACAACACTGGGGCGTAAAATCATCCTCCAGGAAGTATTTGTGGCTTTGCCTTCGCTGTACGTAACTTCTGGTCAGTAAATGACTGATCAACCAAGCTGGCACTGACGTCACAGTGAGCCGGCCATGGATGCAGCAACAGGAGGGAAGGAAGCCAGCGAGTAAGTCAGTCGGCCCCTTTAGCAAGCACAGAGCCCAGGCGAACAGGCAGCCCAGACCCCCCAGCTGCAGTGGGAGCAGGGCCTGCTCAGTCACAAAACTCGTCCATGGTTCAGTGGCTTTAAGACAGGGGAAACTCCTCAGGGAAACCAAGCCTGCTTTTGCCTAACAGCTCACCCTCCAGGGCCTGAGAGATACTCAGGGGAAAGTGCCTCCCCAAGGCAGCCTGCTGAAAACACTGCAGCTGGCACACATTCCCCTCAAGCTACAGTGTCCACCTCGCCAATCACCTGAACCGAGACAAGGCAGTGCGGCTTTCTTTGAGTTTATCCTGTTTAGAAGTCACTCAGCTTCTTGAATCTGTAGGTTTAGGAACTCTTCAGCCATTATTTCTCCAAATACGTTGTCAGCCCCACCCTCTTTCTCTTCTACTTCTGGGACCGCGATGACATTCATGTGTTTTGTTATTAGTCCCACAAGTCCCTGAGGATCTGTTCAGTTTTATCAGTCTCGTTTCTCTCTGTGACTCAGACTGGGTAACTTCTATTGTTCTATCTTCAAGTTCACTGGTGACTCCCTCTGCCGTCTCCATTCTGCCATGGTACCATATACTGAGTTGTGGTTTTCTTTTCTTTTTTTATGTTATAGTATTTTTCAGTTCTAAGATGTCTGTTTGGCTCTTCTTTATATCTTGTATGATTGTCTCTTCTCACTCAAGTTGAGATTTTCCTAGTTCTCACTATGGTGATTTTAAAAATTGTATCCTGAACATTTTGGGTATTATAACACTCTAAATCTTATTTAAATTCTCCCTTTTGTCAGGCCTCTCCCACCATTGCGCTGGTGGGAGATGCAGGGCACCAACTCATTGCTGTGATTTGTAGGCATATCCCAATGGTTTCAACACCGTGGGGGGGCCAGGCATAGGGGAAAATGGAGCTCTGAGGAAGAAGAAGGTCAGATAGTCCAAACAGTCAAAGAAGGGTCACCCAGGGGCCAACCTCTGAGCAGGGTGATGAAAAGTGACCAGGTTCCAACAGTCAGGTAAAGGAGGTAAGAGTTGGGACTTCCCTGGTGGTCCAGTGGTAAAGAATCCGCCTTCTAACGCATGGGACGTGGGTTCAATCCCTCGTCAGGGAACTCAGATTCCACAAGCCGCAGGGCAACTAAGCCCGCGAGCCACAACTACTGAGCTCACATGCCTCAGCGAGAGAGCCCGCGTACCACAAACTACAGAGCCCACACACAACTAGAAAGAAGCTCGTGAGCCACAATGAAAAGATCCCGATGCCGCAATGAAGACCCAATGCAGCCGAAAAAAAAAAAAGAAAAGGAGGTAAGAGTCGTTCCAGACAGAGGAAGCACATGCCAAGGTGTACATGATAAAAGAGCAGTAGTTACAAGAACCTAGTGTGACTCAAGAGTGGCATGAGGAGATGCATGTATGGGTAAAAGGCTGGTGAGGAAAAGAATGGCCTTTAAAAACAGATTAAGACCAGTTTGCAAAGGGCCCAGGAGCCCTCTACGTGTCTAAAGTCTTTGAGCCCTGGTTGGAGATGATGACAGGGCGAGGGTGTGGCATGATTAGAACCATGTCATAGGGTGGTAACCCTGAACAGTGGTCACACCCAAAGGATCAGTGCAGACATGGAGCTATGACCAAGGCATCCTAGACTACAACACTCTCAGGCCAACATTCTATGCAGATGCCCAAATGCCCCAGCTGACGACCTCTCCCCCACTTAACAGGGCTTACGGGTGGGATGTGGAGACGCATGACTGGCACTGTGTCTGATGCAATGACGTGAAAGAGGAAGGCAGCCAGGCGAGCTGGATCTGTGAAAGCATGACTTGGCGAGAAGCAGGCAGAAGACCTAGCATCACTCAGCACAAATGGAGCTGACAAAGCCCCACAGGCGCTGACCACAGGAACTGCAGCCGGTCGTGGGCAGCCACGTGGGCTTGTTTCTATCAGCCTCTCTGGGGCCCCAGCCACCTGGCCTGAACTCCAAGTGGGGCAAACCCACAGATCCCCTAAGGCAATGTATCTGGGGCATTCTGAGGGTATAACTTAGTAACCCTACTAAAAGTTAGCACAAGGCAATTTATGGGTACAAGAGACTGCACAGGAGTTCTGTGAGATAATAGAAAAAAAATATATATATACACACATATATATATATGTATACACACACACACGCACACACACACATATCTCTGCCCCCAGTCCCTGGCACAGAGCTCCTAAAACTCTTGTAATTTCCTAAGTGATAAGAGCACTTGGAGCACCTTTTGTTCAAATGCAGCTCTGGGTGGGCTCCTGCACAGGGGCTGGTTACCAGAAAGCCCAAGCCATGAACAGAAGCTTGGAATTTTCAGTCCCTGTCTCCACCCCTTTCTCTAGAGAGGGGAGAGGGGCTGGAAATAGAGTGAATAACTGATCATGACTACATGAGGAGACCTTCCTAAAACCCCAGAAGTGTGGGGCTCAGAGAGCTTCCAGGTTGGTGAGCACATCCATGTGCCGGGAGAGTGACCCTCGCACTACAGGGACAGAAACTCCTGGGTTCTGGACCCTCCCAGACCTCGCTCTATGCATCTTTTCATCTGGCTGTTCATCTGTATCCTTCATCATATCCTTCAATAAACTGGTAAACATAAGTGAATGTTTCCCTGAGTTCTGTGAGCTGCTCTAGCAAATTCACCAAACCCGAGTAGCAGGCTGTGGGAATCCACATTTACAGCTGATTGGTCAGAAGCACAGGTGACAACCTGGACCTGTGACTGGCATCTGAAGCGGGGTGTGGGGAGCAGTCTTGAGGGACTGAGCCCTTACCCTGCGCGGTAACGGAGGACAGAGGTTCACACACTCTCCAAGAAGAACTTTCTGACAAAAATATGTAGAAAGAAAATGAGCTGTTGTGAGGCGTGGCCCCCCACCTCCATCACTGGGGATGTGTCAACACAAGGCTAGGTGAACTGTGCTTAATGACAGAGTGCCTGCCACCCCAGGGGCCTGGGACACAGACCTGCCAAATTAATGATCATTAAACTGAACCGGCTGATTGGTGACGATGCCAGGAGGAAAAACCCCTAGTCTCTGACCTGAGTTAATACTTCAACACTGATTCCTGGACCTTCTTTCCCTGAGCGTGTTGAAACACACACACAAACACACACACACACACACATACACACACACACACGCTTCTAGTTCATGTTAAACAAGAGCAGCTACGGAAAGTGAAAGCAGACAATGACGCTGTGACACGTGGTCCGTGGCACATCCTAAGGACTCAGGAAATAGGAGGAGAGACGGGGAGCCACACAGCAGACTCCGAAAAAAGGGGGAAGTACTAACTCTTCCGATTAAGAAACTGGTCCCAAGAACAGTCCATGCTTCCCACAGAGCCTGGCTTTCGGCTTTTAAGGAGGAGCATCTTCAGAGGTAAATGAGTCTTTTAGCCTCCAAGCACACGGCCATCATGTCTGTATGATATCTTTTCAAACCCAACTCCCTCTGCACAGACACAAGTGCTGCTCCCTGATGGGACTTCACTGCTCCTTCTGGCCCCAAGAGGAAGGACTTGGTAAACCGGGGCAGGGAAGGAATGCCTGCCTCAGGCCTCCTGAACCAGGCACCTCGACAGCCCTTTGTGCCCCGTGATTTCAGTGATTTCTTTTGTGCCTGTACAGCCTCTAGCGACAGGGGACTCAGCACCTCCCATCCCAGTCTCACCCCACTCAAATGGTTATCTTAAAGGATGAAAGGTCAGGCAGAAGCTGACTGCCCACAGAGCTGCTTTCTCTCTAGAGTTTTCTTTCATTTTTTCCATATATAAATACATTATACACACGCATCTACATACACTCATTAACAAAAGTAGATAAAACGTATTCTACTTTGTAACACAGTTTTTCACGTTGCTAAAGAATCCTTTATAATGGTATTTTCTTTGGCTGCCTGATGGTCCACTGATTTGACGTACCATTATGTAATGACTTTCCTATTCTGCGTTTATTAAAATATTTTTGAGCACTTAAATCTATATGGGCAACAGAGAGAAAAGATAAAAACATGGCCCGGCTGTGCAGCAGTGCGCAATCTGGTCAAGGAAGCACAGAAGACACTGCGGTCAAATGTGAGAAACGCTATAAAATCACTGTTTACAAAGTGCTGTGGGGACAGAGGGGAGAAGTGAGGAGCTGTTCCAGGGAAACGCGGGCACACTGCACACAGGGATGATTTTGGCAGGGTCGTCTCCAACTTCTCACTCTGAGTAACAGATGCACAGGTGCCCATGTAAGCAGGCACGGGGCCTGGCACTTTTGGGGTGTACATCAATGTCTCAGCCACTCTACATGGAAATTACTATTATCTCCTTATAACGATGACATCAGTACTCAGGTGGGTTTGAGTGGTTTGCCTGAGGTCACACAGCTGGTGAGGGGTGCAGTTTGAATTAAAATGTGTGTCTGTTACTGACGTCCATTCTGATTTCTTCCCTAAATAATATTAAGAAAAGTATCTTTAAACAAAAATCTTTCTCTTAAAAAAAAAAAATCTTTGGGGACTTCCCTGGTGGTCCAGTGGGTAAGACTCTGTGCTCCTAATGCAGGGGCCCGGGTTCGATCCCTGGTCGGGGAACTAGATCCCGCATGCATGCCGCAACTAAGAGTCTGCATGCCACAACTAAAGATCCCACATGTCCCAGTGAAGATCCCACGTGTCGCAACTAAGACCCGGCGCAGCCAAAATAAATAAATTTTAGGACTTCCCTGGTGGCGCAGCTGTTAAGAATCCGCCTGCCAGTGCAGGGGACACAGGTTTGAGCCCTGGTCCAGGAAGATCCCACGTTGCCGTGGAGCAACTAAGCCCGTGTGCCACAACTACTGAGCCTGTGCTCTAGAGCCCGCGAACCACAACTACTGAGCCCGCATGCTACAACTACTGAGCCAGCGCTCTAGAGCCTGTGCGTCTCAACAAGAGAAGCCACCACAGTGAGAAGCATGTGCACCACAACAAAGACCCAACACAGCCAAAAACAGATAAATAAAATAAATTTAAAAATTAAAAAAAAAAATTAGGGCTTCCTTGGTGGCACAGTGGTTAAGAATCCACCTGCCAATGCAGGGGACACGGGTTCAAGCCCTGGTCTGGGAAGATCCCACAGGCCACGGAGCAACTAAGCCCATGCGCCACAACTACTGAGCCTGCGCTCTAGAACCTGTGAGCCATAACTACTGAGCCTGTGCTCTAGAGCCCACGAGCCACAACTACTGAGCCTGTGTGCTACAACTACTGAAGCCCGCACGCCTAGAGCCCAATATCTGCAACAAGAGAAGCCATCACAATGAGAAGCCCATGCACCGCAACAAAGAGTAGCCCCCGCTCACCACAACTAGAGAAAGCCCGTGCGCAGCAACTAAGACCCAATGCAGCCAAAAATTTAAAAAATCCTTAAATTCTCGACTAGATTTGAATTCTTAGAACTCTTGACACATACATTGCTCTCAAATAGATCAATCTCAGGCAGAATGATCAGGAAGAAAAGAAGACATAAATCACCAATATATGGGAAATTACGAACAGCTTTATGTCAACATTTGATAACTTAGATGAAATGGACAAATTTCTTAGACACAAACTGTCAGAGCTCATTTGAGAAAAATAGATAAGCTGAAGAGCTCTCTAAAAGAATTCAAATTACTAGTTAAAACCTTCACCAAAAGTGAACTCCAGGGGGCTTCCCTGGCGGTGCAGTGGTTGGGGGTCCACCTGCCGATGCAGGGGGCGCGGGTTCGTGCCCTGGTCTGGGAGGATCCCACGTGCCACGGAGCGGCTGGGCCCGTGAGCCGTGGTTGCTGGGCCTGCGCATCCGGAGCCTGTGCTCCGCAACGGGAGAGGCCACAGCAGTGAGAGGCCCGCGTACCGCAAAAAAAAAAAAAAAAAAAAAGTGAACTCCAGGAGCAGACAGCTTCACTGGTGAATTAAATTAAACATTTAAGGAAGAAATTATACCAATTCTGTACAAATTCTTTCAGAAAATAGAAGACTTCCCAACTCTTTTATGAGGTATGTATTACTCTGATACCAAAACCAGACAGCAACAGTACAAAACAGAAGGCTACAGACCAACATGCTTCGTGAACACAGAGGCAAAAATCTAAAATATTAGCCAATCGAATTCAGCAATATGAAAAAGGATACTATGTCATGATCAAATGGAGTTTTCTCCAGGAATACAAGGTTAGTTCAATATCCAAACATCAATGTAATTCACTATATAAACAGGTTTGTAAAAAACCCACCTGATCATCAATGGATGGAGAAATTCAACATCTATTCATGATGAAAAAATTCAGTAAAC
The DNA here is from genome assembly GCF_937001465.1 of Orcinus orca. Taxonomy (NCBI): domain Eukaryota; kingdom Metazoa; phylum Chordata; class Mammalia; order Artiodactyla; family Delphinidae; genus Orcinus; species Orcinus orca. The sequence continues at coordinate 79,280,579 of NC_064574.1, read as the reverse complement.
TAGGAATAATAGGGAACTTCATCAACCTGATGAAGAGTCATGGACATGTTATTATAATAATAGTAGTACCCACTTCACTGGGTTATTGTGAGGATTAAACAAGCTGAACTTGTAAAGGGTTTAGAACAGTGCCTAGCACAGAGTATGTGCTGTAATAAATGTAGCTGTTACTACTATGAAAAATTCTTTGAACAACAAGAAGTAAACGAGAAGAAGTATTAAGTACCCATAGACATGAAAAAGAATGAACTATTGCACGCAGTAACACAGATGAATCTCACAGACGTAACAGTGAACAAGGGAAGCTGAACACAGGAGAGTACCTTATTGTAGGATTCCATTTATAGTTGAACTTCAAGAAAAGGCAAAAAGTCTACGGTGATAGAGGTCAGAACAGTAGTTACCTTTGGGTCAAGGGTCATAAGTGGAGGAAGAGGTACAAGGGAAGGTTCTGGCATGCTGGATTATGTGCAGTACCTTATCTGTGGTGGTAGTTACAGGGGAGTTTATCTACGTAAGAATTCATCATTAAAGATCGTACTGTATATAAGTATATACACCGTATATAAGTCACACTGCAAAATAAGTATCCACAATACAACAGCATAGGTACTATGGCCCAATGATGTAAAAATATTTATGTATGTACATACATAAGATGATATGTGAAAGGATTACCAAAATATTATCTCAGGGGTGAGATTTTAATTTTATCCCCCACTTTATTTTTATTTTATTATTATTAGTTTTAAAATAAATAAATTTATTTATTTATTTATTTTTGGCTGTGTTGGGTCTTCGTTGCTGTGCGCGGGGCTTTCTCTACTTGTGGCGAGCGGGGGCTACTCTTCATTGCAGTGCGCACGCTTCTCATTGCAGTGGCTTCTCTTGCTGCGGAGCACGGGCTCTAGGCATGTGGGCTTCAGTAGTTGTGGCACGTGGGCTCAGTAGTTGTGGCTCAAAGTCTCTAGAGCGCAGGTTCAGTAGTTGTGGGCACACAGGATTAGTTGCTCTGCGGCATGTGGGATCTTCCCGGACCAAGGCTTGAACCCGTGTCCCCTGCATTGGCAGGTGAATTCTTAGCCACTGCTCCACCAGGGAAGCCCCCCATTTTATTTTTAATGTATTACTTGCTTCTTTTAAAATAATGGCTATTTATCTAATCAGAAAAATATTTTTACAGCTGTTTTCTTATGGGGAAAAAAAAAGGCCCAGATCCTTGGGTCTGGTGACTCTCTTCTTGAACTGTGCCTCTCACTGAGCCCAGCACTGCTTGTACCAGCCCCAAACTGGATGCTTATGTTTTCCATTCCAAGTAATGGAATGCTATGCAACAGTTAAAAAATAGTTACGTGGAGCTAATGGTACTCTCATTGCAAGACTGACAAAATATATTAAATAAAAAAGCAAGTTATATTTTCATTAGGAAACCGTTAATGAAATAAAAGAAAAATTAGGTATTTCTCCAGAAATATGATCCAGGAAGATATACACAATAGTGATTTCCTCTAGGAAACACCTAGAATATGACTGGGGTGTCTAAAGTGACCTTTGCTTTGTCTGTTCTTTATAAGGAGATGGTTGGTATTCATGTGTTACTCCTGAAGTTAAATACATGGGAGCTGGATTTCTTACTGCTGAAGGAGGGAGGTACAAATATGGGAAGAGAGACTGGGGAATGAGCGCTGTGGGGCTGGACTGAAACTGCAGATATCAGAATACACAATGGTCTCTTAATATATAAAGATGGACATAGAAATGCATGTGTTTTGTGTGTATTTCCTAGTTTTGTCTGCTGAGAGGGCATAGAAGTAATGATACCCTAGGAGCAAGGAGCCATCTAGCACCCAAATCTTGGTTTCTAAACATCATTCTCCATCCAAAGAAACCAGGGCTCTTTGCAGAGATGGCTGACTGGAGAATAAGGGCAGGAAAAGTAGTGGATGAACCTGGATCACCTTGCTGCGCACCAAAGGGTAAGGAAGGGCTTGAAGAATGACAGGTACATGGCTAAAGAACATAAGAGTCTACATGAGGGGGTTCCCACTGGGAAATCTGGGACAACTTGAGCATTAAAATAAACACCGTCAGCGACAGACTATAACCCAAAGGATAGAAGAATAATGCAAGAGTCAATACTGCTATAAACACATAAATGAATAAATAAACACATCGGTGAGAAAGGAAAGTTCTTCCTTAGAGCAGAATGTGAGCTAACAAATGCAGAAAGAATGAAGGGCTTAGAAAATCACCAGTTGGCAACCACCATAGTAATAACTTTCAGACAAGAACCATGAGTGCTAAAACCTGTGGGTAAAAGTCTGACGAGAAGCTATTGATTCCATCCTAAAAAAACCAGAACTTCCTGGTGGAGAGCCTGGCTAACACCACCATAACCAAGGGATCAAAGTCCAATACTGGGACAAGGACAAAATACCATTTCTGTCATATTCCCTAAAAAACATATAATCTGAATCTTATCATGTGGAAACATCAGACAAATCCACACTGAGGGACATTCTATAAAGAGATGGCCTGACTTTTTGAAAAATGTCAAGGTCATGAAAGATAAAAAAAGACGGAGGAACTGCTCCAGATCAAAGGAAACTGAAAAGTGGTTACAGTTCAGTGCAATCTTGGACCAAGGGAAAAAAAAAAGATTTTTTTTTTTTTTGCTATAAGAGACATTAATGGGAAATCTGAATAACTGCTATGATTAGACAACATAGTATATCAATGTTAATTTCCTGATATTGATTATTATACTGTGGCTATGTAAGAAAGTGCCCTTGAATTTTAGGAAAGAAACACTGAAGTACTTAAGAGTAATTCCTATGTCCATATGTACAACTTATTCTCAAAAAGGTCAGGAAAAGACATGATAAAAAGAGAGAGAGACACGCATTGGCGAGGATGTGGAGAAAAGAGAACCCTCGTGCACTGTTGGTGGGAATGTAAACTGGTGCTGCCGCTGTGTAAAACACTACGGAGGTTCCTTAAAAAACTAAAAATAGGACTACCATATGATCCAGCAATCCCACTACTGGGTATTTTCCCAAAGAAAATAAAAACACTAATTTTAAAAAATATATGCACCCCTCTGTTCACTGTAGCATTTTTTACAACAGCCAATATACGGGAGCAACCTAAGTGCCCAATCCATAGATGAATGGATAAAGAAGAGACGGTATATGTATAAAATGGACATTACTCAGCCATCAGAAAGAATGAAGTCTTGCCATCTGCAACAACATGGATGGACCTAGAGGACACTGTGCCAAGTGAAATAAGCCAGACAGAGAAACAAGTACCATATGATCTCACTTATATGTGGAATCTAAAACACAAAACAGAGATTGACTCAGATTCCGAGGACAAACAGGTGGCTGCCAGAGAAGAGGGTGGGTGGAGGGGGGATGAATGAAATAGCTGAGGGAAATTAAGAGGAGCAAACTTCCAGTTACAAAATTAACTAGTCACGGGGATGAAATGCACAGCATGCGGAACAGAGCCAATAATATTGTAATGTCTTTGCATGGTGACAGATGGTAATTAGACTTATCATGATGATCATTTTGTAATGTATAGAAATATTATGTAATGTATAGAATATGTCATGCACCTGGAACTAACATAGACCTATAGGTCAATTACACTTCAATTTTAAAAGACAGAGCGAGAGAGTATAAGGTAAAATGGTAATATTTGGGGAATCTGCGTAAAGAGTATTCAAAAATTCTTTGCACTATTTTTGTAACTTCTCTGTGAATCTGAGACTATTTCAAAATAAAAAAGTTAAAAATAAATACATGTGGGGCTTCCCTGGTGGCGCAGTGGTTAAGGATCCGCTTGCCAATGCAGGGGACACGGGTTCGAGCCCTGGTCCGGGAAGATCCCATATGCCGCAGAACAACTAAGCCCACAAGCCACAAGTACTGAGCCCGCGAGCCATAAGTACTGAGCCCACGTGCCACAACTACTGAAGCCCACACGCCTAGAGCCTGTGCTCCGCAACAAGAGAAGCCACTGCAATGAGAAGCCGGCACACCGCAACAAAGAGTAGCGCCCACTCGCTCCAACTGGAAAAAGCCCACGTGCAGCAACAAAGACCCAACGCAGACAAAAATAAATAAATAAAATAAATAAATTTTAAAATAAATAAATAAATAAATACATGCTTACTGGAGAAAATATGCTAAATTTAAAACCATAAAGTTAAAGAAAACGTAACCCAAACACCTATTTGTTTTTGTCCCACCCATTTTTACGTGTATATTGTAAAATATATTTATTTTTAACATTATTGGTTTTATACTACATATAATCTTGTCCTGCTTTTTTCATTTATTAAATTGCGAAGCTTAAAAAATCTCAAATGTTCTTCCAGCCTACAAATATAGAGCACCTTACTGGATATTTTCACTATTGTAAACACCACCACCATAAACAAGATGACTGATATCTTTTCAAGATAAATCTTTGTGCACCTCTGATTATTGAGTTTCTGAATATATCTTAGAAATATTTCCGAATCAAAGGGAATAAATATTTTTAGGATTCTTGACTCACTGTCAAATTATTTTCCAAAAAGCAATTTATTTTCAACGTTTCTCTGCAGCCTTCCCTCTGCAAGACATATTGCTAACCTGGGGAGGTGAGAGTAACTCCACAAAGCACTGCATCCCCAGAAGCCTGGGAGGGAAGCAAGGTTAAAAAAACAAAAACATGGGGACTTCCCTGGTGGTGCAGTGGTTAAGAATCCACCTGCCGATGCAGGGGACACGGTTCGAGCCCTCGTCCGGGAAGACCCCACATGCCGCGGAGCAGCTAAGCCCATGCACCACAACTACTGAGCCTGTGCTCTAGAGCCCATGTGCCACAACTACTGAAGCCCGTGCGCCTAGAGCCTGTGCTCCACAACAAAAGAAGCCACTGCAATGAGAAGCCCGCGCACCGCAACGAAGAGAAGCCCCTGCTCACCGCAACTAGAGAAAGCCCGCGCGCAGCAACGAAGATCCAACACAACCAAAAATAAATAAAATCGATTCTTTAAAAAACGAAAACAAAAAAACCCCTACATATAAGAATCAATAAGCACTCCAGGGAGGCCAGAACACCTGTGCCCCAGAAGGACGGGCAGAGAGAAGAAACTGGAGAGATGGATGTATAGACAAGATGGGCCCTCTTGGGCTTCCCTGGTGGCGCAGTGGTTGAGAGTCTGCCTGCCAATGCAGGGGACACGGGTTCGAGCCCTGGTCTGGGAGGATCCCACATGCCGCGGAGCGACTGGGTCCGTGAGCCACAACTACTGAGCCTGCGCGTCTGGAGCCTGTCCCCTGCAACGGGAGGGGCCGCAGCGGTGACGGGCCTGCGCACCACAATTAAGAGTAGCTCCCATTTGCCCCGACTGGAGAGAGCCCTCGCGCAGAAACGAAGATCCAACGCAGCCAAAAATAAATTAATTAATTAATTTTAAAAAAAGGAAACTGCCTACGGGTTCCTGTTCTTAAAAAAAAAAAAAAAAAAAAAAAAAAGATGGGCCTTCTCCACCACGGAAACCATACCCAGTAAAGGAGACCCTCTGCGGTACTAAGTGGGAAAGGTGTGCAGCGGGAGGTGCTGGCCCAGGGTCACAACCACACACCAACCTGGGGACCACAGCCTGGAGACACACTAGTTCCACCTCTCAGCTCTCCTCCTGCTGTGAGTTACTCCTCACCTGCTCCTTAGTCCCCTGAGCCTGCCTTGGTGTGATGGCTGGAGGGGAGACCGTCAAGGCAGAGCAGTGGGTGACTCAGAAAGAAAGAACCAGAGTCCTGGGAAAGCAGTCTGGGTGACTCCCAGAAACTCCTAGATTTCCTTAAGAGTTTAGAGAAATATGGTCTGGAGACACCCAAAGGCTCTGGAGAAACCCGACCTTTACTGAGAGGAAAGTAAGCATCTGGGTTCTGACGTCTAGAGCTCCCAGAGTCTGTCCCATCCCGCCTTTCAGGGAACCTGAGCCATCAGAGGACTCATCCAGAGACCTGCCTCAGGCTGAGCTGCAGTGGAAGGACCACCACCCCTCCCTTCCACACTGCCCTGCCCCCAGCCCCTGCCAACTGGAGCACGTTGAGTTTCAATTCATCATCTTTCAACCATTCTTGATGGGCTCACCTTGACTTACATCTGGGTCCTTATACCTGATGCAATACAAGTCCTCTAACTAAAGAGATGGAAGGTCGGGGGGTGGACACGGGCCCCAGAAGCTACTGAGAGGAGATAGGAGACGATGCCTGGCAGAGGGCAGGTCAGAAGAGAGCTCGGAAGGTCTGAAATGACTCAAAAAGGCACAGCAACAGATCTTCTGGGCTTTAAGAACACACAGGTTAGGACTTGGAACCCCTGCCAAACCCCAGTGCGCCTCTGTCCGCATTTTTCTACCATCAGCAGACAAGGTCAGCTCAGTCTTTGTCAACTTCCACCGGCCAGAATGGAAAGGTGATGGCCCCTCTATCCAAACTCACCTGTCTGCTCTGGCGTGAAGAGTAACCTGTCCTTGTTCCAAACCATCTTAACAGGAAAATAAAACAAAACAAAATAAATAAAAACCTACCTACCTTTATTTATTTATTCCTTCACAATGATAGTATTACATCAAATTTCAAATTTCCAAATGCCTCCATTTAGTATCCCCTAGAGAAAGGGAGTGACGACTTTTTTTTTTTTAAATCATCTGTTGACTCTGGAAATGTGACTCTACTTTTCAGTCATATCATAGGAAACCAAGACCACTTTCCGAAAGTAATATTCGAATTTCAACTAAAAATCATGAGTTTTCTAACTAGAAGTGGTTTCACAGAGAAGGGACCATAACATTGAGGGGAACCAAATAGCCCCATCTTTTCTTTGATCTCTCTCCAGTCCATTGGATTATAAAACAGAAAACCTGGAGCAGGGGGACATAGTGAAAAGGGTGTGGGACTTGGGGACCGCTTGACCACCACCTTAGCAAATTACTTCTCACTGAGCCTCAGCCAACAAGGTGGGCTTTTAATCCCTGTTTGGCTTTTCCACAAATGATGCTTGTGGAAGCATTCCGCAAAGTATCCTAGAAATATTGATGGTGATGTTGATTTGAAGACAACTGTCCAAAGTGAGATTGCCTTGAGGAGAAACACTCCACTCATATCAAGAGTGGCTCTTCCATGTTCATCAGGTAGGTCACGTGCCCAGCACCCTGCCACCTAAACGGGCGAAGACAAACTAGGTCAGGGGATGTCCCCTGCCCTTCTATGGAAAGAGACGAGACACACAGTTACTTCCTTGCCAAAATGAACAGTACAGATTCTGGCCAGTGCAGCTCACGGTTGGGCAGAGGCTGGCTTAGGATGGCTTCTTGATGGGAGAGGGTGCAAAATGGCAGAGATGGGGGCGGGCGGGGGGAGAAGAGGATCCAGAAGGGCCTAAAGGGAAAATGGGGGCACAGGTCTAAAGAAAAATAAAAACGAGTTCAAAATTGCTCTGCCACTTACAGTTCTATGACTTTGGGCAAAACTCAACTTCCCTCAGCTGCTTTCCTATCTAAAATGGAGAATCATCATCTCTGATAACTCTGAAAGGGCTACTGGGAGGATAATATGGGTAAAACTGCACAGAATGCATGGTAGGCGCTCAAAGAACCTTGGTGGATTACTTCTCTCTCCCATTCGTATTCTTCAGGGCAGAAGCAGGTTAAAATAAGCCATGTCAGGACTTCCCTGGCGGTCCAGTGGTTAGGACTCCGTGCTCTCACTGCCGAGGGCCTGGGTTCAATCCCTGGTTGGGGAATTAAGAGCTCACAAGCTGTGTGGTGTGGCCAAAAAAAAGCTGTGTCCTCTCTGCATCTACTGCGGGGATGAAGCCCAGTTTTAGCAGACTATTAACACTCCAGAAAACGTGGACATCACTCTGAAGGGACACACGGTTATTGTGAAGGGCCCCAGGGGCACCCTGTGGAGGGTCTTCAATCACATTAATGTAGAACTCGGCTTCCTTGGAAAGAGAAAGAGGCTCCGGGGTGACGAATGGTGGGGAAACAGAAAGGACCTGGCTATCGTTGGCACTATCCGTAGTCACATACAGAACACGATCACGGGTGTCACACGGGGCTCCCGTTACAAGGTGCGGCCTCTGAACTCTCACTTCCCCGTCCACACTATCATTCAAAAGAATAGTCTTCTTGTTGAAATCCAAATTTTCTTGGGCAAAAAATATATCCACAGGGTTCGGATGAGGCCAGGCGTTGCTTGTTCACTACCTCAAGCCCAGGAAGATGAGCTAGTTCTTGAAGGAGGTGGCAGTGAACATGTATCAAACTCAGCTGCTTGGACTCACAAGCCACAACAGTTAAAAACAAGGATACCATGGGCTTCCCTGGTGGCGCAGTGGTTGAGAGTCCGCCTGCCAATGCAGGGGACACGGGTTCGTGCCCTGGTCTGGGAAGATCCCACGTGCCGCGGAGCGGCTGGGCCCGTGAGCCGTGGCCACTGAGCCTGTGCGTCCAGAGCCTGTGCTCTGCAACTGGAGAGGCCACAACAGTGAGAGGCCCGCGTACCACAATCAAAAACCAAAAACCAAAAAAAACAAGGATATCAGAAAAATTTTTGGATGGTATCGATGTTTCTGAAAAAGGAACAGTTCAGCAGACTGATGAATAGGATCTAAGTTATCCAGCTACAGAAACAACAAGTCTGTGTCTAAGCTCAGGCTGCCATAACAAATACCACAGACTATATAGTTTATACAACAAACACTTAATATAGTTCTGCAGGCTGGCAAGTCCAGTAGATCTACTGATCTACTGATTAGTCTGTTTAGATAAATATTTCACCCATTTTTACAGACACGTACTCAAAGACCTAAGGAACCAGAAAATCACTGAAAGTCCCACAGCCAGCAACTCAAAGAGGGAGATTTAAGGGCCATACGAGACCCTCTCTGTCACTTCCTGTCACAGCTCTAGTCATCGTCTACCTGCAGACGAGCAAGGGGGTGGCCCAACTCCTGGCTCATCATCGTCCCGGTTGGTTCCCAGGCTGGCCTGTCACCCCAGGTTTGGCCAGCAGGAATCGGTGCCCTTCAGCGAAGACGGAGTCTCTGCCGGGGGTGGGGGGATGGGATGGCGGGGGGGTGGTGAGGACAGGAGCCGCACAAGGCTGCTGCAGCCAGCAGCTACACACAGTGATGGAGGCGCTGACGGAGGACGGCAGAGAGACACGTGGCCACGCACTTCCCAGGGGCCAGCTTTTATCATGCGGTCAGGCCAGACTGCCGTCAAGCTTGGGCCTTGGATGGCACTGTTTTGATCCCCAGCTCTGCCTGCATTTCGCCTTGACATTAGGTCACTGCCATGCGTTAAAGGCTGGTGTCAGTCAAGTGTGTCTGAGCACCAACTGAAGGTCATCTCCGCGATCTCTGACTGCCGAGTCACACCATGCTTTTCAACGGTAGGATGTGGGCAGTGGGGTTATCGAAGTTCACAACAGAACAGCATGAGCGAGTCGGTAAGAACCAGACCCCGTGGGGATAGAGGACTGTCTCATGGCGTCTGTAAAAGTGTCCACGATTATTACGCCACCCACACTAAACCAGGAGCTGCTGAGAGCTTTTGATTGCCTGACCATGTTCTCTTAGGGGGGGAGGAAGACAAAATGCTGGCCTGACATTACACCACGCTGTCACTTGAGGCAGGTACACTCAATCACTCGACATGCTCCCAGAGGCTGAGTTTAATGCTCTCGCTGACAGACAGGGCTGTGAACTCGGCTGCAGCCAGCAGTGGGGACACACTCGGGTCCCAGTGCATCGGCTGTGGCTTCGGTTAGAAAAGACCCACATCACACAGCACGCATGAGGGAGGGGCTATGAGGACATGGGCCACAGCACCGGGGAAAGGTGTCTTCCTCCCAGCCCTGCCTTATGTCCCAAGTGATGTAATGCATAAGTTTACACGATGTCCAGTGGAGGCCAGGTGTCTCTGCCAGGCTCTTGGCCTCGTTAAGGGGACTTGGTGCTTCAAGCAGCTTTTTCCTTGTGATGCCACCAACTCAACATGTAACTTGCAGGGCTTCTGTGATGAGGAGAAGACTGGGAGGGATTGGTCCCAGACCTTAAACGCTTCAGGGCAGAGGGGACACACCATGCTCCCACTCACAGGGCGTTAGCTGAGGTTAACTTCCAGAGGGCTAAGGGATGGGAGGGTGGGGACAGAAATACGCCGTGAGCAGTGAATGTGTCTGCCGCAGGTGTGCACAACTTGCTCGAGGTGATGGGGACTCAGTAGCAGAACTAGTGAGAGTCTAGCTGCTCAAGGACTTGAGACCGATAAACCTGATTTTAAAAAATCGAGATCTATTGGGAATTCCCTGGGGGCACAGTGGTTAAGAATCCGTCTGCTAAGGCAGGGGACACAGGTTCGAGCCCTGGTCCGGGAAGATCCCACGTGCCACAGAGCAACAGAGCCCGTGTGCCACAACTACTGAGCCTGCGCTCTAGAGCCCACGAGCCACAACTACTGAGCCAGCGTGCCACAACTACTGAAGCCTGCACGTCTAGAGCCCGTGCTCCGCAACAAGAGAAGCCACCCAAATGAGAAGCCCGTGCACTGCAACGAAGAGTAGCCCCTGCTCGCTGCAACTAGAGAAAGCCCGTGTGCAGCAATGAAGACCCAACGCAGCCAAAAAAAATAAATATTAAAAAAAAAATCGAGATATAATTCATGCCCCCCCACCCCAAATTCACCATTTTAAAGTGCACGATTCAGTGGTTTTCAGTATGTTCACCCATTGCACAAGCAGCACCACTAGCTAACCCCAGGACATTTTCATCACCCCCACCCCCCAAAGGAAATCTCTGTACCCATCAGCAGCCACTCCCACCCCTGATGTGCCCCACCCCCTCTTTGCTCTGGACATCAGGAAACTCGGGACAAATCCAAACAGCCTTGAGCAGCCATATGCTATCTTATCCCTAGGTCCCCACCTGCCATCGTACCTATTTTTTTCTAAATAAATACTAATTGTAACAGCCGTTAACAGGTATGAAGCATTCACACTATGACTTTCTACTACTTAATGTTCTCCTTACAGCAACGCTCTGAGGTACAGGAGCTGTAATTAGCACAGAGATTAGAGTGCCTTATCCAAAGTCGGGGAGCTGATAGGCATTAGAAGCAGGATTCAAACCCAGACCCACTGGCGTCAGAGCCACTCAATCATCCATTTGCATGCCCTTCACCACCTTTTTAGAACAAGGCCAAGCTGTAGACAGAAGCCGCCTCACTGCCTGGCCTGGGATTCATCTGGCAGTTTAAGATCCTGACTATACCATCAGGTGACAGCATTGCTGGGCTGGTGTCTGGCTGGGGCTGCCCTGCATTTCAGTAGCCCTCGTGCTCAGGAGGCCTGGCGTGACACAGTGCTCGCCATGTACCTGCTGCATGACTGAATCCACAAAGCTCCAGGATCTCTCTCGCTCCCCACTCGGTGGTACAGAATGCTGGCTGGGAGCACTGAACCATAACCAGTGCTGCCTTCTGAGAACTCCCGGCTCTGCCTACAGTCACCCGATAAGGGGCAAGAAGCCAAGCCAGGCTTTCCAACTTTCACGGCAAAATAGCTGGACACAGCGTGGAGGATGCGCTGAGAGCCTCGGGGCCTCCACTGTGGACTGCCTGCCTTCCACCTCTGGCAAAGGGTCTCTCCGCGCTCGCTCTCCCAGACTCCCCTGCTCTACCCCTGCCTGATAAAATAGACCACTCTGGGTCTATTCTCTGGCTCCCATCCCCAAAGAGCTGCCCTGACACTATCATAAGGGAGTCTGAAGTTCGCTGCCTTTACCGCAGTGGGTTCCAGAAAGGGTGACCTGTGGTCACACTCCTCTGTTCTTTAGAACATTCCCTCCACCCTGGCCTAAGCCACCTATCTAATCCTGTCGATCTTGTCCACACACAGTGCAGTCCCAGCACCTCACAGGGGGCCTGGTACACACGAGGGGCTCTTCAAACGCCTGCTGAGTACGGAGGCTGCTGCCCGGTGCCTTACTCAGTGACCGTTATACGAAGCCCCAAGGAAAAGTGCTTCCTTTTTTCCATCATGTTTGCTGTGAATCCTGTCCTTCTTTCCTTGCCTTCCACGAGGCTCTGAGATGAATTCTGTGCTCCATCACAATGACTTCCCTTGACTGTCTTTTGGTAAAACTACCTGCCTCCTGGGGCCTTCTCTCAATTACTAGGTTCTTGGTTTTGCTGAGGAGGGTGTGGGCCTTGAAATTCAACCAAGCTAAAATAAAACCCAGTTGAGCCATGAAAAGAACATGGGCCTTGTAGGTAGACAGACCTTGGTTCAAACCCCAGATGTGCCACCTCCACACCACGGGACCCTGGGCACGTCGCTTACTCTGCCTCGGTCTCCTTGCTGACCATCCTCCCACATTGTTATATGATCACCACATGAGATATGAAATACCTGACATACAACAGACACTCAAAGGTCAGATTAGATCCCTTTTATTCATTTCATTAGAATTTTTTAAATAAACAAATTTATTCATGCTTTTGGCATCCAGGTACCTGAGCTAGAAATATCCAGAAAGACATAGTATACTATGATGGAAGGGCAGTACACAAGTTCTTTCTCTCCTTCAATTAAAAAATAATTATTGAATAAACTATCAGTGGGAGGAGGAACTTGAAACATTTAAAATTTCACACCTAGATGGAAACTAAAATCCTACAAAAAGTTCATATTGCATCTTAGAATAATCTTTAAAAACATAGATCAGACCCGATATTGGCACCTCAGTCAATATGCAGGAGAAAGCTGGACAGTACACTTGGGAGAAGAAACCATAAGCACCCACGCGCCACTCATCCAGCTGGTGTTTCTGAGGGCCTGCTTCCTGCCCGGCACTATTCTATGTGCTGGCCTACACTCGCGGAAATGAGGGGACTTCTCTGTTCTCAACGAATCCACATTCCTCTCCAACCCGCATATTGCCATTAGAGATGGGGAGAATAAGACTCCTTTTATTATAAGCCACTTCCATATTCTGGGTGGAAGCAGATGGAGAAGAAGGAAAAATAAACAGAAAACAGTAAGAGTGACTGTAAATTCTTTTTTTTTTTTTGTGGTACGCGGGCCTCTCACTGCTGTGGCCTCTCCCACTGCGGAGCACAGGCTCCAGATGCGCAGGCTCAGTGGCCATGGCTCACGGGCCCAGACGCTCCGCGGCATGTGGGACCTTCCCAGACTGGGGCACGAACCTGCGTCCCCTGCATCGGCAGGCGGACTCTCAACCACTGCGCCACCAGGGAAGCCCGACTGTAAATTCTTGAGCAAAGGAGGGTTGATAAGAGTTGGGCTTCATGAGCAATGGTACCATGGACAGATCACGAGAAGTGATGGGATGGGGCAGGGAGGGAGAATTTTGGACTCAGGGAGGCCAATTCGAGAGCTGGCACAGCAGGAGATGACAGGGGCCACAATAAGCCCACAGCAGTGGAAGGAGATTCAAAGACTAAACACTGTTGGGACTGTGTGGTGGAGGCACCCCAGCGTGAAGACAAGGGGAAAGTGGAAAATGTCTTTTGTCCTTAGAGCTTCGGGGACCAGGCAACGGCGAGGTCACTAGCAGGGGCAGAGACCTTGCTGGTGGGGGTTTCAGATAGGCGGGACGGTCTTGCTCAATGACCTTTTAGAGTTTGCAAATCACATTACATAAGGGACGGTGTCCAACATGTCCAGGTAATGCCATGTGGTTTCTTAACCGCAAAGGTTCTGAAACCAACAAACGCCCTTCTTCAAAAGACCACAGTCCCACCCGAAACCCCACTTCTGAAAGAAGCTGGGCACAACTGGCTGATCCATTCTCCTGTGTTTTCAAGAACTGCAAGCCCTGTTTTCAGTGTTGAAAACTGACCCCAAGTGACCTGTAGATACAGAGTCAGCACATCGGGTTCAGGGAAGTTGAGCATGAGTTCATGTGTTCCTACCCAGTCCTCCAACCTTTGTACAGACCCAGCCTACCCGGCGCAGTGATGGTGTGTGCCGTGAGGATCAAAGTTATCTCGGTCACAGTGCTCTTACCTAAGCGTCAAAGGAAGAAGTGACATGAAAGGCTGCTCTGGCAAAAGGAATGGGGTGCACAGGGCCACAGGAAAAGGCACTGAAGACAAAAAACTAGGGGAGATTTTTTTAAAAAATGACTAAACATCATTCTTGATGTTCACCTAGAAGCAGATTACACAACCCCACATCAGAGTATCCTCACAGAGTCCATCTTCTCCGTGATTACAACCAGGGGACAAAACTCAGCTTTTTCCGTCCTATTTTCCTACTACAGGTCACTCCCAAAGAATCCAGTTCTCTGAGAAACAGTCTACGGCTGATGGCACCACAGTCTGGCTCATCATTTTATTCTAGTTTAGCTTTGAAACATTAATTTCAGGGAAGCACGTGTACAATTCTCTCAGCTGCGTACAGACCAGAATGCCTCACCCTCCAGCACTCCAATTAAAGGATAATTCTTAGATGTTCCCCCACCACATCACCTCTTTGTAAGTAAAACAAGTAAGCCCCTATGTCAGCAGCTTTCTCCTCTAGCCACCCAGAAGAAGGACCAGGTCCCCCAGCTGCTTTGTTCACAACATCCCCGAGCGTGTTGCCATGCCAACGAGCAACAGGTATAACACAGGCTGATGAATTTGGCTCCAGTGGACCCAACCAACAGGAGCCACCAGTCCGCAAAGAGCCATGGTTTGCGCCATGGGCCTCCTCCGCCACCTTCACACACACACATCCCAGCAGGCACACAACCAATGTAAACACCTCACTTGGGGAGGGGGTTGGGGAAGGAAAAACACTTTTAGGATGTAGAGCTCTAAAATGGTATGACACAGATTTAGGCAGAGTAAGATTCCTAAATGATGAATTCATCCAGAGAGAAGTAAGAAAGTCCAAAAACCTAAGAAAAGAATACACTGTTCTGTGCCATATATATATATATATACCTAATACAAACTTAGCTCAGAGTCTCACATAAATTTTCCTGAAATAAAAGCATCTCTGGGCTTCCCTTGCAGTCCAGTGGTTAAGACTCTGTGCTTCCACTGCAGGGGGTGAGGGTGCGATTCCCTGGTCCAGGAACTAAGGTCACATGGCACTCATGGTGCGGCCAAAAAACAAAAAGCATCTCTGCCCTTAGCAGTTAGCAACTGGCCCTAGAATTATGAATTAAAAAATGATGAGTCTTGGGCTTCCCTGGTGGTGCAGTGGTTAAGAACCCACCTGTCGATGCAAGGGACACGGGTTCAAGGCCTGGTCCGGGAAGATCCCACATGCTGTGGAGCAACTAAGCCCACGAGCCACAACTACTGAAGCCCGCGCACCTAGAGCCCGTGCTCTGCAACAAGAGAAGCCACCGCAACGAGAAGCCCATGCACCGCAACAAAGAGTAGCCCCCGCTCACCGCAACTAGAGAAAGCCGGCGTGCAGCAACGAAGACCCAACACGGCCAAAAATAAAATAAAATAAATTAATTAAAAAAAAATGATGAGTCTCTGCTGGTGGGAACATAACAAGATTATCATTTTTGGAGGGAAGTTTGGCAATATCTATTGACATTTAAAGTCACCCCATTTTTACAAACACACATACTCCTTAGTACAATTTTTCTCCATCTGGAAACTGTCTCAGTGTAAGGCTATGAAGGACATTCGCTGTCTATATTGCACATTTCTGTAAGAGACTTTTTATAATGAGCATTTAATAATTTTGTAAACAGAAAAAATACATTTTTATAAAAAACAGTCATTTCTCCATTTCAATTTTCAAATGAATCTGACATATAGTAAAAAGTTAAATCTAAAATTGTATCATCATTTGACAAACCATGTGTCAGAGCCATGGAGGACTTGTGTGTTATGTTCACTGCTATAGGCCTAACACCTCAAATAGTGCCTGATATATCACAGGTAATCAACATCTGTTAAATGAATACATTTAAAAGCTCAAAAATGTTCCAGTTCTTCCACTTCTAAGAATTCATTATGCAAAAATATTTGTCTAATCGCTGAAAGATAAAGAACAAGGCTAATCATTGCAGCAGAATTCAAAACAGTAAAAGGCTGCAAACAACATAATTTTTTTCAATAATATTGGATACTGGGGTATTGTCATTTTTAAAAAGAATGAGGTTTTAAAAAAAGGAATGAGGTAGATCTTTACATAGTGCTATAGAAAGACATCATGTTAAGTTATAAAAAGCAAGACTCAGAACAACATGACTAGTTTCATCTTAATTCTGTGTTTTAAATTTAAATAGTAAAAAATTCCTGCTATTTTAAGTAAAAAAAAAAATCTAGGTAATAAATGTTTTTATATGTGAAGAAAAGTATCTGGAGAATATATACTACACCACTAGCAGTAATTTTTTTGTCTCAGTGTAAGGCTATGAGGAATGTTCACTATTATACTGAGTATTTCTATAAGAGTTTTTTTTTTAACATCTCTATTGAAGTATAATTGCTTTACAATGTTGTGTTAGTTTCTGCAGTATAACAAAGTGAATCAGCTATACGTATACATGTATCCCCATATCCCCTCCCTCTTGTGTCTCCCTCCCACCCTCCTTATCCCAGCTCTCTAGGTGGTCACAAAGCACCGAGCTGATCTCCCTGTGCCATGCAGCTGCTTCCCACTAGCTATTTATTTTACATTTGGTAGCATATGTAAGTCCATGCCACTCTCTCACTTCATCCCAGCTTACCCTTCCCCCTCCCCGTGTCCTCAAGTCCATTCTCTACGTCTGTGTCTTTATTCCTGTCCTGCCCCTAGGTTCTTCAGAACCATTTTTTTTTTTTTAGATTCCATATATATGTGTTAGCATACGGTATCTGTTTTTCTCCTTCTGATATAAGAGTATTTTTTAAAATAATGAGCACTTAGTAATTTTGTAAACAGAATAAAATATTTTTATAAAAAGTCATTTCTCCATTTCACTTTTTTCTCATTTTAATTTTTAAATGAATCTGACATGTAAGTTAAATCCCACAGCACTAACCTGAGGTCCCCGGGCCTGGGGTGCTTTGGTGAAAGGCACACAGTGCTAGTGCCTGAGCTGGGACTCAGGTCCCCTGACACCACACCCTCCACCCCATCCAGGGCTCTCCTCCTTCCTAAAGCATGAGGAAGCAGATGTTGCCAGGGCAGCTGGGCCCTCTGGAACCATGAAAAGTCCCACAATTACAGAAGCCTCTATTAGGGGGGAAAAAAAAAAGTTGCTTAAGAGCTACATTTTTATGAACTTGAAATGTTCCATGAGTTTAACAAGTAAATGTTCTGGATTTGCCAAGCAGTTCTGATTTCAAATAGTCTATCTCCTAAGTACGCGTGAACTTTATTGAACTCGGATCCTAATGTTCAAAGGGTTAAGGAAGGATCAATTCAGAGTCACCGGCATGTCCTAAAATGTAAGGCTTGTCTGGCAACAAGCACCTCATACATCTCATGAATTGTTTACAAACTCATACCACTCAGGAGTTTCGCCTGCCTTACTCATGCTGACTGCAGTCAAGGTTGCTACTTCCAGGTGCTGAAGTACATTCCTTTCACCTCAAACCTACCTGTAACGTTTTCAAGTGCTAGACACGAAGGATTTGGGAGAGTTACGATCACTCTGAAGTTCTCAACACTACAACCCAACTGGAAGCCAATATTCTGTTCTCTGAAATGCAGACCACGTTTTTAGACTTGATTAAACTAGGTGGTATGAAAATCATGAGAAGCTCCAGAACTGACCATTCTCTCGAAAGGAAAATGAGAACTCCGTAGAGGGACACAAAGAAAAGAAAGTGGTTTCTTCTGGGTGCACTGCTTTACTAACCGGGACGTTTGGACTTTTTTCCTGATCAAGCCAAACCCACAACCACTCAAAGGGGACTTGTGTAGACAGAACTTGTCAGGGGTTGATGAATCAATGCTTTCTCCCCAAACAGGTAGGCCTGTGAATTACAGCATTGCACAGTGAGGACACTGGATCCCAGAGGGTTAGTTAACTGCTCAGCTTACGTGGAATGTCACAGTTCTCAATGTCACCCTCCGAGACCCTCTCTTCTGAACCTCTGAACCTCAACCCTGTGGGGGCCTACAGGGTGGGCTGTTATCACCATCTGGGCTACTGAGTAGGAAACAGAGGCTCCAAGAAGTTGTGTCCTGCCAAGATGCCAAGGTTCCAACCGAGGACTACCCATTCCAGACCTGTCTCCCTTGGTCTTAGCACTATTCCCTACTTTGGCCAAGCTCAGAAGGAAGGCTGTATTTTGTCGGTCTAAGAGAGGAGGCAGCCACGTTCTTTGAAATGGCCCCAAACTTCTCAGTACTGGTCACCGGCTCACGCAATGGTGACTCTCATCGAGAAATGAAAAGCAAAAAGTCGAGGTCAAGTGCCCCCGCCGCCCAGAAGACTTCCACCTCTTTCCCAATTGCTCCCACGAGCTAAGGGTGTCACGGTTGCCCAGCAGAGCCCGGCAAAGCACCTGCCAAGGCACCTGCCTGCGAGGAGCACTATCCCCCAGGGATGCCGCCGGCACGCACAACGTTTCCCAGGAGAGGCCGGGCTGGCGGGCTCGACTGAGCCCACCTGATGCTGCGAGATCAGATTCGGGTCCCACCCACACTCATCGAGCGCGTCCTACGTGAGTGAACCCAATAAGTGGCCGCCTCCTGAGGCCCACTGTACAGACGGGGAACCTGAGGCTCAGAGAGGAAAAGTGGCTTAGCCCAAGGGTGGCGGCGTGGGGTCTGGAGCCCTCTCACGCCGAGACCCGAGCCTCCGCGGAAGGGCCGGTAGGGCGCCTTCGGCCGTGGAAACGACGACCCTCAAGCCTCCGCGAGAGGTCAGCTCGAGGGGAAGGGCCACCCTAAGAAGGGCCGAAATGGGAGCCGCGCTTTCCGCGTCTGGCGAATTGGGCAGTGACCCGGCCCAAGAGCCCGCCCCCATGCCGAGGGCCAGGGCGGCCGAGGCGGCCAGAAGGCGTCGGGCCCCGGAGCCCGGGCACCCAGAGTCCTGGCGACCGGACCCCGCCAACCCAGCACCAGCGAACGCACGTACTCACCACGGTCGGCCGGCTGCAGTACGGACACCTGAGCAGGACGCAGGCCCACACCACTGAGGCGCTACCACCGCCCGCGCCGGCTGCGGGGGTGGGAGCGTGGCCGACGGCGGCGCCGCTCCGCCTAACCCGGCCGTGCGCTTGTTTCTGGGGCCAGGCTTCCCCCCTGCGAATCCGCGCTCTTGGTACGGCCCTGAAGGCCACGCCCCCTTAGAGTCCCAGCTCAGCAGAGGGACCCCGGAGCCCCGCGCTTAGTCCCGGAGGGGGCGGGAGTCCCCTCACGCCTTTGACAGTTCCGTGGGGGCAGTAGCCGTGAGCCGCGCCTTCTGGCCTCCTGCTGCCGGCCGCCGCTCGCGTGTGTTCGCGACTCTTTCTCCTCCACGATCCTCAGTGCCCTCGCCTGAAAATGGCGAACCTGCATGAACAGAGTGTCGGGGTCCCTCCAGCCTGGGACTGGAATGCTGGCCTGCTTGGGTCGGGGGGCAGGAAGTGAGCAGGCAGGGGACAAGGACTGGACCGAAGAGGCAGGAGGGGGCAGAAGGCACTTCAGGTTTGGAAAGATAGGCTGTCTTGGTCGGGGGTAAGAAGCCCACCTTTTCCTCCTGCCGTGGTTCCTATATTACAGGATTATGAGGATTAGATGATATAACTCATGTTCATAAATAATTTAGCTCAGTGCGATAGTAAGTGCTCTAGAAATGTAAGTTGTTGTTGTTGTTGTTATTATTATTATTACAGGCTCTGCTGCGAATTCCTTTTGGAACAGTGGGAAACTCACTTCATTCAGAACCCGTTCTCCATCTTTAAAAATGGGACCCACCAACGACAACCAATTACTTTGAAAATACTAAAGGCCTATATAAGGAGAGGATTATTCCCGTGGCCCCAGTTTTAGGGTTCCATCGTTCCAGTCTGTCAGGAACATGTCTGATTCACCCCATTGAATCAGTCCCTTCAACAGGTTGGATGAATACAGTAGCCCTCAGGGTGGGGCGTACCCCTGTCTAACTAAGTGACTGAATGTGTAACTCCTATGCTAGGCCCTCAAGAGAGCAGTAGGGAAATTCATCCCCCAGATCTCTGATACTCCCTGTCACCTTTTCACCACCTTGCTGAACAATCTTCCCTGTGTGTCCCAGAGAGGCTTCAAACTTTGCCTCTGAATCCTTGCACCCTGCTTCTGTGAAGCCAGAACACATACCACTGAATTCTCTCTCTCTGCTAATAGCATCTCTGAGGCAGGAGACAGGCATCTTCTTTTACTTTTTACCATTAAACCAGTAGCTGAGTACTAGGGATTCTATCTCCAGGACCACCCTCCCCCTTTCTCATCTTTCTTGCTCTCCCTACCCTAGTTTAGGCCTACCTGGGATCACCTTTCACCTGGATGATCTCAGCAGTTCCTGACTCGAATGCCACCTCCAGTTTCTTCTATACCTATACCAGGGAAACTTCCTCTTATACTGCTCTGCTCAGTGCCCTACCTTCCTGTCCCTTAAGCTTTCCTCCTCAAAACATACTCTCACTAGCCAGCTGGGGAAAAAAAATGTAAGTTGGAGACACATCTCACACCTTACATTAATATAAACTCCTGATAGATAAAAGATGTAAACAATTTTTAAAAAGAGAAGAAAAAGGAAAAGTCTTACAAGAAACCATGGGAGAATTGTGTTAATCTCCAAGAAGACTTTCTGAGTTAGAAGCGATAAATGACAGAAAACTACTACAAACCCCAGAAGCCATAAATGACTGAGAAAACCACTACATAAAGATCAAAACTTGGGACTTCCCTGGTGGCACAGTGGTTAAGAATCCGCCTGCCAATGCAGGGGACAAGGGTTCGATCCCTGGTCCAGGAAGATCCCACATGCCGCAGAGCAACTAAGCCCGTGTGCCACAACTACTGAGCCTGAGCTCTAGAGCCCACATGCCACAACTACTGAGTCTGCGTGCCGCAACTACTGAAGCCCACGTGCCTAGAAGCCTGTGCACCACAACAAGAGAAGCCACCGCGATGAGAAGCCTGCACACTGCAACAAAGGATAGCCCCCGCTCGCCACAACTAGAGGAAGCTTGCGCACAGCAACGAAGACCCAAAGCGGCCAAAATTTTTAAAAAAAGGTAAACTGATTAAAAATCAAAACTTGATGTGTAAAAAAAAAAAAAAAAACTTGATGTGTGACAAAGATCTACAGGCAAAGTCCAAAGGCAAAGGACAAACCCAGGAGGAAATATTTGCCTAATAAACAGCCTCTACTAATTAATAAGAAAAAGACATTAATATAAAGGGGCAAAAGATAGGAATCATCAGTTCACAGAAGAAAAAATACAAATGGCTCTTAACCATATGAAAAGTTATTCAACCCCACACGTAGAAAAAATGCAAATTAAAAGTTGACCAAGGGCTTCCCTGGTGGCGCAGTGGTTGAGAGTCTGCCTGCCGATGCAGCGGACACGGGTTCGTACCCTGGTCCGGGAAGATCCCACATGCCGCGGAGCGGCTGGGCCCGTGAGCCATGGCCGCTGAGCCTGCGCGTCCGGAGGCTGTGCTCCGCAACGGGAGAGGCCACAACAGTGAGAGGCCCGCGTACCGCAAAAAAAAAAAAAAAAAAGTTGACCAAGATACTGCTTTTCACCTACAATGATGACAAAATCTGATGACACAGGGTCGGTGGAGCTGTGTGGAAAAAGACACTGTCATTCATTGTTTCCCCATCCAAACATGAATATCATCCAGCTATAAAGAAGACAAATAAGGAAGCTCATTGCTGATACAGAACAATCTCTCAGATAAATTGATGAACTAAAAGTACAAGGTGATGGCCAATACAAGGCAGAGAATGCTACTGTTGGTGTTTTTAAAAGCATTGCAGTGGGGGAAAGTGGGGGAAAAAATGTACATACTGTGTATATATATTTGGTTGTATGTGTATGACCTCTGTGGAAAGAAAAAAAGAGATAGCGTTGGTTGTCTCTAGAGGACTGGGAGAACTGGGACCAAGGGCAAGGGAAGCGTCACTGTACACCCTTTGTATCTTTCACATTTTGTGCCTTATGAATGTTTTATTTATTCTAAGTCAAATACGTAAATACTTTTAAAAATACTCAAACAACCTTGTCGCTGGCCAAAGAACCAGCCTTTTACTGGCTCCCAATAGGTAAAGAACAGTGACTATCCACTTCATTTTTCTTAAATCAAAATTCAGCACGTGTGGGGTTACAGACAACAGTTTCCTGCCAACTCCCCTCTGTTACGCCTCGTCGTCACTGCCCGGAAAGAATCACTTCTTACCTCGTTTCGCACTTGCTTCTGGTCCTTATTTCCATGCTGGTAAAGAAATGTTTGTGTGGCTGCCTGTTGTCCGAAATTTTACCTCTAGAGTTACCTCTAGAGTCCTGCTAATGATGAGTTAGGTTATTAAAACCTCAGCCCGCCTCCCCTGCCCACATGTCAACATAATTATTTATATACCTATTTTACTTCCTCTGTTAATCATTTTTATAATGGAAATAATAGCCTTGGACCTTTATTTCTTGAGCCATCCCCTGCAAGCAGTATCTTTTCACGCCATACCATGAAGCTCTCAGCATCCTTGCCCTTCCCTTTGCTCTGTCCCCCAGCCTCTGTCTCCCCACTTAGCTGTCTGAACTTCCATATTTTCATTATTGAGCTTGACAACATTTGCATTGTACATATGTTCTTTGCTTTGTCCCTTGAGCCTAGAAGTCCAGCTGTCAAGCAGCACCGACTGTTGTCACATTGTACAGGGGATGCACGGCCAAACCAACCACCCCTATGATTACAGGGCTCGTGCTGTGTGTCCTCTTTCTGAAAGTTCATTTTTTCCCCCCCGGCACAATTTAAAAGAAACAGATCCTCAATCTCTCCAGGGATCTGGTGTATCAAGCTTTTTTCCTGAGACTCCCTCCAAGGTTCTCAGGCACACCCCACCCCCATCCACACTGGTTACTATAAAGGACGAGGCTGATTCCTATCTGTGTTTCGGGTCTCATAAAGGGGCACAGCAGTTTGTGGAATGAGTGGATTGCCTTAGTCTGGAATGCAGGAAGAGCGTTCAAAATCTGGCCCCAATGTATCTTTCCAGCTCGATCTTTATAACCTTCTTCCACAAATTCTACACTGTAGCAAGACTGGATGAATCCAGTTTTGTACATGCTGTGCATTTTTATTCCTCTGAGCCACTAGGAATGTTGTTCTCTTCCATGTTTATATGTCCATCTCCTACCAATGCTTCCACCTCTGGAAGATGCCCTGATCCCTCCAGAAGTGATGGCTCCCTCACTACTGTCCAGCTCTCCAAGGCCCAGAGTATTTCCTACTTTAAATCATGTCTCGTCAGTCTTAAGTGTCTCCGGGGCAGGTCTGTCTCAGAAGCCTCTTCTCTCTCTGCCTCCCAAGCCCCAGGTTCTGCCAGATGCAGGCAGCATGGAGGCATTTGCGGGATGAGCCACAGAGGATTCAGGAAAGGCAGCCTGGAGTCGAGGGGCTTGGGCTTGGGTGAACGAGAATGAGGGTCCAAGGGGCAGGGATGCCAGAGCCGGGGCAGGGATGCCAGAGCCAGGGTTGGAATGAGAGGGAGAGAAGGGAAATGGACTGTGGTCTGGGCAGAACAAGGACTTTGTGACTTGTCCAGGCCACTGCTTTGTTGCTTTTGGAAGGGCTGTGTCCTTCCACTGACCAGAATGGAAGAAGGTTTGTCCAGGTGAAGGTGCGGGTACCACTGCATTAAGGGCTCATCAGGAAGATGTAGTCTTCTAAGGGAGGGATGGGGGCCATCAGGATAGGGCCTTTCTCTGCCATCCCGCACCCTCTTCCCACAAGGTTCTTCTGAATGTGAACAACCTGAAAGCTCAGAGCACCTACAACAGACAGAAAGCTCAGGGGCTGGGGGGCCAGAAACTGACCCCTAAAGCAAAGCTCCTCTCCACAGCAGAAGCTTTTACACATATAACATCCCACAAAGCTAAGGACTGTACCCTGTATCCGTACCTCTTGATTGCCATGATCCCTTGAAGCCTCTCCTTGCTCTATAGAACCAAACGTTCACTGAGCACTTGCAATGGGCTCCCACTTGCTATGGGACAGAAGGGAGGAGCTAATTACCATTTACTGAGCACCAACTAGATCCCGAGCGCTGTACTAAGCAGTCTACAGGTGTTACTGCAAATCTTCTCTCAAAAGTATATTCTATGATTCCCATTTGACAGATGAGTAAACAGAGGCTCAGAGAAGTGAGGAGATGTGTCCCAAGCTCCCCAAGATCCCACAACTAGTAAGTGTTTAAACTGTGACTGGGGCCTGGTACCCACCGGTCAGCGTGTCAAGCACATCCAAACCCTTCCCACTTCACCCCAACCCTGGGAGCCGTCCTTTCCCCCGGGGGAACTCACCCAGCCTAGGAGGGGGGCTTTGTGCCACTCTTGCTTCGGAGTGGTACCATTTCTCATGCTGGTGGAGGCTCCCCCCAGCCCCACCCAGGGCAGTTCTGCCTTGGAGGGTTCAGCCTCTCAGGGCCCCTGTCCCAGTCAGCCTGACTCTTCCCTGCTCCCTCTGACTCCGGCTTCCTCCTTCTCGGGTGCACAGTCTCCAAGATCCGCTTCAAAACCCCTTGCCTTGAGCAGGAACTCACTCCAGGTGTGTTGAAAGGGGCTGCCCTGTCTACTTATAGATCCAGGGATGCGGCAGTCACCAGAGCACAGAGGCACAGAACCTCCATCTGGAAATCAGGAGCCAAATTCTGCTTTGACTGCTAACCAGATGCACGGCCTCCCTGGATAAGAAATCAGTTTCCTTATCAGCAAAATGGGGAGAAAAACCCTGTCCCGCACCCCCTTCTCCCAGGTGTTCTGAGGTTCGTGGTGATGACCAAAGGATGTATTTGTGACGGCAGGGCCGAAGGCAAGGACCCAGGTGAGACTTATTGTCAAAGAGGAGCAGAGGGAGGGAGCCTGAAGACACACTTCCCCAACCTCTAAGCCTCTGGCCAAATCTCATGCCTGATCTCGTGCCTAGGGGGATTCTGAACTTCCTCAAGTTCTCCGATGAGCACTTGGTCTTGCCCCCATTTTACAGATGAGGAAACTAAGGCAGCGAAGTAAAGCAGCTCCATCTGGCTGGTGCACCCAAAGTCTGTTCTTTCTCCATTGATGGGATGGTTCTCTGCCCAAACCTCTTTTACAAAGGGCAGACATCCTAGTTCCCTCTGATGTCAGGGGCAGCTGGCTCAGCCTGCCCAAAGGCTCCCTGGCTGGTCAGGAGCCAGGTCCTTATGAGAAAGAGCAGAGGCCCTGGCTGCGGGGCTTACTAAGCCAGTTGGGTGTGTGGGGGCCTGCTGGCTGCAGGGTGAGCTGGCCAGCGGGGGGCAGCTGTGGATATCCTGTCTGGAGACAGTGTCTGGGGACAACGTGAATTGTTCCCAGGGAACAGCTGAGAGGACGAGAGGGCAGGGGCAGCGGGGAGCTAGAACGAGAAGTCACTGAAACCTGGGGCCTTCCAGAAGGGACAGTGAAAGTATAGGAGATAGCGGAGGCCCTGGCTGAATGTCTCAAAGGGCAGTTCACGGGTCCCCTACATCAGAATCATCCTGGGGCCTATTAAAACTGCCAATTCCTAGGTCATCCCTACCCCCAGCCGTTGGACCAGACTCTCCAGAGGCAAGGCAGAAATTGACATTTTAAACAAGCTTCACTCTTACCCACACTGGAATATGAGAACCACTGCCTTATGGGGTTAACTTGGCCAGAACAGGGGTGAGGGTGGCATGTCCACGGCAAGGCACACCTCAGGTGGATCCAAACACAAAAACAGATAAAGAGGAGGGGGTGGTTGCTTTGAAGGAGAAGCTCAGATGATGACTGGCCTCGCCCCCCCGGGGTGTTAAAATGTCCCCAGACCTTCCTCACAGCCTCCCTGCCACCCCACACTCCTAGTGCTCTAACCTCGTCCAAAGTTCAACAGTTTCAAAGAGGCAGCCCTGAAATGAAAGAACAAACATAGCCCTTGGCAACAGCAGATTGGATTTCCAATCTGGACACCGCCAAGGCCCAGACAGCTGTGTAACCTTGGACGGGTACTGTGGGTCCTTGTAATGCGGCCCCTTGGGGTCTGGGTGAGGATTAAATGGGTTAATGGGCATGAAGTAGCCAAGCGTCTGTTGGTTCTCAGGGACCAGGGTTCCTTCCTCTTTCCTGTTTCCTACATATGAGCCCCTCCCCCGCCCAGCCCCCTTCCCTTTGTTCCTTTCTCTGTTATGCAACGAAAGTTTAAATTATTCCTGGGTTTGGGGCCGCTGCAAAGCCAATGGGAGGGTGGCTCTGTAATGGGAGGTTTTGGAAGCCACGTCTTCCCTGCCTACCTCCGCATTCTTGTCCACGTGCTGCTAGGTCAGGCCCTCTGCCCCCCTCCTCACTATTCCAAGGAGCCGCGTGACTACGTTCCCCATATCGCCTGCCTGCTGCTCCAGCTGTTGACACAGCAACCAGAACCCAGGGACAGCCATTGAGAAAGAGCCTCTGAGGAGGAGCCTGCTTGGCTTCCATCTACATTCAGTGCAACAGCGCTTCCTGAGAGCACCTACCATGGGCCTTAGCAGAAATGGAAATAAGTTAGAGCTGGTCCCTGGCTTTAAGGGGCTGGTGGTCCCAGGATAGAGAATCTACTGGTCTAGTTGAATGATTCTCAAAGTATGGTCCCCAAACCAGGAGCATCAGTATTACCTTTGAATTTGTTCAAAATGCCACATTTCAGGCTCCTTCCAAATTCTACTGAATCAGAAATTCTGGGGGAGAGGGGATCCTGAAATCTGGCTTTTAACAAAAGCCCCCCAGGTGATGCTGATGCAGGCTGAAGTCTGAGGACCACAGATCTAATTAAAACCTCACCCAATCCCAAGAGCTGGGGTCTATTGTTCCTGTATCACAGATGAGGGAACGGAGGCTCTGTCCTGCTCTGTGTGCAGACTAGCTGAGAGCTTATGAAGGGTTTGGATTATCAGGTCCCTCCCGGTGTCAAATTCTACCTGTGTAGCACCTGTGATAAGGTAATGAGCAGATATGCTTTTTCCTGGATCCTGGCTGGAGAAACGTAGAGGTATCTTACACTGTGTCCGGCAGGGTCGGGGTAGAGTGACGATGCAGACAGAAATGAAAACCTTACAACGGGAGCAGAGAAGAGCTGGGAGTAAAGTCAAAAAGAGCAGCAGCCCTGGCGACAACCACCTGCCCCAAATGTGGGGACACTGGGCTGACATAATGCCCCCCAGCCGAGGCCATCCAGGCTTCTAAGCCCGACCCCAATCCTGAGACCTCCTCTCCTGTGTTCACTCACCTGCATGTTAGGTTGGTTTCTTTCCTCGCTTTTGCCCCCTGCAGACTCTCAGGGTCCCCTCTTACACAGCATCTGCCTGAACACCTGCCTCCCTAAATTTGCAATCACCTCTTCAGCAACGAATGACTTCCAGCCTCTCTTTGCCCACATTCCACGACTGGGCACTCACTGCCTTTTCAGGCAGCCCATCCATCTGTGGAAGCTCTGATGGGCTTAAGTTTCCCTTTGAATGAGCTGACATCCATCCCCGTGTAATTTCCACCTTTTACAATATGAGTTAGTCTAATCCCCCGTAACAGAGATTACAGGCTTATTTTAAAGTAAGAATATCTATCCCAATTATTTCCCATGAATCTACCACCCACCTTTGCGGATAAACAAGGCAAGTAGAACATACCAACCCATTACCTTGAAAACAGTAGGAACAACAAGATGAGGTGAAAGCAGAAAGGGGCAGGAGGAAGGACAGGAGGTGGTGGAGGGAAAGATCGCTGACTTGGAGCCTCCGTCTTGCCACTTCCTCCCCAGGAGACACTGGCAGGACCTCAGCAGTTTTCACAGGAGTCCCCTTCAAGAAAAAGAATACGATTTTCCAGAACTTGTTTCCTTTTGTTGAATAAATTCACAGTTGGATGGTTTGTAATGACAGAAAGGTAAAACTCACTTAGTGCATCTTCCGTGATCATTTCACATATATTACTGTTTTCAGCAAATGGGGATCTTGAAAGTTAAGCGACTTAGCTTCGTGGAAATCTGCCTCTGACTCTGGGCCTCAGTTTCTCACCTGTAAAATGGGGGTGAACCTAGCCACCTTCCAAAGTTGGTCTGAGAATTAAACAAGTTAAAGGGAGGGGAAATCATCTGTTGAGATATTATGATGTTCTCTGATCTCTAAAGATGAATGCTTGGAGTCTGGGTATGAGGGAAACTGGTTGATTGTTTCTATTGAGGGGAAGAGGGGCAGAAGTGAATCCCAGCTTAGCGTTCTGCCTGGGGGAGACCACAGCTGGAGCTCTGGGGCAGAACCAGTAGAACCAGTGAGTTTGGAGGACAGCTCTCTAGAAAAAGCCAATGGAACAATCCCCTTGTCGCCCATCACTGTTTTTGGGTTTTGCTTTTCAGGCTTATTTTTCACAGGATTCTTTGCAAAATGGGCCTCAATGCAATTTCTTGGGTGAGGGGATTTGCCCACATTTGGGATCAGAGAGACTTTTCAACCCCAGAGGTAGCTCTCCGGGGCCTGTGAGAGACCCTTCGCTTTCGGGGGTAGTGTCTCACAAGGAAGGAAAGCCTCTTGTGCGGAGCCAGGGGAATGTTAACAGGATTATTTTAATCATTTTAGCAACACTGGCTCTGCCAAGTCTGCCAAGAGAAAAGGATGTGGTAGGTCAGGAAATTAAAACAACTCTGGCCTCATTCCCCAGAACGTGTTTTTCAAGAGGGATGAGTGTCTAGCAGGAGAAGGAAGGAGCCCTAGAAACTCTCTCCTCGCCTTGGGCTGCCCAGCCTGCACGTGGCCACTGGCCCTGCTTTGCAGAGGGTGCCTCCTTTGTCGAGGTCATCCTCCCCCCACCTTTATTTTTTATTTATTTATCTTTTTCGATCAATATTTATTGAGCACTTATTCCCCTTTATTTTTATTTTAAAAATATTTTTTCCTTCGGCCATGCCACGCAGCGTGCGGGATCTTAGTTTCTCGACTAGGGATTGAACCTGCGCCCCTTGCAGTGGAAGCGCGGAGATTTAACCACTGGACCGCCAGGGAAGTTCCCTCCTCCCCTTTTTGAAAGGTTTCCAGAGAACACCCTAACTCCTGGCCTAAGCCGGGTACCTGGGGGCCCCCAGTTCCAGACGCTGCTGGTGCCCACCTCCCGGAGAGTCCAGGAGCCTCCCAGGCTGCAAGTGGCACCCCCATCCATCTCTGCAGGGCTGCTTGCAAAGGAGACTCAGTCTCACTACCTACCCCTTCCTGGGTCTTCCAGAGCAGTGGCTTCCAAGCTATTCGGCAGAGGAATCCCCCAGGCACCGTGCATGCCAAGGAGTCCCATTCAGGAGGCCAGGCGCCGGGCAGGTGCACATATCTGCGTGCTGCTGGTGGTCCAGGAAGCACAGAGCTAGAGAAATTCGGGGTGGTTCTCCAGGGACTCAGCCCCACGCCCTTCACAGGCCAGTCCTCTGCCTCCCCAGCCGTGCAGCCTTGGGCATTCCACTCCCCTTCTCTCCGATAAAAATGCCTGCTCAGCCTGCCTCCGGGGAAGAGAGAAGATGACCATGAAGATCTGGGCCCCACAAGGCCCTGAAAAGTTATCCAAAGTCTCCAGTCCTTGGCCTGGAGGCCCAAGGCTGGAAGTCAGAAATGGCTGCAGGATGGGATGAGGGTGAGAGCAGATGGGGCGGAAGGTGGAGGAGGGCGGGGCACCCACACCCAGTCCCACCACGAACTTAAAGCAGAGATGGTCAGCCCTGAAGAGCCTTCAGGGTCATCACAGGCAACCTCCCCATGGTACAGATGAGAAAACTCAGCCCAGAGAGGTTGAAGCACTTGCCCAAGGTCACAGAGTAAATGAATGGCAGGGCTGTGACTAGAGCCTTCGGTTCAGCACCCGTATCCAGGACATTCCCTGCTGCGCCCCTAGGTCTGGACACGGGTGGGGGTAGGCCCCCCACCCCCAGACTGGGACAGGACAGAGGGCAGGGCACAGCCCAGCCAGCGGCTCTGCATCCTCAACGCCTCCTGCCTTCAGCCGCTCTCACTCGCAGTTTTGGTTGACCTTCCAGGAGCAGGCAGCCTGCTCTCTGCCCTCCTTGCCCTGAACCTGGCTTCCCAGGAGGGCCAAGGAGGGGTGGAGCAGCAAGACTGCCGCCTCCGGCGCTTAGCCTCTGGCCCCCTCCCCCTCCATCCTACCCTGCCCCATGCTGAGAAAGCACCTACCTGGGCAGCTGGAGGTGTGGGAGCCCTGGGCAGGGCCAACCACCTGGGGCAGGTCCTGGGCTGAGGACCGTCCTGCCTTCCCAGGGCTTGAGCCCATGGTGGCCTTTTATGGGACAGAGAGGTATGCCGTGAGGGATTAGGGGTGGAGCCTGGTGTATCTGTATCCTATCTGAGAAATGCCCCCCACCCTGCCCCCGCCAAGTGCCCCTGTGAGGAGCAGCTGAGGCTGGAGCTGATTCCCAGACAGCTTCTGCCCTGGCTGAGGCCCTGGCCCCTTACAAACAGCATAGAAGCCCCATCCAGCCAGGCCCGGGCTTCCTGGGGGGCTGGTCAGGGCCCCGGGGAGTGAGGCCCATTCGGGACACACACCCTCCCCAGCCCCCTGCGGTCCTGTCTTCGGGGGACTCAGACCTTTGCATCAGGGGCCAGACAGATATGACAATTCCCACATACTCTGGGAACTTGAACAAATTATGCCATCTCTGGGCCCAGTTTCTTCACTCTAAGATAGAAATAATAATACTCACTTCATAGGATTGACCCAGGACCTAGCACATAGCTACTCAATCACTATTTGAAGGAATGAATGAATGAATAGAAAGATGACTAGGTTGGGAGGGGTCTGGAGACCCATCCCTAGCAACTTTATTTCCTCAACCTCTCACCTTGCTTGATCTAAACATGCCAAAGTCTCTCCCCATTTCCCAGCTCCATCCATAACTGTTCCCCACATCCTCTCATGGTCAGGCTGTGACTCCCTCTCGCTCTGGCTGGTTGCCTCCCAATAGCCCCTGTGCCCAGGTGGTTTCCCTGATGGCAACTGGCTTAGGAGTGACACATGACCTGGCTCTGGCCAATGAAGCAGGAGGGGAGGTCTTTTGGGAGGCTGCAGGGAGGGAGTTCCTGGCTCCCAAGAGAAAGATACTAGAGGAAATGGCCCCTTTCTGCCTCCGGATATAGTCATGTCCACTGGTGACATAGGAACTCGTGCAGCCTTCTTATGGCCATGAGGGGAACTGGCCCGAGGACAAAGCCAATGATGGGGATCGTACAGCAGAGAGTTCCTGAACTGCTGGTCATACCACACCAACTGCCCACCTGCCTCTGGACTTCTCTCTGTGTGGGTTAATGAAGGTTCTCATTTGTTAAGCCAATTTGAGTTGGGTTTTCTTACTCACAGCTAAACGTGTCCTGTCTGATCTTCTCTCCAGCCCCTACCTGCATCATTCCCAGCACTAGTCAGCAGATGTGCCCAGTCCTGGGCTTTGTTGTAAGGACCCTGAGATGAGCCAGACTCTGTGCCTCCCCTGGGGAAGCTCATAGTTGTGAAGGGAGAGCCTGACAGGTAATTATCAATAGATGGTTGCAACCTTGTGAGCAGAGGCTGAGGGTATCTGGGGAGGGACAGACTAACTGTCCTGGGCAGTTAGAGAAGGGTTATGGGATATGGGTTTTGAAGGATGCCTAGGGGTTTTACAGACAGACAAAAAGAATGTGTTCCAGGCAGAGCTACCAAGGTCAATGAAGGGGTACAACTTTGCTTAGAGAACATTGGTGAAGCTCAAGTTAGGTCCATCGAGGAGTGGTGAGCAGAGGCTGAGTGTCTCGCCCAGGAATCTGTGTATCCTGGGGAGCCAACAAAAGTTTTATGCAATATGTACATTTTGGATTAGAAGAGCCTGGGTGTTCAGGATCGAAGTGACAAGGATCTTACCTGGGTGGGAACAGAGGGGAGAAATGGGGAAACTGGTGAAAGAGGTATTGTAGAAGCCCAATTCTGGGCTTTGGAGACTGAAGGAGAGAGTGAGGGCGAAGGGGGAGGGGAACGTGATGGCCAGATTCCTGGTATACGAGGGAGAAGGGGTAGTTGTATAAATCTTGGAGCAGGGGACTGTGATAGCCAGTCTCCAGGATTGGCCCCCAATGATCCAGCGTCCTGATATTCACGTCATCGTGTAGTCCCCACCTACACTGTACCAGGACTGGCCTACGTGACCAGTAGAATATGCGGAAAGAATGATTTGTGACTCCCAAAACTGGATCATAAAAGACATCATAGCTTCTGCCTTACTCTCTCTTCCATCACCAGCTCTGGGGGAAAAGCCAGCCGGCACATTGTGGGTACGTTCAAGCAGCCTCATGGAGAGACCTATGTGCTATGGGATGGAGCCCTCTGCCAACAGCCAGCAAGGCACTGGGCTCTCCCACCAACAGCCATATGAGTGGGAAATGGAAACAGATCCTCCAGCCCCAGTCAAACCTTCAGATGACACCTTGGCTATAACCTCAAGAGAGGCCTTGAGCAGAACCGCACTGTGAAGTTGCTCCCAAATTTCTGACCCACAAAAACTGTGAGATAATAAATATCTGTTATTTTAAGCTGCTAGATCTGGGAGTAATTTGTTATACAGCAATAGATAATATTGGGACTTAAGCCATCGAGATCTTATTTTCCTACCTGTCCTTCCTAGAGTGAGGGAAGACTATTATTATCAATGGGAGAGGCACTCCCCAGCCCACATGGTCCACGCCTTCATCCACCTCTCTTTACAGCTTACAGACTATTTTTACATGAGCAAACCTTTCACTGTGGCAACCAACCCCAGGAGGTAGTTATAATCCCTGTTTTACAGAGGGGGAAACTGAGGCTCAGAGAGTTGGAGTGACTTGCTGAAGATTATACAGGTTGTCCGTGGCAGGGCCTGGACCAGAACCAGGTCTGTTCCCAGGCTCTGAGCGGATCCACATCCTACCTGATGTAAAACAAAGAATGTTGCCCACCATCCAGTTCTTCAAGGATCAAGTCATTAGCCACTGCAGTCGCTGACCTACAGTGCAGCCCAAAAGGAATTCAACACCAAGGACAGGATGAGGCCCTCTGTTCTCTGAGAAAACAGGCCACCTAGAGAGTTAGATACATCTCAGGAAGAATTTTAGTGGACCCAGATTGTTGCATGTTCCCAGACATAGAAAAAGCACTAAAACCATCAACTGAGATACCTGTTTCTTGTGACTAGCAGTGACCTTTTACCAAAAGGTATACTTGATTGTATGTATTCTGCAGCCGAAATCATATATACATGTTTCCTGGCTTCTTCCCCACTACCCGTTCAGAGCAGTCTCCTCAAAACTACTGAGAGGCTGTTTCCCGGGCTATAGTGTTCAGTAAGCCCCCTGAATAAAAACTGAAACTTACAACTCTTAGGTTGTGTGTTTTTCTTTTGGGCAACAGTGAGCACACAGTAGGCCCTCAGCACAGCCTGGGACCTGACTGGCCAGGTGAAAAGGCTGGAGAGCCCAGCCACAGGAGCCTGCGCTGAGGGAGCTGCTCCAGCCTCCCAGGACATTTCCAGGATGGTGGCTCTGTTAGTGGTAGCCCTGGCATTTACAATGATCCTGGAAGGCCTGCCTGGGTCAGATGGCAACCCCTGTATTATTAGGTGGCTCTTCAAGGAACCCAGCTTCCTCTCCTTTCTGAGACTCAGCTCCAGGCCTAGGAGCCCTTGAGGCCAGGGACTGAGGGGCTGGTCGCACCCTTTGAGAACCACATGAGCAATGAAGGAGTCAGGGAGGGAGCCCAGGAGCATCCTTAGCTGGGGCTGAAGGAAGCTGGCACTGCATCCCTTGCCTTGGCCTCAAGTTCCACATTTCATCACGGAGCCCTTTATTTTACACCAGATGGGGGGCCATGAAGAAAGAACCCTCAAGGGACTGGCCGGTACACAGGGAGACAGGCAGACACCCGGCAGCCTGCCAAGCAGGACAGGAGGTGCTGTGGGTTGTATGAGAGGCCCTGGAGTGGGAGAAGCAGGGTGGACCCAACACCAACTCGTCAGTACTTCCAACCCACAGGCCAGTGTGGGGAGGGCTGCGTGCTTGCCTCTGCCAGGGGACATGAAGGGCTTGGTCTCAGCACTGCCCTTCTGGAAAGTCTGATCCATTGTTCCCAACATCTCCATATATCCCACTGGTCCTCCTGGTAATGGCTGTTACTCACAGTGGGGCTTCTCTCCAGCCTCACTCTTACACATTCTGCAGCCAGAGAGCCGGTGAGGCTCCCAGAGTCATCTCATCCCATTTTGTCCAAGCTCTGGCCCCAGGAATAGCCTCTCCCCTTGTGGATAAGGCCCCGCCACCCACGCCCACTGAAGAGCCCCTGAACACAGGTGAGGGTGCTTTGTGGAAAATAGCCCTAAGTAGATTTAGCAAATAAAAATACAGGCTACTCAGTTAAATGTGAATTTTAGATAAACAATAAATAGCTTTTAGTATATCACAAATATTACAAGGGACTTACTTATACTTAAAAATTATTCATGATTTATCTGAAATTCAGTTTAACTGAGTATCCTGTATTTTACCTGGCAACTCTAGTACTAAGACTCTGAAGTCACTGCTGTTTCCACCTCCACCTGGGAGTGGCCTTGGTCCTCAGAAATCTTAAGTTAATGGACCCTTACTGGGCCCCGACTCACTGCCAAACACCCTGCTAAACTGGAAGGCCCTGAAGACAAATGGGGCAGGATCCCTTCTCTCAAGTAGGGAAAGGAGACATGCAACCAAATAAATTGTAAAGTACTGGCTATTAGGGAGGCACTCAGCTGCCAGCAACCGAAAACCCAATCAACAATGGCTTAAATGAAGAAGGCTTTGTTTCTCACACAAAACAAGAAGTCCAAGTATGTCTGCTGCTAGCTTTGGCTCAGCAGTTCAATAGTATCAGAACCAAGATTTCTGTAATGTCCTTGACTTTTCCCTCATGGCCTCAAGATGGCTGCCATGGCTCCAGCCATCATATCTGTGTTCAAGATGGAATAAAGAGTGGAAGGCAAAGGTTTTCCAACCCTGCCTGCTGCAATAGATTTATATTCATGTCTTATTGGGCAGAACTGGGTCATACGGCCACCTCTAACTGCAAGGGAGGCTGGAAAAGTAGACCATAGGATTATCATAATCAGATTAGATCCATCCCAATGTACTGCTGGGGCTGGGACCATTGCTTCCCCGCAGGAAGATGAGGGGAGAGGGCATTGGGCAGGCCCAACTGGTCTGCCATGTGTTCCAACAGAGGTTTGCACTAAGTGCTAAGGGAACACCCAAGGATGTAGTGACATGCTCTACCAGAGGGGTGGTAGTCAGGGAAGCCTTCACGGAGGAGGTGGCTTTTGAGCTGAGACTTGTGGGATCATTGGGCATTTGCCGGGAGGAGAAGGGAATTCCAGGCAGGCAGGACAGTGCAAATAACTGCAAGGTAGGCATGGTGACTGCTGCGGCCAGGGGTGGGTGGAGCTCTCAGTGAGGCCATCCTGAAGGGTCTTGATGGCCATACTAAGAATTTTGTGCTTTACCCCAAGAACAGTGTTCTGTCATCTTACTCAATGTCTCAGCGGCATTTGGCCCCTTTGAAGGCCCCTCCACCCTCGCCTTCTGTGGCTTGTGACCCTCTGGTGCTCTCTTCCTCATGTCCTGCTCAGGGTCCTCTGTGAAATCCTGCTCCTCTACCTGGCCAGCCAGGGTCCTCGGTTTAACCCCCCACTGAACCATGTTCATTTACCCCAGAGCACTTGCCGCGGTTGGTAATTAGATATTCATTTGTGTGGCTGTGTGATTACTGGCTTTCTCCCCTCCAGCCTGTAAGCTGATCCTGTGCACCCGCGCCTGGCACATAGCAGACCCTTCCTAAACATCTGTTGAATGAGCTGATGAACAAAGGGTAACGTGTGTGATGGCGGGGGGAGGGGGGAGGGGGGCGGCATCAAAGGGGTGAGAGCTGGGAAGAGCTGTGGCTTGTTTCCTTGTGTTCTGGTCACTCCATTGTCCACTGATCAGAGGGGACAGGAATGGGGGATGAGGTACAGGCAGGCTGGAAAGGGGAGACCAGATAGGATACTTTCGGGTCTTTGGTTCTGCCTCTGAGGACCCCAGACCAGTACGGGTGGGCCCCCAATGAGGCAAAAAGAGATCTGATTCCCCCCTGGTGTTTCTCATCTCTGGGCATCTGGCTTCTTCCTTGCAGGAAGAGGATGGTAACACGCAGCCGCCCCCTCCCCAGCCAGCTTGGGGCAAAGGCGGCCGAGAAAGGGACAGCATGGTTTTCGAGTGGGCCTTCTTCCTGTGTACACAGCTTTCTCACTGCACCGGCGGGTCCACGGTGGGGCCCACTCTCCATCCTCAGAGACCCAGCAATTCCCAGCAAAGCCCTGAACAAGGGACCAGAGCCTGAAGAAGGGTGGCACCTTGCAGCTGTGTTTGCTTCCGAGCAGTGATCCAGACCCCAGGAGAGGTGAGGTCTGTTGACACCACTGCCCCCATTACCTACCACCCTCCCAGAGCCCTCAGGGAGTACAGCCCGCAAAGGATGACTCAGGTGTCGTTGTCCGAGCGGGGGTTGGAAAAGAGTTTCCAGGCACAAGGCAGAATGTAAGGAAGATAGAGTTTATTAAAGAGAGGGGTCGCTGCAAGAACAGCGGGCCGACTTTCTGGTAGCCAGGGAGGGTCGACAGTGAGCATGGGTTGCTGGTCTGGCTTTATAGCCAGGGAACCTGCAAGTCATCTGCTGACTAGGCAGAGTATGTATACTTTCAGTGTGCTGAGCGGGAGAAAAACATGGCAAATGTCTTTCCTTATATGGGATGGGAAAGGGACAGGGCATGCTGCTTGGGAGGGCTCTCGGACATGGCAGTGGTCACACTCACACTGTGACACAGTGATAGGAGTCCTGGAAATCTTTGTTCAGGCAATACTGGCCCCTTGAGTTTATCTTGTTCTTTGTCCTTGGAGCACACCACATCGGGTGTAGGGCAGGGAGGGAGGAGAGGAGAGACAGCCTGGCTCTAGGTGTAGTTCACACAGTAGGGAATAGACAGAAGCCGAGCAGTGGGGAGAAATGCCCATTATGTGGACGAGGCCCAGGTAGACTGTGATCTGCCCCAATTCTGCCCAAATTCTCAGAGAGTTAATGGTCTTCAGGACCCTACAGCACATCAAATTCAGCCTTCACAGCACCCCTTGTCTGCTCACCTCGGTGACGGGACCTCACCGTCTTCCAAGGCAGCCGGTTCATCCTCAGCTGGGCCCCCCTGGCCGCTGTACCAGTCCACGCAGCTCCCAGAGCAGGCTCTGCGGTGGGCAACATGACCTTCGTTTTGCAGTTGAGTGACCTGAACTGGGAGGCCAAGGGCACACAGTGAAGCCGGCCTCCTGATGGCCATGCCGGTGCCCCCCACACCCGAGAGCGGGCAGCACCCCTGTGGTCCCTCCCTCTCCAGAGCTCAGCCCCGCCTGGGCAGGCCCTCCTCCACCTCTCCCAACAGAAGACACACACACACACACACACACACACATACTTCCAGCACCAAGTTCTGCTGCGGAAGGAGCAGACACCCTGGCCTACCTTTCTGGTTCTCCCTGCCCTGTACTAGAAGCTGGCCCTTTGCCTTCCACAGGCTTGCAAGGAACCTTCTGGACTTCTCCCCAGGACTTTTCCTTTTGTCTCTCTGTGTCCCCATCTGGGCGCAGCCCTATCCACTCTAAGGGGGAGCACAGCTAGGCTCTCGCTGCAGAGGAGGGGTGAGACCAGGAGGGGCCAGCGGACCCGCAAGAGAGGCTCAGCAGGCTGGGCACCGGCCAGGAATTGTGTCCCCAGCTGATGACGACACTCCCAGCGCCGCCACGTTGCAGCCGAGCGGACCTCCGCCGTACCCAGCGGGCTGGCACGGAGGTCAGAACCCAGAGCTTTGGCATCTGTCTCCTGGGTTCAGTCCTCGCTTCTTAATTGTATGACTTGTGATGATTTATTTCACTTCTCTGCGTGTCGGTTTTACTATATGACGACAGCGATGAGTCATTCCTACCTCATAGGATCGTTGCAGTGATTAAACGAGTTACTACATTTATCCAGCAAATATTTGTTGAGTGCCTGCCGTGTGCCAGGACTGGCAGAACAAGAACAGTTCTGGGCACGGGGGATAACGTTGTGAATGAAACCAAGGCTCTGATCTCATGGAACTTAATTTTTGTTGTTGTTGTTGTTTGGCTATGTTGCACAGCTTACGGGATCTTATTTCCCCAACCAGAGATGGAACCCACGCCCTTGGCAGTGAAAGCACGGAGCCCTAACCACTGGACCACCAGAGAAGTCCCTCATGGAACTTTATATATATGTTGGGAAGGGGTTCTGTGCAAGGGAGGGACTCCTGAGGGGGGGGAGGGGAAGGAGTTCTCTGACGGGGGGGCGGAGCGAGGTTCTGTGAGGGGAAGGGGGAGAGTGGGCTCCATGCAGGGGAGGGGTTCATGGAGGAATCTGGTCCCCCACCCCATTCACACGCATACACACATGTACACAAATGCACACAGAAACACGCGTACATGCAGACGCATGCCTGCACATACACACACACAGAGCTCTGAGAAGACCCAGGTCCGTCCTGCCACATCCAGCAGGCATTGTGGCCACCCTCTCTGCAAGCCCCCTTCCTGGCTGTGAGCAGGGCAGGATCAGTGGGCTGAGGACCTGGGTGCTCAGCAAGACTCTGCTTTTACTGGCCAAGTGGCTTCCTTCCCAGAGCCTCGATACGTTCATCCATAAAATGGGAGCGAGAGTCCCTGCCTCCCAGTGTGGGGTGCCAGGCTCAGGGACCCTGCAGGGCGGTGGGGGAAAAAGAAGCCAGCTCTCACCATCCTCCGCCCTCATTCTGACCTAGCTCAGCCTCCCAGGACAGGTGAAGGGGGATGGGCCGGCTCCCGAAGGCTGGAGAGGGCTGGAACTGTTACCTAATACCACCCGGAGCCTCCCAGTGAAAGTCGGAACCTGACCCCATCGGACCTTGGTTCTCAGGAAAACTGACCCTCTCCCACGTGCAGAAGCCACCAGAAGGGCCTGGCACCCTTGAGAAGGGAGGGGTCAAGGCCCTACGGAGAGACCCGGGCTTCTTCCATCAGGACTTGGGACTGCAGCATGAAGGCTTAAGGCTAGACTCCAAGCAGAGAGTTCCACCTCAAACATCCCAGAGGGCTGGCTGAACACCAAGGGGGACTGAGCCACACTGACTGGAGAGGCCTGGGTGGAGGCCGACGCAGGGCAGGGCAGGACCCGGGCAGTTTTCACTCATGGGAGAAAGTCTCTGGGGATGAATGGGATGCTGGGGTGTGGGATTTGCCTCTATTCCCTGTGCAGCCCTGGGAAAGGGTTCTTTCCTCTCAGGACCAGAGGGGATCTAAGGGCCTTTCCCGCACAGCCATCAGTGCCCCTAGGCCGAACCAGCCTGGGAAAGGACCTTTTCCACTGGAGAAATGTCTAATAGGCAGTGTCACCCGCACCTTCAAACTTACCCACCTGCTCCCACGTTGAACACACACAACGATGCATCCACCTTCCACCTGCCCAAGCCGCCATACTCATACACACACTCCATTGCTCCTCCGCCCATCCCTGGGTTCCTCCAGGGGAGGAAGAGTGACGGGGATGGGATGCTGCTACTGGGGCTACCGCCCTCTCCCTCAGGCCCCAGGGGAGGTCCTGGTCTCTCCTGTCCCTCCTCACATCCCAGATAAGGAGAAGGGATACTGGGTTAGCAGGATTTGACACCTGCAGTTGAGGCCAGCTGATTTCTCGAGGGACGTGGGCTCGGGGCTGTCCCAGCAGCCACGGCCAGGATGGCGGAGAGTTTGCCTCACCCTGGCAGAGCCCTCAGGAAGTGAGGCTGAAAAACCCTCCTTTTCTCCACTTGCCCACTTCCTCAGACAGCGGAGAGGGGAGGAACTGGGGGCAGGTGGGATCTGGGGAGTGGGACACCTGGGCTCCATCCTTCCATGTGGGGAGTTCGGCTCTGCCCTACCTCACCTGGAATGGCAGGTAACACTTCTGTGCACCTGGAGCCCTGGGAGTTAACAGAAGAGGGACCACAGCTGGGAGTGAACAACAAAGAACAGACAAGAAGGCTCAGGGGTTTTAGATTTCTTCTCTGCCAGCCACAGGAATGCCCAGACGGCGTGGGGGGTGGGATGGGGGAGGGGCCGCCCCATCACATGGCCAGGGAGATCCAGAGAGCCGGCTTCGGCAGAGAGCTCAGGCACGTGGAAGGGCCAGCTCTGCCCACACTTAAATGTCCTCCTCCAGCCCCGTGAGCCCTGGGTACACGAGGAAGGCAGGGGCAGCCCCAGGGGAGAAGCCCGGCTTCAGCCACGTGAATGTGTGCAGCTCCCTTCAGACCCCCGCACAGTGACCCAAGCAGGGAAACCCACGGAGGTCTCCACCACCCACAGGATCCAGTCCAGACTCCTTAGGCTGGCCCTCAGGGCCCTTCTCACCCTGGCCACCACGGCCTCTCCACATCGATCTCTCGGTGCTGGCCCCATGGGCCCTTCCATACCACACTTTCTGGGCTGGCCAAGTATCTGGGCCCAGGCTGTCCTCTCCTCCTGGAATGCCCTTCTCCACATTCTCTTCTGGGGAGTCCTGCCCTCCAGGCCAGGTTCGGGGATCACCTCCTCTGGGACACCTTCCCTGGGTGCTGTAGGGCTGGCTGCTCCCTTGTCTGTGCTCTGCCAGGGGTGAGCAGATGTCTCTCCCAGAGCTGGGGCCTCCCGGGGTTACTGTGGTTTCTGTCTCCCTCAT
Organism: Orcinus orca; assembly: GCF_937001465.1. NCBI lineage: Eukaryota > Metazoa > Chordata > Mammalia > Artiodactyla > Delphinidae > Orcinus > Orcinus orca. The sequence goes on along the minus strand of NC_064574.1, from coordinate 79,239,556 downwards.
CAGACCTCGGTGGGAGGGGACCGTGGTCCTCTTTGTGCCCCAGCCCCTGGGATGAGGCCCAGGATGTAGCAGATGCTCAGTAACTATTTGGTAAGGGAATGAATGAATGAATGAAACAAATGAGTGAGGGTGGGCACTGTGAAGGCTCAGGCTCCCAGGATCTATGGCCCTTGACAATGAGCTCTCTGTGGGCCAGGTGGACAGGTCATCTGGGCTCAGAGAACGAAGCCGTGAGCATGGGTGTGGCCTCCCCAGCCCAGGATGCCCACACGCAGATTCCCAGGGCAACAAGCATCGATTGAGCGCGTACGGTGTGCATCACCCCAGGCCATTCTCCTCCATGCGCCACCCTTCCCACCTGGCCCTCTGCTCTTGTCCCTCTGTCCACCTGGAATGCTTGCACCCTGATCCTCTCATGGCTGCTCCTTGGATTCCATCAAGTCTCAGCAGAAAAGTCACCTCCTCCAGGAGGCCTTCCCTGATCTAAGGTTACCCCCTCTTTATGCCTCATTGTCCTGTCTTAATGCTCTGCACCACCCTATCACTAGCTACTATTTTCTGTTTATTTTTGTTTGCTAATTGTCTTTCTCTCCCTCCCTGTCCCTGACACACAGATTATTAAACTCTTTGAAGGCAGGCGTTTGGCCACCTTGCTCTCTGCTGCATCTCCACACCTGGAATAGAGCCTGGCACCTAGTAGGTACTCAGTAGATGTTCAGTGAATGAGTGAATGCAGACTTTGGGGATGAGAGCCCAAGCCAGACAGCTCCTGTTTTCACGGAGTCTGAGGTGCAATACACAGGCACCTGCTTGGAGAAGGCCACCTGAATTGGTGCAATTTGCCACAGTTGGTAAAAGCCTTTCCCCCACCCCTCGAAGCTGCATTCACATCACATCAGGTGCCTCTGACAACCTCCCTGAAGATAGGGATGACTGTTTCCATTAGGCAGGTGAGGGAAGGAAGCTCAGGTGAGGATGCGTGCCTTGACCCCAGGTCAAACACTAGAAAGAAGCATGGTTTGAACCCCCCTCCCTCTTTATTACCTATATAATCTCCCTGTGTGGCAAGGCAAGTCTCCCTGAGCTCAGGGAAGGCAGGTGACTTGCCCAAGGCCTCATAGCCAGGAGAGGCAGCTGGAGCCTGGAGGCCCCCCTCTGCCTTCTGATCAGAGCTCCTTCCTTGGGCTCAATTTATAATTCCAGCTCTCCCTTCCCTCTCCCTGGGGCCCGGGGCTGAAGTCTATATTCTTCAGAATCTGGGTTCTAGCACCATCTCTTTCCAAGGCCTCAAGCAGTCTCTGCCTCGTGACCTCGTGACCTCGTGAGTGCAAAATCACACGGCCCTAAATGGCACACCCACTCGCACCCCTGCCTGCAGTCCACCTCCCTCTTCCGGCCTCCCTATTTCCAGTAGGGACTCAGTCACCTGAGTTCAAAATGTCATTTCTCTTCTACTCACCTCCCCCCGTTCCTTGCCACCGAATGAGCACAGGATGTTGTGGAACTGACCACGTTGTTGGTGAAGAGATGGCGAGGGGCGGGGGCCCGGGTAGGGGTGGGGGAGCCGGCTGTGATGGGCTCCTGGGATTCTGAGCGGGATGGTGATGTACTGAATGTAGCCGTCTGGGGAGACGACCTTGCCCGTATTAGCTTCCTAGGGCCACTGTAACAAAAATGCCCCAAACTGGGTGGCTTCAAACAACAGACATTTTTCTTTCACAGTTCTGGAGACCGGAAGTCCAAAATCAAGGTGTCCAGGGGGCCATGCTTCCCCTGAATGCTCTAGGAAGGAACACTTTCTCCCATCTTCTCAGCTTCTGGTGGCTTCCAGTGATCTTTGACGCTCCTTGGCTGATAGACAAATCCACCCCCTCTCCGCCTCCATCTTCACACAGCTGTCTTCTCCCTGTGGGTCTCTGTGTCCCTGTGTCTTTATGTGGCCTTCTTATAAGGACAACAGTCGTTGGGTTTAGGACCTGCCTGAATCCAGTATGGCCTCATCTTAACTAATTACATCTGCAAAGACCCTATTTCCAAATGATGTCACATTCACAGGTACCGAGGTTAGGACTTCAACATATTTTGGTGGGGAGGACACATTACAACCCATGACCCTAACCAAAGGGTGAGCAACAGAGTGGGAGGCCCTGCGGATGACCGAAGTTGGGCCGGGAGGCTGCCGCCCCCGACAGGGTAGGGGCCGAGGTGCGAGCCCTGGGGAGGGGCGATCGCTCTCCAAGCTGCGCTCCGGGGTGCAGCGCAGGTGGTGGGCTCGCTGCTGTGGCCACGTGTGTGGGTGCTGTGGGACACCACCTTGCTGGGGTCTTTCCTCGTCACCCTGACCCGCTTTTTCCCAGGTGAGGCCCGGCGAGGCCTGGCCACTGCAGAGGGTAAGGGGGCAAGGGGCTGCGCTGGGGTTCATGGGGGGAGCGTTTCTCCTGTGCCCTAAAAGCCTCCCCCGAAATCTCCCTTCAGAAGGATGAGTGTACGGGGGTGTGGTCCTGGCGAGGGGAGCTAGACGTGGGGATGGTAAGCTTTTTTTTTTTTTTTTGCGGCTTGCGGGATCTTAGTCCCCCAACCAGGGATTGAACCCAGGCCTGTGGCAGTGTAAGCACCAAGTCCTAACCACTGGACCGCCAGGGAATCCCCTAGAGGTGCGGATGAGATTGCAGGAGAGGTGGAGGTCCGTCCCGTCCAGCCCTGGTAGGGGTGGGTGGGGACTCTCTGCTCTCCTCTCCTCAGGGAGACCCCAGGCTGCAGATGAGGCTGGGAAGGGGTCCTGTGTGTCCTGCCTCCATGGCCTGGCCCAGCCTGATGGGAGAAGGAGTCTCACCTGCTCTTCTGAGCTCCTGATCTCTCCGGAGAGGTGCCACCGTCCTGGAAGGGTTCAGAGAGCTCTCGTACACCGAGGCCACCCCGCCTCGGCAGCAGAGTCTGATTGAAGGGGGCTTCAGGACACCCTGTGAGGACCGAGACCCCCTGCCACCACTCCTGGCGTCAGCACAGCCGAGTGGGCTCAGCTGGGCCAGGTGAGAGCCGCTGCCTGGGCCTGCCTGTGATCCCAGCTGCCCGCCAGCCCATTCCACCCAGCGACCAGAAGAGCGGAGCAAACAGGAGTGAGGAGACCCGGGTTCGGTGCTGGCCCTGTCATGGATTCACTGGGTGTCCTTAGCCAGGTAACTTCCCCTCTCTGGGCCTCACGTTCCCAAGTGCAATGTGAGGGTTGGACGCAGGATCTTTTCCAGGGTACCTCAATGTCGGAGGAGCCTAACCCACAGGAATGGCTTTGATGGTGGAATTCCGGGCAGTGTGTGATGGGCGCTTGGAAGGGAGGTTCAGCCCGCTGGGCTTTTCCTGCTGCCCTGCTGCTAAAGATTTCACTCATCTCCAGAAGCTTCCTGCCAGCTGTCTGGTCATCTCACGTCGTGCCAGCAGCAGTCTGTTTGGGGAAAGCAGGAGGGTGGTGGGAGATGAGATTGGGGAGGGAGGCTAGGGTCATGTCAGGTAAGGTCGAGGAGGGGGGGTTAGGGGTTCCCACCCAAGGGCTTGCCTTGCTCTGTGACGTGTCAGGTGCACATGCATGTATGTACAGCATGTACTGGGGCACAGACCAGCCTATGCACAATTTTGTGCGTGTACGTGTGCGAATACACATAGGTGTGTGACTTAACCACATGTGTGCATTTTTGTGCGTGGGTACCTACCTATTTGAACTTGAATTTATGTGTGGGTAAGGGCCCAGGTTTGTGAGTTCAAAGTGTCGTGTCCGTGTTTACATGTGCCTGTGTTGGTATGTGTGTGTGTTTGTGTGTGTGCGTATTTGTGTGGGCCCTCTGTGTCCCAACTGCCCCGGGCCCTGGGAAGGCCTGAGCTGTCCCAGTGTCACCTCTATGGGTAGCCCACCTGATCCTTGGCTCTGGGGGTGCTGAAGCCAGGCCCCCAGGAGGAGTTCCGTTAAGGAAGCAGCCTTGGGATGTGACTTGGACAGGCAAGCTTTCTTGGGGAGGGGCTCCAGGCTCAAAACAGAGCAAGATCCCGGTGGCCTGGGATCTGGAGATGGTGTGGAGGCGCCTCAGGAGCCGAGCTTTGGGTCCAGGTGGGGGGACGCGGCTCCTGCAGCTGGCGGTTGTCCAGGCACAGATGGGCAGAGCAGAGGCCAGGGAGCATCCTGGGATGCAGACTAGGGGAGGTGCCCCTGCGGGTCTCAGGAGTCCAAGGTCCAGTACCCAACTCCGAGGCCAGCTCTGCCCTTCCCCAGTCCCCTCATTCCACGCTTGGGGGAACCTCATCCTACAGGATTGTCCTGCCTCCACCCCTACCTGGGGCCCTCCCCCATCCCACCACCTGAGGGCGAGCGGGCACCTTCAGGCAGGGCAGGAGCTCTGGACTTCGGATGGGAGAGCTGTGCACACGCTCTCAGCTCGGCAACACGCTTGGTGTGACCCCGGAAAGTCACTTTGCGTCTAGGCTGTTTCTGCCTGTCCCACCCCTCGGCCAGGGCCTCAGGACGGGCTCCCAGCACGTCCAACTCTTTCCTACCTGCCCTCCCAGCCTCCGGGCTCACGTCTCCGCCCTGCCTACTGGATCCCCGCCTTCCTGTCTCGGCTCACACCATCACCCGGCGTCCTCCGGGCCCTGCCCTTGCTGGGTAACTCTCTCCTCCTGGAAGTCTCCTCTCTGACACCCTCGCCGCAAGGTGGGCTCACCTCACCTCTGCACCTGGCTGCTCTCTCTCACTCCATAGAGCACGTCTCCCTTAATGGACTGTGAGTGCATTGAAGGCTCAACTCGTTCTTCTCCATCTTCACGTCCCCGGAGCCAAGCACAGGCCTGGAACTCAGCAGTTGCTCACAAAGCATTTGTTAAATGGAAGAATGAAGGAGCAGGTGTGTGAAGGAGGGAGGCCTCGCAGGGCAGGGCGGCCATGCCTCTCAAGGCCCTTAACTTGAGTCGCGGTTAACCACAAAGCTGGTTCCCTCCCAGGAGGGGCCTCCTCAGAGGATGGGAGCGATCCCTCTTCCTCCTGTTCCCCCAGCGCCGGCCCCAGGGAAGGTTTCAGAGGCAGCCAAGGGGCTGCTTCTCTGCTGCCCCCTGCTGACGAAAAAGGGGAAACTGGATGAAGTCTGGAAGCGTCTCTGGCTACAGTGGCTCCCTCCTGGCCTGGGGATAAGAGAGAGGTTTCTGGTGCGCGGGGAATAATGGCCTTCCCTTTGCCAAACGTGCTGTATTCTTCATCCTCCTAACAGCCAGTGGTTAGGGTCTTCCTCTTTCCCTCCCTCCAAAGTCACCCCTTCGCCCCCGTGGAAGCGTGTGTGCTGGGTATCCGAGACCGACCCCCAGCTCTCCAGGCTGGTCTGGGCGCCTCCTGGGAGCGCCTGAACAGCGTTGCTGAATTACAGTTCTTTAATCATCCACTCCCCCCACCCCCAGACTGAGCTCCCCAAGGGCAGGGATCCCAGTTCATTCAATTGCTCAACAGATCTTTACCGCGTGTCAGCGGGGTAGGGGGTTCTCTGCCCCCACGGAGCTCACCTTTCCGTTTCCAGGCCCAGCCTGAGGCTTGACACACACTTGGTGTTTGCGGAAGGGGGCACACTGGCGGATCATTCAACAGCAAGTTGGGGAGGGGCTTGGGAGCCCCTCCAGGTCCTCTCATATGCGTGTTCAGGGGAGAAATGCCCCCTCTGACCTGGCTCCAGGCTGCCTGCTGTGGCCCAAGCAAAGTCCGGGGGAACGGACTAAGGACCAGTCTCAGCGCAGCAGCTGTGGCCGCAGCCCAGGCAGCCACTGCTGTCAGCTGCTCTGCCAGACCCACCCTGCCTCCCTGAACCCCGTTCAGGAAAGCAGGGGGGGAGGAGACGGCTGAACAGAATGACCCCTGAGGGCCCTTCGGCTTTCTACTCGGGGTCGCATGAGGGCCCTGGAGCCTGGCCATCCCCAAGGCCCAAGGCCCCCACAGCTCCAGCCAGACAGCCCAGCAGGAAGGCCAGACGTGAGGGAGGTGACTGTGCCACACTGGGAGCAGGTGGCCACCTCACCTGCCTCTGGATACAGGCTGGGACTGGAGGGAAAATGTCCAAGGGACACACAGCAGCCTGCACTCAGCAAGTGAACATGATGGGAAAGATGCTGGGTGTGGCTGGAGGCACCAGGCTCCGGGACTGCAGACAGGTCTCAGCTGCAGCCTGGGCCCCAGCTCCTCGGCTGGTGAATCCTCTTCACAATCCCGCTCAGGAGCCACCGTCTCAGCTTCATGCCCTGCCCCCCGCCCCAGTGCAGGCCACTCACTGCCCTGTCCACTGCTGCGGATTTGTGGGTGTGTCTTATCCACCTCTAATACCCAGGGCCTCCCAAAAAGCCAGCCCCGAGCAGGCCATGCAGCTCCAGGAGTAAATGAAGGCCGCGTGTGCTGGTGTCTCTGAGGACACCTGCATGTGGCGTGTCTTCTCAACGTGAGCCCACTTCAAAGAGCTCAGCTGAAGGCTGATCAGGAGCCAGGAGCTGCCCTCGGCCTGGTCGGGCGCCCGCAGGCTCAGTCACATCCCTGTCCCTGTCCCGCCCTGCGTGGCGTGTGGGGGCCTGGCCTCTGCAAACTGCATTTCCCGGGCTCACTTGCCAAAGGTTTCCTGGTCACTGTGGCCCACAGGAGACCCTGCGGGTAGACCAGGCGACAAAGCCGCCAGGGCTCTCCTCCCCGCCCTTGCTTCAGAGGCCCGCGGCCGCTGCCTGCGGCGCTCCCTGGCATAAGGTCCCGCGGGCAGCCCTTCTTGTGGTGACCCAGCCTGGAGCCCTGGGAACACCACAGCGGCTCCCCGCTGTTGCCAATCTCAGGGTTGCCAAACTCTCCCGTTTGTCCTTTCAGCTCTCTGGGGACCTTCTCAACTCACGCCCTCACGCCAGATGCCCGCTGGGAGTCGTCTGCCTGACTTGACCACAAAGACACCACACACCGAGGGCAGGCTGGAGGCTGTTTCTTTATACAAAGGTAATCAGCACTATGGATCCAGAAGCATGCGGCTGCGGCTCACGCTGGCCCGTCGCACCACTTCCGGGGCAGAAGTCTGGGTGTGGGGCTGGGGGGTCACCGCAAGGGAGGAACAACGCACAGGCCTGGGGACTGGCGAGCACACCAGCCGGGAGCTCCCAAAGGGCACACGCAGTCACACGAACACGGCATAACCACGAGCATGACGTACGAGGACAGGAAGGGAATGGAGAGCTGAAACGAGCCACTGACCACCAATGCCCTCTTCTCCCAGGTGTCCTGTGGGTGGGCAGGGCCTGGGCCTGGAGCCAAGTGCCCCAGCTGTGCCACTACAAGGCCACGTGACCTCACTGCACGCTTTCTGCATCTGTAAACTGGGGACGACAAGCTGTACTTCACCAAGTTGTCACGAGGATGAATGAGAATGAAATAGAGACACATATCAAAATACTCAACACAGAGCCTGGCACATAGAGGTGTTCAGTAAGTAACTTTTTGTCAAGAACATCTCAGCTCAGAAAGGACCTTCCTCGGAAGGCCGAGATGGGAGATCGCTTCCCTGGAAACTCTCTCTCAGGGGATCAGGACCCTTGAGCACTCCTTAGAGCCTGTAGTCGCTGAACTGGCCAGGGCCCCGGAATGCACTGTGCCGGGGCAGTTGAGGGGGGCGGGGGGCTGGACCCCCAGGGAGGCACCCGCAGAAGCCGGGTAGACACCAGAGGAGCTGGGAACTGTGCCAAAATGGTTCTGCACGTAACACAGGCCGGACGTGGGCTGGTACGGAGGCAGGCTGGCCGTGTGCCCAGGGACCCAGGACGGCCAGGGGGCCAGTTTCTGGCCACTGGTGTGCTGCATCTGGGCCACAGGGTGGTTCGGGGCCAGGTGAGGGTGGCCGCTCTGTGTGGGGTAGGAGCCAGGCACAGGGTTCAGCCTGGAAAGGAACAGAGAGAAAACGGTCACTCAGCCACTCATGCCGGGGCACACAGCAGCCCAGCGGTCGATCCGCAGGCGCGAAGCGTGGGTCGCTATACTGCTTTCTATTACAACGTGCTGTGGACGGTTCCTATAACCAGCTGCGAAAGTGCCAAGCGGGGAGGAAGGTCAATCTCAACTGGACAGAAAACATATGCCCAGAGGGGGCAGGGCCCACTCACGGTCCTGCAGTAAGTCAGCAGGAAGAAGGGGTATCAGGCCCATGCCTGAGACACGCTGAGGTGTAAGAGCAGCTTGCAAACTGGATGGACCGGATGGAGATGGGGACAGATCACAGCAGTCAGTGTTTGCGGTCGGCTCAGCAACTGGACCCAGAGAGAATGGATCCCCCTCTGTGGGAGGGAGGAGGGGAAGGCTCTAACGGGTAACACAGAGCTTGGGCCCAGGCCTTGTCTGCTGGGAGATATTCTACCCACGTCTTCAGGAATAAAGACTCACAACTCAAAGTCCTGGCAGGCAGGAACCGACATGACAGACGCGGGGAGCTGTCTGTGCTGAGGTTGGAGACCCCACCACAGACGCGTGCGGCTGGGGCCACAAAGGAGGACACATTCTAAGGGTTTTAGCCTGTGACCTTCGTGCAGAGTTCCAAATATGAAGAACAAGTGTCAACACCACTGATACCTGTGTTAGGTAACTAGACTAAACCTGTATACATTTCAATCCAAACCTAAGCTTACAAATCAGCTGCTTAAGTACAGATACAGGACACTTAACAGCACTTCTGGCATTTTAAAAATATAGAGGTTTTGGCCGATAAGAAGCTTGACAAGAGCCTCCAGGGAGGCAAGGCTGTCCGGGCAGTCAGGTCCGCTGCCGAAACAAACACGCGTGTTCTAATACTACCTGTGTCCCGTTGTCAGGTCATCCAAAACATCACGTTCTGTTCCGGGTGCCTACAGCAGGCCAGGATAATGAGGGATCGAACACCACGCCATGCAAGGGACACAGAAGGAGCTGAGAGGGTCACCATGGCCCCTGGCCAGATCAGCGCGTCATGGTGAAGCAGGATCACCCGGCACCACGGTGTCACAGTTACAGAGAAGTAACTGCGATTCAGCGTGGAAGACCTTTCTCATTAGGGGCTGCCTTGGAGAGCCAGCCCCCAGCCGCCAGGGGTGAACATCGGCAGCTGTCTTAGAGGGGATTCCTTCACGGGAGAGGGCGGGGGAGAGAGCATTTGCAAACGTGGACCCTTAAGTTCTCTCTAGATTCTGTGAGAACAGCAATTAAGAGCCCAAAAGCTACAATACACCTAATTCTAGATTTAAACACCTCCCACCCATTTAGACTCCAGGAATTACTTGCCTGAAACAAAATGGGTGAGTGTGCGTTTCTATTTTTCCCAGTACCCGTCCCTGCCTTTAAGAAATGGTCAGAGTGGGGAATTCCCTGGCGGTCCAGTGGTTAGGACTCAGCGCTTTCACTGTGGGGACCTGGGTTCGATCCCTGGTCAGAGAACTAAGATCATCCTGCAAGCCATGCGGCCCGGTGAAAAAAATAAAAATAAAAAAGAAATGGTCAGAGGGCTCTGAGCTGCTGAAGGGCTGGAGTGTCCACCTCCTAAAATAAAGTACAAGGAGCAGACTCCAATTCAGCCGAAGTCCTGCCTCCAGGGCAGCGCGGGGGCAAGATGTACTGCACAGCTGAAGCAGAAAAGGGCCACTGACAAAGCACCTTGACTTTGTACTGAATCCGTTCTTTGGGAGGGACTTGAAGGAAAGGAAACCTCCTCCATTGTGAACTCTCAGCATCGGCAAAAACCAGTGAAGGCCACCTGAGGCCGGCAGTGTGTGCCCCAGCGACAGGGAGTCAGTAGGACCCGGAAGCAGGAGCCCCTGGCTCTAGACTGGGCTCTTCTGACTCTGTGTTACCTGGAGACAGACTCTTGTCCCCTTTGAGCCCTCTCTCTGAAAGGAGGGAGTCAGGCTACGTGAGCTCTGGCGGCTTGCCCAGGACTTTCCATTGAGAGTTAACGTGCCTAGACTGGAAAACAGTAAGCTTCGCCTTCTCCTGCCAGGTGGCCAAGAAAACCCTCTCAGGTTCGGGCCATGCCACCTCCTAAGGCTCCCAGTCCGTTGCGTGGACTGTGCTTCTTACCAGCGTCACACGCAGGAGCCCAATCCCACCTGCACAGGGTGCTTGTCGGCGCTGAGGGCTGTTAATGCCACTGGATGGGGCCACAGGTCACTCGGGATTATGCACAAGAGCCCCTTCCTGCTCGGGCCCTACTTCAGATGCAGCTGGGCAGAATCTAGGGTGCTCGGGAGAAATTTGTGCACAGATTTTTTTGGGCCCAGGCTGCCCACACCCTCTTGCCTATTCCCCAGGACAGTGAACGAGTCACACCCTCTAGAGGCCCAGGAATTGCTTTAGGAATAAAGCACAGAGTTCTATAACTTACTTCCGGCTTTGGGCTGCCCTTCTTTCAGCTGAAGAGCCAGAGATGTACTTGAACATCGAAATCTTCCTCATCAGGCTGAAGGGGAACTTCTGGTCGAGCTTCAGTGCAACTCGCTCTGGGAGGTCAATGGAGTAGCAGTAGGTGAAGCCATCTGAGGTTGGCATATTAAGGAAAACTGGAGGCAGCTAAAGGGAGGCGGGCTGAACACTCCCCAGAGGACACAGGTGCCCACATTGATTGTACAGGGGAAGTAAGTGCTTATTCCACCATAATATCTGACTGGAGTTTCAAGCTCAGGGGAAACCAAGAGTTGAGTTTCTATCCCCTGTACCTCAGAGGGAACATGACCCAGCAACAGGAGAGGGCAGACAGGTGCTAACATTTCACCTTCCCCTAGACACACCCATCCTGTCTCCTGAGCCCCTCTGGCCCCTTCAATCACAGTCAGAAGCCAGCACACATCTCTGTCTTTCCAGTGGGATGAAGCAGGAGGCTATCCTAATACCCTCTGGGAGGACTGACATCTTCTTGTACTTTGTCCCAAATAGGAGGAACCTTGTCTCAGTGTGACCAACTGAGCTTCCTGTGGGCCTCTGTGGCAGCCCTGGGAGGTCCCAGGGATGTGATGGTACTCTGGTCATCCGACCTGTGTCAGCCCATCACTGCCTAGACAGCCAAAAAGAGTCAGCCTTTATCCCACCATCCATCCGTCCTCTCGACAAATATTCACTGAACATCTAGTATGTACCAAGTACTGGGGTAGAATAAGTGGCCACAAGCAAAAGCTTATCTATGGATGACCACGCTGGGGACCGTAAGCTAGCCTAGGTAGGTCTGAGAAATTTTTCTCTAAGGATGTGATGAGGATGTTGAAGCCTAAATTGTGAGGGGTGCTGGCTAGAAGAGGGGTGCTGGCAGAGAGAAGACTGTACAGAAGCACCAAAAGAGCACTGTTCCTTGCGGCAGTGTTCTTAACTAGAATACTACTGGCGAGATAATTCTCTGCTGGGCTAGACTGTTCCACTCATTATAGGACATTTAGCATTCCTGGCCACCAGCCACCAAATGGTGGTAGTACCTAGTCATTGTGATAAATAAACACACCCTTGCTATGTCTAAATTCTTTCAGGGATGACAGTATGCTTCCAAATACTGATTCCAGGTGGTAAGCAATGCTGTAAGGAAGTCAAAAGGTGTCATGGCTGATGACTTCAGAATGATCTCAAGAATCTGTTCTGCTTCTGACTCTGATGAAGTAACAATACTAGACTAGTCCTCCCACATATATAACTATAAACCAGGATACAATATTTCACACAACTGCTTTCAGACTTTGGACCACAAACACTACCAAACTGTGATACCTAAGAAAAGGGACACAAAGTAAGTGAGCCTCAAGATCAAGCTGGCTTTCTGCCCGGAGGCACTTTCTAAACCACAGCACAGGAACCGGAATCCAAGTATCACTCCAACTTTAGTATACGTGCGGCCAAAGCAAGCACGGGGAATCCAAGCAGAGTACAGTGCTCCTGAGCTGGAGAGACAAAGAGTTCAGGGAGGAAAAAATGCCTGCGATTTACAGGTCAGTAATGGAGAGGAGGCAGAAGAAGCTCCTCCTCTTCTTCTGGATGGGACCACAAGTCCCTTGGGCCCGAAGAGGTTCCCCGAGTCTTTAGCTAAACACTAATGTAGACGTACATAGGCTGAGACTCCTCCAGTCAGGCAAAGAACAGCTACTGAAGAAACAACAACTATCAAAGAGCTGTAAGATTAACAACTCCTGGAGCTCCCACAGGACAGGGACACGCTCAAGTTCTAACCAGAGTAAAGAGACTTCACTGAACACCCAGGACATTCAGAAGAGACCCCCAAAAGGCAATGCCTTAACAAGTAAATTAACTACCTATTAGGAAAATAAATACTCTTTAAAGGAAGACAACAATATTCAGCCCTTGATAACACAGTATTCACAATGTTTATCAAAAAATAAAAAATTACAAGACAAGGGACAAAGCAAGAAAATAGGGTCCATAATCAAGAGGAAAAGCAGTCAAAAGAAACAGGTCCAGAAAGGACAAAGATGATGGTATTAAGAGACAAGTATTTTAAAACAGCTATTATAAATGTGTAAGTGAATGTGTTTAAAGGAAAACATAAACATAACAAACAGATAAAGAATCGCAATACAGAAATGAAAACCATAAAGAAGAACCTCTTGAACTGAAATATACAACACAAGGAATAAAAAACTAACTGGGTAGGTTTAACAGCAGAGTAGACGCTGCGGAAGATGAGATTGCTGAACTTGAAGGCAGTGTGACAGAAATTATCCAAACTGAAATGTAGAGGGTAAAAAAGGCAAAAATTAAAAAAAAATACAACAGCCTTAGTGACCCACTGAACAATACCATGTAGCTTATATATATATAATTGGAGAAGAGAAAAGAGGATAGAAAAAAAATACTTCAAGGCATAATGACGATAATTTTTTTAGACTTGATGAAAATTCTAAACTCACACATCCAAGATCAACAAACTCCAAGTAAGGTAAACACAAAAACACCACCTCAAGGCACAAGATAATAGCTAAAAACCAATGATAAAGAAAAAATTGTGAAATGAGCCAGAGAAAAACAATGAATTATATGGGGAAACAATAAAAATGATTACTGATTTCTTATCAGAAACAATACAAACCAGAAGTAATGCAAGGACATCTTTAGAAGTGAAAGGATATCAGAGAAGGCTAGAATTCTATATTTAGTGAACTAAAAGCATTTTCAAAGAACCAAAGATGGAGAGAATTTTTCACCAGCATACCTACTGTAATGTTAAAGGAAGTTCTTTCGGCTAAAGGAAAATGATACCAGGTGGGAATTTGGATCTACACAAAAGAATGAAGAAAAATAGAGATGATAAATATGTGAGTAAATGTTGCTTTTTAAAAAAATATAATTGACTGTTTAAGAGTAGCAAGAGAAGCAGCAATGTATTATGAGGTTTATAACATATGTAGAAGTAAAACATAGAACAACAATAACACAAAGGATGGAAAGAAGGAAAACAGAAATACAATGGAATAAGATTCTTACATACAAAGTGGTATATTATCTGAATGTAGCCTGTGATAAACTAAAAATGCATATTTAAACTCTAGAGCAACCAGTAAAAAATAAAACAAAGAGGCATGGTTAATAAGCAAAGAAGATAAAATGAAATACTAAGAAAATATTCAATTGAAGGCAGGAAAAGAGGTAAAAAGGAACAAAGAACATTTGAGACAAAAAGAACACAAAAAGCAAGCTGGTAGACTTAACCCCACTATATCAATAATTACACTAAATGCAAATGGGCTAAAAAAGCCTTTAAAAGGCAGACTGTCAGACAGAGAACCACCTATATGCTATCTACAAGAAAGATGCTTTAAATGTAGACATAAACATGTTAAAAATATACGGATGGGAAAATATATACCTTGTAAATCCTAATTCTAAGAAAGGAGAAAGCTGGAATAAGTAAATTAATATCAGACAATGAAGAATTTAGGGCAAAGAATATTACCAGAGATTTAAAGGGTCAATTTCATAACAGTAAAGGGTAAATTCATTAAGATGATACAACAATCCCAAATGTGTATGTATCCAATAAACAGAACTTCAAAAACACTTGAAGCCAAAAACTGATAAGAACTGAAAGCAAAAAAGAGAGATCTACAGTATTAGCTGGAGATGTCAACAGTCTTCTCCCAGTAATAAATAGAATAACTATAAGGATATAGAAGATTTGAACAATACAATACCTTGACCTAACTGACATATACTGAACACTATACCCACCAATTGCAGAATGCACATTCCTTTCAAGTACACACAGAATACTCACCAAGATGTAACAAATGCTGGGCCAGAAATAATTTAAAAGGACTGTAATCTTACAAAGAATTTTCTCTGACCATATGAAATAAGAAATCAATAACAAAAAGAAATCTGGGAAATCACCAAATATTTAGAAATTAAGCAACTCCCTTATGAATAACCCTTGGATCAAAAAAGAAATCCCAAGGAAAATTAGAAAATACTTTTAACTGAGTGATAATGAAAACACAACATATCAAAATTTGTGGGATACAGCTAAAGTAGTGCTTACATGGGGAGTGTATAGCTTTAAATTTTCATGTTAGGAAAAAAAGTTTAAAACCAATGAAATTAAACTAGAATTTAAAAATAAGATACATAAGAACAATGTTATCAATGTGGATTTATACACTACCCACACTAACAGCTCACAGAATCACAAATTGTAAGATATGTCAGGAATGCACCTTGTCCAACTCCAAACACTACCATTCTGATGTTTAAAAAAGAACCACTTTGTATTTTAGAATACTTTCCCCTAATTGCCAGAATATTTATACAAGGAATATGAGGCTTATCCTAAGTTTTTAACTACCCATATGGTAAAAGCCTACCATAAAAAAAATTTTTTTTTTTCTTCTGAGAAAAAGATTAAGCCAAACAAAAACAAACAAACCTGTTTCCTATTCCTTTCATGGAACATCTCCAGCCCATGGGTAGTTCAGGTTCCTCCAATAAAAAAAATTAGTCAAATGTAGGTTTACACCTTGGAAAAAATCAATACAGAATATTTTACTAACTGGCAGTGCTGAGCCAGTGTGAGGAGTAAGCTATGGTGATCTTTTCCAGATGAGAAAACTCTGGCCTAAAGAAGGGAAGTGACCTGCCCGAGGCCACACGGTTTTCAAAGCTGAAGCTAGCACACAGATTACCTACATCTGAGCTCACAGCTCTATCTACTTGACACCCCCAGGCCCCACAACTTGGTTCACCCTTTGGCATGTCATTGTTCTACAGTTACCTTCTAGGAAGGATACATGTTAGCCCAATTCCAAGTCCACAGACGTTACTGAGGAAAGAGGTCTGGGGAATGAGCCAGGAGGCACAGAGCAGAAGCCACGGCACCAGCATTGAGGGCACAACCATGCCAAACACCAGGGCCCTCCTCATCCGAGAGCGGACGGAATTGACTCCCAGCATGGCAAAAGCCACTGGGGTGAAACCTCTGGCATCCTCTACCTCCCCCAGCTTTGACAGCGATGACACAGCTTCAAAAGACAGGAAGATGATGGCGCAGATGATGGCGAAGATCACGGTGAAGAAGCAGTGGCGGACGGTGCCCACGGTTCTCTCAAAATTGCCAGCAAAGCGCCAGATGATGATGGCACCACAGAGCAGGGAGACTGGGTTCTCGTAGACAAAGATGTAAGTCACCAGCCTGTAAACTGCAGAGGGAACTGAGTTAGAGGCCCAACGGTGGGTTGTTCCAAGAAGGGAAAGCCAGGTTACAACCCACCTAGGAAACGGGGAGCAGCTGGCTCTCATTGCCAGTGAAAATCAGCCCGGAGCCAGTGGGATAAGCAGAGGGAGGCAACAATGAAAGACCCAGGACTCAAAGTAGAGGCGTGGATGTCTAATCTTTGCTCTTTCCCAGACCTGGAGCAAGTCTTATCTGTGACTGGCTTCCACGTGGGGAAAAAAATAACACTTTTTAGCGTGGGATGGTCTTTAAATTTGCAATGTGCTTTATAATCCTTTTTTAGGTTTTAATACTGACCTATCTCACCGGGCAGTTTGAGGGTTAATTAATTGTAACGGCTTCAGGTGGATTGAGTGGGTGTCACTTAACACTCTTTGTGCCCGTCTCCTCGGCTGTAATCCTGACCTCTCCTTCCATAGTGGCTGTTCAGAGGAAGAAAAAAGGGACCATGAATTATTTTGCACCTGTAAAGATTAGAAAACTATCACTGATAATGTAGATACAGAACTCAGAAGTCTTTCTTGAAAGTGCTGATCTAGTCTTCGAGGCAGAGCCACGCTTTATATGCAATAAGACAGCAAAGAATCTCACTTTTATTTTTCTAGAACCAGTCCTCTCTCTTATGTACTTTTACATCCCCACAGGCCAAAATACTAAACTGAAGGAGGGGGACTGGTGAAGTGGCAGTAACATTGGACTTGGGAGCCTAAAGGCTTGGAGTGGAATCTTGGCTCTATCACATCCAGGCTGGTTGAGCTCAGTCAAGTCACAGGCCCTATCGGCTTCAGTTCTCTCTTTGTATAATAACAGGCATACACTCGAGGCCCTCAAAGGTCTCTTACATGTCTAATACTCACATTGCCTGTGAGCCCCAGAGAAGCCGTGAAGTAAAGAAGAAAAAGGGAGCTCAGTTTAGGCTGGCATTTTGCATCTGCCTCTGAAGACAGATGTGCTGTGTGTATCTCAGGTGAGGTTGGGAGGGACCAGTTTTAGATTTGAGCAGGGAGGCAGGCTATGAACCATGTACCTCAGTCAGGCCATCTCTGTAAGGCTTCATTATCTGAAGAGTACTTCACTGCTTGCTGAGTACTTCTGACACTGAAATCCCAAGTATAAATGTGAAGATTCTAGAAGCAATTCTATATAATTTGGGGATCATAAACCCCAAGGTTCCAGTCCCAACACATCACACGATAAAAAGAAAAATCTGGGTTCCTGTGTCAATTATATAACTCAATAGCTCTGCGAGTCTTCGCATTAAGCCTCAGTTTCATCTAAATAATGCGCAACAATAAAGCCTACATTACGTCATGGGATCACCGTGAGTATTAAACGAGATTAATGCATGTGAATGTGCTTTGGAAAACAAGTCATACAAATTTCCCATTTTCCTCCCCATAAAGAATGGGTAAGAAACAGAGACTAAGAACATCTTTTATGAGCAGATGTTTATACTTAATTGGTCTGCAAAATCTCTCACCCTCCCCGAGAAAACAAACACCTCTCCCAAAGGTAGAAGATACCCCCTCGCGCCATGAGCAGGGAATCGGAGTGAGGATTAAGATTAAAACGAAGAAGCACAATAAATTCTAAACCCCAGGAAGCCAGGATCTTATAGGGGTGGCCACAGATAAAGTTCAAGTGTCTTGACGAAGGCGAAAGAAAAAATTTTTCAGTGGGGGGTTGGGCCCTTAAAGCAGACGTAGGTGTGAATGTGACAAGGGAGGGGAACAGAAAAATCCTCCTTCGTGATGGAGCAGGGGTGAATGAAACCTTTTTGCTACGAATGGATATGGGGGCCTTGACCAGTCGGATGGAGACAGGTAAGGGAACAAATCTGGGTAGGGAAGCATTACAGTGGTGACGAAGATGGGGCTCTGCACGAAGACGTGGAATATGGGGCTGGTCTTCCAGGTGGGCAGAATGATGATGCGGACAGAGGCGGGGTGACGCGGATGCTGGGAGGCCAGAGCCCAGGGCCTGGCGAGGTCGGAGGAAAAGGTCTGGCACCCGGGGTCCGGCCCCGCCCTGCTCACCTTGCCAGTTGCGCAGAGCCTCGGACCGCAGCGAGAGGCCCGAGGGCGCCAGGGGAGGCTGCAACAGGAACAGGCGAGGCCCAGACACCAGCAGCGAGAGCAGCGCGGTGAAGAAGGTGGCGGATGGCACCTCGGGCCACAAGGACCAGCTCCGGTACCCGGGCTCCGAGACCGCCATGGCCGCCAAAGCTCCCGCTTCCCTAGGCGACTCCGGCAGGTTCTCGGCTCCTTCCGCCTCCTTGCGGCTGTCTCCCATGGCAACAGCGGAGGAGGTGGCCGGAAGCCCCGCCTCCCAGACGCCCCGCCCCGTGCAGAGTTGCCCAATCCGGTCGCGCTGGCCAGTCTCCCCCGCGCGTAGGACAGCGCCCTCTGGCGGCAGCACCCCCCTTTTCTGTGTTTACCCCCATTATACCAATGAAGAAACTGGTGTCAGGGTAATGCAGTTAAATGGCAAAGACAATTAGAGCTCAGGTTCCCCCCAGTTGCTATGCCCTGGAATTGGCTACTGGCAAGGTGCCTGGGTTAGAGAAACAGGGGTGGGAGAGGAAGGAGGGACTACTGAAGTCCCCGAAGGGATGTAATGTAGCAACAGTGATAACCAAGGTCTATTTCAGCCCTTAAAGTCTGAAAAGCACCTTCACCAGAGAACAGCTATTTAAAGTAGCCAACTGGAATATGGTTTCCCTGATTACAGATACTTTGGAAGGTGACTTGCCCAAGGTCACAAGTGGGAAGCAGTAGGACTAGGATCTGAATTCCTGTTTGCTAGGCCCCGATTTTCTTCCCTTTTCACTACTTCCCTCTAATATCCTGCCTACTGCTACATGTATGTAAATTCGACTACTGAAAAATAAACAAATGCTTCACTGTCTGTGCTGGACATTCAGATCCGTTCCCAGCCCTAGTCTGCCCCCCTCAGTAGTTCTGGCAATATCTGTGTGCCCATGAACCTCAGAAAGAGAACCTAAGATTCTTTTCGTCTTTTGTGTTTAGTACTAAAATATAACCATGTAATTTTCTGGATATAAATATACATCAATGGGACATATTTCAATGAATGCTATGTATATTTAAACTAATGCTGCTCACGACGCAGCAGTGGGCATGAAAATTAAGGTTTTACTCAACAGGAAGCAAAACGGGAATCAGAAGTGTGGTGGAGCAGCTAAAAATAGCGAGTGGGGACTTGGGCTGCTGGAACCAAAGTCTGGGCCTTGGAAAGAGGAAGGGGGTGATGGTCCCATCTCCTCTGTGCCCATCAGACCACTCCAGGAGTTCTGGGTCTACTTTCAGACATATATTCTGAAAAAGGATGTAGAAAATTAGAGCTTGTCCAACACAAAGTGGCTAGGACTGGGAGGAAAGGGGGAAATTTCAAATCATATCTTGATGAGGGACAATTAAAGGGACCAGGGAGACTTCCGTGGAGAAGCTTCAGTGGTCCAGACCACTGGCTCTAACTATGTGAAGGGCTTTCCTGAAGAGGGGGAGTAGACTTATCCTGTGTTACTCCAGAGGGGAGACCTGGAAATGATAGGGCGACACACTTGACTTAAGAAAGAACTTTCTGACTTCCCTGGTAGTGCAGTGGTTAAGAATCCGCCTGCTGATGCACAGGACAAGGGTTCGAGTCCTGGTCCAGAAGATCCCACATGCCGCAGAGCAACTAAGCCTGTGCACCACAACTACTGAGCCTGTGCTCTAGAGCCTGTGAGCCGCAACTACTGAGCCTGAGTGCCACAACTACTGAAGCCCACGCACCGCAGCGAGAGAAGCCACTGCAATAAGAAGCCCGTGCACCACAACAAAGACTAGCCCCTGCTCACCGCAACTAGAGAGAAAGCACGTGTGCAGCAACGAAGACCCAATGCAGCCAAAAAATAATAAATAGATAAGTAAATTTTTTTAAAAAAGAAAGAACTTTCTGACAGTTTGGACTGTCTATCCGTGGCATGAGCTGCCTTAATAGGTAGTGAGCTCCCTGTGACTACAGTGTGCAAGCAGAGGCAATCTGGGGACTTGATGAGAAAACTGAAGTGATTCAAGCATCAGTTTGGAGGTGGAACTAGATGCCTTTTAAAATCTTTTTGGACCTTCAGTTCTAAGACTCCATAAACAAACAAACGCATATGGAGTGTTGATACATTCGCCACTTACCGGGGGGTTGGGGATAATTGCATTTGGATTCCTGGCAGGATGAGAGTTGTGGTGACATCACATATCCTACAGCCAAGGGCTGTGTAGTCTAATGCAGGGAGCACCCAATGGTCTCCCTTCTCTCTGATTCTGCCTCCCTCTTCTCATTTTTTCCAATTATGCCCCCAGAAAACCCCAAGACCTTCTCTTCGGCTCAGGCGACAGAGGACTGTCACGAGCAAAGCAGAGCCTTCTTCAGCAGATGGGCGCAGGGAGGGGGCAACCCAGTACCATGAATCTTTTTTGTCCTGTCTTTTCACTCTTGGTCTGCAAACATTTCCAGGCCTCAAATGTGCTACCTGGAGTTGCCTTTGTTTACGGTTCCACCAAGCATCCTCCTCCTTGGAGAGTGTCTAGTTTTCCACGTGCCAGACTTGGAGGCTGGGGGACAGGTGACTTCTCAGGGGGCATACATACCAGTGTGGACATTTCTAGATGAAACCCACGAGCAATGCTGTCCACGTCCAAATCCCCAGATTCTATGTATATGCTACCTTATGTAGCAAAAGGGACTTTGTGGGTATGATTAAGTTAACGATCTTGAGACGGGAAGATTATCCTGGATTATCTGAGTGGGCCTAATGGAATTGTGAAGGTCCTTTTAAGGCAACAGGAGGGTCAGAGGGAGAGATGGCAATGTGATGACAGAAGCAGAGGGTGGAGCTATGAGGCTTGAAAGCGGAGGTGGGGGCCACGAGTCAAGGAATGAGGGTACCGCTAGAAGCTGGAAAAGGCGAGGAAGCAGATTCTCCCCTAGATCCTCCAGAAGGAACACAGTTCTGCTGACACCTTGAAGTAGCCCTGTCAAGCCCATTTCAGACTTCTAACCTCCAGAACTGTAAGATTGTAAATGTACGTGGGGTTTTTCCCCGATGTTTTTTCATTGTGGGAAAGTACACACCACATTTACTATCTTAACCATTTTTAAGTGTACAGTTCAGTAGTGTCAAGTACATTCATAAGGTTGTGCAACCATCAACACCTGCCATCTCTGTAATTCTTCGGATCTTGTACACATCAGATGATAGCTCCGCACTCCCTACTCGCCCCAGTCCCTGGCAACCACTATGCGTCTTTCTGTCTCTATGAATTTGACCACTCTAGGTACCCCACATAAGTGGAATCCTGCAGCATTTGGCTTTCTGTGACTGGCTTCTTTCACTTAGCATAATGCCCTCAAGGCTTATCCATGTTGTAGCAGGTGTCACAATGTGCTTCCTTTTGAAGGCTGCATAATATTCCGTTGTATGGATGGACCACACGTTCTTTATCCATTCATCTGTTGATGGACACTTGGGTTGTTCCCACCTTTTAGCTATTGTGAATAATGCTGCTCTTTGAGACTTAGCCTTCAATTCTTTGGGGTATATACCCAGAAGTAAGATTGCTGGATCATATGGTCATGCTATTTTTAATTTTTTTAGGAGCCTCCATACTGTTTTACAGTGGCTGCAGCATTTTACATTCCATCCAACAATGTACAAGGGTTCCAGTTTCTCCACATCCTTGTCAACACTTGTTATTTTCTGTTTCTTGGATAGTAACCATCCTAATGGGTGCGAAGTGGTAATTTGTATCGTGTTAAGCCACTAAGTTTTTTTTTAAATTTTATTTATTGATTGATTGATTTTTGGCTGCGTTGGGTCTTCATTGCTTCGCGTGGGCTTTCCCTAGTTGCGGTGAGTGGGGGCTATTCCTCGTTGCGGTGTGCGGGCTTCTCATTGTTGAAACCACTAAGTTTGTAGTAATTTGTTATGGCAACGATAAGAAATGAATTCATTCCCTCACTCACTACACTGGTCTCTGTTTTCCAAACAAGCCAAAGTTGTTCTCACTTCAGGGCCTTTGCACATGCTCTTTCATCTGCTGAAATGCTCTCCTGGCTCTTAGTATAGTGGCCACGTTCTTAGCCATCAGGTCTCCAGCTCAGATGCTGCTCCTCATAAGGGCCTTCCCAGGTCACCTCTTCCTGTTACTTCTTTCAGTGCACTCCCCTGTTTGTGTCTTTACTTATCTAACTGTCACTCTTACTAGACTACAAGCTCCCTGAGGGCAGGGACCTGCCATATCCCAGCACTTAGGATAGAGCCTGGCACACAGTTGGTACCCAGAAATACTTGTTTAGTCCCTGCTCTCCACAGCTGGTGTCTCTGGTGTGGGGAAGGAAAGGCTGTGGAGGGTTCGAGGAGGTGCTAAACAAACACCAGCTGTCGCACTTCGCACGGCTGAGGCAGCACTGGGACCAGTGCCAACCACCCAACTTGATGGGGCAGGGGTGTTCCTGGATTTACCGCCCCCACCCCCAGTGCACATCTGCAGAAGGTACAGAATGACCAAAGGGCTCTGGGGGGCTAGGGGTAGGGTGGGGACTGGACCTCATCCATCCCCAAGGGCAGTTCCAGAGGCGCAGAAGAGCAGGTCCCTCTTGAGCGGACCCCACTGAGCAGCGCTGCTCCTTCCTGGCCTGTAAGTCCCTCTCTTTCCTCCTCATTTCCACCGAGGATGGCAGCGGTGCAGAATGACGTTTCTTAACTAGTTCCCAACTCCAGCTTCAATAAGCTGCTGTGGAGCCTCCAAGGCACGTCCTTACTGGCCCCTGGTGGACAACCCTGTGTAAGGTTCCTCTGGTCTGTTGGCGAAGAGGCCACGTCCCAGAGCAGAATACTGCTCCCCTGCTGGCTGTCCTGGGAAGCAGCCCACATCTAGACGGATGGTTTTAATTCGGGGACAGCTGAGTAGGTCCAAAATCCTGGATGGCTACCCCCAAAGCAATGTAACTTCAGTCCTCCGTGGCATTCGGGTGCCATGCCATCTCGCCCCAGCTCTCTTTTCCCACACTCACAGCATGGGGTGCACGGCAGCAAGCTCGCTGCCTAAACACACGTCCCCCCAGGGAAAGGAATGCCGGTTCCCTGACCCCTTCTGGCTGGCATCCCATTTTCTACAATGATCCTCCTTGGATCTCCCCCAACACTTGGCTTCAGTGGGGCCTGGGAAGAAAGGTTGGCAGCGGCCAAACAGTGGAAGCCCTTGCAGGCTGTGGTGAGGAATGCAGATATTATTCCAAGAAAGTGGAAAGAGGGGTTATGCCAGAGTGTCATCAACCATTTATGGTTTCGAAAGTGGAGGAAATGAGCGCCCTCAGACATTGCTGAGAGGACTGAATATTGGTACAATTTCTGTAGAAGGAAGTTTGGCAACATCTGTCAAAATGACTACTGCACATATCTTTGATGCAGCAATCCTACTTCTAGGATTTTAACCTACTGGCATACTTGCATCTGTGGAAAATGTCTTATGTAAAAAGCTATTTATTGCAGTGTTGATTGCAATAGTAAATACTGGAAACAGCCCAGGTGTCTGTCATTGTGGGGATGATTAATAAATGATGGTACATCCCTTCAAAGGAATACTCCACAGTCATAAAAAGAAACAAAAAACTGAGAAAGCTCTGTATCAATATGGAATGATACCTAAAATATTTTGTTGAGTGGAGAAGCAAGGCTATTGTCAGTGGATATAGTGTGCTACAATAAATATAAAGAGGTGGGGAGAAAATAATACATTACTCTGCGTGGAATAATTCTGAGGCTTCCAGGGAGAGGAACTGAGTGACTGGGGAGTAGGTCTGGGAAGGCTTGCTCTTTCGTAATCTCTTTTGTACATTTAAAATTTTGTTATGGCCTGAATGTTTGTGTCCCTCCCAAATCCATATGTTAAAGCCCTAACCCCCAAGGTGATGGTATTCGGAGGTGGGACATTTGGGAGGTAATTAGGTTTATATGAGGTCATGAGAGTGGTCACCCCATGATGGGATTACTGTTATAAAAAGGGGAAGAGACCAGAATCATGTGAAGACATAGCAAGGAGGTGGCCTTCTGCAAGCCAGGAAGAGAGTCCTCACCAGGAACCAAATCTGCCAGCAATTTGATATTGGACTTCCCAGCCTCTAGAACTTTAAGAAAGAAGTGTCTGGGTTTTTTTGTTTGTTTGTTTTTGGGCGCGCCCCGAGGGATGTGGGATCTTAGTTCCCTGACCAGGGATTGAACTCGCACCCCCTGCATTCAAAGCACGGAATCTTAACCGCTGGACCTCCAGGGAAGTCCCATGAAGCGTCTGTTGTTTAAGCCCCGTGGTGTATGGTATTTTGTTACAGCAGCCCAAGTGGACGAAGACATATGTGCAAGTAATACTATTTTAAAAAGTAAATAAAATTAAGGAAATGTTTTTACTCAATTATTTTTTTATGAAAGCATCTCTAACTTACAGTAAAAAGTTAATCTTAAGCATAATTGGCAAGTTTAACACACATATATATGTATGTATATCTCTCATGTGACTTTCACCCAGATGAAGAGAATTTCTAGCATCCCTTCAGGTCCTCTCCTGCCCTTTCTCAGTTTCCACCTTGCCCCACCCCAAGCCGTTCCTCTCCCTCCTACCCCCCCCCATAACATTTATTCTGACAGCTGTTATCATGAATTCATTTTGACCATTCTTGAACTTCATAAAAATGGAATCATATAGTAGTATGCTTTTATGTATGGCTTCCGTCATTCAATATATTATCTATGAGATTCATTGACATTGTTCTAAGTAGCAGTAGTTTGTCCTGTTGTTATTATTACTGCTGTGTGTAATATTGGGTTGTATAAATAAATCATAATTTATGTTTCCATGTTCCTGTTGATTAACATTTGGTTGTTTTCCTTTTTTGTTGTTCTTTTCCTTTGGTTATTATAAATGAAGCGTCAATGCACATTCTTATACATGATTTGTGTGTGTGTGTGTATACATCTGCACTGGGTATTTACATCTAGGAGTGGAGGACAGGTGTATGTGGTGGACACAGTGACGCACCGTTCAGATCGCCCTTTAGAAACAAAGGCCTATTTTCCCAGCTGCTAGGCATGCTACCTGCAGAAAACCCTCCACTATGGGTGCTCTATGGAGATTGGCTTGGCTAAAGAGAGCTGCCTTGCTTGAGGTCACAACACTTTCCTGGGTGGCCCACATTCAATGACATAAACTGGAAGCATAAAGGTGCATCCCTCACCCCAACTTGTGACAATTCTGAAGGATCATGGCAGCTTCAAACTGCCCAGGGGTCAACTTGTAAGCAGCTCCTTTGCCTCTTTTCTGTTTGATCATCCCTGTTTTCTTTAGACATTAATCAAGGAGACGAGAGCATTAGAAAACATTTAATTTAGCTCCTGACTTCTGCTTTACTGGGTATATACAACATTTTAGGCAGTTCAGTGGTTAGGACTTAGCCCTTTCACGGCTGTGGCCCAGGGTCAATCCCTGGTTGGGGACCTAAGATCCCACAAGCCATGCAGCGTGGCCAAAAGAAAAAATATATATATAACACTTTTCCTGTTTCCTGAAAGGAACCTGTTGAGTCCTTTCCTGAATCAGAAGGAGTAAGAATAAAAATTAAGCAGTTAAAGAATGACTGACCCTCTGCCCCTAGCTTACCCTCAGTAAACTTGCAGGCAGACCACGTGAACAAGACCGCATCCCAAGTAAGACCAAGAGAAGTCAGCAGGTCTGCACGCAATGGAAAGATGACAAAGAATCTGACCAGTTGCCTTAATGATTAATTGAGATCGTTCCCCTTTTTCCCTTCAAAAATTGTCATGGCTGAGCAGAACCTTCAGAGTTGGTCTCTCAACATTAAGTCCACCGTCTCCCCAGATTGCCGGCTTTTCTGAATAAAGTACCTTTCTTCTCTACCAAAGCTTGTCCCTCGATTAATTGGCTGATTAGTGACGCGAGGGGCTGAACCTGCGTTCGGTTACAGAGTGAGGCCTTCACCGAGAAGAAGACTAGGGTACGGCATAAGGACAGACATATGGACAAGTGGTGTAAAACAGAGATCCCATAATAGATAAACCCTCACATATGTGGTCAATTGATTTTTGACAGAGTGCCAATGCCATTCAATGGGGAAAGAATAATCTTTTCAACAAATAATGCTGGGAAAGCTGGATGTCACATGCAAAAGAATGAAGTTGGATCCTTATACAAAAAACCATATACAAAAGTTAACCCAAACTGCATTATACCCCAGTTTTTCTCTCCAGTCCTGCTTCCTTCCCTTCCCTAGGTGCTGATCCCAAGAGCGCTCTCCCAATAAATGATCACCTCTCTCTCAGAATGTGCTTCCCAGAAAACCCAGCCTGCACCAGCATAAAATTAATTTTAGTAGAAGCTGCCAAACCATTTTCCAAAGTGGTTGGGCTATTTTATACTCCCCCCAGCAGTAAATAAGAGTTCCAGTTGCTTCACATCTTTGTCAATATAGGCGAGTATTCGTTTTGGTTTAATTTGCATTTCCATGATGACTAACGATCATGGTCATTTTGTGAAATGCTTGAATACAAATAAAATATTAAAAATGAAACCAAAAAAAGATGTCCTGGAGAGAGATGACCATGGCTGGACACAGCAGCTGAGGTGGAGAGAAATAAGTGGATCTGGAATACAATTTGCAGGTGGCACCTATGATTTAGCTGATGGAGTGCATATGCAGAGTAAGAGAAAGAGAAAAGTCAAGGGGAATGCCTACATGAATTGCGGTACCCCTTGAAGATCTGGGGAAAACTAGGGGGGAGAAGAAGACTAGGGTAACAACAGAAATCATTTTGAAGGAGAGGAAGGATTGGGAGAATCTGAAAGGGCAAGGAAGGCATTAGAAACAGGGAAGCAGGATGAATGAGGAATGATCTGTACAAAGCTATAGTAATTAAAGCGGTGTGGTACTGCATAAGGACAGGCATATGGACAAGTGGTGTAAAACAGAGAGCCCATAATAGATAAACCCTCACATATGTGGTCAATTGATTTTTGACAGAGTGCCAATGCCATTCAATGGGGAAAGAATAATCTTTTCAACAAATAATGCTGGGAAAGCTGGATGTCACGTGCAAAAGAATGAAGTTGGATCCTTATACAAAAAACCATATCCAAAACTTAACCCAAACTGGGTTAAAACCCTAAAACTACAAAACTCTTAGAAGAAAACACGGGGGAAATCTTCATGACATTGGATTTGGCAGTTATTTTTGGATATGGCACCAAAAGCACAGGCAAAAAAAAAAAATAGATACGCTGAACCTCATCAAAATATAAAACTTTTGTGCAACCAAGGACACTGTAAAGAGAGTGAAAAGACAGCCCACAGAATGGGAGAAAACTCTTTGAAGGAAATATAGGTGTAAATCTTTGTGACCTTTGATTGGCACTAATTTCTTAGTTTTCATATCAAAAGCATAAGCAACCAAAGAAAATATAGATAAGTTGAAAGTCATCAAAACTAACAACTTTTATTTAAAATTAATTAATTTATTTTTGGCTGCGTTGGGTCTTCGTTGCTGCGTGCAGGCTTTCTCTAGCTGCAGTGAGCGGGGGCTACTCTTCGTTGTGGTGTGCAGGCTTCTCATTGCGGTGGCTTCTCTTGTTGCGGAGCACAGGCTCTAGGCCCGTGGGTTTCAGTAGTTGTGGCATGTGGGCTCAGTAGTTGCGGCTCGCGGGCTCTAGAGCACAGGCTCAGTAGCTGTGGCGTACGGGCTTAGTTGCTCCGTGGCATGTGGGATCTTCCCGGACCAGGGCTCGAACCCGTGTCCCCTGCATTGGCAGGAGGATTCTTTACCACTGCGCCACAAGGGATGTCCAAAACTAAGAACTTTTGTGTGTCAAAGGACACCATCAAGAAAATGAAATGACAATACACAGAATGGGAAGAAAATGTTTGTAAACCACATACCTGACAAGGGTCTAGTATCCAGAATATATAAATAACTCAACAATAAAAGAAAACCCAATTTAAAAACTGGGCAAAGTGTCTGAATGGACATTTCTCCAAAGAAGACATACAAATGGATGATAAGAAAATGCTTAACATCATTAACCATTTGGGAAATGCAAATCAAAACCATAATGAGATACTACTTTACACTCCCCAAGATGGTTATAATTTAAAAAAAAGAGGAAATCACAGTGTTAGTGAGGATGTGAAGTCAGAACTGCTGGGGAGAATGTAAATACTGAAGCCACTGCGGATGTGAAGTCAGAACTGCTGGGGAGAATGTAAAATACTGAAGCCACTGCGGAAAACAGCAGTAGTTTTTCAAAAAGCTACACGTAGAATTACCATATGACTCAGAAATTCTAATCCTATGTACAAACCTGAGAGAATTGAAAAACCGGCATTCAAACAAGAACTTGCACAGGAATGTATATAGCAGCATTATTCATAATAGCTAAAAAGTGGAAACAACCCAAATGTCCATCAACTGATGGATGGATAGACAAAATGTGGTGTATACACACAGTGAAATATTCAGCCATAAAAAAGAATGAAGTACTGGGACTTCCCTGGTGGCGCAGTGGTTGAGATTCTGCCTGCTAATGCAGGGGACACAGGTTCAAGTCCTGGTCTGAGAAGATCCCACATGACACGGAGCAACGAAGCCCATGTGCCACAACTACTGAGCCCACATGTCCCAACCACTGAAGCCCGCGCACCTAGAGCCTGTGCTCCACAGCAAGAGAAGCCACCGCAACGAGAAGCCCGCGCACCTCAATGAAGAGTAGCTCCCGTTTGCCGCAACTAGAGAAAGCCCGTGTGCAGCAATGAAGACCCAACACAGCAAAAAAAAAAAAAAAAAGAATGAAGTACTGAAACATGCTATAACATGCATGAACCTTGAAAACATAACGCTGAGTGAAAGAAACAAGTCCAAAAGGGGGACATACTGTATGATTCCGTTTTTATGAAAAGCCCAAAGTAGGCAAATCCAGAGACAGAAAATACACTGGAGGTTGCGAAGGGGTGGCGGAGGCGGAAGGGAATGGAGCGTGAGTACTAACAGGCATGGTGTCTCTTTTGGGGGATGATAAAAATGTTCTAGAACTAGTGGTGATGGTTGCCTAACTCCAAATATACTAAAAATGACTGAGGGGGTTCCCTGGCGGTCCAGTGGTTAGGACTCTGTGCTTTCACTGCTGTGGGCCCGGGTTCTAGCCCTGGTCAGGGAACTAAGATTACAAGCCACACAGCGCAGCCAAAAAAATAAAAATTAAAATAATTACAAAATAAAAATGACTGAACCGGGTACTTTAAAATGGTGAATTTGGGACTTCCCTGGTGGTGCAGTGGTTGGGGGTCCGCCTGCCAATGCAGGGGACAGGGGTTTGAGCCCTGGTCCGGGAGGATCCCACATGCTGCGGAGCGGCTGGGCCCTTGTGCCACAGCAGCTGGGCCTGCGCTCTGGAGCCAGGAGCCACAACTACGGGCCTGGGGCCCGTGCTCCGCAACGGGAGAGGCCACCACGATGAGAGGCCACCGCAGTGAGAAGCCCGTGTACCGCGGCGAGGAGTGGCCCCCGCTCGCCGCAGCTGGGGAGGGCTCGTGCGCAGCGGCGAAGACCCAACGCAGCCAAGAAATGGATAAATAAATAAATTTATAAAATGGTGAATTTTATGGTATGTGAATTATATTGCAATGGAAATATGTGCAAAAGAATACAAATTTTAAAATAAACTAAAAACCTGATGGGATTGTAGGCCAAAAGGAATGAATTTTCCTGTGTGTAAATTTAAAAATAAAGTTTAAGTGTGAAGAAACTTCAAGTTTCTTGAGGGTAGGCCCTATGTCTGCATCAGATTGATAACTCCCAGAGAGGTGAGTACATTGCTTTATGCTTAGAAGTTGCAGATTAAAGTAAATGATTATTAAATCAAAGTTATTTTCTTTGAGCAAACATCGGCACCTTTAGGGCAATTACTCTTTCATTTCCACAGCTTAATGCTGACAAGAGGTTCCTATTTCTCTGTGATTGACAAACCTTCATTCCAGTGAACGCACATTGACCTGCAAACTCACTTTCTGAGCTATTGCCAGATGTCAAGTTGGGTCAGCGTGCCCTAAGCCTTCCAGAGAAACAAACCCTCCACCCACAACTTTTCTTCTATACTGTCTAACCCAACTTCCTCCATCTCCTTCCCAGAGTTCCTATACATGTGTACACATACACAGCCCCGCAATGGATTGTGACATGATCAAGAAATAACCTTTCATTGGGTCAAGCCACTGAGATTTGCAGGTCTATCTTTCTTATTAAGGCCCTGGAGTAAAAGGATGGTAGACGCACTCAAAATGGGGTTCTTGAGGGAAACTTAGTAAAGGGACTCTTTGTAAAGGTGTGGGCCAGGTAGGCTGGTAGGTACCCCAGGGCTGGGAATGACTAAGAGTCATTACACCTCCAGGGCCTGAGGGGTAAGAGGAGGGTGTCATTCCCGGGCCTGATGAGGGCAGCTGTACCAAGAGAGGGATGAGCTAACTTCCTGGTGCCCCCGCATTGGTCAACGCCCCCGAAGCCAGATGGCCACGGAGCCTCCTGATATGACGCATAAAGGTCAGCCTACGCCACAGAGAAGGATGGAGAAGGGTGGAGGGTGTGTCTGGGGGGATGGAAAATATCCTGCCCACCCTGTTATAGCTGCCACTGCTCTTACCCAAAATTACACCACAGCTAAGAGTCCAATCTCCTTTATAGGAGTTTATTCCCTAGAGTTTGTGCTGCTGGTAGTGGGTGGGAGGGTGAGAAGGTGGGAATACACGCATCAGCTTTTGAATCAGAATACCTGAATTTAAGGGGATAATAGGATTTACTTCCCAAATCTGTGAAGAGCAACAAACAAGTTAATATTTGTGGAAGTGCTTTATAACATGCTATCCAAAAATAATTTATTGGAGTTACGCCCCTCCCCTGTGTGTCCCTCCTGAGGATCACCAGCCAACCCAGACTGCATTCCCGAGGACTTACATCTTGCCCCCTCCACATGCACTAAATTCCCACTGTGCTGTCCTCAGTTAGGTCTCCATTTTCCCCAGGAGCTTCCCCTCTGGAGAGGACACAGGAAGGACACAGATGCTGGAGCCAAATAGAAGTGGGGTTGAACCCTGGTTTTGCCACTCACCAGCTGGGGACCTGGCTTAATCCTCTTCACTTTAACTTCCTCATCTGTAAAATGGGTACAATAAAGCTTCCCTCAAAACATTAGAAGTAATATATGTAAGACACATGACAAAGCAAGTGGCCAATAAATTGTAGCTGTTGATTATTGACCCTCCACTAGTGGCAGATCAATCTCCTCCCAGAACAGATAGGGCTCAAATCCCACCTGTGAATTCCTCACCACCGGAAGTGAAGTAGAAACTCCTCACTGTTGGGAGGTGGGAACCTAAAGGAGAAATCCGAGAGAGAGCTTGTTTACAGGAAATGGTAAAGGCACCCACCGGCTGGAGGAATTAAAAGATGTACGTGAGTATGCTGGGGGAGGTGACAGAGGTCAATCTGATCTTTTAGGGAGATTCAGACCTTGGAAAGAGAAGCAAAGTAGGGAGAGAAAGGAAGCAGAAGGATGGCCTGGTTTGCATTCTTTTGTCAAAAAGAGTGAGGAAAGCCAAGAATGAAGGGGGAATCCATACACACACACAAAACAAACCCAGGAGAATCCTCCTCCGGTTGCCATGGCAATGGATGAGTCAGGTGTGGCAACAAGAATCCAGAGGGGTCACGATTCACAGATAGTCTCTTAGCTCGGTTTTGGGGCAGATATGGGGAGAATTTTGAGAAGAGTTTGTGACTCTGGCCTGCTCCTGGGCTGCCGCTGCTGGCAGTAAATCCTGGAATTGCACGTCCGTGATGTCTTGCCTCCACGGTGTCTGCTTTGCTGCCTGGAAGGAATCACAGCCTGGTGAAAGGCAAAGACCCCTCTTCGGGGCCCCTGCGTGGGTCAGCCTGGCACTGGCTTGGGATCCCATACTCGCATCAGCAGGCAGCCATCCCCTGGGGATTGGGGAGTGGCACACGTGCACTGAGACATTCAAGCCCCCTCATCGGGGGAGACAGGCAGGGTGACGCAGGGGAAGGAACACAGTATGGGAATCAGAAGACCAGGGCTTACGTCCCAGCCCTGCCTCCTCTGATCTGGGTTTCAGGCACCATTTCAGCCCCTCTGGGCCTGTAAAATAGGCCTAATAAGACCCAATAAAGCTGTTTTTATTCAGAATCAACCAATTTTCACTGATTCTATGGTTTCTTGAACGGCCATCCTGGGGAGTGGACTGGGAAGGAGGTTTAAAACCATATATCCTCAGAACTTCTCTGGTGGCGTAGTGGTTAAGACTCTGCGCTCCCAATGCAGGGGGCCTGGGTTCCATCCCTCATCAGGGAAATAGATCCCACATGCGTGTCACAACTAAGGAGCCCGCATGCTGCAACTAAGACCTGGCACAACCAAATAAATAAATAAAATATTAAAAAAAGATAAAACTATTAAAAAATTTTATGCTCATCAAACACAAAGAGAAGATTTATATGAAATCAGCAGATACAAATTTGGATACATGAAGAAAATGTTCCTCAAATCTTAACCTTTCTACCCAAATGGCAAATTCCTCTCCATGAAGCACAGTCTGATCTCTCTTAAGTAGAAATTGATCCCTCCCTCCCCTGGAGTTGGGTGACACTCAGCTGCCCGCTTGGGACTTGAGCGAGTTACTGGTCTTCACCGACATGTTACCTACCTTGTAAGTGTTTCTTCTCCACTCCGGATGTTTCCTTCCATGTGGCGGGAGTTTGTTGGCAATACACTCCTGGCCTTTCTCTGTCTGTCTGCTTACTCTGTTCCAGAGAAGTTGGAATAACTTACTTGCCTGGAAAGTTTGGAAGGAGAAATCAGGTGTCTCCCCTCACCTCCCACCATCTTCCCCTTTGCTTATGAGCTGGTTCCTTCCCTCAGAGTATATTTTCTGTTGGCTTCCAGGAACAGGTTCCCCCTACAGGCCTGCCCTACCCAGCAAAGCGTCGATTGGGCAGAAAGGTTTTTAACTCTGGGCTTGTATATCAGGGATCCCATTTTGGCTCTTATACCAAGCTGCTATCCTCCAATCTAGCCTATATTAGCAATAAAAGAGTCATTTTGATTGTCCGTATGTTGCCTCCTTTGTCTTACCTCTTAGTTCAGAACTCAAGTAGAAAGAGGGTTCTGTTACTTACAAAACAGAAACAGACTCACAGACTTGAAAAACAAACTTATGGTTACCAAAGGGGAAAGGAGAGAGGGGAGGGATAAATTAGGAGGTTGGGATTAACATATACACACTACTATATATAAAATAGATAATCAACAAGGACCTACTGTATAGCACAGGGAACTCTACTCAATATTCTGTAATAACCTATATGGGAAAGGAACCTGAAAAAGAATGGATATATGTATATGTATAACTGAACCACTTTGTTGTACATCTGAAACTAACACAATATTGTAAATCAACTATACCCCAATATAAAATAAAAATTAAATTAAAAAAGAGGGTTCTGTTC
Source organism: Orcinus orca (assembly GCF_937001465.1). Classification (NCBI taxonomy): domain Eukaryota; kingdom Metazoa; phylum Chordata; class Mammalia; order Artiodactyla; family Delphinidae; genus Orcinus; species Orcinus orca. The sequence goes on along the minus strand of NC_064574.1, from coordinate 79,206,208 downwards.
ATTGGCCCTGTGGTAGATAGTATTATTGTTCCAAATATTCACTGTTCTTCCCTAGAGAAGATTATTCCCCCCACACTCCTGAAGTCATTTAGGAGCATTTACTGAATGTACTAATGAACCACATGAGTAGAAGTATCCTTCTACTTCAGGCTTCCACCATTGCTCTTTGTACTTTTTCTCTGCCATGAGGCTGGTTTGTTCCAGATAAGAGCTGCTCTTGCAGCCTGGGACATGGAACATAGCTGGGGCTGACCATCGAATAACATGTAAAGTGAGCAAGAAATAGCCTTTACTTCTTTTGGTAGGCTACTGAGATTTGTGGGTGGTTATTGAAACATTATAGTGAATACTGACCTATACAAGAATTGGTACCTGGAAGTATGAAAATCTAAAAATAAGTGGCATTGTTTTTGGGGCCATTAGAGATTGGGAAAAAATGGCAGTCCATGTTTCACAGTGGCAAAACCTTTGTCAAAACTATCACCTGAGCTAACCGGGAAGGAAGATGATTTAGCTAATGAATTTTTGGTTTTAGATAAAGAAATGAGAAATTTGGTAGCATGAGTTGGTTTCACTCGGTTGTATCTGACAAATATTCATGAAACCAATGAAATTTTTGAGAAAGTTGTAGCATTAAAAGAACCATTAATCTGAGCTAAAAGAAAGAGTGACTATTTCAGTACTTGAAATCATCCTTGGACCCTCCAACATTCTACAGGAAGGAAGCAAATTGAGAAAGTTACTCAGCCCCCATGGAGAACTTATTGTCCAATGTCTACTTCAGATATGGCCGCTGGGTGTAATGATGTAGTCAGAGCTTCGTAAAGAGTGAATCCAAGAGCCACAGGGAATGATGGACTAGGGAGACACTTCCAGAGACAGAATCTAGACCCAGTCAAGGAATTTTCCCCAGTCCCAGGTAAGCGTCCTTCCATCTTCTCCTGTCTGAGTGGGAGTGTTTACTATGGTTAACCTTTCCTGTTCCACCATTGCATGTTGGCGAATATTGGGGTGGAGGGAGGCCTGGAAGTCAAGGAATTTCCCCCAATCCAAAGTAGGGAACTTTTGCCAGGAGGATTTTAGAAACGGCTTATTAAAACATTATTTAATTATAAAATGAAATAAAACATCATCTTCTTGGGACTTCCCTGGTGGCGCAGTGGTTAAGAATCCGCCTGCCAGGGCTTCCCTGGTGGCGCAGTGGTTGAGAGTCCGCCTGCCGATGCAGGGGACACGGGTTCATGCCCTGGTCCGGGAAGATCCCACATGCCGCAGAGCGGCAGGGCCCGTGAGCCATGGCCGCTGAGCCTGCACGTCCAGAGCCTGTGCTCCGCAACGAGAGATGCCACAACAGTGAGAGGCCCGCATACCGCAAAAAAAAAAAAAAAAAAAAAAAAAAGAATCCGCCTGCCAGTACAGGGGATATGGGTTCAAGCCCTGGTTCAGGAAGATCCCACATGCTGTGGAGCAACTAAGCCCGTGAGCCACAACTACTGAGCCTGCACGCCACAACTACTGACGCCTATGCGCCTAGAGCCTGTGCTCCTCAACAAGAGAAGCCACCACAATGAGGAGTCTACACACCACAATGAAGAGCAGCCCCCACTCGCCACAACTAGAGAAGGCCTGCACGCAGCAATGAAGACCCAACGCAGCCAAAGGTAAAATAAATAAATAAAAAATTTAAAAATCATCTTGTTTCGGCAAACACGAGCAACTTTAGGGCAAATATTCTTCCATTCTCATGGCCCAGTGCTGACATGTTATCTTCTCAGTGTTACCTTCACTGACACAGACACGCGTTGACCTGGATCCCTTTCTGAGATTCTGCCCACTGCCAGCCTAGGTTAACGTGCCTTCCCGAGAAACAAACTCACTCTGACTGTGTCCCAACCACAACTTCTTCTACACATTGTAACCCAAATTCCCTTGCTCCTTTCCATCTGCAGCTGAATCTCTCAACACACGCACACACCCCTATCTCAATCCCTTGACAACTCCCCAGAACAAAAAGTTCCCTTCCTTCCGGAAATCAGCTCTTTGGTAAACCTCGACTCTGCTGACAGCCTAAATTTACATTAATCTCGTTCTTGCTAAAGAGTTGAGAATTCCTTTTCACAGATAAAACCCATCTGTATTTCACAGGAAGTCACCTTTGAGTCACAGGCGGAAGCACCAGGCTATTCAAAGGCTGCCCTCTATAGGGAAGGGCTGGGAGAAAACATTCGAGCCCAACAGGCTTGACCAATAGTGAGCAGAGCTTGTTCTTTGGAATCATATGAAATGAGTCTCTTCCATTTCAAATGGTGCCATTTGGAGATTTACAGGTGGCGATTATGACCCTCTAAGTCTCCTGTTCTTCAGGTTAAATATCCCCACTTTTTCACATATCTGCAAAAGGGAGGAAGAGCTAAGTGTTTCATAGAATGTACAGTACCACATACCCTGAAGTTATCCCGTTGCATGGATTCAAACCTCAATCTCCATCCTGTTCACCCTCCTCTAAACACAATCCACTTTGTGAATAGCTTTCACACAGAAAACAACCCAAAATATCGGCAAGGCTTCACGTGCAAAATTATCCACCACAGCATTATTTGTAATGGCAAAAAGAATCCAAAAATCAACTTCAGTGAGAGGTTCAGTAACTTCTCAGCCTCTTTCTCCTCCAATGTAGTGTGTTTCAAAATAAGAAACCAGCTCTTGGGGCCAATCACTGTCAATCATCAGCTCGAAAAAGCCATCAGTCACATCACTAAGTAGAAGAAATGCTAACACATTTAACCAGTTGAAACCAAACAGTCAAACCAAAGTGTCAACCAGCTATCTCATCTTTCACAGCAAAAATGAGTTATGGCCAATTAGCTACGTGGTGAAAATGTGTCTGGCAAGAATGCTTGTGGCAAAGATGCTGACAGCAAAGATGCTTGAAGGTGAAAGTACCTGGGATTGTTTGGAGGGTTAAATAGAATGCTTACCGTTTCTGGCAGGTGGTGACATTTGTCAGTGATAAGTTCTCCTTATTAGGAAGGGAGACTAACTTGCCACTGTGAGCCCAAGCTGCAAACAATGAATACTGTTCTTTGGGCCAAAACATGGGCACTGAGACACAAAGCTGAGGGGCAAAAGGGGAGGGAAGGCTAGCCTGGGGAAATAAAGCTATCTTCTGATCAGATAAGGCTTCCTAAAGCTAAGACAACTTAACAAATATCTGTTGAACATCTACTTTGTTCCACAGGGTTCTTCTGTGTATTGGGTTCAGCAGGAGGTCCCACAGCAGGTTAGCGGCAGAGTTGGAACTAGAATTTGGGTCCCATCATCTTGACTCAGTACTAAGGAAGTGTGGGTGGGAGTTGTGTTTCCCTGGAAAGAGTAGAGATTTCACTTTAAGTCAACCTGGAAAGAGGCCAGTCCTTGGACAGTAAATGGCGGGGTGGGGGAGTGGAGGGTGGGAACTCCTCCGACTGGGCTCAGACTGGACTGGAGGAAAGCAAAGGTCTCTCTCTCTCTCCTGGCCTCAGGCCCATTGAACATGTGCTCTGAGGCACAGGCAAAGGGATGGTTCACTTGATGCATCAAGCTGCCTAGGCTAAGATGCCCAGGTGTTGGTTGAACACCAGTCTAGACGTGGCTGTGGAGGTACTTTTTAGATGCGATTAACATTTGAATCAGTAGACGTTGACTAAAGCAGATCCCTATAATGTGGTGGGCCTCGTCCAATCAGTTGAAGGCCTTAAAAGCAAAAGCCTGAGGGTTCCTGAAAAGAAGCAATTCTCCTCCTGCAGACTGTAACATAAACCTCCTCCCTGAGCATCCGGTCAGCGGCCCTGTGGAATTTGGACTCGACACTGTGACATCATCCTGAATTTCCAGCCTGTCGTCTTGCCCTACGGATTTTGGACTCGTCCTCAACCATAATCCTGTGAGCCACTTCCTTCAGATAAATCTCTATCTCTATTTCCGGAAGCTCTAGCTCTAGCTATACACCCTAACGGTTCTGTTTCTCTGAGGATCCTCACTAACACAAACAATTTCTCCAGAAACCGACTCCTGCGAGAGCTGAGGCTGGGAGTGGGGCAAGGGCAGTGCTGGAAGGGGTCCTGTGGGGGGATTGGCACCCGTGGACTCTGGCTGCAGCCCCTCCCAAGACTCAGCTGGGAGGGTGTGCACCAGGGTCAGCAGATGTTGGGCTTGAGAGCCAAATCCACGCCAGCCCATCGTGTGCAGCTCACGGAGTTAAGACTGGGTTTTGTACATTTCAAGGGCTGTCAAAACAAACAAACAAACAATCCAAAAGAATAGGTGACAGAAGACTGTATGTGGCCCACAATGTCTAAAATATTTATGATTTGGCCCTTTACGAAAACAAGTTTGCAGACCCTGCTATGGCTTATTACCCATTAACGTCCAATAGACTTTCGTCAGATGTTATAGTCTGATTGCAGCGGCTCTGTGGGGAATTAAGGGATGACATGGTGTCAGAGGAAAATTGGTGCCCTCTCTGGAAGTCAAGGGAGGTGAGAGCCGTGGAGATCACCGTCAGAAAAGGTGTGTACCCAGGGCATGGTTATCTCACAAGGGACAGATGTGGTCAGAAGGCCAGAGGGGAAGAAACTGACAAATTCACCTCGAGTCCATGAGAAGCAGCCCCTTGGGGACACACAGAAATGACAGATGAATAATATGAGGGGACCTGGGTCCCAGTATGGGTAAAGCAGGCTCTAGGTAAATCTCATTTGCGGGGTTTAATGAAAATAATGAGACTTTGTTGGGGAAGGTGTGGACTTAACATTTTTGTGGATGGACCAGCAGAATTATTCAACAGGAAACCGAGTTGGTAAAGTGAGGTGGTTGGTGGACGTGGCCGGTCTCGTGTCACCCAGGCTCTGCTGAAGCATTGGGACCCAGTTCTTCTCCAGGAATGAGTATGCCTTTCTAATTACGGGATCCTCTCGTTCATCACAGAAATATGCCTTAAATGCTAGAATATAAAAAGACCACAAAGACAAAGCTCCTTCTGAAGAAGTCTAAAATAAAGGGTCTTTTTCCCAACTTGAATATATAAACTTTTAGGGAGAATGATGCCTATTTATAATATTATATTTGTACTATTTATAAAATGTATGGTCATGAAGAACCTAGGTAAAGGACGGGAATAAAGATGCAGACCTACCAGAGAATGGACTTGAGGACACAGGGAGGAGGAGGGGTAAGCTGGGACAAAGTGAGAGAGTGGCGTGGACATATATACACTACCAAACGTAAAATAGATAGCTAGTGGGAAGCGGCTGCATTGCACAGGGAGATCAGCTCGGTGCTTTGTGACCACCTAGAGTGGGATAGGGAGGGTGGGAGGGAGGGAGACGCAAGAGGGAAGAGATATGGGGATATATGTATATGTATAGCTGATTCACTTTGTTATAAAGCAGAAATTAACACACCATTGTAAAGCAATTATACTCCAATAAAGATGTTAAAAAATGTAATTTATTCATTTAGGTATATGCTCATTTTTTAAAATGCATGTTATATATAACAATGTATTAATTTGCAAATATTGGATTTTCCACTTTCTGATTTCATGAAACTATTTGTTTCAAATCTTTCCCTGAATCTTTGACACCAGTGTCTTTATTATCACTAGAACCCTCCTCTTAAACACACACACACACACACACACAAATACACACAGCTTTTTATTACAGAACATTTTAAACATATATACACATCAAGAGAGTAGTATAGTGAAACCCCAAGTACCCATTACCAGCTTCAGTAATTATCAATGCCTGGCCAATCTTGTTTTCTTTATGTCCACCCTGTTCATCTCTCCCACATATTTTTTTTCTCTTTTAAAAATTGAGGTAGGGGGAATTCCCTGGCAGTCCAGTGGTTAGGACTCCACTCTCTCACTGCTGAGGGCCCGGGTTCAATCCCTGGTCAGGGAACTAAGATCCCACAAGTCATGTGGTGTGGCCGAAAAAAAAAAATTGAGGTAAAATTCACGTAAGATTAACCATTTAAAGGGTATACAATTTAGTGACATTAAGTATATTCATGATGTTGTACAATCACCCCCTCTGTCTAGTTTCAAAACATTTCCTTCAGCCTCAAAGAAACCCATACAGCCATTAAGCAGTCACTCCCACCCCCGACCCCTGGCAACCGCTAATCAGCTGTCTGTCTCTTTGGGTTTACTTTTCTGGGTATTTCATACAATATGTGACCTTTTGTGTTTGGTTCCTTTCACTACAGTTTATGTCTCTAATAAATAAGGCTTTTTGGCAGATAATATAATCATAATGACATCCTTCATTATGATATAGTCATAATGACTATTATGACATCCTTCAAAATCAACAATTTTTTAGTATCACCTAATACCCAATCTGTGTTCAATTTCCCCAGTTATTTCAAAAATGTCTTTTCGGTTTGTTCCAACGAGACGCCAACTAGGACCACACAGTACACTCGGTCGCAATGCTTCTTAGGTCTCTCTTTCTCTCTTTTTCTTACAATATTTAATTTTCATGTAGTTTCACCTATTATAGAAAATAATATACTGATTAAGAATACGGTTTCCCCCACTCTCACATTTCATGCAACAATTTTATTCCAACGTGTGTATATCTAGAGCAGTATTTTGAATCATTCAGGAGGGTATCCAGAGCACATCATATTTAAGATGTCTCAGGTTTTAAATAGAGCACTTTTGGAAATCATATATGATGTCATCATTGGAAATCTGTAAAATATTTTTGGCTGCGTTGGGTCTTCGTTGCTGTGAGCCGGCTTTCTCTAGTTGCAGCGAGCGGGGGCTACTCTTCGCCTTGGTGTGCAGGCTTCTCATTGCAGTGGCTTCTCTTGTTGCAGAGCACGGGCTCTAGGCACGCAGGCTTCAGTAGTTGTGGTTTGCAGGCTCTAGAGCGCAGGCTCAGTAGTTGTTGTGCACGGGCTTAGTTGCTCCGCGGCATGTGGGATCTTCCCGGACCAGGGCTCGAACCCGTGTCCCCTGCATTGGCAGGCGGATTCTTAACCATGGCGCCACCAGGGAAGCCCGGAAATCTTATCACAAGCCTGAAGCAGCCACCTGTGATATCTACAAAATTTCCATATCGTCTTTTTTTGTTTTTTGTTTTTTTCCGGTATGCAGGCCTCTCACTGCTGTGGCCTCTCCCGTTAGGGAGCACAGGCTCCGGACGCACAGGCCCAGCGGCCACGGCTCACGGGCCCAGCCGCTCCGCGGCATGTGGGATCTTCCCGGACCGGGGCACAAACCCGTGTCCCCTGCATCGGCAGGCGGACTCTCAACCACTGTGCCACCAGGGAAGCCCTGTACATTCTTCATACATCAATGCAGTAAATCTTAGGCATGAGTACACTATATGATGAATCCTGAGTCCTTCTAGTGAATCTCTACATGAAGAGATGGTCTTGGGGACCCTGATATGAATCCATTTACATTTAATGTAATCATCAGTATAACTGGGTTTAGGGCTACTATTTTATTTGGCTTCTGTTTGTCTTATCCTTTAGTTTGTTTTATTTTGCTTTTGTCTTACGTTCCCCTGTTCCTACTTTCCTGCCTCCTTTTGTGTTAATAGCATATTTATTTTAGAATTTCTTTTTAATCTATCTATTAGTTCTTTTGCTATATCTCTTTACATTACCTTTTTAGTGGTTACTCTAAGGAACACAATATACATCCTTAACTTTTCAGGCTATTTACAGCTAATATTGTATCTTTTGACATACACTCTAAGAACTTTGCAACCATCTAGGTTCATTTCTTCTCATTCCTCATGCTATACTTATCATATATATTATACCTACATATGTAATAAACCTCACAATAAAATGTTTTAAATCATTGTCATAAACAGTTATATATATTTTAAGTAAATTAAAAGAAAAAATATTGCCTTTAATATTTACCCAAATATTTACTATTTCTGATGTTCTTCATTCCTTCCTAAAGATGCAGGTCTGTGGTCCAACAGAACAGAGCTCATCAGCCTTCATATCTGAATAAGAGTTCCCATCTCACACCCACTAACTCAGCTAAGTTTTTGACAATGCTTTTGGACTGGCACACAGGGTGGAGATCACTATGCCCATCTTACAGGTAGGAAAACTGAGACCCTGGAAGAGTCAGTGACTTGCCTGCTCAGCTGCTAAGTAGCAGAGCTGGAATCAGAATCTAGGTCTATCAACTCTCGGTCCAGTGTCTTCCCATGTTTCTCAAAGATTGCAAAATAGTTAGAACTCCTCGTGTTGTATAGACAGCTTCTCCTATTGGGGTCATCATATTCTGGGAAACTCTGTCCATCAGGAGATCATTCCTTGTAAGGAGCCATTCTTGAGGGTCCTTGGTAGCAGAAACCAGGGAAAAGATGAGCAAAGTGATCTTTCTCATGTGCCCTGTCTTCCTGCTGAGGTTATAAGCTTCCTGAGGATGGAGAGGGTTCACGGGCACAGTGGTTGGTGTTGAGACTCTTCCCATCTCCTCTCTCAGTGCCATCGTCTGCCTTGGTGCTCCACCTCTCCCAGGAGCTCCTTTATTTTATTTTATTTTTATTTGTTTATTTTTTTAATTTTTTATACAGCAGGTTCTTATTAGTTATCTATTTTATACATATTAGTGTATATATGTCAACCCCAATCTCCCAGTTCATCCCACCACCACCCCACCCCCCGCCAATTTCCCACTTGGTGTCCAGGAGCTCCTTTAGAACCCCATCTCCCCCAGACTCCCAAAACTTACTGGATAGCTAACTGCCCAACTCACCAAGGACTTTCTCTGCAGCCTGAGCCACTGAGTCAATGAGTTGGGGCTGCTTCCCAGGAGTTTTTGGTGGATAAGGCATCACCATCATTCCATCACTCATTTCTACTCAATGCTCTGCAATTTGCCAAGTGCTCTTGTAACTATCTCTCAGTCAAGCCTCCTACTGCTTCCAGGAGGTAGGGCAAGCAAGAATATCCCAGAAGCATAAGATTCCCAATTATTCCCACTGACCCCATGAGATTTGGGGTCAAGTAAATGGGAACAGTGTGTCTGACCCCAGACCCAGAACTTCAATATCCTTGGGCAGCCCAGTGAAAGAGCTGGGCCTCTGTGGCTCCAGCCTCATGTTTTTCTGTCTTAGGGAAGAAATCCAGCTGGGCTAGTCCTTCAAGAAGAATGCCCCTTTCACTTCTCCTTTTAGTGAGGTCCTCAGCCATGAGCTTTTGAGGATCAGCAGAATCTAATCCTTCCTTAGCTTCCAAGCAGGAGCTATTTCTACAAGGAGAAGGATGGGACCTGGCCTCAGGCAAGACAGGAAAAGCTGGTGGTTAGGGCTTCCTGTCCCCAAGCCGGGGGACTCCTTGCCTTCTTAGGGTGTGGCCTCCTCAGCTGTGGCCCATCAGGACCTTTGTGCACGTGCTCAGAGGCCTTCCCTCCTCCTGCATCCACCTGCTTTCAGTGAGCCTCTGGCTAGTAAATATATTCCAACCTCCCTCTCAGCACCACTCTTTCCCCTCCTTGCATCTCCCAGAACTTAAGGACCATGAGCCCCCTAAGTCCTCATCCTGGGTCCCACCCAGTGGTATACCAAGGCCAGCACATACCGACCTGGGACAGCATCTCTTTCCAACTCCACGTTCAGTGACACCAGGTTGAAAGCTTGAAATCAGCCACTGTAGGAGTATTTACATCATAGGAATCAGCAAACATTGCAAATCAGAGCTTTCCGCTCAGAGCCAGTTGTCAAACATTTACCAGCACATCACTGGCCCCATCCTACCTGTCTGTCAACCAAGACCTGCCATGTTATTTGCTCATAATCACTGGTATTGGTATCAGCCACTTCCGGGTGGAGTTCCTGAGTCCCCTTTCCCAGCAGGTCATCCTGGCCCCAGGGGGCAGAGCCAGCCAGGTGGTGGCAATGGAAGCCAGGCCAGCATGCCCTGAATTGACAAGGACAAGGAGATATGGGCAGAGCATGGATAGTTTCTGCTACAGACACACACATACTCACTCCTGGTTTACCTTAACACTTGTGGGTTCGTTTCAATGCATATTGGAAAAAATACAGCCAGTACACTAAATCTGTGATTTCATGGGTCTTTTTATTTTTTTGTTTTTGTTTTTTTGGCCGTGCCACATGGCTTGAGGGATCATAGTACCCTGACCAGGGATGGAACCTGGGCCCCTGGCAGTGAGAGCGCCAAGTCCTAACCACTCGACCACCAGGCAATTCCCTCATGGATATTTTTGGATGAAGTCAATTTCAATTAAGTGTATAATAGATTGGGTGGTGGGCAGAAGTGGTAAAAAATTATGGAGATGATGGAATGAACAAAGTTTAGCTGTTGGTGATGGGGTCCTAGTGAAGAATTTTAGGCAGGGGAGTGAGCAGGGCTAGTTTGCATTTTAGGAGGAGTTTTCTTGCATTTGTGTGCAGAACAGATTGGAGGGAGGCAAGTAGGGGCAGAGGAATGGGGTTGAGAAGGAATAGATGGGTCTGGGAGTTAAACAGGTACAATCAACAAAATTAGAGACATTATCAGGTATGGGGAGGGGACAATGGTGACTTCCCTGGACATTAAGGAATAATATGTGAGTTGCTTTGGGGGCAGGACAATTGAGATGCAGTGTGTTATTTCTGCCCCCAAACTCCCAACCTCACCTCCTCCCATCACCTTCTGGAACTCAACCGATCTGCTGCTCACCAGGCTTCCCATTGGCTTGGAATGTCCTTGACCCCTTGTCCTGCGGAGCTCTTGCTGCCTTCTTTTTTTTTTTTTTAAATAATTTTTATTGGAGTATAGTTGATTTACAATGTTGTGTTCATTTCTGCTGTACAGCAAAGTGAACCAGTTATAAATATACATATGTCCACTCTTTTTTTAGATTCTATTCCCATATAGGTCATTACAGAGTATTGAGTAGAGTTCCCTGTGCTATACAGTAGGTTCTTATTAGTCATCTATTTTATATATAGTAATGTGTATATGCCAGCCCAATCTCCCAGTTTATCCCTCCCCTCCCTTTTTCCCCTTGATAGCTGTAAGTTTGTTTTCTACCTCTGTGAGTCTATTTCTCTTTTGTAAATAGGTTCCTTTGTACCATTTTTTTAGATTCCACATAGAAGCGATATCATATGGTGTTTGTCTTTCTCTGTCTGACTTACTTCACTCAGTATGCCAATCTCTAGGTCCATCCATGTCGTTGCAAATAGCATTATTTCATTCTTTTTTATGGCTGAGGAATATTCCATGGTATATATGTACCACATCTTCTTTATCCACTCCTATGTCAATGGATATTTAGGTTGCTTCCATGTCCTGGCTATTGTAAATAGTGCTGCAATGAACACTGGGCTACATGTATCTTTTCAAATCATGGTTTTCTCCAGATATATGCCCAGGAGTAGGCTGCCTTCTTTTCTGAAGCTTCCTCATTTGCCACACAGAACCATGTCTTCCTTTGCACTCCCAGATCCCTTCGTACCTTTGTGCCTGCAGGTGCTTGGCACTAGCAATGACCCCCCTTGTTAATATTTATTACAGGCCGGGCACCCTGCCAGGAACATTATGTACAGCACGTGGTTCACTCTTTTCTCATAATACCCCTGGGAAGCGAAGGGTTTCATCCCTACTTCACAGATAACAAAACTGAGGCTGATAGAGCCAGTATATGAACCCAGGCCTAATTGTCTCTAAAGCTCGTGCTCTTAATCTCTCTGCTACGTATGCCTTATCATACTATAGTGTAATTATCCATTTATGCATTTGTCTTTCCACTGGACTTAGAGTTCTAATGGCATTGAGTCTGAAATGGGTCCTTCCCTGGATCCCAGAACCCCAGAACTGAATGGGACTTCCTCATCTGAAGCTTGAATTTCCTACTCGGAGGCCTGCCAAGAGGTGCTTGCATGGTCCCCTTGTTGGGGATCTCACTATCATTCAAGGTGAGCAGATCTGTCTCTGAATGGCTCTGCCCACTACCAATGTCTTTCTTCTTTGAGCTTTATCTCTTGACCCCTGCTTCTGTTCCCCTGGGGCCTCCAACATCTAGGAGGTAGCAATGACACTGAGACATACAAGGGGATCTTCTAGTTCCCTTTGGTTTACAGCTGTCCCAGTTCACCAGGCAGAGTGGACCAGCTGGTTAGCGGTACCACTATCTGTGCTCCTGTTTGTGTTAAGTTGAGCTCTGGCCTCCAATAATCTAAGCATGGTGTATGGTAAAAACCATATATAGTGAATGCATAAATTCATGCTGCAAGTAAAACTTACATTATTTGAAACTTATGAGACTTTTATATTGTTGATTTTTGAGTTAATTTCACACACTGAGCCGCTGACATAAACATACGTTTAGTTTTTATTACGTGGTCAAGAGTCTTTTTTACTAGTATGTTTATATACATCATCAATAAGCAGGTCTACAATTAAATTTTTGTGTTTTTTTTGTTTTTTTTTTTTTTGCAGTACGCAGGCCTCTCACTGTTGTGGCGTCTCCCTTTTCGGAGCACAGGTTCCGGACACGCAGGCTCAGCGGCCATGGCTCACGGGCCCAGCCGCTCCGTGGCATGTGGGATCTTCCCGGACCGGGGCACGAACCCGTGTCCCCCACATTAGCAGGCAGATTCTCAACCACTGCGCCACCAGGGAAGCCCGACAGATTTTTTTTAACCTCTTAAAACACATCCACTTCATCTACCCCAGGAAGGATCTTGAAACAGCTGTCTGTCACCCAGACCCCAGATCCCAAGAAAAGAGCAAGACCGATATTGTTGGTCCTATCTTCCAAGTCATTTCCCTTCTTCCTTAAAGCCCATTCAAGAGCCAGCAAAGGGATTTCCCTGGTGGCCCAGCGGTTGAGGCTTCGCGCTTCCACTGCAGGGGGCGTGGGTTCCATCCCCGGTGGAGGTACTGAGATCCTGCATGCCACGTGGTGTGGCCCTGAAAAGAAAAAGAGCCAATCTGCCTTGATATTCAATTTTAGGGGCCCAAGAAAGACCTCAATGACCCCATATATTTGCTCCTCTGCTGTCTAATGCCTGAAATGGGCTTAATTCCTCTAGTTTAAGGCTCTGATTGCTGTTAGATGGTGAAGACTTGCAGGGGCACCATGCTTTGAAGTTTACTAAAAGCTCTCATATCCATAACTTCCTTGGAGTCTCATGATCATGTCACCCACACCCCCTGCCCATTACATAGATGAGGAAATTGAAGCTTGGGAGAAGTGAGTGACCTGCTCAAGTCTGCACAGCTAGTTTTTAGCGGTCTGGGTATAGAACATTCCAGTATACCATAGCTGATTCTCTCCTTGATCCCCAGTCCAGTTCCAAACCTTCCTAGGAAGACTCACATGGCTTTTAAGAAATTTGTCCCCCAGGTTTCTTCACTACTGAGTCACCGACTTTTTCTTTGTAATTAACATGTGATTCACGGGGAGATACTTTGAGACTATGTAAATATCCCATCTCTCATCACCCGTTTACCCACTAATTTTAGCATTCATGGATGATTTTCTAACTCCATCATTTCTTCTATATTTATTAGTTGATATCCTACTGTAGGGTAAAGCTTTCTCTTCTCTCCCTAGTTTGCTAGGGCTGCCATAACGAAGCACCATGAACTGAGGGGTTTAAACAACAGAAATTTATTTGCTCCCAGTCAGTTCTGGACACTAAAAGTCTGGGATCAAGGTGTCAGCAGGGTTGGTTCTTCCTTGAGGGCTCTGAGGGAAGGATCTCTTCCGGGCCTCTCTCTTTGGTTTGTAAATGACCATCTTCTCCCTGTATCTTCACATCACATTCCCTCTGTGTGTCTATCTCTGTGTCCAATTTTCCTTTTTTTGTAGGGACACCAGTTATACTGGATTAGGGCCCACCTTAATGACCTCATTTTAACTTGATTATCTCTGTGAAGACCCTATCTTCAAATAAGGTCACATTCTGAGGTCCTGGGGGTTAGGACCCCAACATTCATTTTTGTGGGGAGACAAAATTCAACCTCAAACTTACTTTGTTCGTTCATTGATTGATTGATTTCTTATTCAATACATCACTATCAACTATTACTGGTCCAACTGTCTCAGATTTGGCCAGTGTGAGCCCCTGATAGCTGGCTCCTATGTCCTTTTGACATATCCCCATGATTCTTTGAGCAACTTCTTACTTTCTGGCACCAAAAAGATATTCCAGGTTCTACTTTCTTTGACCCAGGACTAGAATCATTTATTTCTCCAAGGAGAAATATCTTTGCTAGGTATGCTCATCGCTATTGGTGTATCAGTGTTTCTAAAAGATGATATATACATGGATACCTCTGCTTTCAATTCAGCAACGTTGGGTTCACGCACTCCTTCCCCCTTTGCATATTTTCAATATCCCTCTCCAAAAAGCAGAAACCTGGCTTCAATGGTCCTCATTTGCAGAGGCCTAGAATACAAGAAGCATCTTATTTTAAGCTGTTATCAGTCACTTAGGTGTAGAGGGAATGTGTGCCTTTTATTGCCTGTCTATAGAGTAGGTTTTGATATAAGAACGGAGAGAGGGAGTAAGGAGGCACTGGGGTCTGAGGACGGTCACAGGAGGAAAAAGAGAGAGAGAAGGGGGCCCTCAAGCCTCAACTCTCTAAGGACTCGGCCATGGGACCCACTGAAGGAAGCTTCCTTGTCTGCCTGCTTGCCAGGAAGTGTGACCAAGGTAAGGGAGGGCCGGGGGAAATCCCACTGCCTGTGCCCTCTCGGTTTCCAGTCTAATATATCAGACTGTTTGATGAAAGTCAGGCCACATGAGGGAGGCAGACAAGATCTTTGAAACTGGGCGCAGCTTTAATAAAGCCATTAATAAAGGCCCCACCATTTGAACAAACATTTTGAATGTTTCCACAGCATCTTCTCTTTCTTTTTTCGTCTAATTTTTAATTGAGATAAAATCCACATCACATAAACTTCATCATTTTAACCCCTTTAAAGTGTACCTGTGAGTGCTATACTCACAATTTGTACAACGCTCACTGCTATCGAATTCTAGAATATTTTCATCACCCCCAAAAGAAACTCTGTATCTCCCTACTTTCTACTCCTTCCAGGCCCCTGGCAACCAGGAATCTACTTTAAGTCTCTATGGATGTGTCTACTGTGAACATTTCTTATGAATGGAATCATACAATGTCTGGTCTGTTGTGTCTGTCATTTAACATAATGCATATATCGGTACTTCATTCCTTTTTATGGTTGAATAAAATTCCACCGTATATTGCATTGTACCTTCGTTTATCCATTTATCAATTGATGGACGTTAAGTTGTTTCCACTTTTTGGCTACTATGAATAATGCTGCTATGAACCTTCACGTGCAAGTTTCTGTGTAAATATTTTCAGTTTTCTAGGGTATATACTTTAGAGTGAAATTATTGGGTCATATTGTAACTCTATGTTTAACTTTTTGAGGAACTGCCAAACCTTTCCATAGTGGTTATACCATCTTACATTTCCATGAATAATATATGAGAGTTCCCATTTCCTTGCCAACACTTTTTATTTTCTGTTGTTGTTGGGTTTTTTTCATAGCCATCCTACTAGGTGTGAAGTGATATCTCATTGTGGTTTTGATTTGCTTTTCCCTGTTGACTAAGCAATCCACAGTTGAGCATCTTTTCATGTGCTTATGGGCCATTTGTATATCTTCTTCTGAGAAATGTCTAGTTAAATTCTTTGCTTATTTTTAAATTGGGTTATTTGTCTTTGTATTGTGGACTTGTTTATAATTCTGGATACTAGAATTATCAGGTGATTTCCAAAGATTTTCTCCCATTATGTGGGTTGGCTTTTCACTTTCTTGATAGTGTGCTTTGATTCACAAAAGTTTTTAATTTTAAAGAAGTCCAACTTATCTATTTTTCCTTTGCTTGCTTGTGCTTTTGATATTACATCAAAGAAACTGTTACTTAATCCAAGGTCATGAAGATTTACACCTGTTTTCTTCTAAGAGTTTTATAGTTTTATCTCTCATTTAGATTTTTGCTCCATATTGAATTAATTTTTGTATGTGGTATGGAGTAGGGTTTCACTTTATTTATTTGCATGTGGATATCCGGTTGTCCCAGCACCAACTGTTGAAAAGACTGTTCTTTTCCATCGAATGGACTTGGCACCCTTGTCAAAAATCAATTGACTATAAATGTAAGGGTTTCTTTCCGGACTCTCAGCTCTGTTCTGTTGATCTGTATGTCTATTCTTACGCCAGTATCAAACTACCTTGATTACGGTGCAGTAAGTTTTGAAATCCAGAAGTGTTAGTCCTCCAACTTTGTCTTTCTTTTTCAAGATTCTTTCGGCTGTTCTGAGCTCCTTGCATTTCCACATGAATTTTAGGATCATCTTGTCCATTTTCCTCCTCTTTCTTAGCCTTTTTCTCCCTCACTTTCCCCATATTTCTAACACCCTTGTTTTCAGGTTTCAGCTGCAAACAAGGTGTGGTCAGGGACTGTGACCAGAACAAGTTACTTCACCTCTGTGCAACAAAATGAATAATATCTACTCCACAGGGTCATTACTGTAAAGATTAGATTAAATGCCATGATATATTAAAGGGAAGAGCCTGTGGATTGCTTAGTCAGTTCACCAGCTTGTAAACGAGTCGTAATAAAAACAACAAAACAAGAATGACCACTTTTTGTTTGCTAAAATATGGTAAGAGGTATACACTTTACTGAACTACCTCTTTAATAAATAAGCCAACATATTTTTTCTTTTTTAAAAAAATGTATTTATTTATTTATTTTTGGCTGAGTTGGGTCTTTGTTGCTGCGCACGGGCTTTCTCTAGTTGTGGCGAATGGGGGCTACTCTTCGTTGCGGTGCGCGGGCTTCTCATTGACGTGGCTTCTCTTGTTGTGGAGCACGGGCTCTAGGGGCGCGGGCTTCAGTAGTTGTGGGGCGTGGGCCCAGTAGTTGTGGCTCGCAGGCCCAGCCGCTCCGCGGCATGTGGGATCTTCCCGGACCGGGGCACGAACCCGCGTCCACTGCATCGGCAGGTGGACTCTTAACCACTGCGCCACCAGGGAAGCCCCGTTCCCCAAGTCTTTGCCTGCATCTGCTGTCTTGGCCTCCTGCCCCTCTTTCTCCTTCTCCTCCTCCTCCCCATCCCCCTCCTCTTCCTCCCCCTCCCCTCCCCTATCCCCTCCCCTCCCCCTCCTTCTCCTCCTCCTCCCCATCCCCCTACTCTTCCTCCCCCTCCCCTCCCCCTTCCCCTCCTTCTCCTTCTCCTCCTCCTTCTCTATCTAAATGTTAGCTCTCTTACCATATGATCCTGCAATCCCACTCCTGTGCATATATCTGGAGAAAAACATGGTCCAAAAGGATACATACACCCCAATGTTCACTGCAGCACTGTTTACACTAGTTATCCCTTTCTATTCTTTCCTGGCATCTCCTGCTTCTCCCACTCTTACTTTGAATAACTGCTCGGGCTGCTGGAATCCCCCCTTCCAGCGGGAACGTGCAGTTCCCATTTTGGGAGTCAGCATAAGTAGCTCCGTGGTGGCGTCTACTCACTCACCTTTCGTAGACTTCAGCTTTTCCTTTTGTAAAATGGGTTGGTAGTCCCTGCCTTGCTTACTTTCCCAGACAGAGCAGCGAGACTGGGTGTTTTTTTAAAAAGCGTCTTTGGAGGCTTCCCTGGTGGCGCAGTGGTTAAGAATCTGCCTGCCAATGCAGGGGACAAGGGTTCGAGCCCTGGTCTGGGAAGATCCCATGTGCCGCGGAGCAACTAAGCCCGTGTGCCACAACTACTGAGCCTGCACTCTAGAGCCCGCGAGCCACAACTACTGGGCCTGCGCTCTAGAGCCCCTGCTCCGCAGCATGAGAAGCCACCCCAACGAGAAGCATGCGCACCGCAACGAAGAGGAGCCCCCGCTCGCCGCAACTAGAGAAAGCCCGCGCGCAGCAACAAAGACCCAACGCAGCCAAAAATAAATAAATAAAAGAAATAAACTTTAAAAGAAATGCCTTTAAAAAAAAAAAAGCATCTTGGGAAAGCCCCTAAATAGTGTTACTAATTGGGGTGAGGCACCCCACCCCGAACCCTCCCGCCCAATGACCTTCTGCCGTCCCAATGAAGTTGCAACACATGGTCAACGCGCGAAGGCTTCCCACCCTGCTCAGGCCAGTCCTCACCCTTCTCCTGTGTGCTGCCTCTGTCTCTCCCATCTCCAGCCACCCCTCCCAGCGCCCCCTGTTATAAAACCCAGACAGAGAGCAGGCTATCCCCTCGGAATTGTTGAGGAGCAAAGATTAGAAGCAGCTTCCTAAAATGGACTCAGTGAGAAGCCCTTGCATATGTAAAGGGCTCTCACTGAATGCTCCTCTGCCAGGTGAGGGTCCTTAACTGCTGGCTGGGGAGGGGAATGTGCAAAGCTAGTGAAGAGCTGAGCGGGGTGCTCACCATACTTCACTCCATAAATAAGGACTACGAGATCAGGCACTGCTGGCCTCCCCAACTTCAGTCTTGTCCCCATCAGAGGACCTGCTGCATGGCTCCCCTGTGTACACACTGACCCCAGTCATGCTGGGCAGAGACCACATGGGAGTCCCTGATCCAAAGGAGAGTGACTCAGAGTCGGTCCCTCATATATTCATTCTACAAATGCTGGCCATGGGACAGGTGATCTGCACGGGACTTGGTGGGCGTGGAAATGAGACACTGATCTCAAGGTGTTCATGGTCAAGTGGGAAATGTAGACACACAGCTGGTCATCATCAGCCAGGTGATGTGGGCCACTGTGCTGCCACACAGGTGTGCTCCTGGGAAGCCACAGCAGGGAGGCTGGAGAAAACCAAGTATTTCCATGAGAGGTGAAATGGAGAGGATGCGAAGTGTTTAGGAATGGAAGCAGCAGTGACAAGAGTCTCTAAACATGGGGTCCCAGGCTGGGAGTCTGGAATGGGGGTGGGGGGTGGGTGGGTGGCATGTCCCACGCTGACAACTGAGCCAAGTATTATGGTTTACAAAGCCCCAGCGCGGTCCCCACTGCCTTTCATCTTCCAAACCTCAGCAGAGCCAACCTCACACTCCACAAGTGCATGCGCCACTCTCCCCCCCGAAGAACTGGCCAGTCCTCCCTATGTGCCTCACTCCCTCACACATACACATTGTCTCAGATTGGGGTCCCCAAAGGAGACCCTGAGATGAGGATTCGTGGGCCAGTCGTTTATCAGGCAGAGCTTCCAGGGGAAACCAGTAGGGGAGGGGGAAGCAGACCCTGAAAGGGAGGAGACAGCCAAGTCTTGTCTCACAGAAGGAAACTGGCTCCACCCCTCCAGGAACTGGAGAAACAGTACACGTCACGCTGGACCTGGAGTCTGTACCCCTCCAGCAGGCATTGGTCAAGGGCTTCCCGGAGGATGTAAGTCTCCAGGCACGTCCCACTTGCCTAGAGCCTGCAGGCTAGGTGGATCCAGCAGCTTGGGGATTGGGAATGCAAGGTCACCAAGAGGGGGTGCCGCATGAGCATGGGAGAGAGGTCCGAGGAGATAGTAATGAACAGTGACGGCATCCGCTTTCCTCTATGCCCACTCCGCCAGCGCCTGTGATAGTTGACTGCACACTTGACCTCACATCTGCCTCCGCAGTAGACGCCTGGCACATGGTACTTGCTTAACAAGAGTTGGTGAATGAACGAATGGATGGAAGGAGAGAGGATAACTTTACTCCTTTTCAGATGAGGAAACTGAGGCTCAGTGAAGTGAATGACTTGCCCAGGGTCCCACAGGAAATGAGCAGCACAGCCAGGATCTCCATCATGTATCCAATGTGTTTGCACTTCGCCCTAGCAGGGCAATGCCCTCCACCGCCAGCCCTTTCTTAGAGGACAAGATAACCCCTGACTCAGTTAGCAACGACTTCCTTTTTGCTGATCTCAGAGGCTTCTAGGACTTTGAAGGAGGGGAGGGGAAGGCTCCCTGGGGAGGCTATATATATATAAGCACATGTTTCCTCCTAGCTGCCCTGCTAAAGGCCAGAGGGCAGCTGGAGTGCTCGCAGGGAACCACGCCCCTTGTCCCAGCCCCGCCCCTCCTGCCCCCAGCTTTGAGCTCTGAGCTGCCTCCTCTGCTCTCCAGGACATGGCAGCCCCCATGACCATGGCAACCGGCCTCCTGCTCATGGTCCTGTGCACCTACTGCATTGTCCTTACAGGTAAGAACTCTGACCCCACCCTGGGTCGCTCACACAGGACAGCCGTCCCAAGGGCATGGCTGGAATGGCACAGCAGAGGATGGAGGACTGAGCAGCCTGGGTCTGGAGGGGACTGCTGAGAAGGGGGCAGCCCAGTGGCTGGACTGGAGGGGTTTAGTGCAGGGGACGGGCTCCATGTTGAAGCCCAGAGTCTAGAGCAGGCTGGTAAAGAAATTGGCTCTTCTCTCTCCTGTCTTTTAGGCCCCATGATCATCCCCTCTTCCTGCTGCTTAGCCTTCGTTTCCAAGAGAATTCCTGAGAGACGAGTGATAAACTACCAGCTGTCCAACAGGAGTGTCTGCCCCAAGGCAGGAGTGATGTAAGAAACTACTCCTCCTCGGCCACCTGGCAGGAGTGGGGCAGGGAGACGTGAGCCTTCAGGATCACTGAGGGCCCTGCTCTGTGACCCTGGGGAGGTCACCTCACCTCTCTGAGCCTCAACTTCCTCATCCATAAGATTAGGAAGAGGATTCAGAGTCAATAATCATGTACTGAGCACCAAATATATACGAGGCACCATTCGGGGCATATAACATTCCCTTATCTCACCCTCTCAGCCATTCTATGAGCTAGGATTGATTATTCTCATGTTACAGGAGGCGATTAAGGCTCAGAAAGGTGACCTATTCAAGGTCACTTAGGACTCCAAATAACTTCAGAGTTACAAGACAGCAAATGTAAGCTCACTGCTTACAGTGGCATGCCCTAGAAATGTGGTCTTTTCTTAACCCAGAAGGTAGTATTTATAATGCAGAATCATTTACTTGTAGTGAATTGTTTAAACTTGTTAACACTTGTTTACATTTTTTTACCCTATAGCATTTATGCAATGGTTTACCGAATTCATGGAATTATTTTCATCAGTATGGAAATTAATTAAAACTTTGAATCTTAATTTTGTCTGCATCTTTGAGAAAAAAAAATTAATTATTAACTGTAATTTTCCCCACTGGCTCCAGACCCAGCTCCACAGCCTGGCATCCACCGCTCAGAGCTGGCTTGGAAAATGGCATCCCACTGCCCACTCCCAGCTCTGGCATCCTTATCGGCCACGCTTCCTTGCACACTGTGTGAACTGGAGGCCTTTTTTCTTTGGGGTTTTCAGTGCATCTTCTCTCGCCCCTGTGAGTAGACATTGTGTCTCTCTCTTCAGACTCAGTGTTATCTAAAGGCAGGGCTGGGCCTTCCCCATATGACAAGGAGGTTACTGAACATGAACATGAGGTTATTGAAACAAAGAGATGCAGACGCACAGAGAGGAGACATCGTGTCGGGAAC
Source organism: Orcinus orca (assembly GCF_937001465.1). Lineage (NCBI taxonomy): Eukaryota > Metazoa > Chordata > Mammalia > Artiodactyla > Delphinidae > Orcinus > Orcinus orca. Next base: position 79,184,692 of record NC_064574.1, on the reverse strand, counting down.
CTGCCAGGAGGCTGGGACAGCAGCGTGTCCTCTGGGCTTCCACACGACCTCCTCAGAAAGTGAAGGGATCCAAACCCCCTGCCAGACCTCACGTGTGCCCTGTCACTCTTCCCGCAGCTTCACCACCAGGAAGGGCCAGAGGTTCTGTGGCAACCCCAGGTTGCTGTGGGTCCAGAGGTACATGAAGAACTTGGATGCCAAGCAGAAGAAAGCCTCCAGTAGGACCAGAGTGATGGGTGCCAAAGTCGCTGTCCAGAGGCACCCTGCCAACAGCACCTTCATCTAACCCCTGCCCGGCCCCCAGCCCTGAGCTTGGGCCTGGGTCTCACCTCCTAAAAGGCTGCTTGGGGCCTGGTGAGCCAGCGGTGGCAGGCAAAGGGCTAATGGTCCTGTTTCCTAGCATCATTCTCAGGGGATGTGTCTAGTCTATTAAAAGAACCCAAGGCAGGGGAGGCCTGCTCCTGGGGGCTGAATGAGGGCTCCAAGCATCCCGGGCCTCTTGCCTTTCCTGAGCTGGGAGAGAAGGTCCCGGAGGAGGGCCATGGCGGTCCTTTGTCCTCCTCCTGAGCTGGGGCGGGCACTTCCCTGACTTCTGGGTTCCATCAGAGCCCAAGTGCATGAGTCCTACCCTGCAGACAGACTCTGCTTGTACCTTAGCCTGCAGCCATCTTCTATGGGCCCTCTGGTCTTGCAGTGGGGCCTACGGGCTGTCTGTCTATCTGTCTGGGGATGGGTGACCTCTCAACACCCATAGCTCTCCATTACAGTGGGGATGCTCCTGGCCTGTCCCACCTGCAGCCTCCCAGGTGAATAAAAACCCAACAAAAGCATAGGGCTCTTTGCTGCGTTCACTGCCAGACCCTGGCCCTCCTGGCACACCTCTCGTGGGATACGACTAATAAAGTTTTTTCAGGAACTCATTGGTTTTTGTAATGAAATGCACCTGGCGGACCTGGATGAGGGGCCAGCCTGGGGAGCTGAATTCCTTTGTGAAGATATGGGTTTAAGGAGATGTTTTGCTTCATGGCACAGTGTGTTCCATGCTACTTTGGGGACAAAGGCCGTCTCTGCCTTTAAGGCTGGTCTTTCCCCACATTTTGGTGAGGGGAAGATGGGGTGGGAGCTGAGGGTGGAGAGGATCCCAGCTTTTTTTTTTTTCTATATTATGTGATTTGTATGTCGAGTGTAGATGGACACACTTGCTGTTCTCTAAGAACAATCTAAGTAAAATGTGCTTTCTCCTTCGAAGGTGGTCGTGTCTTGCCTGTCCTCATCTCCCTTGGGTGGCAGAGTTGGGGTTTCAACAGTGGAGTGCGTGCCCCAGAAATCACCCTGAGTTGCCCATCCGAGGCTGGGGGTGGGGAATGAAGACAGCCTGAGCACAGGGTATCCCAGGAGTGGTCTTGGCCTGCCCTTGGGAGTCCTGTTATGAACCCTGAAGAACATACATGCATAGCTGGATTCAGTTAAATTTGTAAAAAATTTTGACAGAACGTATTATTGCACAAGGAGCTGTTTAGGCATCAAAAGACTATTAAATTATAAAAGGTGGTTGGCCTCCGGCTTCAAAGGATTAGGGAGAAAAATAACACACTCACAAATCAAAAGCAGTGTGGGTTTAACACCAGTCCTGACTGAGAAGCCGCATGACCTTGAAATATGTTACTTAACCTCTCTGAGCCTCAGTTTCCCTCATCTGTAAAATACGGATAAGGAAACCTTTCAATTTTGTTTGGGGTTTCCCCAGAAGCACTCGCTGAAAACAAAGATTTGGGTTCAGATATTATATTTGGGAGGTACAGGAAACAACACCAGGAAAATGAGGAGGTAATACAAGGGAAGGAAATAAGAGTGTGTTATCACTGCCAATAAGAGTGTGTTATCACTTCCAATAAGAGTGTGTTATCAAGCAGAGGGGAATTAGAGCTCCAGCCACTGGGCAGTGGTGTGAGACCCACCCCTCAGAATTACACCCCCTCCATTAGTCATTGTCAGCTGCGGGGAGGGTCGGTCTTACTGCAGGTGGGAGCAGGGCAACCTTCCACGGTTCAAAACAAGCCTTCAGGTACAGAGAGTCTGCAGAGCACAGGAAAGGCCTGGCAGCAGACTATTAAGGTTCTTTTAACTCGATACAAAGCAGAATCAAGGGTAGCGTTAAAAACAAGAGAGGACATTCTGATGGGGGAAGAGAGCCTGCAGAAATCCTCGGCCCAGAGCTGGCCTCTGAACGGTGATTGAGCTTTCACTCTCTAAAGAACAGTGTTTCTTCTTCTTCTTCTTTTTAAAAAGTCTTTGCTTCCTTTTTTTGGCCGTGCCATGCAGCTGTGAGGGATCTCAGTTCCCCACCCTCACCCCCGAACAGTTCCCAAGCAGTGGAAGCACAGAGTCCTAACCCCTAGACCACCAGGGAATTCCCACAGAGTGTTTTTCTAAGGATGGAAGAGAGCTGGTGTCTTCAGGTGAGAGACGGAACTACAAACAGACATTGGTCAGACTGTAGGTGACAACAGAACTCTGACGCACAGCCTCTGCAGCAAAAACCCCAGAATCGTGAGATTGGTCAGTGACTGCCAGCTTCCTAATTGTCCCCTTTCTCCAACTCAGAACCAACCAGAGATGGCCAAACATACTCCCGAATCAATCACAGAAGATGTCTGCTTCTAGTTATCCCGCCTCCAGCTTCCCGGGGAACAGCCTCCATTCAAGATATACCTGTGCTTTCCCTCTGGTCCTCTCTGAAGCTCTCCCACTCCCTGGAGGCCTGTGAGTCGCTGCCAAACACAGGTGATGCGCCTGATTCCCTTGCTAGGCAAGCGCTAAATAAACTACCTTTGCTGGTTCCCATCTGAGGGTTCTCATTTATTTCATCAGGGAAGCTGTAAAATCTGGTACAGTTGCAGCCATGCAGCCATGGAAGGATTGAAGCAGGCAGTGGCAAGGAGGGGAGAGCCTCCAAGAGTGTGCAAAGCTGGAACCCTGTCCTTCTTCTGGCAGGCGTGTCTCCTGGGCCAGCCTCTTTGGAGGACCGTCTGGTAGCATATGTTAAAATGCTAGACACACATACTGGGACTTCCCTGGTGGCGCAGTGGTTAAGAATCCGCCTGCCAATGCAGGGGACACGGGTTCGAGCCCCAGTCCGGGAGGATCCCACATGCCGCGGAGCAGCTAAGCCCACGAGCCACAACTACTGAGCCCGCACACCACAACTACTGAAGCCTGCGCGCCTAGAGCCCGTGCTCCGCAACAAGAGAAGCCACCGCAGTGAGAAGCCTGCGCACCACAAGAGTAGCCCCCCGCTCGCTACAACTAGAGAAAAGCCCGCGCACAGCAACAAAGACCCAACACAGCCAAAATAAATAAATACATACATACATACACACACACGCCATTGACCCAGCAATTCCACCTCCAGAAATATGTCCTACACGTTTGCACAGAGGTTCATGTACAAGGATGCAGGCAGCACTATTTGTGGTTATAGAAAACTAGCAACAACCTAATTGCCAATTCATAGGGGCCTCAGCAAAGATATATTTTTAAGTGAAAAAAAACAAGGTGCACAAGGACATGCACTGTATGATCCTATTCATGTAAAAAAAAATACACGTATGCTTAGCAACTTGATGGATGCAAACTATCAAAGTTGTGTTGACTGAAAAAAATACACAATGTGAGAGTTGCGAGTTACGTTTTACAAACTTAATGAGGGGCAAAATGAGGACTATAGTCCAGGAGACGGCATTTCAGATAGCTCTGAGAAACTGCTCCAAAGAGGTAGGGGGGAAGATGAGTATATATGTGAGTTTGGTGAAGGGGGAGTCCATGCAATCAAGCACATATTTTTTGCAGAAGGTTGCTGCTGGTCACGAGGAGCGGACGTCACCATGAAGGATTTTAGTGCTTTTCTAGATACGAGGAGATGCAAGAGTTGGGCTCATAAAGTCTTCTCCTGAAAATATCTATCTAAAGACATGTTCTGCCAGTTCTTCCCAGAGCACAGAGGGCCTCATTCCTGATCTCCACCCTGAACTCCTTTCAGGGGGTGTCAATGGTCAGCAGCTGCAGCAGCTCATAATTTGATCCTTGTAGAGGTAGAGGGCAAGGGCCAATTTGTAGGTGACAGGTGGTTGCCTTAGGCAAGTCACACTGGGAGTCAGGGAGAGAGAAGATACATCTTTATCAGTACTTTCCTGGGGTGTTTAAACTTCTTGCTATGTGCATTTATCCCTTTTGTAATAAAAACTAGTGTACAGAAGCTGTCGATGCGTTGCCTGTGCGCCTTTCCCTCGGACTGTTATCTTTCATCATGCTCCTGACTTCTTCCAACAGCCAGGAGGATCTGCGTCTCTGTGCCTGGGTGCTTCGCCCCAAAGGCTGCTCTGCTAGGTCAGGCCAGAAGTGCCAGGGAATGAACAGCCCCCGGGCAGCCCTCAACCAACAGCTAATTACAGTGGGTGTCTAACCACCATCCCAGGTCCCTAACTCCCTGGTCGGAATAGCTCTAGGGAGTGTGTTCTCCGCTCTCTGCCAATCGTTGCCCTGTTTCCCAATCAGTCACTAGCTTGACAACACACGCTTCTGGCTGCCTGCCCTTCTCGTCGGTGTCTCTGCCTCTCCTGAATAAACTACATACTCCCAAACCCTTGTCCCAGGGTTTGTATTTGGGAGAATACAAACCAAGTCAACTAGTTTAGATGACAAATAAATAAATAAAGGAGAAATGACTTGGTCTAGGAAGTCAGATGGACCTGGATTTGATCCCAGCCTCCTCGGTTTCTGGCTGTGTGGTGCTGGAGGAAGCTAACTGAACTCTCAGGCCTCAGTTTCCACATCTGTAAAATGAGCATAATGGAAGTACCTATTTCATGGGTCGGCTGTAAGTATTAAACAGGCAATTAATGCATGGGAAGCATTTAGCTGAATGCCTGGCACATGGTATAAAGGCTGTGGGCAGCCTCAAGTTTAGGCAGGAGGCAGAGAAGCTGAAGCTGGCCTTGCTGTGGCCAGGGCACCCAGCTAATACTTCTATGGCCACTCCAGTGGCTCTGTGCCCCCTGCTTCCTCCTGTCTCATTTCTCTGGTGGCCATTAAATGCCTCTGGAGAAAGGAGGCACTGACTGGAGTGCTGATCATGGGGCGTTTGAACTGTCCACCAGAAGTCCTGGCCTGCCTTGGCCCGGCCTTGCTTTGGGATGCGAGCCTTGGCCGTGGATGGCCAGTCTGTGTGTGGGGAGGTGACATCTCCCGCCCTGGCTGGGCCTGTGCGTCTGGAGCCTGCGCTCCGCAACGGGAGAGGCCACGGCAGTGAGAGGCCCGCGTACCGCAAAACAAACAAACAAACAAAAAATTGTATGCAGCTTTCTCAAAAACGTAGAAACAGAACTGCCATACGATCCAGGAATCCCACTTCTGGGTATTTATCAGAAGGAAATGAATACACTTAGTTGAAAAGATATCTGCACCCTGATGTTCATCGCAGCGTTATTTAAAACAGCCAAGACATGGAAGCAGCCTAAGTGTCCACTGGAGGATGAATGGACAAAGAAGAAAATACACACACACGCATATACACACAGTGGAATGTTACTCAGCCATAAAAAAGAAAGAAACCTTGCCATTTGCGACAACATGGATGGACCTTGAGGGCATTGTGCTGAGCGAAATAAGATAGACAGAGAAAGACAAACGCCATCTGATCTCATTTATATGTGGAATCTGAAACACAATAAAACCCCAGACTCATAGATACAGAGAACAGATTGGTGGTTGCCAGAGGCGGGGGCTAGGGCTCGGGCAAAATGGGTGAAGGGGGTCAAAGTTACAAATTTCCAGTTATAAGATGAACAAGCCCTGGAGATATAACATACAGCATCGTGACTGTAGTTAACAATACTGTATTGTATATTTGAAAGTTGCTAAGACAGTAGATCTTAAAAGTTCTGCTCACAAGAAAACAAAATTTGTAACTCTATGTGGTGATGGATGTTAACTTGTGGCAATAATTTCACAGTGTATACATATATCAACTTATTGTGTCGTACACCTAAAATGAATACGTTATACGTCAATTATATCGCAATTTTTTTAAAAAAGTAGTCCAGGTTATTGTCACGGCCAGCCAGGTTGACAGACTTTATCTCCCACTCTGGCAGACAAGGGACCGGGGAGGAGAAGGGACCTTTGGCTTCATCTGGCACAGGAGGTCCAGTTGAGAAGTGCTGAGCTGGGTTAAGTGACTCGGGACCCCTGCTTGGGGGCAGGGGCAGCTGATGAGCAGAGTCTGGTGGCAGCTGGAGCGGCAAAATAATGTTGGGGTCATGATAAAGTCTTTTTTTTTAATTGAGGTATAGTTTATGTACAATATTATATAAGTTTCAAGTGTACAACATGGTGATTCACTTTTTAAAGGTTATATTCCATTTATAGTTATTTTAAAATGTTGGTTAGGGGCTTCCCTGGTGGCGCAGTGGTTGAGAGTCCGCCTGCCTATGCAGGGGACACGGGTTCGTGCCCCGGTCTGGGAAGATCCCACATGCCGCGGAGCGGCTGTGCCCGTGAGCCATGGCCGCTGAGCCTGCGCGTCCGGAGCCTGTGCTCCGCAACGAGAGAGGCCACAACAGTGAGAGGCCCGCGTACCGCAAAGAAGATAAAATAAAAAATAATTATTTTAAAAAAATTTAAAATAATAAAAAGAAAGAAGAGAGCAACCAAACCAAAAGACAAATCCACCCATGATAACAAGCGCTAAAAACTATACTAAAAAAAAAAAAAAAAGGACAGACAGAACCCTAGGACAATGGTAAAAGCAAAGCTATACAGACAAAATCACACACAGAAGCATACACATACACACTCACAAAAAGAGGAAAACGGGAAAACATATACATATCGTTGCTCCCAAAGTCCATCTCCTCAATTTGGGATGATTCGTTATCTATTCATGTATTCTACAGATGCAGGGTACATCAAGTTGATTGTGGAGCTTTAATCCGCTGCTTCTGAGGCTGCTGGGAGAGATTTCCCTTTCTCTTCTTTGTTCTCACAGCTCCCGGGGTTCAGTTTTGGATGTGGCCCCGCCTCTGCGTGTAGTTCGCCGGAGGGCGTCTGTTCTTCGCTCAGACAAGACGGGGTTAAAGGAGCCGCTGATTCGGGGGCTCTGGCTCACTGAGGCCGGGCGGAGGGAGGGGCACGGCGTGCGGGGCGGGCCTGCGGCTGCAGAGGCAGACGAGACGTTGCACCAGCCTGAGGCGCGCCGTGCGTTCTCCCGGGGAAGTTGTCCCTGGGTCCCGGGACCCTGGCGGTGGCGGGCTGCACAGGGTCCCCGGAAGGGGGGTGTGGAGAGTGACCTGTGCTCGCACACAGGCTTCTTGGTGGCGGCAGCAGCAGCCTTAGCGTCTCATGCCCGGCTCTGGGGTCCGCGCTTTTAGCCGCGGCTCGCGCCGTCTCTGGAGCTCCTTTAAGCAGCGCTCTGAATCCCCTCTCCTCGCGCACCAGGAAACAAAGAGGGAAGAAAAAGTCTCTTGCCTCTTTGGCAGGTCCAGACTTTTCCCCGGACTCCCTCCCGGCTAGCCGTGGTGCACTAACCCCCTGCAGGCTGTGTTCACGCCGCCAACACCAGTCCTCTCCCGGCGCTCCGACCAAAGCCCGAGCCTCAGCTCGCAGCCTCGCCCGCCCCGGCGGGTGAGCAGACAAGCCTCTCGGACTGGTGAGTGCCGGTCGGCCCTGATCCTCTGTGAGGGAATCTCCCCGCTTTGCCCTCCACACCCCTGTGGCTGCGCTCTCCTCCGCGGCTTCGAAGCTCCCCCCTCCGCCTCCCGCAGTCTCCGCCCGCGAAGGGGCTTCCTAGTGTGTGGAAACCTTTCCTCCTTCACAGCTCCCCCCACTGGTGCAGGTCCGGTCCCTATCCTTTTGTCTCTGTTTATTCTTTTTTCTTTTGCCCTACCCAGGTACGTGGGGGGGTTTCTTGCCTTTTGGGAGGTCTGAGGTGTTCTGCCAGCGTTCAGTAGGTGTTCTGTAGGAGTTTTTCCACGTGTAGATGTATTTCTGATGTATTTGTGGGGAGGAAGGTGACCTCCACGTCTTACTCTTCTGCCATCTTGAAGCTCCTCCCCAGGAGCTTCATTCCTGAACATCCATTGTGTGGTCAGGCTGCTCTATGCTCCTGTCCTGAGACTGTCCAGACCTCAACAAGAGATAAACAATGTTTAGAAAACCAAGAAAGGGGACTTCCCTGGTGGTCCAGTGGTTAGGACTCCGTGCTCCGAATGCGGGGGCACAGGTTCGATCCCTCGGCAGGGAACTAGCATCCTACATGCCATGTGGCGAAAAACAGAAAAAACTCTGGCCAAGAGCCAGGAATCTATCTGGAATAACTAAGGTCAATTCTCTAGAATTCTTATTTCCTCTGCTTTTGCTTTTCAAACAATCAAGCATTGCCTCAGACCATCACACTGGCTGGGAGACTCTCAAGGGTGTGCTGACTCCTCCCCTTCCCGCCCCATGACACCTCCTCACTTTCCAATCTCCTTTTCAGGGGTGTCAGGTTGCTTCCCCTCTGTAGTACAAAAGAGCTGCTTTTGTGCTTTACGGTAAAATTCTCTGGAATTATCTTCAGGGACCACTCAGCCCCATAAAAGAGGGTACTGCTGAGACAGGAGGAATTAGGAAGAAGGCTGTGAAGGACCCAGCTTGTAGCACCATGAAGAACTTCCCCACGGCTTTCCCTCTTTTCCTGGTTTTTATCCTGAGTGTCCATCTTGGAGCTGCTGCACGTACGGCGCTGTCCAACTCCCTTCCCAGGATGATTAGGGATGGAAGCAAAGGGACATCTCCAAGCTCCTTTCTCTCCCTGTTTATTTAGGTGGCAGTGATGTGGCTAAGTTCTGCTGCTTTCAATACACCCACAAGATCCCTCCCTGGAGGTGGGTGAGTAACTATGAATTCACCAGGAACAGCTGCTCCCAGCAGGCTGTGATGTAAGTATTTCTCCTTTGGGCTTTTAGGGTCCCTTACCATTCATGCTGTTGGATGGATTCTGGGAAGACCCCCACAGTGCCAGGATGAGCCTCAAGATGGGAACCCAGTGACTTGGGTTATCACCTTATCTCAGGCCTTAAGAAGCGTAACCCTGAGCTTGGTTTCCTAGCTTGCAGACCATGAGCTGGGCGCCTGCCAGGCACTGTGCTAAGTGCTGGGTATAAAAGAATAAACAGCCCTTACAGACCTTATATCTAGCATAAGAAAGAGGGCATTAAAAGACATTTGCACAAAATAATCAAGATTGTGATGAGTGCTTGAAAAAGACAGCGGGAGAGAGAGCAGGAGGGAGCATATTGTAGCGCAGGCAAAACTTTCTCTCTACCCTCTTAGGGGCTCCAGCTGGGCTTTAGAATTAAATCGACATAAGACATTAACAAGAGGAAAACATATAGCTTTTTACACGCACACAGGAGCCCCACAGGAAGATGAAGACCCAAAGAAGTGGCAAAAGCTACATGCTTTTTATATAAAACCTGCGTGCTTTTGAACAAGGAAGGAACTGTGGAGAAGTAATTAAAATATATGGGCGTGGGGAAAGCTAACGACTGATAAGAGTTATCTTCACAAGGTCTGTTTTTACAGAGTTCACTTGGCCTTGACTCTATCTCTGGTGTTAAGAATATTTCTTTCCTCCTGGTACGAGGAGGACATTTTTCACATGGGAGTTTCATCTCCTGCTTTCAGGGAAAAAGGGGAGGTCAGAATGCTCTTCTTGCCCCCTGCTGGGGTTTTTTTGTTTTGTTCTGTTTCATTGGGGGTTTTTTTTAGTGTCTTTCGTTCAAAATAATCCTCACGTCAAAGTGGCATATTTGGGGGCGGCACATTCGGCCACCCTTCATCATAGTCACAGGAGGACCTAACTTAGTGTTGGGAGGGTCTCCTGGAGGGAGTGACATTTACACTGAGACCCCCCAAGGCTAAGCGGGAGTGGCCCAGGTGAAGGGGGCAGGCAGGAGCATGGTGGAGGGGAGAAGGATGAACATGTTACTGACTAGGCAGACAGGTAGACAGGAGGCATGTCACGCCAAGCTCATCGGTAGCAGGAGAGATGACACACACCTGGAAGGCTCCCTGGCAGGACTAAATGAGGTTAATATATGCAAAGAATTTAGCGCTGAGCCTGCACACAGTAAACATTCAGCAAATGGAAGCGATCTTTAAGTGCAAATACACAATCAGGGGACCTTGGGTTCCTGAGCATGAGAGAACGGTGCGGAAAGGGAGAAAACAGGCTCCAGGGACAAAGCTGAATGTTATCATTTTGAGACAGTTAAGGATGGGAAAGAAGCACTCAAGTGCCTAGATATGGAGGGGGATGCTCCAGGGCTCAGGATGTCCTGGGTCTTCTCCTTTGTGTCTTGATTGGCTTTCTGGAGTTTTAAAGACACCAACACTTAACCAACAGCTGGCAAAGAGCCCTGAGCTGAGCTCAGAGCAGTGGCTCTTTCATTTTATAAGCTGTGTGACCTTGGGCAAGTCAACTTTCCTCATTTGTAGAAGGAAGATGAGGGGCCTATATCAGTCAACTGTTGCTGCATAACCAACTACCCAAAGCTTAGTGGCTTGATCCAACAATGGTCATCTTCTTATCTCTCGCAGTTTCCATGGGTCTGGAATTCCAGAAAGGCTTGGCTGCAAGGTTCTGGAAAGGCGTCTCTTGTGTGGTTGCAGACAGATGGTGCTGGAGCTGGAACAGCTCAGGGGGCTGGAGGCATCTCCCTCCAGGGCCCCTCTGTGTGGTCTCTCTGTTGGGCTAGTTTGGGCTTCCTCATACTATGGTGAGCTGGGGTGGTAGGACTCCTTATGAGGAAGTCCACAGCTCCTGTGTAAGTGCTCAGTGAACCAGGCAGAAGTTCTACAACCTTCTATGACTTAGCTACCAAATCACATAGCATCACTTTTGCCATTCTCTATTAGTCAACCAGTCCTTAAGACTGGCCTAAATTCAAGGGGAGGGGACATAGACTCCCATCTCTCAATGGGAGCAATGTCACATGGATGTTCAAACACCCACAGAGCCCTTCCTCTCTCTTATTTCCCCATCCTTTTGGCTCTTCTCCCCTGCTCCAGGTTAGAGCACCCCCTGACCTAGGCTCTTGTCACTTCCGAGTACTCTCAGGGAGTAAAGGCTGGAAGCCATTCAGGGACATCAACCACAACCCCCAGTCTTAATGAGCTCACAGTGTGGTAAGGAAGGCAGGAATCATATCCACATAAGCAGCCGTGGCTAACAACCCATGATAATGTGATTAAGAATTAAGTGGCACAATACACAAGAGGTTCCTTTGCGGGGCAATACAGATGTTATAAAATTGATCATGGTGATGGTTGCATCATCTATTGATATACTAAAACCAATGAATTATGATTATACACTTTAAGTGGGCAAATTAGTGACTTATATCCCAACAAAACTGTTATATTAAAACGAAAGAGTTAAGAGGCACGGTGCAGATTACCTGCTTCAGACCAGAGCTGTTGTTACATCTTTCCTGGTGAAGGTGGGCCAGGAAGTATGGTTTCCAGTGGAAAACAGGATAGCAGAGAAGAGGGAGGTCAAGGGCCAGAAGAGGGAGCAGGGACAGTGTGACAGGGGTACAGCAAAGCGAGCAAGAAGATTGGGGCGGGGGGCTGCCCCTCCCTTTCCATCCCTTTCCGGGAGACAAAAGTTTTTAGCATTGACTGTCAGCATCTCTTTTGCATAGATTCACCACCAAAAGAGGCCAGAAACTCTGTGCAACACCGAAGGAAGCATGGGTGCGAAAATACATGTCTTTACTAAGAGCCCGGCAACAACCGTGACCGCCAAATTCTCAGTCCAAAATGCCTGGATCCTGCTCTGTTCTTGGCTTTGCCCCCCTTGGTGGAGCCTGAAGAATTTCTCCAACAGAAGGCTGCATGGGTCTGGTGGGGAGGACAGGATATTTCTCACCAGCCTTTTTTTTTTTTTTAATAAAGATTTCATTTGCTCAATAAACATTCTAATTCAATAAAAACTGAGTTTTCTTCAAAGAAAATAAAGCAGTCGATATTTGCAGTTGACGGCCTGGCAAGTCTCCAATCCCTGAACTGACCCTGGTATTGAATTCTGCCTTATGTTTTTGTTTGGGCAAAAAAAGCAGGGACAATGTTAATATATTTTGGCAAAATGCCCATGAAATGTCTTAACATTATTTAGAGAGATAAGTTTATGTTGTATGGAAAATTAAACTCTGTGCAACACCTCATAGCCTCACAGCCTGTTGGTGCGGGGTATATGAAATGCATCCATATTGGGCAGTGTTTTCTCATAAGGCATTAATTAATAAGCATGAATATTGTCTACCTACCAATCCTAAGATGCCTATGTCTATATAGCCTAAAGAACTTAAAAAAAAATAATTATAGCTTCACCAGAAGTTGCAAAAACAATACAAGGAAGTCAGGGGTACCTTTTACCCAGTTTTCCGCAATAGTCACATCTTACGTAATTACATTACAATACCACACCTAGGAAATCGACATTGGTATAAAGTGTCTGTATCGTTCTGTGACTTTATCGCGCGTAGATTAGTGTAGCCATCATTACAACCAAGATACAGATCTTTTCCGTCAGCACAAAGATCTCACCAGTGTTCTCTCTCTTCGGTCACATCTCCCCTCCCCCACCATCTTTAACCCTTAGCAACCACTAATCTATTCTTCTCCATGATTTTGTCATTTCGAGAAGGTTATATAAACAATCATATCATATCATAGTGACCTTTTGAGATTTTTTTTTTTTTAACTTCACACAATGCTCTTGAGATACATCCAAGTTGTTGTGGGTTTCAATAGTTTATTCTTTTTTACTGTTAACTAGTATTCCATGGAGTGCCACACTGCAGTTTATTGAACCACTACCCTCCTGTAGGTTTTCATTTTGGGGCTATTACAAATAAAGCTAAGAAGAACAGTCATGCACACAGGTGTTTTCGAGTGGACATAGGTTTTCATTTCTCTGAGATAAACGCCCAGGCATGCAATTAATTGCTTGGGGTCATAAATTAAATGTATGTTTCATTTTTTTTTAAAGAAACTGCCAAGCTATTTTCCAGGGTCACTGTGTCATTTGACCTTTCCACGAGTAATGTATGTTTCCACCAGTTTTCTGTGCATCTGGGCTAGCATTTGCTATTATCACTTGTTTTTCATTTTAGCTGTTCTAATAGGTGTGTAGTGATATTGTAACCGAAAGTGGGATCCGGCTGCTCATCGCTCGAAAGCCAATAAAGAGGCCAAGTTGGTGGAAAGGAAAGTTTGCTTTATTTTGGATGCTGGCAACGGGGGTGGGGGAGGGCGGATGCCTGTCCAAAGGCCGACTCCCCCCACTGACAATCAGGGGGCAAGAGCTTTTATAGGCGGAGGGAGGGGGCTACGTGCAGAAACAGCACAGTCAGCTCTGACGGTCATCTTGAAATTAATCATGAAGGGGTCTGCCCAGCACCATCTTGATTGTTTTAAGTACAGTTAGTCTTCAGTTCCAGGGTTGGTTTGTTCCCATTTCCTTGAGGCCAGTTCTCGGAACTGTGTGTGGCACCTTACCGTCATGGCTACAGTCTGGTCATCACATAGTTAACTTCTTCCACCTGGTGTGGGTTTCAGTATCTATAAGACAGCTTACAGGATATGGCTCAGAATATTATCTGTAGCCTGTGGGGAGGAACTAAAGGTCCTTGACTATGCTTAGTGACTAAACTATTATTATTTGGTCTCCTTTGACTGTTTTCCTTTGTTTCTGCATTTTCTCATTTCTCTGATTAAACTTATTCTTTGGCTAAAGTTTTTCCACAGACAAAAGGCAGGCTGAGGACATGGGGAGGCAAGGACCATGGGACCCTGCTCCATTTCAAACTCTCATTGTGGTCTTAATTTTCACTTCCTGAATGGCTATCACTATGCAATGTCTTTTCATGTGCTTATTTGCCATTCATATATCCTCTTTGGTGAAAAGTTTCTTGTGTTTTTTCTCTACTTTCTAATTAGAGTGCTTGTTTTCACTGTTGAGGTTTTTAAATTTAATTTTATTTATTTATTTTTTATACAGCAGGTTCTTGTTAGTTATCTATTTTACACATATTAGTGTATATATGTCAATCCCAATCTCCCAATTCATCCCACCACCACCACCCCTGCCACTTTCCCCCCTTGGTGTCCATACATTTGTTCTCTACATCTGTGTCTCTATTTCTGCCCTGCAGACCGGTTCATCTGTACCATTTTTCTAGGTTCCACATATATGCATTAATATACGATATTTGTTTTTCTCTTTCTGACTTCCTTCACTCTGTATGACACTCTCGAAATCCATCCACGTCTCTACAAATGACCCAATTTCATTCCTTTTTATGGCTGAGTAATATTCCATTGTATATATGTACCACATCTTCTTTATCCATTCATCTGTCAATGGGCATTTAGGTTGTTTCCATGACCTGGCTGTTGTAAATAGCACTGTTGAGTTTTGATATGAGTCCTTTATCAGATAGATTCCAGATATGAGTCCTTTGTCAGATACGTGGTTTGCTATATTTTCTTCTTCTTAACAACGTCTTTCACAGAGTTAAAGATTTAATTTTTTTTTTTTTTTGGCCACACGGCGCAGCATGCAGGATCCCCGACCAGGGATCAAACTCATGCCCCCTGCAGTGGAATTGGGGAGTCTTAACTGCTGTACTGCCAGGTAAGCCTCAAAGATTTAATTCTGATGAAATCTAATTTATTGATTTTCTCCTTTTATGGAGAATGATTTTGGTGTCATCCCGAAGAACTCATCACCAAGCCCTAGGTCCCAAACATTTTTTTTCTATGTTTTCTCCTTAAAGTTTTATAGTTTTACATTTACATTTGAACCTAGGGTGGATTGGGTGTTAGTTTTTATATAGGTGTGAGGTTTAGGTCAAGGTTGACTGGTTGGTTGGTTGGTTGATTGATTTACGTACCTACCTACCTACCAACTCAATTGCTCCAGCACCGTTTAATGAAAAGACTCTTCTTCCCCCATTGAATTGCTTTTGCCCTTCAGTTCTTGTGTGGAGCTATATCTGGGCTCTATGTTCTGTCTCATCTGTTTCATAAATACAATCAATTTAAAACAAATTTTTTGAGATTAATTTACACACCATAAAATTCACCATTTAGAAGTGTACAATTCAGTGATTTTCAGTATAGTCACAAAGTACTGCAACCATCATCACTACTAATTCCAGAATATTTTCATCACTTCCCTAAAGAAACCCCATACCTGTTAGTATTCACTCCCTAACAGCCCTGGCAACCTCTTCCCCCACCCCCACCCCCAGCCCTGGCAGCCACTAATCGACTTCTGTCTCTATAGATTTTCCTATTCTGAACATCTCATATAAATGGGATCACACAATGTGTGGCCTTTTGCATCTGGCTTCTTTCACTTGGCATAATCTTTTCAAGTTTCATTCCTGCTGTAGCATATATCAGTATTTTGTTCCTTTTTATGGCTGAGTAATATTCCATTGCATGGATATACACATTTTGTTTATCCATTCATTAGTTGAAGGACATTTGGTCTGTTTCCACTTTTTTGGCTATTATGAATGGTGGTGTACAAATTTTTATGAACACATATTTTCATTTCTCTTGGGTATACGTGTACAGATGAAACTGTTGGGTATATGGTAACTCTACGTTTAACTTTTTGAGAAACTGTAGAACTGCTTTCCACAGCAGCTGCATCAATTTACATTCCCACCATCAATGTATGAGGATTCTAATTTTTCCATATCCTTGCCAACTCTTGTCTGTCCTTTTGATGTTAGCCATCCTAGTAAATGGAAATTGGTATCTCATTGTGGTTTTGATTTGTATATCCCTTATGACTAATGATGTTGAGCATCTTTTCATGTGCTTATTGGCCCTTTGTACATCTTTGGAGAAATGTCTATTCAAATCCTTTGACTCTGTCTTTTCATTGTTGAGTTGTAAGAGGTATTTATATATTCTAAATACTGGAACCTTATTAGATATTAGAACTTCTAAGCAGACAGTTGTGTCAGCTGCAGACAGGGGCAGTTTTATTTCCTTCTTTTTGATCTGTATGCCTTTTATTTCCTTTTCTCGACTTCTTGCATTAGCTAGAACTTCAAGTACTTTGTTGAATAAGAGTGGTGAGAGTAGACATCCTTGCTTTGTTCCCAATCTCAGGGAGAAAGCAATCTTTCACCGTTAAGGATGATGTTAGTTCTAGTTGTTTAGGTTTTTTTTTTTTTTTTGCTCATAATTGAGAAAGCTCCCCACTATGCCTATTTTTGAGAGTTTTTATCATGAATGAGTGTTCAGTTTTGTCAAATGCTTTTTTGGATTAACACGATTATGTGATTTTTCTCTTTTAGTCTGTTAATATGATGGATTACGTTGATTGATTTTCAAATATTGAGCCAGTCTTGCATCCCTGGAAGAAACCTCACTCGTTATGGTGTATATATTGCTGAATTCTATTTGAAAGATTTTGTTAAGGATTTCTGTGTCTATAGTCACGAGAGATATTGATCTGTAGTCCCCTCTCTCTCTCGGTACTGTCTGTTTGGTTTTGGTATTAGAGTAGTTCTAGATAAAATTAATTGGGAAGTGCTTCTTCCATTTCTACTTTCTATGAGAGATTGTGTAGAATTGACATTTATTCCTCTTTAAATGCTTGGCAAAATTCTCCAATGAAAACATCTGGGCCTGGAGATTTCTTTTTTAGGAGTTTTAAATTACAAACTCAATTTCCTTAATAGTTGCAGGGCTATTCAAATTATCTATTTCATATTGTTGTTTAGATGTGATAGTTTGTATTTTTTGAGGAACTGGTCCATTTCATCTTTGTCAAATTCGTACGTGTGGATGTTCTACACGTAGATGTTCCAAGTGTTCTTTTATTAACCTTTTGAAGTCTGCAGGGTCTATAGTGGTTTCCTCCATGTCATCCCTGAATTTTGTAATTTGCATTTTCTCTCTTTTTTTCTTTGTCATTCTTGCTAGAGGTTTGTCAACTGCATTGAGCTTTTCAAAGAATCAGCTTTTGGTTTCTTTTATTTTCTCTATTGTTTTTCTGTTTTCAATCTTCATTGATTTCTACTTCTTATAATTTCTTCCCTTTTGTTTGCTTTGGGTTTATTCCTTTATTTTTCTAATATCTTAAGGTAGTAGCTTAGGTGATTGATCTGAGACTGTTTCTTTTTCCTAATGTCAGCATTTAGTGCTATAAGTTTTCCTCTTAGCTCTGCTTTAGCTGTGTCTCACACATTTTAATATGTTGTAGTTTCACTCAATATATTTTTTAAATTTCCCTTGAGACTTCCTCTTTGGACCATGGATTATTTTAAGTCTGTTGTTTAGTATCCAAGTATTTGTTCCAAGTGTTTGTTATCCTTCTGTTATTAGTTTCTAGTTTTATTCCAGTGTGGTCAGAGAACACGCTCTGTATGATTTCAATTCTTTTTGATCTGATGTTTGTTTTATGGCTCAGAATATGAGTGTATCTTTCAATTGTGACATATTTACTGATGTTCTTAGCTTTCTACCGGACTGTAGGCTCCTGGAGGTCAGGAGTTAAGTGTAAATATCTTTGCAGAAGTGAAGGACTCAGCAAACATTTGTGGACTATGCCGCGAACGTTGCCAGACACACTTTGCCTAGGCTCCAGTAACAGTGGTTTATACACAGGAAGAGGGCAAGACATGCAAGCCTGCAAGACTTTTGTCTGTAGTTCCACACAGCTACCAGCAGATGGCAACAGTCACTTACCATCTTTCCAAGACTCTTGTTACCTCTTCCCTGCCAAGGGGCCAATTTGCACAGAAGTCCGTTCTATGAGTCTTTACTGAGGATCTACCTGAGATCCAGGGTCACACACAGGCACTGGAGGAGGAAGGCAAAGGAGAGATATGAGAAAAGGAAGACTTGGCTCAGTCTTCAGAGGGTACAGTTCAGGGATTGGGGGTCTAGGGAGGGTGGGAAGGAAATGCACACAAAACAATTAAGATCCCCTACAAGATACGGGACCTGTGGGAGCTTGAGTGGAGACACAATCTCCTTGGGCCTCAGTTTCTTTATTCGTAAAATCAGAAGGTTGGAATAGATGCTAAAAGAGAGATCACCATGTGCAGATCTAGCTCTGCAAGGTTTCGTGAAGGAGACTGGGGCTGGGTCCAAAAAGATGGGCAGGGTTTGGTAAGGGAGAGGCAATTGTAGAAATAAACAGCTTTGTCCATACTGCACCTGGTTCTTCCCATTCAGTCCTTTCTTCTTCTCAGCCACTTTCACAGGCTCTGTGCTAGACACTCTGCTAGGTGCTGGGGGCCCTGAGGCGGGGGAGGGGTGACACGTAAAAGTGGCAAAGACTTTCCCTGTTTCCTAGGAGTTCATGGTCTAACAGAGAACTGACATGCCAACAAATATTTACAGTGAAATTTGTACAGTGCCATGCGATAAGAGCTGTCAAAATAGCTAACGTTGATATACCTATCGCCTTATCATTTAAGAAACACGTCTAGAGTATTCCTCAATCCTGTGAGGAGAGGAAGACAAGGATTCCCATTTTCAAGGAAGCAGAGGTAGAAACATGAAGTACTGGGGTTGAGGTCACACTTCTGGGAGTGGTGGAACGCAGGCTATCACCAGTTTCTCCAGATTCATATCCTGTGGTTTTGTGTACTTCCTCATGCTGCAATAAGACCCCGCTGGTCAGCTACAAAATCGAAAATCTTGGCTCTCAGACCAGAACATCAGAAAACTCCTCCTTTACTCTTTACTAATTAGGGAACAAACAAACCTCTTGGTCCCCTGAGGGAAATCCTGGGCTACTTGGGTAGCATATACTCCCAGAGTGACTGCCAGGGGCTGGTGTCCTTGCCCTGTCCCATGGTTACTGGCTCTCCAGGGACTCTCAAACTCATCCCAGGCTGCTGGGAATCTCATGAGACACTTGCCCCTCCCTGCTGAGCCCCTGACATCAGCAGTGAGTCACTCAATCTCCAGTTCCATTTGGTCAAAAAAGGAGTATACTCATGTAGGACCCTGGAGATCCATATGGTTGATGCCCCCAAAGAGACTTCCAGAAGGCCTCTCAGGGTCCCTTCAACTCTGAACTTTTAAGTCTCAAAATCTCAAGTTTTAGAGTTAGTCCTGAGTTTCAGCTCAGGACTGAGTTAGTCCTGGTTTCAGCTCAGTCACTCCATCTTTGGGGACCTTTAATTTATAATTTAGTTTTTAAATTTATAATAATCCCTCTCATTTGCATGTAATTTTAAAACTGATAACATGTTCCCACATCCTCATGATTTTTTTTCATTCTTTACAACTCTGTTAGGAAATTTTTCCCTCTAATTTAGAGATAAGAAAATCTAAGGCTCCTCAAATTTATAACTAGCTCAAGTGGCAGAGCTTGAATTCAACAGATACTTGACTTATGCAATCAGTAAATATTTATTACGAACCACTGGATGACCAGGTGCTATTTGAGAATATGGAGGCCAACAAATTATGCTCCCTAGCCTGTGGCAATCATGTTCTAGCAAAAAAGATAGACACA
Source organism: Orcinus orca (assembly GCF_937001465.1). Classification (NCBI taxonomy): domain Eukaryota; kingdom Metazoa; phylum Chordata; class Mammalia; order Artiodactyla; family Delphinidae; genus Orcinus; species Orcinus orca. The sequence continues at coordinate 79,165,086 of NC_064574.1, read as the reverse complement.
GTAATATATTATTATGTTGCAATGTCATAAGTGCTACAGTAGAATGTTGAGGAAGGTAAGAACAGTGATTGGGTAGCTTCTATATGCTAAGCCCTGCATAAAGGGCTTGGTCACAACTTCCTTTGAGATCATTCAGGACAAATTAAGTTATGCTCCAGAACAAATAAGCCCAAATCTCAGTTTATGTCCCACTCATACATGTCCCACTCTAACATGGGTGGGCAAGAAGCTTTGCTCACATGGTCACTCAGGGATCCAGGCCAACTGAGGCTCCATCTTGACTACGCTTTTGTGATTGCAACAACAGGATAAAAGGAACTCTGAACCAGCAGCTAAATGTTGTGGCCCATAGTGACACCTGTCCTTTCACTGTACAGATCCCCCTACAAGACCTCAGTCAACCATAAGGGGGCCTGGAAGTTGTCTTCCTTGTGCCCAGAAAGAAAGAAAGAAAATATTGGTGGGTACTAAAGTCAAATAGGGAGAGCAATGCAGTATCTATAGCATACCATCCGCTCTATCAGATTCTGATTCTATGGGAACTCTTCTACAACTCTGTAAGGTTCAGGTAACTGATAGACACGTGAATTCTGTTCCATCTGACAGAAGTTCAATTAAGCACACTCTCTCTTTGTGGAAAAACCAGTTTGCCTCTATTTGCATATTCATTTCAATATTCTTGATCTGTAAAGGTGTCTGTTTCTCAGATTCTCTTTTGAACCAGTCATAACATCTGCCTGGTTCCCTTATTATGAGTAAAATAAAATCTTTACCGTGTGTTCATTTTTATACCTGTATGAAGCCACAATTTTGCCTTTTTCTGAAAATTATCTTTCAATAATATACTTTAGAGATGAGAAAAGAGGTTCAGAGAGGTTGAGAAACTTGCCCAAAGTCACCAGCTAAACAAGTGGCAGAGGTGGGAATTCCTATCCCTTCTGTCTATCCTCAGAGCCAGGACATGGCAGAAGGTAGGGTTCATTCACTATCAGGATTGAAGAAGACTGGTGTTTACGCTGCGTCTTGGCAAGCAGGGAAGAGCACATGCAGAAACATCGGGAGCTGGGAAGGGCAGGGTGTGTTTGGAGAACACACAGAGCACCACAGTGGCAGGTTGCAGGGGAGCAGAAAGCGTAGGCTGGAATTGTGAAAAGACTCAAACACCCAGGGCAGCTCTGGACTCGACTGTGCAAACAACAGGGAGCATTTTGTGGATTTTAAGTAGGAGAGTAAATGATCAAATCTGTATTTTAGGAAATCATGTCTGACATTTGTATGGAGAACAGGCTGGGTACACGATCAAAAGCAGGGATGCACCTGTGTTCATAACAATATCATTCACAATAGCCAAAAGGTGGAAATGACCCAGATGCCCATCACCACTGAATGGATACCCAAAATGTGGAATATACATGCAATAGAATATTATTCAGCCTTAAAAGGGACACATGCTGATACATGCCACAACATGGAGAAGCATTATGCCAAATGAAAGAAGCCAGACAGAAAAGGATATTGTATGATTGACTTATATAAGGTACCTAAAAGAGGCAAATTCATAGAGATGGAAAGTAGAAGAGAGGTTACTGAGGACCAGGAGGGAGGAGTAGTGAGTTATTATTTAATGGTTCAGAGTTTCTGTTTGGCTTGATGGAAAAGTTCTGGAAATAGATAGTGGTGGTGGTCACATGACATTGTGAAGTTACTTAATGCCCCTGAATTATACCCTTAAAAATGGTTAAAATGATACATTTTATGTTATGTATATTTTACCACAATGAAAAATAATTTTTTGAAAATGGTGGGGAGGGGACTTCCCTGGTGGCGCAGTGGTTAAGAATCCGCCTGCCAATGCAGGGGACACGGGTTCGAGCCCTGGTCCAGGAAGATCCCACATGCCGCAGAGCAAGCAAGCTCGTGCGCCGCAACTACTGAGACTGTGCTCGAGAGCCCACGAGCCACAACTACTGAGCCCTCATGCCACAACTACTGAAACCCGTGCGCCTAGAGCCCGTGCTCCGCAACAAGAGAAGCCACTGCAAGGAGAAGCCCATGCACCACAAGGAAGAGTAGCCCCTGCTCTCCACAACTAGAGAAAGCCCACGCGCAGCAATGAAGACCCAATGCAGCCAAAAATAAATAAATAAATTTATTTTTAAAAAAATGGTGGGGAGACTGCTACAGAGTCCATGTGAGAAATGCCGAGGGCCGCTGTTCCCACCTGGATCCTCTTCAAGGCTCACATGCTTTGATTCTATTCTAAAATTGTCTGCTTCTGTTATGCTACTACTATGAATTATCTAATACATCTTTTTTTTTAACATCTTTATTGGAGTATAATTGCTTTACAATGGTGTGTTAGTTTCTGCTTTATAACAAATTGAATCAGTTATACATATACATATGTCCCCATATCTCTTCCTTCTTGCATCTCCCTCCCTCCCACCCTCCCTATCCCACCCCTCTAGGTGGTCACAAAACACAGAGCTGATCTCCCTGTGCTATGCGGCTGCTTCCCACTAGCTATCTATTTTACATTTGGTAGTGTTTATACGTCCATAGATACACTACCACTCTCACTTTGTCCCAGCTTACCCTTCCCCCTCCCCACGTCCTCAAGTCCATTCTCTAGTAGGTCTGCGTCTTTATTCCCATTCTGCACCTAAGTTCTTCATTACCTTTTTTTTTTTTTTTAGATTCCATATATATGTGTTAGCATACAGTATTTGTTTTTCTCTTTCTGACTTACTTCACTCTGTATGACAGTCTCTAGGTCCATCCACCTCACTACAAATAACCCAGTTTTGTTCCTTTTTATGGCTGAGTAATATTCCATTGTATATATGTGCCACATCTTCTTTATCCATTCATCTGTTGATGGACACTTAGGTTTCTTCCATGTCCTGGCTACCGTAAATAGAGCTACAATGAACATTGTGGTACATGAGTCTTTTTGAATTATGGTTTTCTCAGGGTATATGCCCAGTAGTGGGATTGCTGGGTCGTATGGTAGTTCTATTTTTAGTTTTTTAAGGAACTTCCATGCTGTTCTCCATAGTGGCTGTATCAATTTACATTCCCACCAACAGTGCAAGAGGGTTCCGTTTTCTCCATACCCTCTCCAGCATTTACTGTTTCTAGATTTTTTGATGATGGCCATTCTGACCGGTGTGAGATGATATCTCATTGTAGTTTTGATTTGCATTTCTCTAATGATTAATGATGTTGAGCATTCTTTCATGTGTCTGTTGGCAATCTGTATGTCTTCTTTGGAGAAATGTCTATTTAGGTCTTCTGTCCATTTTTGGATTGGGTTGTTTGTTATTTTGATACTGAGCTGCATGAGCTGCTTGTAAATTTTGGAGATTAATCCTTTGTCAGTTGCTTCATTTGCAAATATTTTCTCCCATTCTGAGGGTTGTCTTTTCATCTTGTTTATGGTTTCCTTTGCTGTGCAAAAGCTTTGAAGTTTCATTAGGTCCCATTTGTTTATTTTTGTTTTTATTTCCATTTCTCTAGGAGGTGGGTCAGAAAGGATCTTGCTGTGATTTATGCCACGGAGTGTTCTGCCTGTGCTTTCCTCTAAGAGTTTGATGGTGTCTGGCCTTACATTTAGGTCTTTAATCCATTTTGAGTTTATTTTTGTGTATGGTGTTAGGGGGTGTTCTAATTTCATTCTTTTACATGTAGCTGCCCAATTATCTAATACATCTTTGATATAGTGCCTGGGCTAATGCCTGACACACATTAAATACTTAATACCAATGTATTGTAGGAAGGAAGGAAGGAATAAAAAAACCAGAACTCCACAGCAGTGGCTCTCAGCAGACACGGCAGAGAGGGAGTAGCATCATAGACTCACAGGGAAGCCTTTACTACATAAACTTACTCCTGCCCTTCAAGGAATGCTGTCCCAGTGCCACGCCCAAATTCCAATGCAGTCTCAGGTGGGGTGGAGGCTGGGGGATAATCAATCAGGTGAGGTGGACTCCTGGCAGGTGAGAAACCCAGGCATACAGATGGATTGGGGCCTTGGTAGACACTGGGACCCTGAAACAGAGAAGAGAGAAGCTGTGGATGGAGAGATAGGAGCCAAGGATTGGCCAGAGTGGGGTTGGATCCTTAGAAGCCAATCACAGTTCTTCTTTCCTCTACCTCCCAGCTCTGGTCCTTAATGACCTTGCCTCCTCCATTATTATCCACTGTTTCAGCTGAAGTTGTGACTCTGCAGGTCCATTAAGGCTCTCCTGGGGCTGTCAGGCTCCACCAAGTGCATTAGAGTGGAGAGGGTGCGGGCAGAGAGGCGCCACTCACCCACCGGCCTGCCCGTCCACTCCCCACACCTCCCCCCAACCAGGAACCCCAGCAAATTCAAGAAGCTTGACTAAGGACGTCTGCACCAAGCGGTTCCCAGCGTCCTACATAATAATTCCTCCTCCTTGTGAAGCAGTTTTCTCATTCCGGGACGTTCTGCACGTGATCTGCACGTTGCAGGCAGCAGAGCCGGTGGCTGGGAGTTCGGGCTTGGACTTAGGCTGCCTGGCTCGGGGCCCAGCACCATCGCTTATCACTTTGCGGATCTAAGATAAGTTCCTGAACCTGAACTCTCCATTAACCCCGGTTTCCTTACCAGGAAAGTGGAGACTGTAGTGACACTAAGCTCAAGGGGTCGCCCTGAGGTCTAAATGAGGTAATGCATTAAAAGCTGAGAGTGCAGGGCCGGGTCTGTGGTCGGTGATTAACTATGTCAGTTGCTGCAGCTGGGTCTTCTGTTGTCTTTATTATTGTTACAATGAGAGAGTCGGACAAGATGATCTCAGGGTCCTCTCAGGGGCTAAAATTCTGTTCATTCATTAAATGTTTATTGAGCATGTATTGTATGCAAAGCACTCTTCTAGAGGCTGAGGATACAGCTGTGAAAGAGAAAAATCTCTGCATTCACATTTGTGGGGGGAGGGGAGCTATATGATAAGCAATAAACATAATAAATAAGTAAACTAGATAGTGCATTGGAAGGAAAGAGCTCTGAAAGAATAGAAGTGGTGGGGAGGTGCTCAGCAAAAGCCTCAATGAGAAGGTGACCTCTGAGCAAAGACTTGAAGGAGGTGAGAGCATGAGCTCTGCAGGTATCTGAAAGAAGAAATGTTCCAGGGATGAGCAATAGCCAGTGCAAAGGGCCTGAGGTAGAAGTGTGCCTGGCTTTGTTAGATGAGATAGTATAATGAAAGAGAAGTGAGTGAAGTGAAGAAGATTAGCAGGTGACATCAGAGAGATAATAGGGGACAAAGCATGTAGGGTCTGTGGCTTATTGTCAAGACCTTGGCTCTTACTGTGCACTGGTACGAAACTGAATCTGAGAGACAGTTTGGGGTGAAGCAGAAAAGAATAGCTTTATTGCTGTACCAGGCAAAGGGGGCCACAGTAGGCTAATGCCTGCAAAACTGTGTGTGGCAACCTGGGGATGGGGGTGGGGTGTGTGTGTGTGTGTGAGAAGTCTTATAACCCAGGGGCGGGGTTGTTGATAAGAATCAGTGTGTCTGCAGGGCCCGCATTCCTTCAATCCAGAGATCATCGGCATCAGCTGGTGATGGGTGAACTGTGACCTTCTCTCTGGAGTGAAGAATGCTTCACCTAGCAGTTAACATCTTCCATTGGTTGGCGGCTTTAGTTCTGCTTAAGAGCTCAAAGATATTGTTATGTGTATCCCTTGAGGGGGAACCAGGACCTGCCCCAAGGCTGCACTATTGTATCTTGACTTCTGCTACCTTGTCTCTGCATCGCCTCCCTTCCCTGCTTAGAACCTGCCCTTTGGAACTCAGGGAAGGTCATGGAGGCTGAATGAAGTCTATTTCCTACACACAAGAAACAGGGGACACAGAAAGCCTTTTGTGCCTGGGAGCCCCACAGTGTCCTGCTCGGTTTCATTGCTAAGAGAGGAATGGGGGACTGTGGCAGCGGGGGCAATGAAGAGGTGGTAGCCTCAAAGGATGGCAGACCCCACAGAACTGGAGTCAGGTTCTAGAGGAGGAAGGTGGAAGGATAAGAGGTGGTGGTCAGTGAGTGGAAAGCACAAAATCGAGTGATTGATATCTATGAAGTCAAGGGTATGAACTTGGGAATGGGTGGCTGGGATTGGGTGCAGGACAAGGAACTGAGAACCGGGGATGCGGGAGGATGATTTGCGTGCCAATGGAAATCACGGGGAATCGAGACGGAGTAATGTTGATGAGAGTGACAGTGAGCCAGGAAGCTAGAATCATCAATGTTTTAAAATGCAGATTTTATTATTACTCAGGTATGGTAAGGCTGACTGATCGGGGAGACGACTGTCATTGAAAAAGTAGTTTGTTAAACTCACAGATCCCATCAGAAGGCAGAGGGAGAAAGGAAAATGGCAAGAGCCTTTGTTGTGGTTTTAATGGGCGAGGAGGGTCAATAGGTTTAGGATTGGCTCCTTTGGATAATTTCAGCGGGCTCTGGGGTATGATAGGGCCGTCCCTAGTTGTCTGGTACCTGGCCCAGGGGAGATTAGGGCAGGTGGGTAGGGGCCTGGAATGAGCACTCCATAAAGGAGTGGGTTAAGGTGTGAACCCTGGGGTACGGGGTTTGCATATGAAAGGTACACTCCCAGGGAAGTTGCCATCTCCAGGAATTAGCTGACCTGGGATGGGTGGTCCCAAGGGAAGGTTCCAGACCCAACATCTCCTTCCTTGTCTGCTACAGTTGCCTGAAACTCCTTTAAGAGAGGACAGAACCTCCCATCCCACAGCCATCATGAAGGGGAGGGGAGAGAAGGAGGGGAGGGGAGGAGGCTGATTCTTTGGTTTACTAGCCTTAGAGAACTACTATTTGATATTTTAAAACTCTAAACATTACAGCTTTGATAAAAATAAAAAATTTTAAAGGAAAAAACACCGAAAGATAATTCCAGCATTATTTCCTTGGATCTAAGAGTTTTACTATGGTAAGAATTAGTTAAATACTTATTTTACAGATGAGGAAGTTGAGGGTCAAAGAGGTTAAGTGATGAGTACATAGTTAGCAAGTGGGTCTGGCACTTGGCCTCAGGTCGGCTGACCCCAAAATCTGTGATTCCCCAGCTGCACAGGCTCACTGTCAAAGGAAGAAATGACCAGCCACCTGGTGCATGGACATTGGGAAGGTTCCAGGCCCAACATCTCCTTCCTCGTCTGCTACAGATGCCCGAAACTCCTTTAAGAGAGGACAGAACCTCCCACCCCACAGCCATCATGAAAGCAAGGACTCTCCCTTGATGCTCATTGGCCACTTTTATTGTGAGTCCTCTTTCGTGTGTTAAGAATCTGGATTTGGGAATTCCCTGGAGGTCCAGTGGTTACGACTCCAAGCTTCCACCGCAGGGGGCCTGGGTTCGATCCCTGATTGGGGAACTAAGATCCTGCAAGCCACCAGGTGTGGCAAAAAAAAAAGAATCTGATCTGGGTTCCCTAAGTAGAACTAGCAGACATCTGTTGTACCTGGGCCCTTTTCTCTTCCCAACAGCAACCCTCTCCCAATAAAGACAACCTCAGAGGGGGGGCTAAACCCAAAGTACCTACCCATTAAGACAGAAAGAAAACTGTCAAAGGGACACCTTTGACATCCTTTCTCTAACTGACCTGCTCAGCCTGACCTAAGCTCAGATACTCTCTCCCAAGATTTTGAATCTTGAGCAAGTGCTTGAAGGCTGAAGAAGGAAGGGATGGATCCACCAGAAAGGTCTACTATAAGACCTATCATGTAGCTCCAGCTTCTGCGCTGTGTTGGTTGTCTACTGCTGTGTAACAAATTGCCCCAAAAAGCAGTGACAGAAACAGTTAATATTCATTATCTCACAGTTGGGAATTCAGGAGTAGATTAGCTAGGTGTTTCCAGCTTACGGTTTCCCATGGTTTCATCCAATGTGCCCCCAGGGGCTGCAGTCATCTGAAAGCGCGATTGCAGCTGCAGGATGGGTTCCCAAGGGGATTCATTCACACATGTGGCTATTGGCAGACGTCCTTAGTTCCTTGCCTTGTGGGCCTCTCCTTGGGCCATTTGAGTGTCCTCATGTCATGGCAGCTGGCTTCCCCCCAGTGAGGTGCAGGGCCTTTCACCACCCAGTCCCCAAATTCACACTCTGTCACTTCTGCTTTGTTCTATTCATTAGAAGCCAATCACTATGTCCAGCCCACATTCAAGAGAAGGAGAATTAGGCTCCACCCCTTAAAGTGTGGATTGAAGATTTTGTGAACATAACTTGAAATCACTGATGAGTCCTTTGTAGCTGTCATGGTTTTCCCCTTTGCAAGCCTTATTCTCCTGCCTGCCCCGCCTGCATAGCAGGGCTGGCTTTGCTTCATGGGCCTATGACCTGTGTGTGCAGTTTTACAAGGCTTTGCACTTGGAAGGGTCCCTTACTTGGTTCAATGCTCTGCTGTTGTTACCTAGAAATTCTTGATACTTTTTGAAAAAGGGACCCTGTGTTTTCATTTGGCACTGGCCTCTCCAAATTATGTAACTAGTCCTGCCAGATAGTCTTCCTATAAATTCCCGTGTGTTTGAATGAGCCAGAATTATTAACTCTTTCCTTCTTTCTTCTTCTTCCCTCCCTCTTTCTTTCCTTCTTTCTTCCTTCCTTCCTTCCTTCCTTTTTCTTTCTTTCTTTCTTATTTCTTTCTTTCTTTTATTCTTTCTCTTTCTTTTCTTTCTTTCCTTCCTTCATTCCTTCCTTCTCCCTCTCCCTCCCTCCTTTCCTCCTTCTTTCCTTCCTTCCTTCCTTCCTTTCTTTCTTTCTTTTATTCTTTCTCTTTCTTTTCTTTCTTTCCTACCTTCATTCCTTCCTTCTCCCTCTCTCCCTCCCTCCTTTCCTCCTTCTTTCCTTCCTTTCTTTCTTTCTTTCTTTCTTTCTTTCTCTCTCTCTTTCTTTCCTTCTCTCTTTCTACTAAAGCTCTATGATAGAGTAACTTTTCCCATTCATATTTGTATGCACTCTAGACCAGCATGTAGAGACACTGAGCCAGTGTTTCTTGATGAATGCAAACTGACACAAATGTAAATTATATATCAGATCCTAAGAACAGTTTCTGATTATGTGCTTCTTAAGGGGAAAGATAGTATCTTCTGTGGTCATCTCTACATCTGTGGACAGGGATAGCAAGTGGTCATTAAATATTTAATTGAAAAAAAGAACAGACAAGAAAGGAAAACGAAAACCCAGATATGTCTAACTCCAAAGCTCATGCTCTCTTCTCTATACCGTTCTATTTCAAGTGATTCATATTGCTTTAGAATCTGTGGCATTTGTGTGTCTATGGCCCTGTATTATTTGTCAGGCTGACAATGCCTTGCCACCAGACTGCAAGTTCCATGCAGGCAAGGACCACGTCTGTCTCTCTGCCTGTGTCGTCCTCCTGCACAAAGTCAGCCATGGACATTAGCTGAATGAATGAGAAATGGGATTGGAGCCACAGGATAAGGGGCAAGATGAAAACACAAGCGAAGTTCTGTTCTCCTGAGTTTCTCAACTGAACGTATTTTTACAGGTATGTAAGTCCCTGGAAAGGAGGTTATATCCCCACATTAGAAGGAGAGGGTTAAGTGTTCTGAGTAGCAGGTGTGTTAGTCTACTCAGGCTGCCATCACAAAGTGCCACAGACCTGGTGGCTTAAACAACACAAATTTATGTTCTCACAGTTCTGGAGGCTAAAAGATCGAGGTGTCGGCAAGTTGGTTCCTTTTGACACCTCTCTCCTTGGCTTGTAGGTGGTCACCTCCTCCTTGTGTCCTCACATGGCCTTCCCTCTGTGTATGTTTCGGCGTCCTAATCACCTCTTCTTATAAGGACAACTGTCATTGGATTAAGGCCCACCCCAATGACCTCATTTAATTTAATTACCTCTCTAAAGACCCTTATCTCCAAAAACAGTTACATTCTAAGGAACTGAGGGTTTGGACTTCAACACATGAATTTGGGTGGACGCATTTAGCCCGTAACAGCCCATTGCTGCTAAATGATAGAGAGATGGGTGGGGGCAAAGGCTGCCAGACAGGCCCTGCCGTATGGTCAGGAGCACAGAGACGTGGTCCTGGAAAGGACAAAAGAGTCTTTCAAGGAAGTGGTTTTGTAGGGGAACTTGCTTCATCCCAGAGTGTAACTGAGAACTTGGGATCACCCTTGGCCCTATTTTCCATGTGCCTTGCCACCCACCATGGCCCTGCTTACTGCCGCCTGTAGAAGCCCTCCACCCTCTCTTACTCACTACTGCTGGAGTCTGGCTGGCTCCTTCAGTTCTTCCTGAAAATGACCTCAGCAGCCCTTTTTATTGGTTGGAGACCATTAGAAACTACAGAGAAAAAAGTGTTACTCAAGAAAGGCTCTGTTTCTCCATAATCAAGAAAACTGATGGGTATTGTAAAATGGAACCCTGGGCAAATAAGGATGGAAGTTTGGTCCAAACACTGTATCAGAAAGAAGTCCTTCCCTAGTCTACACGTATTAGTCATCCAGATTGCAAAATTCACGGTCCGATGAAATGTACCTGTTTTTTCGTAAGCGAGCTGGAGTTCTCCTTCGAGCTCCTAGCCTTCCAGAGGGCAGAGCCCATCTCCAGCAGTTCAGGGTCTCATGGTGCCTTTCTCCATGGGGCTCTTATAGTGCTAAGGAATTGTGGGGGGGGGCCATCAGGTCCTTGGTTGTCAACATCTGTCCACACTGACACCCCCGAGACATCCTTGTGTCCTCTGTGCCCTCAGAGCACGGTCCCCACAAATCCATGCCGGCTCCCTGGGCCACTGCCCACAGCTCTTGGGTTCATGGGAGACATTCTGACTTCTCTGGTTTGAGGATGCGAAAGCCTGATCTTTCCTCCGTTCTTTCCTATCTACTGTTTATGGCATAACTGTGCCCTTCCAGGCTTTGGAAACTCAAGCTCTAGGCTTCTGTAACCCCAAAGCATTTCTTTCTGCTTTTCTGCTGTATCTCTCTTCCCCTGAGGCAGTAAATGCCACTGGGTAAGGGGCAAGGGAATATACTGTGGGAAGCGTGGTGAGGGGGGACCTCAGTGACGTACTGCAAAAATATGGGGTTGACCAAGAAGTTCGTTCGGGTTTTCCGTAACATCTAATGGAAAAACCTGAACAAATTTTTGGCCAACTCAGTATTATCCTGCCACACCCCTAGTCACAGATTTCTCCCTTCAGGGAATTTTTCTTCTGATTTTGCTCTATCTCACGTCCAGTGTGAATGGCCCCATCAACTCTCACCCCCAGTTCTTTGTCGCCTCCTTTCCCGGAGGTGATAGCCGGTCCCACTTTAGAATCTCACTTCCAGATGGGGAACCTCACCTTCCCTGCAGAAATCCTCTCCCAATCCTGCCCCTCTCTGGACACAACCTAAGTGTCTTCCACCTGTCTCCTCTCTCATGACCTTGGACTCCACTCTGTGCTTTCGTGGCAGCCTGCATCTCTGCATTCCTGCAGCCCCTCATCATCTTTCCATTTTTCTGCTCCTCCCCATTTCTGCACCTTCATTTTTCCTGACACGATTTGGATTAGTGCCATAGAGCTACAGTGACAACTTCCCTTGCTCGTGTTTAGTTCACTTCTCAACTCACTGCAAGTTAGCATCTGTGTCATAAAGCATTGACCTTACCCAAGGAGAGGGCTGGCTTTGCCTTCAGCTCCTGGGTGGTGATCTCAAAGCCCTTTGAGCATCCTGTCTGATAAGAGCATCTCTGTTTACCTGGGGGCCTTGGCCACACTGGACAGTCTAACAGTGTGATTTATCATTGGGACTTGGGGCCACACAGTATCAGCTTGACCTTTGGAGGGGGTGGAGACTAAAGGGCAACCACCATGTCTATGTGATAGAGCCTCATTAAAATTCCGCACACAAGGCTTGGGGGTGGGGGGCTTCCCTGGTTGGCGATACTCCATGCATATTGTCACATGTCATTGCTGGGAAAAGTTAGCACTGCCCACACCTCCACTGGGAGGGAAAACTGGAAACTCCGAGTGCAGAGCCCTCCCGGACTCTGTCCTTAGAGGATTTCGATCTGTGTCCTTTCATTGTAATAAACTGTAACCACAAGTCTAACAGCTTTCAGTGAATTCTGTGAGTCTTTCCAGTGAATTATCAAACCTTGGGGACCCCTGAACATTGCAGCCTCCATACACGTACGCAAACTGCTGCATCAGAGGCACAACTTTCCACTTTCGAGGTCCTCTCCCACTCATCCTCTGTGACCTTTGACACTTTTATTGGCCCCCTTTTTTCTTGCAATGCTCTCCTGCCTGGGCTCTGATGGCACTGAGATCTGCTGGCCTCCCTTCTACTTCTCCGTCCTCATTTTCTCAGTCTCCTTTTCCTTGACCATTTCTTGTGGATGCTTCTTATGACTTCTCCAAGTGATAACTAAACACACTGGGGTGGAAGCTCAGACCCAGATCCTTGTTGTTGCAAATCCCTGACTTGGTCCCCTGCACTGTCCCCTTGCTCCTTAGTCATCCTGACCTGTGTGAATAATTTAAAACCAGGTAAACTTTAAATATGTATACTTAGTATATTCTAGATACATGTCCTTTATTGGATAAATGTTTTGAAAATATTTTCTCCCAGTGTGCGGCTTGCTCCAAGTTTCTCTCTGTATCCTCCTCTCTTCTCTCATCCAGGCCCACAGCTTCCCCTCTCCTCTCTATGAGGGTGACACTCAGCTTACATCTACAGCTCTGACAGCCCTTCTGAGGTTCCAGTAGCCTGATGTACATCTCTGTGTGGCATTTGAACCCTGGAGTGTCCACAAGTGAACTCATTATCTTTCCCTGAATGTATTCCTCATATCGGTCAATGGCATTATTTTGCTAGTGCAGGAGAAGATCAGCTTGCCCTGCAGACACTTGACCCTGGTCCATCACTGGGGTCAATTCAGCACTGTCCCCCCACTCCTGGTTTGCAGGCTGCTTGTCTGGCTTTAGCTGGGGTTCCCATTTTGGCTTAGTTCCTGTCTCCCTGGCTTCTGACTTGACACAGCCCCAGGCTCCAGTATCAGGTTCTGCCTTAGCTCCTGATTCAACCAGGATAGGTGACCCATCCCAGTTTACCTGGCCTGGTCAGGTGTGGGGCACCCCAGACCATTCCTGGTAGGTCTCTGCTGCCCTGTTACTGGTCACCACCCTTCTCTCCAATCTACCCTGACTCCCCTACAACACACACACACACACACACACACACACACACACAGAGTTAACATTCTGAGTACCGGCATGAACATTCCGAGACCTGGCAAAGCCTTTGGATAATAAAGTATAAGTCATCCCTGCATCACTAAGGAAAGTTTTCAGTCTTGGAGCTCCTACTGTGCACCAGCACCAGCTGGTAATAAGCTGACAGTCTGTTTCAACCAACATTAAAAGTACTTCTTGGGGTGTGTTTTGTTGTTTCTGTGTTTATCAACTACTATGTTTACATTTTCTTAATTTTATTTTCTAAATTAAAAGATCCATAAAAGCAATAATCTCTATCCCTATAAAACCCTATCTCTGGGACTTCCCTGGTGGCACAGTGGTTGAGAGTCCGCCTGCCAATGCAGGGAACATGGGTTCGAGCCCTGGTCCAGGACGGTCCCCCATGCTGCGGAGCAGCTAAGCCCGTGTGCCACAACTACTGAGCCTGTGCTCTAGAGCCCATGAGCCACAACTACCGAGCCCCCGCCTGCCACAACCACTGAAGCCCACGTGCCTAGAGCCCGTGCTCCACAACAAAGACAAGCCACCGCTATGAGAAGCCCGTGCACTGCAACAAAGAGTAGCCCCTGCTCACCGCAACTAGAGAAAGCCCACGTGCAACAACAAAGACCCAATGCAACCAAAAATAAAATAAATAAACGTGTAAATGTATAAATAAATAAATAATAATACTTTAAAAAAAAAACCCTATCTCCATCTCATAACAAGTATTAGCAGCCTGGAATATGTCGTTTCATACCCGTTTCTGTGTTCATTCACACACAAAAGCTTCTCTACAGCTCTATGCAAATTTTGTTTGCTTGTTTCTACCAAAGTAGAACCATTCTATACATATTACTTTGCAGCTTGCTTCTTCTCTTCCTTTTGACAATTTAACACAGACATTCTTATAATTCAGTAAATACAGATCTAACTCTACCTTTTTTTTTTTTTTTTTTTTGCAGTACGCGGGCCTCTCACTGTTGTGGCCTCTCCCGTTGCGGAGCACAGGCTCCGGACGCGCAGGCTCAGCGGCCATGGCTCACGGGCCTAGCTGCTCCACGGCATGTGGGATCTTCCCAGACCGGGGCACAAACCCATGTCCCCTGCATCGGCAGGCGGACTCTCAACCACTGCACCACCAGGGAAGCCCTAACTCTACCTTTTTTTCTTATGTAGTCATACACACATATGCACACATAGAGAGATACACGTTTTACGTTTGCATAAATGGGATCCAAGGGATTGAAACTGGGAGCTGGGCAGTGAAAGCACAGAGTCCTAACCATTAGACCGCCAGGGAATTCCCTCCAATTCTTCTTTAATCCCACAAATATCTGGAGAAATGTGGCATTCTCCTACCTCTATTCTCTACCTTGCCTCCTTGTGTAGGATGTGTTTTTATTAACGTGTGTATCCATAACCAAACAGTAAATTTATAACCCCATTAGTCCTGTGCCTTTTCCAGACTAGGAGCTCAACCAATGTCTGCTGAGTGAATGAAAGTTATACTATTATTCTTCCTGGTTTACACTGGGTTAAGAGGCTCAGAGCATCAGCTAACCTGCTCAAGAACCCACAACTAAAATTCAGTGGAACCAAATGTAAAATAGATGGTTAGTGGGAAGCAGCCACATAGCACAGGGAGATCAGCTCGGTGCTTTGTGACCACCTAGAGGAGTGGGATAGGGAGGGTGGGAGGGAGACGCAAGACAGAGGAGATATGGGGATACATGTATATGTATAGCTGATTCACTTTGTTATGAAGCAGAAACTAACACACCATTGTAAAGCAATTATACTCAATAAAGATGTTAAAAAAAAAAAATTCAGTGGAGCAGCAGCTCAGACTCAGATCCCTGTCATTGTAAAGTCTGTATGTAGTTCCCTACACTGTCTTCTTGTGCCTGGGTCATCCTGATCTGTGTGAATAATTTAAAATCCAAGCCACGCAAACTTTAAAAATATATACTTGATATATTCTAGTTACAAATTCTTTGTTGGATGAATGTTTTACAAATATCCTTTTCCAGTCTGTGCCTTCCTTTTCATTTTCATAGCTGTCTTTTGAAGAGCGAAAGTTTTTAATTTTGATGAAGTCGTTTTTATTGATTTTTTTTTCTTTTTGTACTTCATGCTTTCGGTGTTGTATTTAGCAAACGTTTGCCAAACCTAAGGTCACTATGATTTTCTCCTGTTTTCTTTTATAAGTTTTAAGTCTTAGTTTTCAGACTTATGTCTATGATCCATCTGGAGCTAATTTTTGTATTGATATATGGTGTGAGGAAAGGACTGAAGTATTTGGATTTTTTTTTTTTTAATGGTTATCCAATTGTTCTAGCACCATTTGTTAAAATAGATTATCTTTCTTCCTTTGAATTTCCTGGTACCTTTTTGGAAAATCAATTGACCGTATATGGCGTGGGTCTATTTCTGGGCTCTCTAATCTGTTCTATTGATTGATATATCTACCTTTTCACCAATACCACGCCGTTTTGACTATTGTAGCCTTATAAGTCTTGATCTTGTAATGTAAATAGTGGAAATGTGTTCTGTTTCAAAGTCATTTTGGATAGCCTAGATCCTTTACCTTTCCATATAAATTTTAGAATCACCTTACTAGCTTTTACAAAAAAGCTGCTGGAAATTTGATCAGAACTGCATCAAATCTGTAAGTCAATTTGGGAAGAACTGGCACCTTAACAAAATTGAGTCTCA
The DNA here is from genome assembly GCF_937001465.1 of Orcinus orca. Classification (NCBI taxonomy): domain Eukaryota; kingdom Metazoa; phylum Chordata; class Mammalia; order Artiodactyla; family Delphinidae; genus Orcinus; species Orcinus orca. Next base: position 79,149,147 of record NC_064574.1, on the reverse strand, counting down.
GACCCATGACCATGGTGTAGCTCTCCACTATTTAAGTCTTCTTTATGTCTTTCAGGAATGTCTTAGTTTTCAGCGTACATGACTTTCATGTCTTTTGTCAAATTTATCCCTAAGTACTTCATATTTTTGAAACTATTCTATATGGTATTGTTTTAAAATTTCTGATTATTAACTACTAGTGTACAGAAATACAATTGAATTTTGTATGTTGACTCTGATTCCTTCAGCCTTGCTAAACTCAGTTATTCATTCAATAAAAAGACAAACAACCCAATTAAAAGATGGGCAAAAAAGTTAAGGAGAAGCAGCATATTGGCATAGCCTCAAAGTATCTCCCCCCAACTTTTATTTATTACAAAGGGAAAAACAGTAACTTCACAGTGGAGAAAAATGATAGACACCACCACCATCCTGCAACTCTGTTTATTCTTATTTCAATACAAAAAGGTTTTTATAATGGGCAAAAGATTTAAATAAACACTTTACCAGAAAGAATATACAGATGTCAAATAAGTATCTGAAAAGACAATCAACATCATTAGTTATTGGGGAAACGCAAATTTAAAAACCAATAAGATATCACCACACACTCATTAGAACGGCTAAAATCTAAAAGTCTATCATATCAAGTGTTGACAAGGATGTGAAGCAACTGGAACTCTCTGATGGTGGGAATGTAAAGTGGCACAACCATTTTGGAAAACAGTTTGGCAATTTTTTAAAAACTTAAACATACATACAACCCAGACATTCGATGCTAGATACTCACCTAAGAGAAATGAAAGCATATGTTCATACAAAGTCTTGTACACAACTGTTCATAGCATCTTTCGGGGAGGAGGGTAATAGTCAGAAACTGGAAAGAATCCAAATGTCCATCAGCAGGTTAATAGATAAACAAATTGTGGACTTATCCATACCCTGGAATACTACTCAGCAATTAAGAGGAACAAACTATTGATACATGTAACAATATACATAAATTTCAAAATAACGATTCTTGTTGAAAAGAGGGGGACAAAAAAGAATCATCCTGTATGATTCTATTTATATAAAATTCTAGAAAATGCAACTAATCTATAGTGGCAAAAAGCAGATCAGTAATTGCCTAAGTACAGAGGTTTGGGAGGAAGTAAGACCGGATTGCAAAAGGGCATGAGGAAACGTTTGGGGTCGATGAATATGTTCTTGACGTGGTGATGTTTTCATGAGTGTTTATATGTATGTCAAACCTCATCAGATTGTATACTTTAAATATATGCAGTTTAATATATATTAATTATATCTCATCAAGCTATCAACATATGTATACGTGGGCTCCAGGAACCCGTAGGAACAGTGTGGTCAGCTCATGTATCATAAGATATTAAATCAGATCCAAACTAGGTGTGGGGTAGGGCAGATTTCACCAGTTGTGGAGAGGCAGGTAATAAGACAGTTATGATCCCCCTGTGGGTTTCCCAGAGATAGATTCCACGTCTGCAAACGGCATCCCTAGAACGTATAAAACAAGTGGTTTCAACGTTGCTGGGAGAGTTGCTAAGAGCTGAAGGAAGCAGGCAGGGTCCTGTAGTTTACTTCCTAGGGGAGGGTTTCCCTCTACCCTTGGCAAAGGGTTTCGCTGCTGCGGCAAGTGGGAAATCTTATTTTTAACTTACTCTTGAGTTTCACAGTGGAAGGTAACTCGCTTGAATCTTTCTCCACAGGGTGCCTCCAAACCACAGATTCCTGACTCCTACTCTGGTTTATTCTAATAAGAAGTAGGCTGATCCCTTAATCCCTGTTTAAAGGGCCGCTGTTTATTGAAGCCATAAACTCAGGGCAAAGGATCATAAATCACTCTTTAGCTGGGTCCAGAGCAGGAGGTCGGTACAGAACAGAATGGGCTCAGAGAAGTAAAGCTTAGGAAGCTTGTCTGTTTTCTTTGTAGGCAGACTCCTGTGAGCCCCTCCCCACCCCCTCCCCATGCTGGGAACCTCCAGCTCCAGCCTCCACTCTTCTCCACTCTGCTCTGAGCCTGCAAGGAGGGGAGGGGGCAGACCTGACCCATCACCCTTAGCCCTCCTGCCTCCAGCTGGGTTTGGCCAGGGGGAGGCACTAGTAGGAAATGAGAGGAGGGGAAAGACAGAGATTGCGGTCTCCCGGTGACTGGTTTTCTACCTTAGGTCACAATTCTTGTCAGGTGCCTCCTCTCCCATGATTTGAGCAAAGAATCCAAAACTAGGTGACAGCTAACCCCATCCCAGAGCAACCCAAGGAGAGCCACTCCTAAGGCCTCCCCTAAGAACACAATCTAAGAAGGCGAAACCAGGGTTCTTGCTATGCAAATGTAGCCTCAACGCAATTCCCCTCCATCACGATGCCACCCTTAAATCCTTCTTCTACAGAAATTCTGGCCCCGACACTCCCTCCCCGCATTCCCTTTGTCCAAACCTATTCACAGAACCTCCCACGGGACCGAACTCTCCGCTCCTCGCTAGTGGAGGCCCTCGTTGTCTCACCTACTGCTGGAGTCTCCGCATTGGTTCCCTCCCTTCCCTCTCGCCCCCATAATCCCGTCCATACAATGCCAGCTGGCAAAGCCTTCAGTAGCTTCCTAGTGCCTACCGAGGCCCACCCCCTCTTCCCCTTCTCTACTGAATGTGCAAATTTTTATCAAAAGCTCTTAGTTTTTTTTTTTTAAAGTAACGGCTTTCTTTGAGTTTCAGAAGCATTTATTTTAAAAACACCAAAATTGGCACTGAACGGAAAACTTTTAACTTTCTTCAGCATCTCCGCTAAGGATCACACTTCCCTCTGCCTGTCGGTACCCTGGCCGACGACTGAACAGGATGGGAGGGGTGTCCCAGAGCCGGGGATAAATATAAAGTGTCTGAATACGTTCTGGCCAGATCCAGATGATGAGAGGTTTGGAAAGGTGTCGAGAAGTTTCCACTGACCCGACCCAGCCCAGCGCTCCCTGGTCTGAGAACATTACAAAAGGGATGGGCAGGGATTCGGGGCAGGGGGAGGATAAGGGAGGAAGCAGAGAGAGCTGGGCGGGAGTCGCTACCCATGGCGGCCAGGTCTGCAACAAGCTGACCCAACCTGCGCAAGCCGGGCCTCGAGGCAGCGCATCTTGGGACTCCGGCCGCCAAGCCGGTCCAACGCGCGCTCTCTCGTCCCCGGCCCGAAAGGAGTAAATAGGCCAGTCCCAGGCGGACCCGGATTCCCTGCGGGCGGTCCGACTCCCCGCCAGCTTGACTCCCGCCCACCAAGCCGGGATCTCGCAGCGGCCCCGACACTGCGAGAGCGCTGGTCGCGGGGAAGACTCGCGCGCCGGCAGGGCAGGGAAAGCGGTGCGCTGGGCGTCGGGGGAGGGGAGGGCGAGGGCAGGTCAGGACCGCCCCAAGCCCCGCCCCAGGCCCGCCCCCGCCAGGGGAGGTGGGGCCCGGTGACGGACAGGCCTCCGGGCCGGTCACGGCCCGCCTCACCGTCCCTAGGGCCCAGCCGGGTAGGGCGAGTCAAGGGGCTCTGGAGAGGGCGGGGGCGGACGGGGAAGCCTCTGGGCGGGGGCGGGGCCTCAGGAGAGTAGCAGTGCTCTCAGCCAATGGGAGGCGGGAGCCGTACCGTTAGCGCCGGATCCCAGTGGGTAGGGCGGGGCGGGCGGCGCAGAGGGGATCCCGGGGCTGCTGAGGGCCCCTGACTCGGCTCCGCGGGGCGACATGGACCGGATGACTAGCTCCATGAAGCAAGTACCCAACCCCCTGCCGAAGGTGCTGAGCCGACGTGGGGTCGGCGCGGGGATGGAGGCGGCGGAGCGGGAGAGCTTCGAGCGGACTCAGGTGAGGACCGGGGGACCCCGGGTCGCTCATGGCTGGGGCATCCCGAGAGACGCAGTGTCCTGGAGCGGACTTGAAGGGAGTAGGGGTCTTGCAGACCCAGGAAAGGACAGAGCAAGGGGGCCGCGAGAGAGGGCATCTGGTGCGCAGGTCAGGGCGGTCAGGGAAGGTCGGGGACCCCGGGGGCACCCGGCTGGCCTGGGGAAGAGGGCAGGGCGGCTCCGAGGAGCTGACATGATCCGTGCGGCGCGTCTGAGGGGAGCCGATCCCGGCGGAGCAAGGCAGGGGTCACAGGGGCGGTGAGGGGAAGGAACCCGAAAACGAGCCGAATGGAAGGCTTGCTCCTAGGCTGGGGAAGCTCACTGAGGGGGGCTACTGAGGGTAGCTGAGGCTACTGAGGGGGCTACTGGCGGCCGAGAGTGGGGCGCTGGGTCGGGGATGTGAAGGGTGGGGAGCCCTTTCTTCCCCTCTCGATCGCTTCAGGGTTGTGCTGACATTCCCCCCACCCCTAGCGCCCCTTCCTTGTGCCTCTTGCTTGGCTCACACCACCCCCAGCTGTCGGTCTCCGAGGGCCCGGCTGAAGGGGTCTGAGCGGTGAGAAGGAATGTGGGAAATGTGATGTGTGGCCGAGTTTGGAAGATGACTGGGGGCTGGAGGGGGCCGGCCCGGGGGCAGGAATTGAGGCTTTTAGACCAGTGGCCCCATGCCGGTCAAGTTGAGCTGCCCTGGGGTGCCCAGAACCCTGAATTGGGGTTTTGGTTTCATCCCCCAAGATGTGCCTGACAGCTAATAGGCAGACTGCCCCATTTGTCCAGCCTGAGCAGGGCTGGGGGCCAAAATTCCTCACTGTCGTCAACAAAAAGCCACAATCCATTTTTACCTCAGAGTTTTAATGCCTTGTGTATTGATTGGACTGAATAAAGCTGACATGTTTATGGTGTTCATTGGCTCGTTTGTATGCAAAATCCGTTTCCAAGGGCACAGCACCTCTTTGAATCCCAAGACCAAAGCGGTATGGGCACATTTTTTCTTCACTCTTGCTCTCGGAGTGGAACCTTTGAAGAACCAGTGGGACTTCTACTGCCAGAGGCTGGTTCTCCTGCTGTGTTCTGCTCCCCCCCACCCCCAAATACAGTACCGTGTGAGGGAAGGGCTTTGGGGTTTTAGATACACATGGTGAGCTCCTGAGTGTTCTATATAGAGAATCTTGCAAAGAATGAAGCTTTTCATCCCAGGGGACTTCCTTCTCTTCTTTTTCCAAGCCCTTCGCAGGTGTGTTTGGGTGATGTAGAGTAGGGAGTGTCCCCTTCCTAGGTCACCATCCTACCCCAGGTGGGATGGGAGAGATGGCTGTTCACTTCTGTCTCCCAGGGCCCAGCTGGGTTTAAGGTTTATTCTCTGACTTTGTGGATTGGACCCCAGAATAGAAGGAAGCTACCTGTCTGCTGTGGGTATTATGGCTTCAGCTAGCTGCCTGGGCACATGAGGCTTCTTGCTCCAGGAAACAGTGTGAATCTTTTTTTTTTTTTTTTTAATGGCAAAGGAAAATGAATGGTAATTCATTCCTTCTAGAGTCTCAAATAAGTAAAAACTGGAGCAATAGAGAAATACACGTAAGACTTTGACCCATTATAGTGATAGAAATTAGGTTTATGAAAGTTTCTCTAGCTATCCAGGGACAGCCCAATAAGAAGAGTCTAGGTCAGTGTTTGCCAGTTCCATTCTATGGAACACTGATAATTGGCCAAATTTGACCTAGTGGCTTGTGTGTGTGTGTGTGTGTGTGTGCGCACACGTGCATGTGTGTGTGCATGTGTGCACGTGTGTGTGCATGTGCATGCGTGTGTGTGTCTGTGTGTGTGTAGTGTGGAGGGGAGGTAGAATGAATCAGGAAAAGAGAGTTTCTCTATTGTTGAAACTATTAGGGGAGTAGGAGAGTGAAGAAAAGGAAAGAGGAGAATCCTAAAACCTCACCTTAGTCAAGCTGCAAAAATGTATTTTCTTTAATGACTACCTATGAAATGTATTATGAGATATAAACATGAGTTAGAAAAAAATTTTTTAATGAGTTAAGAAACCATGAGAATTAGCGACATTAGAATGATAATTGTAACTAATTATTGTGTTTGGCACTGTTCTAAGTACTTTATTATATTTCCTTCTTTAATCTCAGTAAGGTCCTGTGAGGTGGTATCGATAAGGACCTATGAGGTGGGTATCAGCCACATTTTACCTGGATGAAATTGTGTCACAGAGAAGTTAAGTAACTTGCCCAAGGTCACACAGCTGGAATTGATCCCAGCCTTTAACTACTACCTTGTGTGGCCTTAACTACTACCTTGTGTGGCCTCTGAGTACTGGGCAGAACACTGGCATGGGAGCTAGAAGAGGTTGGAGTTTGATTGCCAGGCACGTGGGTGGATGGTGTGGCCCCAGGCAAGTTGTCTAACCTTTCTTTTTATTTAATTTACTTATTTATTTCTTTATTTTTTGGCTGCATCGGGTCTTAGTTGCATCGGCTGTGATTAACTCTTCAGTAAAAGGGCAGAAGTGTTACTAGTTAATGCAATAATTACTAAGAGTGTGTGCTTAAAGTACAGGCCATGGGGGTGGGAAAGGGGTGGCAAGCGGGTGGGAGCCCTCTGAGGTCTGAACCCCACCCTTCAGCCTGAGCTAGCACTTGCTGGGTGGAGAGGAGGGACAGGGCCATTCCAGGAATGGGGAATGATCTGGAGATGGGTGTGGATGAGACTTATTGGCTGAGTGGAGACAGGAGCAGAACTGGTCCCTTCCACCTCTGAACGCCTCGCACCTGCTACCTGTCCTGTCCCCATTTCTCTGTGACCCTCAGTAAACTGTGAGCGTCCTGAGGGCGGGACTGTGTCTTGTTGCTCTTGCCTCTGTCCTCACATGCCTGAGGCTCATGTGAGTGGTGAAGTGGCTGTAGTCAAGGGTACAGAGTGACTGGTTGGTCCCACAGGGAGGCCTGGCCTGGATGGGGAACTCGGCTCTGGGCTGCAGGGAACATCTGTAATTACTTGATGTTCTTTGCTAGTGGCCCCAAGTTCCCTCCTGGTCCTGCCTTGTCTCTGCAGTCTCAGTCAGGAGCCCTGCCCCAGGCCTATCAGGGGACTCTGATTTCTCTGCCTTCCTTCCGGTCAGGCCCGTTCCCCAGCTGCCTGTGCCCTCAGACCCGCCTTGTTTCCCCACCACTGCCAGCCTCTTCTGGGAAGCCTTCCCTCCTCGACTCTCCTGGGATCATCCTCACACTTCACGTGGCCAGTGTCCCTGCCAGAGTGGGGACCCCTGCCCTGCCTGCCTCAGTCCCCATCTGCAACCAGACCCCTGGTGTGTCTCCCACCCAGCCCATCACAAGCAACCTTCAGTCTCTAGGGAAATAAAAAGTAGTTCCCGCCCTCAAAAAAGCTGCAGTAATAATGCTACGTTGCCTGGAGTACTTTACAGTTTATAAAGCAGGTTTTAGCCATCCTTGGGGTCACACTGTGGTTCGGTGTTATCACCCTCATTTTATGGATGAGAGCTTGGTAACTTGCCCAGGGCCGCTGGTCGGTGAGAGAAAGGGTCAGGATTCAAACCCAGGACTCTGGGTTCCAGGTCTCAGGCCCACCACACTGTCCTCAAGTCGGGCAAGAGGGCGATTCTGGAATGAATCTGGAGGGTTGCCACTCACAAACAAAATACCCTGTCTGTATTTACTTATCTGGAAAATGGTTTTCTGTATGGTTTACTTGTTTTTTGCCACATCCATTTAGTGAGTACATACCATGAAGGGAACTCAGAGATGAGTAATGTAAAGAGAGTGGCCCCAGAGGAGCTCATGAGTCAGCAGGGAGGTGGACCGGCCACTGCGGGCCTTCTCTGCAAGGGGGACAGAGGACCCGTGGCACCGGCATCACTGGAGCCATTAGCAAGGCAGGACCTGCTGCATCAGAGCCTGCATTTCAATGAGACACGGAAGTTTGAGCAGCTCTGCTCTGTGGCAGGTGAATGCTGGGATCAGAGGAGAGGATGGGGCTCTGGAAACACAGGGGAAGGAACAAATCGTTAGTCACAATCTCTTGGATGGAGCCCACGATAGAGTAAAGGAGCCTAACCAGTCATACACTGGGAAGAGCCAGGAACAGAAACAAATATTTATGCAGGGCTTGCTGGGTCCTAGGAACATGCTAGGGGATTTATAGCCTTTAACCTATTTAACAGCTCAGGCTCAGAGAGGCCAAGTGACTTTTCCAAGACCACATAGCAAGTAGACAGACAAGCCAGGGCTTCAAAATCAGATGACAAGTCCTCTTCTCCACGTTTAAGTCAGGGGTGTTTCTGCCATCTCGTTCATGATCATCAGAAGTTGTTCAACCTTCGATTAACCAGCTGAAAAGTTGTAGGGTTGGGCTAGAGGAATCAGTGGATCCCAACCCTGGCTACACAGGAATGGTTTCTAACATAAAAGGTGCTGTACCCCTCCTGTCCCCTGCTTGCTCCCTTAGTTGGTATTGAAAACTAGAAAGGATGCCGAGAGCTTTCTTTGGTTTTTCTGTGGTTCTGTCCTCTTCTGGTTTCCTCCCACCGATACTAATGAGAAAAGCCTGCACTTATCACACTTACTCTTGTGCAAGTGTAAGGGCCTTGCACAAATCTCCCCTTTCAAGTAGTACAAGAAACTTACAAATAGGGTTATAAACCCTATTTTACAGATGAGGCAATTGAGGCTGAGAGGGGTTAATAACCAGCTCAAGGTTCTGAAGTAAGTGACAGCTGGGACTCAAACCCAGGAAAACTGGCCCCGATTGCCATCCCTGTGGCACTGCCTGGCCCCCTCCAGCTCTCATCCTCCTTCCTCCCCTAACACTTGGGGTCCCCAAGGCTCTGTCCTCACCCCACTTCTCTTTTTCCTCCTGTCCACTTCCTCTGCCCTCACTTCCATCTGATGGTTTCTGTTCTCACCTCAGTGACGCCGACTCTCTGACTTCCTGGCCTGTGTGACCACTTCCCATTGGATATCTGCCCCCTGATAAACCACACATGCCCCAAACTCTGCTTGGGCCTCCCCAGCCTGTGAACACCTGTGCCTGGTCCCCATTAGTCCCATCATCTCCTGGGCATCAGCTCTGAGCCCTCCCCGCCTCTTGCCCTCACAGCCACACTCTATTCTGTGATGTTTCTCTTGTCCTTCCCTCCTTTGCTTCTCACTGTCGCTGCCCTTATTTCCTCCTTTGCCTGCATTGTTGTAATTCCATCCTCCCCGCCTCCCAAAGCGTCTGATGCCAGATGGATTGTCTCTAAAGCCCAGCACTGCCCATTTTCCAGGAACCTTTTCTGGCTGCACAGAGACCCCACATGATGTGGCACCATCAGGGTCCCTAGTCCCTGTCGTTTGCAGGCCTTAACTTACAGGGCATCCCTCCACCAGGCAGCCCCTGCAGTCTGGTTCAGGTGAGCAGGGTCCCTTAGCTACTCTATGTCCCTCCCATTCATCCACGTGCACATCTTGGCTTCCCTTCCAGACTGGAAGGTCTTGAGGGCAGGGTCTGGGTTTCAGTGCCCAGTGGGCCCTTGCATGAGGCAGGCACTGGGGCCTGTTTGCCAAACATGTGAACATACAACAGTCGGAGGATCTACAGCATCCTGGGGGCCGCAGGCAGACCTCCACTTGCAGAGTGCTTCTCCTTTGCACATTTTGGAGATTCTCCCTCTGTCTCCTTTGATTTCCCCAATGAGCATATCTCACTAAGTGCCTGCCCTGTGTGCCAGGCCTGGGCACCCAGGGTACCATGGAAGTACATGGCCCACTAGGTTGGAGACTTCACTTAGGAAAGAGCCTGCAGGGGCTGGAAACAGAATTAGGGCTCAAGGTTGACAGTTTGAATTTCCATCAAGTTCAGAACACTTGATAAACATTCCCGAACTATGGTCTTGGACTTCCCAGGGCTTCATTCTGCTTCAGGTCAGATCTTTCTGAGCTAGAAGAGGCTACAGGGAAGGGAGAGAAACTGGCCTAGTGTCCCGGGCACCTGGACGTGGCTGATGGCAGTGGCCTGCGTGCAGGTGCTGTAGTTTGCAGCAGGGCATAAGGGATGTTAGGATGAGTGCAGAGACAGGAAATCTGTCTCTGGCTCTGCCCCTGCATCTCTCATTTCAAAATGAGGAGGCTGGAAGAGATTTCTGAGGGTCCTTCCAGCTCTCAAATATTTCAGCTTATAAAACTCCTGTAAGCAGCCTTTGCCATTAGAATAAGGACACACATTTCTTCTGAGCTCTCAACTGCTCTCTTGAAAGGGGTTTCCAGTTGCCCCCTGTATGTGGAATGGGGCCCAGGTACCAGTGACGTGGGGCTCATGAAAGGATGCTAGTGCACCTTGGGAAGGGATAGGGTGTGTCCGTGTGGTCCAAGAGAGCAGATTCCCAGCCCCACTTGAGCACTGAAAGGGTTCCTTGCTTGTGAGGCACTGGTGAGGCCCGTTTTATGCTCCCCATGCGTGGGCCCACTTATTCCATTACCTCGGGACAAAGTGTGGGAGTGACCTGGGCGGGGTGTAGGGCACAGCTTGGTGCAGTGGTGCCACAGGCCAGCGGCCATGACTTCTCCTGCATCCAGAAGGGTTGATGTCCTGGAGAGATGCCCACCTAGGAGAGGGAAGTAGTCAGCCCCACCTCCTGGCAGGGTGGGGAGTGCTTCCTGTTTTCCTGCCTGGGCAGGCAGGGAGGAGCCCTGTTCCAGGCTGTGGGCAGTACAGTCTGACACTGCGGGGAGAGAGCTGGGGATTAAAGGTTCCTCTGGCTTAGCCCACAGGAAAGAGAGAAGGGATCTTCTTGGATCTGAAAGGTGGCTGCTGCCACCTCTGCTGTTAGTGCTGGGACACAGCTCAGGAAGCTGGTCGGGCAGTTCAGGAAGCCAGTGTGGCCAGTTGCTTCTGATTTAACTACAGCTACCACCATGTGCAGTTTTTAAAGTACGTTTACACATAACCTCTTTCCAGCCACAGAACAACCGTGCAGGAGGTAATTTTGGTCAGTTCTCAAGTGTGGATACTGAGGCCCAGAGAGCTCTGTGACTTGCCTAAGAGCACTCAGGAAGTGGCCCGAGGAGCTGAGACTTGAACCTGGTGGGTCTGATCTCAAATTGTACACTTTCCTTTCCATACTTCCCTCTAAAACTGAAGCCTGGCCTGGGGCTGGTAACTTAGAAAAGGTACAGAGATTTCTTTTTTTTTCCCCCTAGGTCTTTTCCAAATTGACTTATTTGGACATTTGAAATTCCTCCCAGAAGATTTTTAGCAACACACGTAACTACCGAAGGACCTTTATCCAGAATATGTAAAAAAAACTTAAAAGAAAAAAAAAAAAGGACAACCTAATAGAAAAACAGGCAGGAGGTACTTCACAAAAGAGGATAAGCAAATGGCCAGTAACCATATGAAAAAGTGTGCAACTTCGTTATAAATCAAGGAAGTGAAAATTGAAATTACAGTGAGATGCAGGATGGCTGAAATAAAAATGAAAAAAAAATTGACAGTGCCAAGTGTTGGCAAGCATGTGAAGCAGTGAAAGCACTCATGCACTGCTGAGGGGGGTGTACACTGGTGCAACTGCATTGGAAAACAGCCTGGTATTATCCCAAAATTGAAGATAAGCACACTTAGTAACCCAGCAAGTCCACAGCGAGCTATATACCCAACAGAAATGCATGCACATGCACCAAAAGGTATTTAGAAGACTATCCATAATCATGTCTAATAATAACCCCAAACTGTAAACAGTCCAAAAGCCCATCAGCAGTAGATGGATAAATAAATTGTGATCTGGTTTCTCATTGGGATACTATACAGCAGTGAAGATGAACAAACTGTGGTTTCTCTCAACAACACGGGTGACTCTTGCAAACATAACGTTGAGGGGAAAAATGGCAGACCCCAAAGGACAACTCTGAAGGCTTCCATTTATATTAAGTTCAAAAAACAGGCAAAGCAAAACTGGGATTTAGGGGTGCTTGCTTAGATGGTAAAACTGAAAAGAAAAAAAAGGGAGTGATTATTATAAAAGTCCAGATAAAGGTATCCCTGGGTGCAGGAGAGGTTAGTGATGGGTAGGATGTTCAGAACAGGGGAGCTTCTGAGGTCCTGCCATCCATCTGTTTATTGGCCTGGGTGGTGGTTTATGATAATTCATTAAGCTTTCCATTTTTGCTTCATGCAGTTTTCTCTATTTATATATTTCAGAATACAAAGGATTATAAAAAGGCTCCTCCCAGGGAGTAGGAGACGGTCTTAAGGAGGCTAAATAAGAACCTGCCATTTAGATATCCACCCACCCTTTGAGGTCTTTCTCAAACACAGCCTCCCCCGTGAAAGCACTTCTGAGGCTGCCCTAGAACTGGGAAATGTTTGATATATGAATCACGCATATACAAGCAGCACACCCTGAGCCCTGCTGTAACACGTAGCCGGGAAGTTGACACCTATCATTAGCCCACACTTAGCATGGTGCCCTTGGCTCCCGTTCATGTGTGTCTTGTGCCTACCTTCCTTCGTGGCAGACGGGCCCTCATTTCTTTTTCTTTTTTTTTTTTAATTTATTTATTTATTTTTGGCTGCGTTGGATCTTCGTTGCTGCGCACGGGCTTTCTCTAGTTGCGGCGACTGGGGGCTACTCTTCGTTGCGGTGTGCAGGCTTCTCATTGTGGTGGCTTCTCTTGTTGTGGAGCACGGGCTCTAGAGCGCAGGCTCAGTAGTTGTGGCTCACAGGCTTAGTTGCTCCGCAGCATGTGGGATCTTCCCGGACCAGGGCTCAAACCCATGTCCCCTGCATTGGCAGGCGGATTCTTAACCGCTGCGCCACCAGGGAAGTCCCGCGCCCTTATTTCTCACTCATCTTTTGGTGAGTTGCCCCAGTGTCTAGCAGAGGGCTTTACACCAGCCAAAGCTCAGGATGTCTGTTAAATACGAAATAAATTAGGCGGTGAGAAGTTCTCAAAGGAGAGAACGAGAGAAGAAAGCGTGCCTCTAGGCTCAAAAGAAGCACATTTGAATAAACCAAAGACCCAGGTGATAGGCTTCTGAAACACAGAACCTCGGGCTTGGCTCCTGTTCCAAAGCTTGAGATCAAGCCAGACACGGTGAGCCACTGTGAGAATCTGGGAGCCTGGAGGATGTCACCTGGGAACATGGCAGAAACGCTGACCTTCTAACAGTGGTTCTTTGAGGTCTCCGTCTGGCTGTGTGGTCCCTGGGGCCAGCCCATGGTGACAGTTCTTAGGCTAGACAGTTCCTGTGTGTGTTATTATGTCTTACTAGGCTGTCACGTGTCCCCTCTCCCATACTGGCCTGGAAGCAAATACCTTCTCTGTTCGGTTTTCCTTGGATCTGGCTTAACTATTGCTATATTCTTCCCTCCCATTTCCCATAATCCTTCAGAAAGACATAGGCATGAGCTCTGTGGTTTCCTCTCCGAGCAAGATCCAGATCAGCTTCCCTTGGAGTCACAGGTCATCCCAGGGCTCCACCTCTCTGGGCTTGGCACGTGGTAGAAATTCAAAAAATATATATGTTGAGTGCCTTTTCTTTGTCAGCTCAAGTTCCTGGCGCAGTGTCTGGCCCGGAGCGACTCTTGATAAGGGTTCGTGGAATGAAGGATAAAATATTTTGGGTGAAGGACTGAATAGGCATCAACCATTTTGGGTCCCAGTTCTAAAATGTGAACCCTGATTTGCGAACCCTGAATCTGGGGTCACATGAGCACAATTGGAGCCACCAAGAGGGACCCTGAAGACACCGTCTCTCTGATGTAACTGTGGGTGGTCCTTGGGGACTTCCTATTGAACGTCAACTCCCTGACTCATGCTCGGCAGTGACTTGCGATCTCCTGCTTCCCTTGAGACCCTTATTCCAGGATGGGATCTCCCTGTACAGCCAAGGCCTTGTTACTGTTGATAAGAAAAATCCGACTCAAAAAAGAAAAAAAAAGAAAAAGAAAAACCCAACCCACCTAAACTTTGTCTCCATCTCCTGCCACAGACTTGCTCATTCTCCTTTGTTCACAGCTTCAGAGAATCTCAGTTTATAAACCATCTCGGGCCATTCCACCTGAAGTTCTGCCAGTCACCCTAGGAGACCCCGCTGTTCTGCACCCCTGCAGCTAGTCACAGAGGCCTGTTGTTCCTGCCTCCTTGACTGCGCGCCGTATCGCCCCAACTTCTCCACCACCGCCTCCGCCTTCTCCACTTTAGTTCAGGTCTTCATCTCAAGCCCGAGCTATTTATTGCATGGCCCACCCGGCCCTCCTGCCCTCCAGTCTCGACCCTCATGAGAGCTACCCTCTCCTTGGCCATCAGAGTTTGGTTTTAAGAGGTCCAACTGTTTGTATCACTCCAGGTTTTAACAACCTCTGTTTGTTATGCGTTACTCTAAGCTGAAACCCAAGCTCATTGTCACAGCACACAGCCCAGCTTGGCCAGCCTTAATGTTAGCACCCGCAGCCCTACCAAGCGCCTTAGCACTTTCCCAGCACAGCCCACGGCTGCTTCACTCCTGGGTTTTTCCAGGTGGCAGCATTCTCGTCTGCCTAGAATGCCACTCCCACTTCATCCACCTGCCAAACTCTTCATCCGTTAAGTCCCACGCTTGATAGCCCCTCCTCTGGGAAGTCTCCCTCCACCCCCGCCCAGGCAGATTTACTGACTGCTGTTTCTGTGTGTTCTGTGCTACCGTGTTTATCTGGGTGTCTGTCCCACACTGGACCATGAGCTTCCTTATAGCTTAGCCTGCTCTGTAGGCCTCCCCACCCTGAGCAAAGGGCTCAGTGCCCAGTAGGACCTCAGGAGATGTTTGTCAGATGAACTAATGATGCATCTTAAGGACCTAATTTTATTTGATTGTTGCGGTAACGGAAAAGGGAATGGGCCCAGTTCCCACCCCAAGGCAGATGCTTAACACCGAGGTGAACGCATGTGATCTGTGTCACATTGGACTGAAACGAAGGTTTTGGCAACACTGGTGGGTTCAAGGTGAGGGTGTTTTAGGAGTGGAGAATTCAGTGGGAGGGACAGATTTACAGAGGTGGCTTCCGTGTGCAGGCACGGTACACCTAGAGCCAGCGGATTAGGGGCCTGATTTATGTTCTGTCAGTGGACTGCTAGCTGTTCTTTCTGCAGCTCAGAAATGTGAAGTGAAATGTGGTAGGTAGAATAACGTCCCCACCATCAACATATCCACCTGTGACTATGTTCTGTTACCTGGCGAAAGGGACTCTGCAGATGTAATGAAGGACCTCAAGATACGGAGAGGAGCCTGGAGTATCCAGGTGGGCCCAGTCTAATCACACATGCCCTTAAAAGCAGAGAATCTTCTCTGGCTGCCAAGCAGAAGAGAGACATGGCAGAAGGAGAAGTCAGAGGGATTCCAAGTGAGAGAAGGATTCAATGTCCCATTGCTGGCTCTGAGATGGAGGGGCTGACGTGCAGGGACCCAAGGGAAGCCTCCAGAAGCTCAGAGTGGCCCCTGGCCGACAACCAGCAAGGACATGGGGACCTCGGGTCTCGAATAGCAAGGAATTGAATTCTACCAACAACTGGAGTGAGCTTCAAAGCGAATTTTCCCCAGAGCTTCCAGTAAGGAATGCAGCCTGCTGACACCTTGACTTTAGCCCAGTGAGACCTCGTTGCACTTCTGACCTATGGGACTGTGAGATGGTGAATGGGTGTTGTTTTAAGCTGCTAAGTTTGTGATAATTTGTTAAGCAGTGGTAAAAGCTAATACAGGATGGTAACAGGTAACGCACGCTCCAGGGCAAGAAGCCCAGTGGAGGCCAGGCCTCGCTGCACAGACAGGCCATGCTTTAAACCTAGAGGAACACTTGTTATTTCATCCATGCTTGTTGTGGCCATAGATAAGACAATGGATTTCCACGCTTGGCACTTATTCACAGGTGTTTTATCCTGGAAAAAACAATTCAGCAGCCTGTTCGAAACATTCTTTCCTGTTGGGCCATGGAGTTCTCTGGTGCAATTCCAAGTTCGAGGATCATAGATGTAAGTTACTTAGCCTTAAAAAAAATTTTTTTTTGATCAAGTGCTGTGCTGTCTATTAAAAAAAAAAAAAAAGGCAGGTGGGAAATCCCAGTGTTACCATAGGATCCTGATGGTGTCTTTGCTTGAGGGAACTGACTTAAAGGCAGGAAGCACAGGTGGGAATAAATGAAGGGCTTCCCTCAGGGTGGGCCTGCTGTGTCCTGAGACTTACTCAGGTTCGCTGGTGGTCTGGAATGTTCCCGTATCCTTGGGCTTAGCTGCAGAGCAGCCAGGAGGTCCTGGAACTCTGGATTAAGAATTGGGAAGCCTGGCCTCTCCTGGATGTGGTTCTCTCTGTTCTGCCATGTTCCCTACCCTCTATAGGTCTGTGAAGTGAGGGGGTTGGATAAGATTGCCCCAAAGGCTTAGGAAATTGGGATTCCTTGCAAGTGTAGTTACTGAAGCAACAGCCCTGTCAGAATTGACTGCCTTCTAACAACACCTGGCCATTGTTACCCCAGATTTTGGTTCTCAGCTTCAGACACTGAATTCTGTTTGGCTTTCCCCTCTGTGTGAGACCTTTCCTCCTGGATAACCCTAGCTGCACTTAGTTTCTATGGGTAACTTCTTCTGCGTTGGTCAGATGGACCTGTCCCCCCACCAAAAGAACTGGCCTCCCAAAGTCACTCAGCAAACACCCAGTGAGAAGCCCTTTGCAGTTGGTCACTTCTTCCCAGGCACCATCTTCTGTCTTCTGCTTAGAACTGCCAGGTACGTCTGCCCAGGCTGAGCACTGCACAACTTTGGAAGTGTCTTTTGAATTTCACCTTCCCAGTGGTAGCCCATCAGGCCTAACTTTGTAGCATAAATTTTTTTTCCAGAAAAACTCTTTGACACTGAATCAGAGGCCACATGGAGTGTCTGTCATGATGCCATTGCAGTGAACCTGAGGCCCGACCTATCAAATCTATTTGATTTAGAGAATGTTAGAGCCAGAAGGGATGCGCGAGATTCAAGCTAGCAGCTACAGATGTGTTTCTTTAAATTTTACAAATAAACCTGAAACCCGTGGCCAGGGCATAAACACTGATTTTCCACAGTCTCCACCACTCCCTGTTGTCTTCTGCCAGCCTGCTTCATGCTTTGACCTTACCTCCCTGGTTCCTGTTGTTATCTAGATATGGCCTCTGATTCAATCCTGTTTCCTAAAGGGAAATGAAGATTAGAAAAGAAAAATAGGGTCCATACTGCAAGTCAGTGCCCAAATTTGAGGCAGACCCAGTTGTGTCTGGGTCTGGGTTGTGCCCCAAGACTCTGTAGATGTGATGAGCATGGGCTTTAGAGCCAGACGGTTTACCTGCCTGGGGTCCCAGGCAGCCCGCTTTACAGAGATGCTGGTGGGCATAGGTTAATCTGGATCAATGAAGTAGAGATTTGTTGAAAGAGCATCTACAGTAATAAAAATACCTACCTCATAGGGCTGTTGAAAGGATCGAATGACATAATAAATAAAAGATGCTCAATGCGTTGCCTTCCACGTGGTGAGCACTTGGAAATATCAGCTCTTATAATTATTCTCTTACTTGTACTTAGTAACGTCTGAGTTTGGGGGTTAGTGCACTATTTGGCACAGAGTGTAGGCACATGGCTGTTGGATAAGTAAATGGATGGGTCTTGGTCTGGTTTGTCTGCTCCCTGATGAAGCCCGGGTTGAGGCTCATCTAGACGAGGACCTACACAGGGAAATCCCCGGGTTTTCAGGGGCGCCGTTTCAGAGGGTGGTGTGCAGAACCACAGGAGGAATTACCCGGAGATCTCAGGAGGTGTTTTCCTGGACCATGACCTGAACACATCGGCCTGCCTTTGCACAGGATCTCGGGTGAACCGCCTGCTTGGAGGAATCTGCATTTCTGGTTCTAAGGCCTCAGGAAAGACATTGAGGCACAAAGCTGGCTCAGAGGTGACAGTTAGGTGACAGAGGGCATGCAGTGAGAACTGCCCAGTCTGGAAAGACAGAGGCTGAAGCAAGGATGCAGACCGGAGAGAACACAGGCCCCCAGGGCAGGGCATGGGGTTTGGGTCGAGGCTCTACCCATGACTAGTTGTGTGATTTTATTTTCCTTAAAGGTATACACGTACAGGAGGTAAGAGTTCCACAGGCTTGTTACCAAAACCCAGCAGTCTCCTGGCCCAGTTCCTTCTCCCTCCCCAACTATTTCCTGCTTAAACTGTGTTCATTATAGCCATTAGCATGAACCTGCCATTACATAAGAGAAAGATCTCGCTTTCATTAATATAGGTGCCTTCCATCCCCTGACAATCACTTTCCCTTCATTATCCCCCCAGAGTTTTAACTCTGTATTCAGTGTCAACTTTATCATGACCCTGTCCATGCTAGGGACAGCTGAGCCCCTCCTATATATATATTTTTTTAATTAATTAATTAATTTTTATTTTTGGCTACATTGGGTCTTTGTTGCTGCGCGAAGGCTTTCTCTAGTTGCAGCAAGCAGGGGCTACTCTTCGTTGCGGTGCGCGGGCTTCTCATTGCAGTGGCTTCTCTTTGTTGCAGAGCACGGGCTCTAGGCATGCGGGCTTCAGTAGTTGTGGCATGCGGGCTCAGTAGTTGTGGTGCACGGGCTTAGTTGCTCCGCAGCATGTGGGATCTTCCCAGACCAGGGGTTGAACCCATGTCCCGTGCGCTGGCAGGCAGATTCTTAACCACTGTGCCACCCGGGAAGCCCCCCCCCCCCATATTTTGATATACATTCCTGCATGCATTTTTGTTATTCTTTGTTTGCTTGGGCTCATCACTGATTTATCTAGGACCATCCCTCCAGTGTGTCAATCGCCACCTACTTAATACGGTACGTATTGTCAGTTTCATCATCCTAGGGTCAAGTGAGAATGCGGATGGGCAGGGGCTTGGTAAGGAGTCAGGAATCATGAAGATGACCTAGACTGGGATAATGGCTGCAGTCCGGAACTTTCTTTGCAAACCTCCAAACTGGACAGTAATTATAGGGCAAATGAAAGGATACCTCCCTGTGAAAAGAGTGGGGACTAAGGCACATCCAACCCAAGAGGCAAAATAGGCTACACGTGTTTCCAGGTCCATGAGGAGTTTGGATCAAGTCATAGATGATGTAGCTGGGACTTATGAAGGAAAGTGTGAGCAATTAAGCGTGTCCTTATGTCATTGAGAACAACCTGCATCTCTCCCAGACCCCTGCTCCAGGAACAGCTGAGCCTAGGAGTTTTTTGAAAATTTATTTTCATTTATTCTGAGTGCCAGTTGAGTATATTTAGAATGTGTTTTGTCATGGAAAACGGGGAATAAAAACCAAGTGATAGGAGAGTCTTAAATGTCAGGGGAATTAGGCCTCAGAGTGAGGGGGCAGACTGGCTGTGAGACGCCCTAAAGCTCTGTTTCCTCATTTGCAAGTTACTTTACATAATAGTACAGGCCTGCAGTCTGTTATCCCCACAAAATCCCAGAGGCTCTGGAAACCTAAAGTTCTTTTCAAAGTTTGGTACCTGTTCTTGTCTGGGCCTATTTATAGTCTGTTATTTGCCCATTTTAGAATGGATGGTCATACGATACGCTGCAAAGATGTTACCGTGTTTGATTAGAAGGTGTTACCCAGACCCCCAAATTCCCAAACACACCAGCCCCCAAGAGTTTGGGATAAGGGATTGTGCCCTGGAGTGCCCACTCCATCGTGTTGTTGGAAGGATCTGAATACGATACCTTAGATGGAAAAGATGAAGCACTATGCCAAGCAAATAGGAGGTGCTCAATAAGTAAATGTTAGCTGTTATCCTTATTATTCATTGGTTTTAGAATCACACTTGTAGAACTAGGAATAATTAACATCCAAGTCCAACTTCCTGTATTCAGTCAAGATCATGATGAATTATTTTAAGCTAGAAAGACTTGAAGTAGCAGCTTGGTGAGTAATAGCATGATCCAAAGACAGAACTGAGTTCAAATCCTGTCTCTGTTACTTACCACCCCTGTGACCTTGGGCAAATGCCTTAACTTCCTTGCCTCAGTTTTCCAATCTATATAGTGGGGGTAGTAATACCTCTCGAATGGGTTTACCCTGAGGATACAGAGAAAGTCAGAGAGGGCAGTGTATTGAAATGAATGACGATGTAATCTGACCTGGGCACATCACCTATGTGGCTTTCTTGCCAAAAGTGCATAACCTCAATTTAATCATGAGAAAACATCAGACAAACCCCAATTGAGGGATGTTCTACAAAATAACTGACCAGTCCTCTTCAAACATGTCAAGGTCATGAAAGACCAGGAATGACTAAGGATATGTGACAATTAATACAAGCTGGGATCCTGGATTGGATCCTGAAATAGAAAGAGGACACTGGGGGTGGGGGGGAGGGATAAAATAGGAGTTTGGGATTAACATATACACTACTATATATAAAATAGATAACCAACAAGGACCTACTGTATAGCACAGGGAACTATATTCAATATTCTTTTTTTAAAATATATATATATATTTATTTATTTATTTTTGGCTGTGTTGGGTCTTCGTTGCTGTGCGCGGGCTTCCTCTAGTTGCGGTGAGCCAGGGCTACTCTTCGTTGCGGTGCGCAGGCTTCTCATTGTGGTGTCCTCTCGTTGCGGAGCACGGGCTCTAGGCACACGGGCTTCAGTAGTTGTGGCTCACGGGCCTAGTTGCTCCACGGCATGTGGGATCTACCTGGACCAGGGCTTGAACCCATGTCCCCTGCATTGGCAGGCGGATTCTTAACCACTGCGCCACCAGGGAAGTCCCAATATACTCATTATTCTGTAATAACCTATATTGGAAAATAATTTGAAAAAGAATATATATGTGCATATATATATATATATATATATATATATATAAAATAACTGAATCACTTTGCTGTACACCTGAAACTAACACAACATTGTAAACCAGCTATACTTCAGTTAAAAAAAAAAAAGGAGGATACTAATGGAAAAACTGGAGAAATCCAAATTAATTTTGTAATATAGTTAATAATATTGTACCAAAGTGAATTTCTTCATTTTGATGATTTTTCCTATGGTTATATAAGATGTTAGTTAATATAAGGGGAAGCCAGGCAAAGATGTACAGGAACTTTGTACTATTTTTGCAATTCTTCTGAAAGTCTAAAATTATCTCAAACTAAAATGTTAAAAAAAAAAAAGAATGGCATGTTGCTTAGCAGACGTTAGTCAGGGCTAAGTAAATGTGCATTCCTCTACTCCCTTGGGTCATCGTGGAGACCCCGGAGACCCCACATGCAGAGGGACAGGACAGTGGTGTCTGAGGAGGGAAAGTGTGGAAAGTCTAGGTTGCACTGGAGGAGGGAACAGATCTGGTGCCTTTTCCAGAGAGGAGCTGCTTTGAGTGCCCCAGGTCTTGAAGGGAGAAATGGCGTAAGACCTTTGTCTGCAGTCTGGCAGATGTACTTCTGTTGGCCTCCTTCTGCTGCAGACGGCCTGGCCCACGTAGTTAAGCACTTAGCAGTCAAACAAGCTTAGCTCCAGCTCCAGTTTGGTTACTTATCTTGGGGGGGCCTTGGGAAAACTCCTCATCTGGAATATGGGGTAATGTACTGACATCTGGGCTCAGTGAATGGGTTGAATGAGAGGGCCCGGAGCAGTAGCCAGTGCTGGTGGTGGTTTCCCCTCCCCATGAAGCCTTCCTGAACGGCCCCCGTGGAAGTGCCCATCGCCCTCCAGGTCCCCCACAGCAGTCACTTTGTGTCCCTCCAAGGGCCCTTTCTAGGGACACCCTTCTAAGTCCCATGGTTTGTGTATCTTGTTTGCCCCATGACTTAGAGCTTTTGTAAACCAAAGGGCTTTGCACGTGGGGAAATACACAAATGTGGTTAGTAAATGAGTGGGTGAGTGAGTGAATGAATGAATGAGTATATGAATGAGTCACTGAATGAATGAGTGAGTGAATGAATGAGTGAATGAGTGAGTGATAAATGAGTGAATGAGTGAGTGATAAATGAGTGAATGATGAAGGAGTGAGTGAGTGAGTGAGTGAATGAATGAGTAGACTGATCTCCCTCCTGCCTCTCTGAAAGAGGACTATGTACCACATTCAGTTATCGGCCCAAATACTTGCCTGGTGTCAGGCTGTTCTCTCGAACGACTTTGGTGGTGTTCAGAGCGAACACCCTTTTATTATGGTTTTTCTCCCTCTATCTTGGATGCCAGTCATCGCTCCAGAAAAAGCAGTCAACTCCTTTCTTACACTGTTTGAACATCTCCAGCTTTAAAGCTCTTTGTCAGTGCTTCAGAATTCTCCAGGCCTCTCTCCTTGTTGCTGAGAACTTTTTGCCACAGGAAATCAGGCTCATTTTAAGGGCCAAACAGTCACTAAATATAGCCTCCTGGCACAGATATTTAAAGAGCTGTGTTGATGATGTTATGTCTGAAGAGAGAAGAAGGAGAAGAAAATAACTTTTTTTTTCTTGATAGAAGAGTGAAGTTATACCAGATTTTCTGTGGGTCCACAGGGAGCAGAGTGCGGGTATGGTGTCAGTGTCTTAATTATGAAATCACCGGCTTAGTGCTTGGGGCCAGGGAGTCATTTCTTGTTAATTCCTTCTCGTCTGTATTTAAAACTACCTCCTGTCCTGGAGAGTTACCTCGGGCGAGTGTGCCCTCCCTGTCGAGCCCGGCACAGCGTGGGGGCCGGGGTGGTGGTGGAGTGCACAGGGAGGTGTAAGAGCTGCTCTGCCCTCTCCTGGGACCAGCATTTTTCCACGGGCCGTGCGGGCGGATGGTTCAGGCAGTAATGCGAGCGATGGGGAGCCATGGGGAGCGGCAGAGGAAGCTTCACTCGCTTGCCCGCCACCCACCTCCTGCTGTGTGGCCCGGTTCCTAACAGGCCACGGGATACCGGTCCGTGGCCCAGGGGTTAGGGACCCCTGCCTCATAGCACATATCTGGTGTGTTTATCCCGTAGCATGTGGCTTCAAATTTCATTTGCCACCATAGCTTTCTGGTACCTGGAGATGCTTTCAAGTTCATTTCCATGTTAATGATATTTTTTTAATGTGTTTTTTTCTAGTATGTCTACATATTATGTGGGAGAGGTCATGTGTATGACAGCTCAGTCTGCTCTTTTTATCTGAGTCTTAGTTCCCTATTATTCGTCTCTTGCAGCATAGCCAGAGAGCTTAAAATTAAAAAAAAACAAAAACATAAATCAGATTATTTCACTGTCCTGCTTAAAACCTTCCAGGGGCTTCCTAATTGCTTAGAATAAAATCCACCTTCGTTAACTGAACTGTAAGGTCCTCTGTAAGCTGCTCACACCCTCACCGGCCTCAGCTTGCTTACCATGTGTCAGCCTCTTGCTCCTGTCTTAGAAACTTCGCATCTGCTCTTTGCTTTCCATCCAATTGCTACCTCTTTAAAGGGGCTTCTTCTGACTCCCCAGAAAGCTGTACCCACTCACTGTCTCATCAGCTCATTGTATTTTCTTCATGACACTTACCACTGGGTAGAGTCACCTTGTTTATTTGTTTTCGGGTTTCATCATTTGTCTCCCACCACCAATGCCAGAATGGGGGCTTCATGAGCAACGGAAGGATCTGTGTTGCTTGCAGTTACAACCTCAGTCTCTACCACAGCACAGTGGGACAGCAGTTAACCCCAGGCTTCTCCTCTGCAGGTCACATCATTCAAACCCCTGCCACCGCTCTTCAGAATTCCTACCTGGAATCTCCCAGGAAAGAACGGTGGAGGTAGAGTCAAAGTTCAGTGTCCCGGTTCTGGCTGCAGGGCACACTCCCCGTGTGATCTTGGACGAGTCACTTAACTTCTCCCAGTCTCCGTTTTTTCATCTCTAAAGTGAGGACCACCGTACGAGATAGAGTTTTTGCTAGAATAAAATGTGAATGTTCGCACAGCCTTGGGAGGGGCGAAGACAATCATTCTCATTTAGGGGCAAAAGTATCCACGTCTCAGTGAGGGGCTCCATGGGTGCTCCAGGGTCATGAAGCCCCGTGAGACTTTTCTCACCCCCTTCTTATTGGCGTCCCTCATACATTGGTTTTTTTTTGTCTCTGGGTGGCTGTATGGGTGGTAAGCATCATGTCGGCCAGCCAATGAATACATTTCTGAGGGCTTGCTCTACGTGACAGGTGTAAAAAACAGACCCCACCCTCATGGAGGCTGTGCCTGGTCCCTGGAGGACAGGGGTGCCATCATCCTCTTTGGCTTGTTCTACAAAGTTCCATCAGGGTTTTGGATGCGTGGGTTAGTTGGAATGCCTGCCAAGAGGAAGACCTGCCCGACAGCCTTCGTCACTCAGCAGACAAGGTTTCCCAAGCGCCTGCAGTGCCAGGCGCCAGGCGTCGTGCATGAATCAGACTTGATTGCTGAGTTTAAGTTGCTCCTAGACCCCAGGAAGAATGGGTGGGCTGAACGGTCACTGTGATCTGATCCGCTAACCACAGAAGCAGAGGATGCTGGCAGGGATGGGAGGAGCCCAGCAAGGCAGGATTAACTGTCTCAAGTTGCTTATTAAAGAGCCCGGAGCCACACTGAGTCTTGCCGTGATTCTAAAAGTGGTTCTAAACCTGACAGCTGTGGAGGAGAGTGGAAAGCTCCATGCAGACTGGAGGAGCTGGGGAGGCCTGGGGGCAGGTGGGTCTGGAAGAAGGCTTTGGAAAATGCGGTGGGGGGAGGCACGGGGACGGTGTAGCTGAGGGGAAGAGGGAGGGGGAAAGCAGGAGCGAACAGGGAATACTGCAAGCAGAGGCCACAGACTGGCAGCCCGAGGGCTGGATTCTTTTGTGGGCTTGTTTCGTTTGGCCCACACAGTGTTTTTTAAAAATGGAACTCAGTGTCTTTACATGGAAAACACACTCTTTCCTTTACCACCATCCTTACCGTTCCTCATTTTCACCCCTGGCCTGTCTGAACACATTTATGGACCTGCCCTATTCACTGAAAACCCAGAAGAACCAATGGAAAAGGGTCTTAGAATTAAGAAGCAAGTTCACTATAAGGAATAAAAGTGTTAGGAGTGAGATTATAAAAATGAATAATATATTTTCCTATATATTAGCAAGCAGCTTGAAACTATACTATAAAACAGATCCTATTCAGAGAAGCGGCAAGACCATAAAATGTCTTTGTAAGAATCTATGTAATCGTTAATCCTTCACTTATAATTTACTGAGTGTCTGCTATGTATTTTATTTTAAATTAAAATTTTTTAAATTTACTTAATTTTGAGGAAGTAATACACTTACTTGATTAAAAAAAAAAGCAAAAGGTCTCCCTCCCACTCCTGTCCCCCTGCTGCCTAGTTTCTGCTCAACTCCAAGAGAGAGAACCACTCACTTACTAATTTCTTTTTTTTTTTTTGTGGTACGTGGGCCTCTCACTGCTGTGGCCTCTCCCGTTGCGGAGCACAGGCTCCGGACGCGCAGGCTCAGCGGCCATGGCTCACGGGCCCAGCCACTTCGCGGCATGTGGGATCTTCCCGGACCGGGGCACGAACCCGTGTCCGCTGCATCGGCAGGCGGACTCTCAACCACTGCGCCACCAGGGAAGCCCACTAATTTCTTTTTGTGTCCATTCAAATATTTAATTTTTATGTATAAGCAAATATACATATACTGGAATATTACCCTCTTCCCCACTTTTTACATGAATGATAGTTCAGAATCACTTTTTCGCTTAACCAACTATCTTGGCAGTTTTTATATATCAGCAAATAAAAGGCTTCCTCATTCTTTTTTACAGTTGAATAGTAAAAATATTGATTTAAGACCATGGGCTCCAGAGTAAAATTGCTTTGATTTGAACCTGGTTCTGTCTCTATGACCTTGAACTAATTGTCTCTCTGTGTCTTAGTTGTTTTCATATGTAAGTGGAAATGATAGGTACCAACTCATACTGGTGCAAGAATTTAGTGCGATGATGCTTATAAAAGGGCTTAGAACAATGTCTGGCATCTAGTGAGCCCCCTAAATATTAGCTGCTTTTCTTATTCTTCTTATAATGATGAATATACTATACATGCAGGCTAAGGTAAAGGAATAAGGAGTGACTTCAGGGGGGGAGGGTATATGTGATAGAGGGGTCCTGATGAAAATTATAAGACTTTACTGAGAGATATAAAGCAGATGTGCTAGTGGAGAGACGTACTTTGTTTCCAGATGGAAACTATGGAATTTGTAGAGAGGTCAGCTCTTCCTAGTGTAATTTATACTTGTCCTATTTGTAAACAAAACCCCAGTAGAATTTATTTTGGAACTACAGTTTTTCTAAAATTTATCAGGAAGAATAAATAAGAAAAATTTTAAGGGCTTCCCTGGTGGCGCAGTAGATAAGAATCCACCTGCCAACACAGGGGACACGGGTTCAATCCCTGGTCCGGGAAGATCGCACATGCCGCGGACCAACTAAGCCCATGCGCCACAACTACTGAGCCCGTGCTCTAGAGCCTGTGAGCCACAACTACTGAAGCCCACATGCCTAGAGCCCATGCTCCGCAACAAGAGAAGCCACCACAACGCAAGCCCGCGCACCGCAATGAAGAGTAGCCCCCGCTCACCACAACTAGAGGAAGCCTGTGCGCAGTAACAAAGACCCAACACAACCAAAAATAAATAAATGAAATAAATTTAGAAAAAAAAAGAAAAATGTTTAAACTTTGAAAAAGATTGCAGTGAGGAGAAACTTTCCCTACTAAATATCCAAACACATTTTAATGATTAAAATAGTGACTTACTCGTTTAAGAATAAGTAGATCAGTAAAATAGTATAAATAGCCCAGAAACATACTTTATACACATGTAAATTAATTTTATGTCAAAAGTATCCTCACAAGTCAATAGGAATGGAAGGATTATTTAACAAATTAGGTGGGGCTCGTTTGGTTAGCTGTTTGGGAGAAGAGGATGTTTAGATTCTCACCTCAAGCTGCATGCCTGTATAAATTCCAAACAGATAAAAAATTTAAATTTGAGGGGGAAAAAAATCAAACCATTAGAAAAACACTTGAAGAAGGTAGAAGGAAGTTTGGGGTAGAGGAGGACCTTTGAGTTTTAAAGCAGTCAAAAATATCACAGTGAGGACTTCCCTGGTGGCACAGTGATTAAGAATCCGCCTGCCAACGCAGGGGACACGGGTCCGATCCCTGGTCCGGGAAGATCCCACATGCCGCAGACCAACTAAGCCCGTGTACCACACTACTGAAGCCCGCGTGCCTAGAGCCCATGCTCTGCAACAAGAGAAGTCACCGCAATGAGAAGCCCGCGCACCACAGCGAAGAGTAACCCCTGGTTGCCACAACTAGAGAAAGCCTGCGTGAAGCAACGAAGACCCAACACAGCCAAAAAAAAAAAATCACAGTGAAAACAACGCTGATTTATGCGATCACAAAAAGTTAAAGGTTCTGTATTAGTTTTCTAGGTTGGCTGTAGTAAAGTGCCCTATACTACTTGGCTTAAAACAACAGAAATTTACTGTTTCACTGTTCTGGAGGCTGGACGTCCAAAATCAAGCTGTTGGCAGGGCGATGCTCCCTCTGAAACCTACAGGAAGAAATCCTTCCTTGCCTCCCAGTTTCTGGTGTTTGCTGGCACTCCTTGGTAGCCTGTGGCTTGTAGGCACATCACTCCAGCCTCTGTCTCCGTGCTCCTGTGGAGTTCTCCCTGTGGGTCTCTGTGTCTCTCTCTTCTTATAAGGACACCAGTCATATTGGGTTAAGGGCCCATCCTTAACCAGCGTGATCTTATCTCAACTAATTACACATGCAACAACCCTATTTCCAAATAAGGTCACATTCTGCAGTACTAGGGTTTAGGACTTCAACATATCTTTTTGGGGGGACGTCACTTAACCCATCACTGGCTTCATATGTCAAAGCACAACACAGGACTTCAGCTAAAGTAGCGGATTGGCTGCACGCCTTCATCTCCCAAGATTTGCTACAATAATAGTGAAAATAAGAATGATGAAGACTCACCAAGACAAAGAATGAGAAAGGGATCATTATCAAATAAGATACTTAACACAGTTTGGAGAGAATGGAAGAGGTGATGACAGGAGGAGGGCAGATGTGTTCTGCTGGGTACAGATGTGCTTGAGCTTGGAGGCATCATGGTGGGGATGGGGGTCGGGGGGAGGCGGGACTGAAGTCAGGTGGAGAGGATGTCCGTCTGTAAGAACTGACCACCACCGCCGCCACGCCCGCTGTATTCAAGCAGGCAGGCATTTATACTGCAGCTGTGAAGCTGTGAACCAGGTGGGAGAAACTGACCCAGGAGAGGTCCTCACTCAGAAACTCCTTGTTGGGAATTCCCTGGCGGTCCAGTGGTTAGGACTCTGCGCTTCCACTGCAAGGGGCACAGGTTCAGTTCCTGGTCGAGGAACTAAGATCCTGCTAGCCCGCAGCACAGCCACACACACACACACACACACACACACACACACACACACACACACCCCAAAAAGAAAAGAAAAGAAAAGAAACTCCATGTAGCAGAGGGTATTGAAAACAAGGGATTAGCCTGGAACCTTCACACCATCCAGATGAGTCAAGTACATCCACATCCCAGGCAGGTGATCAGAAGGTGCTTCTCTGGAGAAATTCAAGTCCTCAGAGCAGAACCCTCCCAGCCTGATCTCTGGGAGGCCCAGAGGTGGCCTGGTTCCTTGTGCATCCTCCCTAAAATGAAATTTGCCAGTTGATACATTACACCCCTGGGAACTTCCACATGGAACTTCCAATTAACTTTTTAGAGCCACACAGTTAATAGAAACAGCTAATCAAGGATTAGCCATCAGGGACTTCCCTGGTGGTGCAGTGGTTAAGAATCCACCTGCCAATGCAGGGGACACGGGTTCGAACCCTTGTCCGGGAAGATCCCACATGCCGCGGAGCAACTAAGCCGTGTGCCACAACTACTGAGCCTGTGCTCTAGAGCCGATGAGCCACAACTACTGAGCCTTCATGCCACAACTGAAGGCCTCACGCCTAGATCCCGTGCTCCTCAACAAGAGAAGCCACCACAATGAGAAGCCCGTGCACCACAACGAAGAGTAGCCCCTGCTCACCACAGCTAGAGAAAGCCCGCGCGCAGCAATGAAGACCCAACGCAGTCAAAAATAAATAAATTAATTAATTAAAAAAAAAAAGGATTAGCTGTCGGATAAGGAAAGGCAAGCCCCTGCATGAACAAAAGAACTTAACAATCAGGAAAGAGCAATCTATAAAAAACAGACAATGCCAGTTCAGAAGAAAACTTGAGGAACTTCCAAGTAGTATTCTCTTAGAGTTCAAGAGGGCAGTGAACTCAAAATTTCAGTCGAAGGTAGAGGAGCTAAACCTGAAGAAATCTCTCACAAAGTAGCAAAAAAGGACAAGGAGTTGAAAAGTACAGAGAACAGATGAGAGTCATGGAGAATCAATCCAGAATGTTCAGTATAAACACACTTAGAGTTCTGGAAAGAGACACAGAGGCAACAGAGGTGAGGAAATCAGAGAATTTGTACAAGGAACACAATTGCAGACCACCAGTTGCCAGCATAATAAAAGACACGCCAAGGCACAACGTAGTGAAATTTTAGAACACCAGGCGTAACGAGGTTCTACAAGCTTCCAGAGAGGAAAAACAGGCATCAGGCCAAGGAATGAGAGTTGGATGGGACCAGATTTTTTCAAGAGTGACTCTGGAGGCTAGGTGTCGCATGCCCCCCGGGGTTGTGGGGGAAGAGGATTTTCTATCAATTTCATACCCAGCCAAGTGACTAATAATAAAGTGTGAAAGCAGAACAGAGATATTTCCAGATAATCTAGGATGTACAACATGTATCTCTGGGACTCCTGTTACCGGAGGGTGGACTTCAGCAAGACAAGAGGAAGGGGGAACGTGAGATTCAGGAAAAGTGGATCCAGCACAGGCAAGTGGCAAAGGATGCTGAGGGTTGCCTCCTGGAGATGAGACACCCCACACAATATCCGACACAACAGAGCAGTTGGGAAACTTTCAGAACATGTATGTAGAAAATTATGCAACTAAAAGAACAGAGGAATTGTTAACTCCCAGAAAAGTAAAAAATTGAGCAAGAATGGAAATGTAATCATCCCTTTCCACTTGGGTCTGTGCTGAGTGACATTTCTTTTTTTTTTTTTTTTTTTTTTTTTTTTGTGGTACGCGGGCCTCTCACTGTTGTGGCCTCTCCCGTTGCGGAGCACAGGCTCCGGACACGCAGGCTCAGCGGCCACGGCTCACGGGCCCAGCCGCTTCGCGGCATGTGGGATCTTCCCGGACCGGGGCACGAACCCGTGTCCCCTGCATCGGCAGGCGGACTCTCAACCACTGCGCCACCAGGGAAGCCCACATTTCTTTTTTTTAATTTATTTTATTTATTTATTTTTGGCTGCGTTGGGTCTTCATTGCTGTGTGTGGGCTTTCTCTAGTTGCAGAGAGCGGGGGCTACTCTTCGTTGTGGTGCACGAGCTTCTCATTGTGGTGGCTTCTCTTGTTGTGGAGCATGGGCTCTAGGTGCACGGGCTTCAGTAGTTGTGGCTCGTGGGCTCTAGAGCGCAGGCTCAGTAGTTGTGGCGCAGGGGCTTAGTTGCTCCACGGCATGTAGGATCTTCCCAGACGAGGGCTTGAACCCGTGTCCCCTGCATTGGCAGGCGGATTCTTAACCACTGCACCACCAAGGAAGTCCTGAGTGACATTTCTCTGTAGTCATCATTTAAACACTGATTATTTTACTAAAATATTGGTATAACTATGATGAGAAGATGAGGAAGGAGAGGTGGTGGGAGAGCTAAGGGAATTATATCTTATGTCATAATAGGAAGTCATTAGGTAACATTTAAAATTAGTAAATGAAGAAATGGCAGCATAAGTATATTAATTGGATATCTCGAATTCATTATGAGAAGGGAAAAGAGATCAAAAGCGTGACTGCCTTTGGGAAGTAGAATCGGGAGGATGGAACAGATGACAGCTTGTTGATGATTACAAGCTGTCCTTACCACTTGATTTTGGTGGTGGTGGTGTAAAATTTCACATAACATAAAATGAACCATTAACCATTTGAAAGTATACACTTCAGTAGCATTTAGTACATTCACAGTGTTGTGCAACCTCTACCTCTGTCTAGTTCTAAGACATTTTCATGCCCCCCTGCAAAGGAAACCACGTACCCATCAAGCAGCCCCTCCCCACCCCCTGTCTCTTTCCCCCAACCCTCCAGCTCCTGGCAACCACTAATCTGCCTTCTGTCTCTACTAATTTACCTATTCTGGAAGTTTGATTTCAATGGAATCACACAGTATGTGACCTTTTGTGTCGGCATCTTTCATTTAGCATGATGTTTTTGAGGTTCACCCGTGTTGTAACATGTCTCAGTATTTCATGCCTTTTTATGACTGAATAATATTCTCTTGCCTGAATAATACCAGCTTTGTTTGTTTATCCATTCAGTAACTGAAGGACATTCGGGTTATTTCCACTTGGGGCTGTTGTGAATGGTGACGCTATGAACATTCATTGTTCAAGTATTTGTTTGAATATCTGTTTTCAATTCTTAGGGTATAAACCTAGGAATGGAATTGCTGGGTCATGTGGTAATTCTATATTTAACTTTCTGAGGAATTCCCAAACTCTTCCACTGAAGTTACACCATTTTACATTTCCCACCAGCAATGTATGAGGGTTCCAGTTTCTCTACATCCTTGCCAACATCTGTTATTTTCTGTTTTTTGTTTTTTTTTAATAGCCATCCTAGTGGGTGTGAAGTAGTATCTTGTGATTTTGATTTGTATTTCCTTACTGACTAATGATGTTGAGTATCCTTTCAGGTGCTTTTTAGCCACTTGTATATTTTCTTTAGATAAATATTCATTCGCGTCCTTTACCTTATTTTATTTATTTATTTATTTTTTTTGCGGTACGCGGGCCTCTCACTGTTGTGGCCTCTCCCGCTGTGGAGCACAGGCTCCGGACACGCAGGCTTAGCGGCCATGGCTCATGGGCCTAGCCGCTTCGCAGCATGTGGGATCTTCCCGGACCGGGGCACGAACCCGTGTCCCCTGCATCGGCAGGCAGACTCTCAACCACTGCGCCACCAGGGAAGCCCCAGTATCATCTTTAATTTCTTTCAAAAGTGTCTTATAGTTTTCTGCATAAAGGTCTTTTGTCTCCCTAGGTAGGTTTTTGCCTAGGTATTTTATTCTTTTTCTTGCAGTGGTAAATGGGAGTGTTTCCTTAATTTCTCTTTCTGATTTTTCATCACTAGTGTATAGGAATGCAAGAGATTTCTGTGCATTAATTTTGTATCCTGCTACTTTTCCAAATTCATTGATTAGCTCTAGTAGTTTTCTGGTGGCATCTTTAGGTTTCTCTATGTATAGTATCATGTCATCTGCAAACAGTGACAGTTTTACTTCTTGTTTTGCAATTTGTATTCCTTTTATTTCTTTTTCTTCTTTGATTGCCGTGGCTAGGACTTCCAAAACTATGTTGAATAATAGTGGTGAGAGTGGACATCCTTGTCTTGTTCCTGATCGTAGAGGAAATGCTTTCAGTTTTTCATCATTGAGAATGATGTTTGCTGTGGGTTTGTCACATATGGCCTTTATTATGTTGAGGTAGGTTCCCTCTAGGCCCACGTTCTGGAGAGTTTTTATCATAAATGGGTGTTGAATTTTGTCAAAAGCTTTTTCTGCATCTATTGAGATGATCATATGGTTTTTATTCTTCAATTTGTTAATATGGTGTATCACATTGATTGATTTACATATATTGAAGAATCCTTGCATCCCTGGAATAAATCCCACTTGATCATGGTGTATGATCCTTTTAATGTGTTGTTGGATTCTGTTTGCTAGTATTTTGTTGAGGATTTTTGTATCTATATTCATCAGTGATATTGGTCTGTAATTTTCTTTTTTTGTAGTGTCTTTGTCTGGTTTTGGTATCAGGGTGATGGTGGCCTCATAGAATGAGTTTGGGAGTGTTCCTTCCTCTGCAATTTTTTGAAAGAGTTTGAGAAGGATGGGTGTTAGCTCCTCTCTACATGTTTGATAGAATTCACCTGTGAAGCCATCTGGTTCTGGACTTTTGTTTGTTGGAAGATTTTTAATCACAGTTTCAGTTTCATTACTTGTGATTGGTCTGTTCATATTTTCTATTTCTTCCTGGTTCTGTCTTAGAAGGTTATACCTTTCTAAGATTTTGTCCATTTCTTCCAGGTTGTCCATTTTATTGGCATAGAGTTGCTTGTAGTAGTCTCTTAGGATGCTTTGTATTTCTGTGGTGTCTGTTGCAACTTCTCCTTTTTCATTTCTAATTTTATTGATTTGAGTCCTCTCCCTCTTTTTCTTGATGAGTCTGGCTAATGGTTTATCAATTTTGTTTATCTTCTCAAGGAACCAGCTTTTACTTTTACTGATCTTTGCTATTGTTTTCTTTGTTTCTATTTCATTTATTTCTGCTCTGATCTTTATGATTTCTTTCCTTCTGCTAACTTTGGTTTTGTTTGTTCTTCTTTCTTTAGTTCTTTTAGGTGTAAGGTTAGATTGTTTATTTGAGATTTTTCTTGTTTCTTGAGGTAGGCTTGTATAGCTATAAACTTCCTGCTTAGAATTGCTTTTGCTGCATCCCATAGGTTTTATGTCATCGTGTTTTCATTGTCATTTGGCTCTAGGTATTTTTTGATTTCCTCTTTGATTTCTTCAGTGATTTCTTGGTTATTTAGTAACATATTATTTAGCCTCCATGTCTTTGTGTTTTCTACGTATTTTCCCCTGTAATTCATTTTTTTTTTTTTTTTTTTGCCGTACGCGGGCCTCTCACTGTTGCGACCCCTCCCGTTGCGGGACACAGACTCCGGACGCGCAGGCTCAGCGGCCATGGCTCACGGGCCCAGCCGCTCCGCGGCATGTGGGATCTTCCCAGACCAGGGCACGAACCCGCGTCCCCTGCATCGGCAGGCGGACTCTCAACCACTGCGCCACCAGGGAAGCCCTGTAATTCATTTTTAATCTCATAGTGTTGTGGTCAGAAAAGATGCTTGATATGATTTCAGTTTTCTTAAATTTACTGTGGCTTGATTTGTGACCCAGGATGTGATCTATCCTGGAGAATGTTCCGTGTGCACTTGAGAAGAAAGTGTAATCTGTTGCTCCTGGATGGAATGTCCTATAAATATCAATTAAATCTATCTGGTCTTGTGTCATTTAAAGCTTCTGTTTCCTTATTTATTTTCATTTTGGATGTTCTGTCCATTGATGTAAGTGAGGTGTTAAAGTCCCCCACTATTATTGTGTTACTGTCAGTGTCCATAGCAGTTGCCTTATGTATTGAGGTGCTCCTGTGTTGGATGCATATATATTTATAATTGTTATCTCTTCTTCTTGGATTGATCCCTTGATCATTATGTAGTGTCATTCCTTGTCTCTTGTAACATTCTTTATTTTAAAGTCTGTTTTATCTGATATGAGTATTGCTACTCCAGCTTTCTTTTGATTTCCATTTGCATGGAGTATCTTTTTCCATCCCCTCACTTTCAGTCTGTATGTGTCCCTAGGTCTGAAGTGGGTCTCTTGTATAGAGCATATATATGGGTCTTGTTTTTGTATCCATTCATGAAGCCTGTGTCCTTTGGTTGGAGCATTTAATCCATTCACGTTTAAGGTAATTATCGATATGTATGTTCCTATGACCATTTTCTTAATTGTTTTGGTTTTGTGTTTGTAGGTCCTTTTCTCCTCTTGTGTTTCCCACTTAGAGAAGTTCCTTTAGAATTTGTTGTAGAGCTGGTTTGGTCGTGCTGAATTCTCTTAGCTTTTGCTTGTCTGTAAACCTTTTGATTTCTCTATCGAATCTGAATGAGATCCTTGCCGGGTAGAGTAATCTTGGTTGTAGGTTCTTCCCTTTCATCACTTTAAGTATATCATGCCACTCCCTTCTGGCCTGTAGAGTTTCTGCTGAGAAATCAGCTGTTAACCTTATGGGAGTTCCCTTGTATGTTATTTGTCATTATTCCCTTGCTGCTTTCAATAATTTTTCTTTGTCTTTGATTTTTGCCAGTTTGATTACTATGTGTCTCGGCATGTTTCTCCTTGGGTTTATCCTGTATGGGACTCTCTGCGCTTCCTGGACTTGGGTGGCTCTTTCCTTTCCCATGTTAGGAAAGTTTTCAAGTATAATCTCTTCAAATATTTTCTTGGGTCCTTTCTCTCTCTCTTCTCCTTCTGGGACCCCTGTAATGCGAATGCTGTTGCGTTTAATGTTGTCCCAGAGGTCTCTGAGGCTGTCTTCATTTCTTTTCATTCTTTTTTCTTTATTCTGTTCCACAGCAGTGAATTCCACCATGCTGTCTTCCAGGTCACTTATCCGTTCTTCTGCCTCAGTTATTTTGCTATTGATTCCTTCTAATGTAGTTTTCATTTCAGTTATTGTATTGTTCATCTCTGTTTGTTTGTTCTTTAATTCTTCTAGGTCTTTGTTAAACATTTCTTGTATCTTCTTGATCTTTGCCTCCATTCTTTTTCCGAGGTCCTGGATCATCTTCACTATCATTATTCTGAATTCTTTTTCTGGAACGTTGTTTATCTCCACTTCATTTAGTTGTTTTTCTGGGGTTTTATCTTGTTCCTTCATCTGGTACATAGCCCTCTGCCTTTTCATCTTGTCTATCTTTCTGTGAATGTGGTTTTCATTCCACAGGCTGCAGGATTGTAGTCTTTCTTTCTTGCTTCTGCTGTCTGCCCTGTGGTGATTGAGGCTATCTAAGAGGCTTGTGCAAGCTTCCTGATGGGAGGGACTGGTGGTGGGTAGAGCTGACAGTTGCTCTGGTGGGCAGAGCTCAGTAAAATTTTAATCCGCTTGACTGCTGATGGGTGGCACTGGGTTCTCTCCCTGTTGGTGTTTGGCCTGAGGCAACCCAACACTGGAGCCTAACTGGGCTCTTTGGTGGGGCTAATGGCTGACTCTGGGAGGGCTCACGCCAAGGAGTACTTCCCAGAACTTCTGCTGCCAGTGTCCTTGTCTCCATGGTGAGCCACAGGCACTGTCCATCTCTGCAAGAGACCCTCCGACACTAGCAGGTAGGTCTGGTTCAGTCTCCCCTGGGGTCACTGCTCCTTCCCCTGGGTCCTGATGTGCACACTACTTTGTGTGTGGCCTCTAAGAGTGGAGTCTCTGTTTCCCCCAGTCCTGTTGAAGTCCTGCAGTCAAATCCCACTAGGCTTCAAAGTCTGATTCTCTAGGAATTCCTCCTCCCGTTGCCAGACCCCCAGGTTGGGAAGCCTGACGTGGGGCTCAGAACCTTCACTTCAGTGGGTGGACTTCTGTGGTATAAGTGTTCTCCAGTCTGTGAGTCAGCCACCCAGCAGTTATGGGATTTGATTTTCCTGTGATCGCGCCCCTCCTACCATCTCATTGTGGCTTCTCCTTTGTCTTTGGATGTGGGTATCTTTTCTGGTGAGTTCCAGTGTCTTCCTGTCAGTGATTGTCCAGCAGCTAGTTGTGATTGTGGTGTTCTCACAAGAGGGAGTGAGAGCACATCCTTCTACTCCGCCATCTTGGTTCCTAATCTCCCAACCATCTCTTTTTTTAAAGATTTTACTTATTAGGTAAAAATAAAGTTGAAAAGGTAACATAGGGAAAAGAAGGAAGTAAATAAAAATGTTACCTCTGGGTGGTGGAATATTAAATAATCAAAAATACACCATCTCCTTAGCTGTTGCACAATCATCCAACCTGTCTCAGCTAGGACAGTTTTCCCAGGATTTCATCACCTGGGGCGGGGGGAGAGAATGAGCAGGAAGTGAAGACTACAGCTTGGGCTGGGCTCTCGCTGCCCCTGTGTGATTATTTACATAAAGATGATTTATGATCTTTATGCCTTCTTTGGGGCTGGGGCATCTGACTCTGAGCATGCTGGGAAATGCAAAATGCATGAAATTTATTCTCTAGCTCTTACCAGTACCCGTTTTGCACCAGGGACCAAGGACACAAAGTTCATGAAACCTCTCACATCAGGGAGTTCACATTCAAGATCAAATAAAATCCATCAGGGCTCCAGACCATCTTCTGTGCATGCACCTATCACAACCCACTCAGCTGACATCTCTCTACTTGCAGCCGTTTCTAAGATACCTGAGTGTTCATTTTGTTGACAGTCGTCACCCTCTATTTATTCTCGTGGTCTGTGGCCTGGGCTCCTCGTGGAAACACAGACGCAGTCACTGACTATACTCCAAGGAGACTGACTGTGCCCCAGTGCCAGGGCACAGCCAAAATTTGTATTTATAGTATCCATTCCTATATGTATGTGTATACATAAATTTATATATGCACGCATCTATACATGTATACATAATTTTGTACAATGAGCGGGTATTGCCTTTATAAAAAAATTAAAAAGAGTCTGCTCCGCATTTCTCTTTAGGATTTCATTCTGTGTGTTTGCTTTGTTGTCCTGCTGTCTGGCTTGGCTGCAGGCTGTCCAGAAGGCTCTGCAGAGGGAGAACAGGGGTCCCAGGCATAGTCACAGTGTGGAGCTGCGCCAGGGGAGCTCACAGGGGATGAAGGGGGCCTTGAAGAGAGCCTCTGGTCAACCAGTCAGCTGGAAGCACCTGTCCTTTGCTTGTCACTCAAGTTGAGGACACCAGGTGCCATGGGGCCACTCTGCCAGGGAGTGTCCAGCAATTTGAAGGTTGCTCTTAGGAGCTCGAGCTGGGAGGCCTGTGATAAACCCCCTTCCGCCTGCTGCTGCAGTGCAGCTGTCCCCGGGACAGGACCAGAGGCCCCCGAGGGAGGGAGGGAGGGAGGGAGCAAGGGAGGGAGGGTGGCAGCTGCTGGTTGCGGGCACAGGGCCAGGCCTGGGAGAACCAGGCAGGCGGAGGATTTGCGTGGAGCCTGACAGGTGGAGCTCTGTGTCCTGGGTGCCCTCATCTGGAGGGCTGGCCAAGCACATCTCCCCTCAACCCAGCTCCTCTCTTCCAGGCCGCACTTGGCCACCTT
This sequence comes from Orcinus orca, assembly GCF_937001465.1. Lineage (NCBI taxonomy): Eukaryota > Metazoa > Chordata > Mammalia > Artiodactyla > Delphinidae > Orcinus > Orcinus orca. The sequence goes on along the minus strand of NC_064574.1, from coordinate 79,111,266 downwards.
CCAGCCACTCACCCCTTGAGGGTCTCTGTCAAGAGCCCCTCCCCACCCACCTCCTGCAGACCCAGCAAGGTGGGCACCCCTTTGGAACCCGGGCTCCACATTCTCTGGGTCCACGCAGCCTTGCCCACTCATTGTGGCCCTGAGAGCTTTCTGTTTCCATGGTGGTGGGAGTCTCACTCTCCGATCACAGAAGGTTCTGTGAGGTCCCACCCGGCTCAAGGCAAGGAAGCCCTGGTGGGTTTGCAGACAGTACCTCTGGGATCGTGGCTCACAGGGTGGGGCACCAGCAGCCTGGGCAGGTGCTGTGTTGGGTCCAGGATGGAGGAAAGACCCCAGCATTGCACCCAGTTTCTTGGAGGAGAGACTCATCCCCAGCTAGAGTGAGTGTGCTAGCTGAGGGATGTAGGGATGCTCTAGGGGCTCTAGGAGGGACGTGAAGGACTCTTAATAGACGGGGAGGGTAAGCTTACAGAGTAGGTAACCCTTGAGCCGTGCCTTGAAGAAGTCTTACAGATGAGGGCACCAAAGAAAAACTTCAGTGAAGAAAACATGATGTGGAAAGACCCAGAGGTATGAAAGAGATCAGTGTTCTGGGATCAAGGAGAGTTTGGGGATACAGGTTGGGAAGGGAGTGAGGCACAGAGGAAATGAAGCTGGGAAGGAAGGTTGGGCCCAGATGGTGTGTGTTTGTCACCCTAGATTTTAAAGGCATGGTGTGAGGGAGCAGATATGAGGCGCCAGCTGGGCTCCTGGGGAGGTCCTGGAGCCGCTGGAGACTTTTGGTTACAGCCTCAGAGTGGACCAGACAACCTGAAAATCCTGATGCCACGAACACTTAGAAATGTGAAATAAAGAGAACAAATATCCTTTCACATGCATAGAAGTGCTCATCCGATAGTAAGAGAATTCCTCATCTCACCTTCCTGACCCCCTGCCCCAGGGTTGCCTGGGACCTCTCCCAAATAAACTGTCTGCTCTAGGATCCTCTTCTCTTTGGAGTCTGCTTCTGTGGGAACCCAAACTAAGATGGATTCTTCAATAAATGATGCCGAAGCAACTGGTTTTCCATAGGAGAAACATAAAATAAGATTAGAATCTTACTTTATATCCAAACTAAAAAATAAATTCCAAGTATATTAAAGGCCTAACTGTAAAAACCAAGACTTTAAAACTTCTAGAGGAAAATATGAGAGAGTCTCTTTATGATCTTAGAGCAGGGGAAAAATTCTTAAATATGACACCAAAAGTGCAAAAATAAAGGAAAATATCGAAGAAAATTGTCAAGTTTGTCCACAAAAGATGCCATTGTAAATAAAAAGACAGTTCACAGGCCAAAGCAGGTATTTGTAGAAATACCTGTAGAAAACTGACAGAGAACTAGTAATGAGAAGATATAAAGAGCTAGTACAGATCTACATGAAAGGAGACAGGCAATGCTGTAGAAAAGTGGACAAACATAAGTAGGTATTTCACGGAAGAGGAAATGTGTACAGCCAACGAACATACGATAAACCATTTCACACCCATCAGATTGGCAAAAATCGAAAAGTCTGAGAACACAAATGATGGCAAGTAGATGGGCCCCCTGGGGCACTGTCTCCTGGTGGTTGTAGTGTACATTGTCACCACTATGGAGATCCATTTGGAAACAGAGTTTAAAATTTGCATGCCCTGGGCTTCCCTGGTGACGCAGTGGTTGAGAGTCCGCCTGCCGATGCAGCGGACATGGGTTTGTGCCCCGGTCCGGGAGGATCCCAGATGCCGCGGAGAGGCTGGGCCCGTGAGCCATGGCCGCTGAGCCTGCGCGGACCAGAGCCTGTGATCCGCAACGGGAGAGGCCACGGCAGTGAGAGGCCTGCGTACCGCAAAAAAAAAACAAAAAAAAACTTTGCATGCCCTGAGCCCCAGCAATTTCACTTCTAGGCAGTCCACTCACATACCAGTGAACCTCTTTGAAACTCTTGAAGCACCACGTCACCATGGTGCCCCGGAAGGAGCAGCGTCATGCATGTAGCCGTGAGACTCCCGGGGAATCACTTAACCTCTCTGTGCAGCAGTTTCAAGTGGTGAATGGGGATAATACCAATTTGCAAAGTTGTTATGAGGACTACATAATAATATGAACGATCAGCAGCACGTGTACAGTGCTTCCTGGCACCAGATGCTGTGCTGTACTTTCCCGGATTTAATCAGCAACCCACAAAGTGGTTAGAGGTGATCTCTAACCCTAACTTAGAGATGGGAAGACTGAGGCTCTGGGGAGTAGTTGATCCAAGGTCACCAGCTGGTTGGCTGCAGAGCTGGGATTGGACTCAAGCCACACTGCCTCCCATTATGGAATAATGCCCACGAAAGGGTTTTATAAACTGTGAAGGGCTGTACAAATTGTCCTTTGTCTCTCGTTCCTCCTTGATGAACTTCAGAGACCAGAAGAGACCCTTTAACAAATGGGGACCAGGTGCTCTTCTCTCCCCAGTGCCACATGGGCAGAGGCAGGGGCAGGATACATAGATGCCCATGAGCTCTGAACCTCCACGAGCTGCACTTCCAGAGGCTTAGAGCCTCAAGATGCCTCTCTCCTCCATGCCCGAAAAGTAGAGGCCCCAAGTGGTCTCATTTCTTCCTCCAAGCTTGTTTTCCTCCTGCCCCTACGGCTTCCCTGAGGCACATCCACACACATGCGTGTGCACACACACATGCACATGCACACGCCCTGCAGTCCTATGCGTCTGTGCCACAAGCCTGAAGGAAAGCCTGTGCCTCCTGCCAGGCCACCTCTCTTCCAGCGTGTACACAGCTACCAAAACCATCTTCCTCACTCTGTTCCGATCAGTTCCTGCCCAGGAACCTCACAGGAACAGCCTTTTGGGGTCCAAAGGGACCTTCACAGCTCATTTGGTCACACAATCTCATCTGATGCATGGTTAGATCCTCTCCACAGTGCCCCACTCCAGGCACCTCCTGGTCCTTCATAAATCTTACGTGGATGATGAATACTAAAGTTTGCCTCTTGGAGTTCATTTAAATCCTCCAGCCTCACTCCTAAAGTCCTTGAATAGCAAGCCCCATCCCAGGTACCTTGGCCTTGCCTGACCAGCAGAGCAAGAATGGATCAGCAGCAAATCCCTCTAGGGCAGCAACTGGGGACACATTAGCAAGGAGGAGGTGGGTGCGTGGTCAGAACAGTTTGCTTCTGTTTATGAGTTTTGTAGCAGGTGTGTTATGGAATGTTCCAGTGTGTGTATATATGTATTTGTCAGTGCCTCCTTAAGCATTCCAAGGTCAAAGTCCTGCAGAAACAACTAAAACTCTTGTGTCCTGGAAAACAGGAATATTAATTCCCTCTGGGCTACAGGATTTGTTTGTTTGTATTGGGGTGTGTGTGTGTGTGTGTGTGTGTGTGTAAAATGAGGATATTGATCTAGATAAACAGCCTTCAAGCCTTTTAAATTTATTTATTTAACAGGCATTTATTGCTTGCTTGCTATGAGCAGGCATTGTGCCAGCCTTGCTGGCACCTGTGGTGGGTGGACAAGGCAGGCCCAGGTGCCACTTTCATGGGTCTGGTGGGTGGACAGATGTTCAACATGTAATGACAAACATGTTGTGGCCATAAAGAAGAACAGGTACTATGGTGTGAATTATAGGAAAACCGCCTGGTCTGGGGATGGCAGGAAGGGAGATTCAGGCCAAGATCTGAAGGAAGAGCAGGAATTAGCTGGAAGAGAAGGTCAAGAAAATTCCGGGGTGCAAAGGCCAGAGGGTTAGGAAGATGCTGCTCATTCCAGGAATGGTGTGGCATGCCTGCAGGGTAGACAAGGAGGGGTTAAGGGGCTTAAGGTAGGGATGAAGAGACAGGACAGATGCACAGGGCCTTGAAGCTGTGTTGAGAGTGTTATATTTCATCCTAAGGACAATGGAAAACCTTCAAGGCAAAATAATGTCATGATTGCCCCTGCACTTTTTAAAGATCCTTTTGGCATATGGTTGCGACCCTATAAATTTTTGAATGAGGTGGTAGGACAGGATGAAATGAAGGCCTCATTGTGAAGAATGGGATGGGGGGGCAAAAGGTCAGTTAGAAGGATGATGGTGGTAACCATGGAAACAGAGAGACATGGACTTTGGTGGGGGGGCATGCATTAAAAGACTGAATTGCCAGGACTTGGTCACTGGTTAAGGATTATCCTCAGCATTCTGGTTTTGGCCACAACTGAAAGCAGAATGGTGTTGTTAGATTTGCAGGGATGGTCAGAGTGGATTTGTGACGTGTTAAGTCTGAGGTCACTGTGGCATTGCTAAGATCTGGAGATCAGCAAGATGGAAGTTATGCTGGTGTATGGGTGGTAATTGGAGGCATGGGGGTGGATGAGGCCCCTGAAGGAGAGAGTGCAGAGGGCTAAGGGGGTCTACAACTGCCCTGAGGGCCCCAACATTTAACACACAGGTTGAGAAGAAGCCAGCCAAGGAAATGAAAATGAAGACAGAAAGGAGGGAAACCAGGAAAGCTTGGTACCATGGAGACGAAGGGAAGAGAATTTCATGGAGGTCCGAGTGACAAGCTCTAGTTAGATGGAACTAAAAACAAGTGTCCTTTGGATTTCGCAAATGGAACTTATTGTTGACCTAGCAAGAGCAAGAGGAGTTCTTGAAATGAAGACAGTGAGTGAATGCAGGTCTTTCAAGAAGTTTGACTAGGAAAGGTAGAAGGGGTTGTTCAAGGAGGGAATTAATTTTTTTAATTGGGGAACTTTTTAAAAAAAACAGGGATAAATTAATAGAGAATGGTTGAAGTTATAGGACAGAGGAGGCATATCAGGTAGGTTCAATCAGAGAAGTAGATTAAAGGTACATGTAATAAGAGATCTATCATAAAGATTTGACCTTGTGCAGCTGTGGGAGCCCATTACCCTGTCATTGAGAAGTTGTTGTCTCTGTGTCTGGTGCTGGACCTTGAAGGCCACAGGGACCTTGAGGGCCATAGGCCAGTTGGGAAGGGAAGAGGGGTGTGAAGTGGAGAAAGCAAGAAAAAGCTGGAACCTTATAGGCTGAGCTGGAACCCACAAAGATAGCTTGGAACCCTTGTCAATTTCTCATTGACTCCATTCCTCCAACTTGGATAATGAGGGTGTCGTGTGGGGTACTGGTGTTTGTCACAGAGCTAAACATGCACCTGGCCCAGGAGTTAGAGAAGCTAGGGCTGGAGGAGCTGCAGACCCAGCTGCTGCTCCAGGGCAGCCAGATGACCCTGGCAATGTGCATGAGCTACAGCCATGCCTGGTGCCCTGCACCACCTTCTGAGCATAAAGGAGCATGGTCGCTCCTTCATGGCTGCCTTCCAAACCTTGGGCAAAGTCTCATACTAATTTGGAACTATACAAGGAAAGTGTAGTTCAGTTTTGCTAATCTGACAGAATACAAATCCATCCTAGGAGGTGACTTTATTTTTAGGCAAGTATTTGTTTATTAGTGGATCCAGGCACAGTTCTAGGAGCTGGGGATACAATGTAAGTTAGACAGAGTTCGTCCTTACAGAGCTGAGGTTCCAGCAGGAAAATCAGACAGTAGCAAGTGCATATGTGATATGGTGCCTGATTGTGAAAAGTACTATTTGAAAAAAAAAAAAAAAAGAGAGAGAGAGAGAGAGAAAGAGAATAGTGAGTGTTGGAGGTGGGGGTTGGGTAAGAAGGAGGTTATACTAGAGAGGGTAGTTGGAAAACCTCCTTGATGAAGTACCACTTAACCACAAACCATAATGAAGTGATGGAACCAGCCAAGTAGAGAGCCCGGGAAAGAGTTTTGCAGGCGGCGGAAACAGTATGTGCAAAGGTCCTGAGGCAGGAACAAGCTTGTTCAAGAAACTGCAAGAATGCCTGAGTATCTAGAACAGAGTGAGTGAGGCAGAGAAGGATAGGAGGTGAAGTTGAAAGTTAGGCAGCAGCCAGATCATGCAGATAGTCATTATTTGACCTGACTAGTGCTCCCCTTGAAGACCTCACTTGGAAGGCTTGTCTCTTTTTGACCTTACTTGAACCGTCCCAGTGCTAAAAGCCTTTCCTGGGAACATTTGTCAAGGATTTTGACATCACAGCTGCCTGAGCAATGGATAACAGTTGGCGTAAACAATAGACTAACATAAAACTAAAAAGGAAAGGCTGAGGAATGAAGTGTCCATAGGGGGCTTTAAAAAGCTCTGGCATGTTCCTGGAATCTGTGTGCATGTGATGCCCGTGTGCTTGGGAAGGCAATAATCTGTCACCTCTGAATCCCCTTTGAAGCTCTGTGCAAGCAGGACATGAAAGTTGAGGCAGAGTTATAAACTGCCTGGCTGAGTGTTAAAGGTATGTCCCAACACACATACAGAACCCCTCAGTGAAGAGTGGGCAACTTATTGTTTCCAGGAGGTTAAGGAAATATCTGCCTCATCATTAGCTGACCACTCAAGTTAACTGAGCAAAGACTTCAGTAGGTATACCTGACACAGAATACAGGCTTTGCAGAATTACTTAAGGAAAGTCACTAAACAAACAACAACTACAATAAGAAGCAACAACAAACCCTGTGGAGGGGGCAGAATCTGATTTCAGAGTTGTCACGTTATATTATTTGAAATATCCAGCTTTCAACAAAAATTATGAAACATGCAAAGAAACAATAAGGAAATATGATCCATACACAGGAGGGAAAAAAAGCAATTAATTGAAACTGATCCTGAGGAAGCCCAGAAGCTGGAATTACTAGACAAATACTTTAAATCAGCTATTTTAAATCTGTTCAGAGAACTAAAGGAAACAGTATGTAAACAATGAAAGGAAAGTAGGAAAATGGAGTCTCACATAGAGACAATCAACAGATAGAAATTATTAAAACGAACCAGAGAGAAAATTAAGGAATTGAAAAGTATAATTATTCAAACAAAAATATTCCCTGAGGGGCTCAACAGCAGATTTGAGGAGGCAGAAGAAAGAATCAGTGAACTTGAAGATAGGTCAATTGAGATTATCCAGTCTGAAGAACAGAAAGAAAAAGAATGAAGATAAATGAACTTGTGGGACAGACACCTATGGGACACCATCAAGTGACCTGAAATATGCATAATGGAAATCCCATAAAGAGAAGGGGGGGTGGGCAGATAGAATATTTGAAAAGATAATAGCTGAAAACATGCAAAATTTGATGAAAAGCATTCATCTACACATCTAAGACACTCAACGAACTCCAAGTAGGGTAAATTTAAAGAGATCGCCACCTACATGCATCATAATCACACTACCAAAAGCCGAAGACAAAGAGAGAAAGCAGCAAGAGGAAGGTGACTCATCATGTACAGGGATCCTCAATAAGATTTCTCATTAAAAAACAAGACAAAACATAGAGACCAGAAGGCAGTGGGATGATGTATTCAAAGTGATGAAAGGAGAAAAAGAACTGCCAATCAAAAATTCTATATTTGGTAAAACTATTCTTCAAAAATGAAGGAGAAATTAAGGTATTCTTCAGCCTGATAAAAGGCATCTACAAAAACCCCACAACTAACATCATACTTAATAGTGAAAGACTGAAGGTTTTCCCCCTAAGATGAGGAGTAAAGCGAGGATGTCTGTTTCTACACTTCTGTTCAGTATTGTGCTGGAGGTCGTAATGAAGGCAGTTAGGCAAGAAAAAGAAATAAAAAGCATCCAGGTTGGCAAAGAAGAAGTGAAACTCTCTCTATTGGTTGATGACATAATCTTACATGTATAGAAAACTCTAAAGAGTCCAGCAATGACAACAACCAAAAAAGGAAGAAAACTATTAGATTAATAAATGAATCAAACAAGGTTACAGGATACAAGATCAATATTTTAAAAATCAGTTGGATTTCTATACACTAGTTATGAAAAATCCAAAAATGAAATAAAGGATATAATTCCTTTTATAATAGCATCAAAAAGAATAAAATAGGAATACATTTAACCAAAGATGTGCAAGACTTCTACACTAAAAACTATGAAACATTGTTGAAAGAAATTAAAGAAGACTTAAATAAAGAAAAGACATCCCATGATCGTGGGTCAGAAGACTTAATATTGTTAACATGGCAGTACTCCCTTAACTGATCTACAGATTCAATGCAATCCTTATCAAAATTTCAATGCCTTTTTGTAGAAATAGACAAGCTGATACAGAAATTCATATGGAAACTCAAAGGACCCCCAGTAGCCAAAACAATCTTGAAAAAGAAAAACAAAGTTGGTGGGCTCATACTCCCCAATTTCAAAACTTACTACAAAGCTATAGTAATCAAAATAGTGTGGTACTGGCATAAGAACAGAAATACAGATCAGTGGAATAGTTTTGAGTGTCCAGAAAGAAACCCATATGTCTATGGTCAGTTTATTTTCAGCAAGGGTACCAAGACCATTCAATGGGGAAAGAATAGTCTTTTCAACAAACGGTGCTGGGACAACTGGATATCCATATGCAGAAGATGAAGTTGGACCCCTACTTCATGCTTTATACAAAAATGAACTCCAAATGGGTCAAAGACCTAAATGTCAGAGCTAAGCCTATAAAACCCTTAGAAGGAAATGTAGGTGTTTTAATGCTATCATCCTTTTGGACTAGCATTCCCATCAAGGAAATTGGAATCCTCATACTTTGGGAGTATAAAATGGTGAATTTTATGGTATCTGAATTATATCTCAACTTTTTAAAAAAGGTAATTCTGGCTGCATATAGGGATGGACCATAGGCAACTGAGAGTGGGAACTGGAAGGTTGTTGTAGTCTAGTCTAGTGGTGAGCTGATGGTGCTCTAAGGCCAAGGGCATGATGGCTTTAAAAGATAGGAAAGCTCAGGACAGGAATCCTTTGGAGAGGCTCGCTTCAGCAGGAAGAGGGACAAGTCCCAACACCGAAGTAAGAGGGAAGAAGGGATGTAGACACAGGGGTAGGCATTCTAGAAAACTGAATCTGTCTTTTGGTTTGGTACAGAAAGCCTTTGTGGGCAGAGGATGTCTGGAAGCTTGAAATAGCTGTGGGCAAGCAGAGAACATGGCTTTGGCTTCCAGGAAGATCGGGAGCCCTGAGACTGGGTATACAGGGCTGCATGTCAAGGAAGCAGTCCTCTTGGACCTAACAGTGACTTTTGAGCTAGAATAAGAGGAAACTTCAACAGGGGGATACCTAGAGATTATCATATTAAGTCAAGTAAGTCAGGCAGAGAAAGGCAAATATCATATGATATCACTTATATGTGGAATCTAAAAAATTGATAAAAATGAACAGAAATAGACTCACAGATATAGAAAACAAAGTTACGGTTACCAGAGGGGATGGGGGTGGGGGGAGATAAGTTATGAGTTTGGGATTAACATATACCCAGTACTATGTATAAAATAGAGAAAGAAGGACCTACTGTATAGCACATGGAACTATATTTAATGTCTTGTAATAACCTATAATGGAAAAGAATCTGAAAAAGAATCTGAATCACTTTGCTATACACCTGAAGCTAACACAACATTATAAATTAACTATACTTCAATTTTAAAAAATGTTTAAAAAAAAGAATAAGAGGAAACCAGGTATTCTATAATTATGGCTCAATAATACAAGCCATAGCCTGATTTTAATTCCGTTTTATGAAATCAAAGTGACTGATTAGTCAAGAATAGGCCTTGTATTTTTACAATCACAGTTTAATTTTTTTTTTAATTTTTTAAATTTTTGTCTGTGTTGGGTTGTGTTTGTGTTGCTTCGTGCGGGCTTTCTCTAGTTGTGGCGAGCAGGGCTACTGTTTATTGTGGTGTGCGGGCTTCTCATTGTGGTGGCTTCTCTTGTTGCGGAGAACGGGCTCTAGGCGTGCGGGCTTCAGTAGTTGGGGCACATGGGCTCAGTAGTTGTGGTGCATGGGCTTAGTTGCTCTGCGGCATGTGGGATCTTTCCGGACCAGGGCTCCCCTGCATTGGCAGGCGGATTCTTAACCACTGTGCCACCGGGGAAGCCCTAATTTTTTTTTTTTTAAGATTTTTTTGGGGGGGGACTTCTCCGGTGGCGCAGTGGTTAAGAATCCGCCTGCCAGTGCAGGGGATATGGGTTTGAGCCCTGGTCTGGGAAGATCCCACATGCTGCAGAGCAACTAAGCCCGCGTGCCACAACTACTGAAGCCCGCACGCCTAGAGTCCGTGCTCCACAACAAGAGAAGCCACCGCAATGAGAAGGCCGCACACCACAATGAAGAGTAGCCCCTGCTCGCCGCAACTAGAGAAAGCCCGTGCACAGCAACGAAGACCCAACGCAGCCAAAAAAAAAAAAAAAGATTTGTTTTGGATGTGGACCATTTTAAAAGTCTTTACTGAATTTGTTATAATATTGCTTCTGTTTTATATTTTGGCTTTTTGGCTGCGAGGCATGTGGGATCTTAGCTCCCTGACCGGGGATCGAACCTGCACCGCCTGCATTGCAAGGCGAAGTCTTAACCACTGGACCACCTGGGAAAGCCCCCACAGTTTAATTTTGAATTGGGTATATGCCCATCTCAATTGGGTATATGCATTAATAAAAGAGTATAAGGTAGCATGACTAATAATATTAATTGATTATTAATGGTTTAATTGATTGACACAATTTTTTCACCTGCAGTGTCTCACTTGGTCTCTACAACAACCACGTAAAGCAAGTTTTATTATCTTCACACTTATTTTACATAAGGAAATGGGGGCTTAGGGAGTTAACACTTATTCTAAGTAGTCTGAATCCAGGTCTCCTAAATCTCACGTTCTTTCTTTCCACTATTACCCCATGAATCAAGCAGAGTACTTCTTTTTTTGTCTATTCAAATTCTCAGGGTATGTTGCCAAGGTATCTTTTCCCAGAAAGTCTATTTTTGTAAAATGTCTTTAATGCTTGTCCACTCCAGTGATTATTTCCAATAACATTTCTTTTCTGTTAATGATATTAATGCGAACTGTAGAAAATCTAGAAAAACTTGTTTTTAATCCCACGCAGGTAACTACTGTTAACAATTTAGTTTATTTCTTTCCAGTATCTGCCTATAAATAAATATACTGCCTATAAATATGTACACACATATATATACACATACACACATATATATACACATACATATATATTAATAATTTTTTTACAGAATTGTACTCATACTATAAACAGTGTTGTGTCTTGCTTTTTCACATAGTATGATGTTGTGAGATGTGGCATGGCCTTGTGGTGAAGGTTAATTAGGCCCTGAAGCCAGAATGTAATGGGCCTGTTAGCTGTGCGCCCTTGTCAATGCTACTTAGCCTTTTTGTACTAGAACAATATTAGCTATTACAAACCTTAGTGCAAATGTGGTGTATCCTGTGCACTCTCCTCTCAGACCAGGTGATCTCTGTTCCTGGGTTCAGGAACTGCTCTGTGTCTGAAACACATCCTCTCCCCTTCCCCTTGGCCAGCAGCATCCTTGCTGTCAGTTCATCTTGCTCATACCCTCCGATCTGTTGTGCACCCCCCGCCCCATGACCTCCGTAACATCCACTCCAACCAGTTGACTCCCCAGAGGCAGCTCCCTTACAGTCTCTGGACTGTCTCCCTGAGGCAGTCTGTGCGTCTGCAAACTTATTGTCAACGTGGACTTGCTATTTCACTTAACAATATACATCTTGGATGTCGTTTATATCAGCACATAGGGCACTGCCTTGCTTTTGTTTTGTTTGTTTATTTCATTTTGCTTGTTTTAAACTGCCATATAGGGGGAAGGCTTTTTCAAGGCATGCCATGAATCCTAGAAGCTATAAAGGAGAAGTTGATTGATTTGGCTACGTAAAAATTAGAAGCTTCAGTATAGGAAAACATACCATAAGCAAAGTCGAAAGACAAAACAGCCTCCACATTCCACTGGGGCTCTAACACTGCTCCGTGACTCTCTCATTTGCTCGGCTTGTACTTTACACAGAAAACCAAAGTCATCAGCTGCAAGTGTTCTCTGCTTCCACCACCAGACCTCAAAATGTATTTGAACTGAAACCCATCCATTCCACCTCCCACCCGTTAAAACAGAAGGTGTCTCCCCTCCTGTCTGAAGCTAACGCCGCCTCTGTGCTGGGATCCCATCCCATCTTGCTCTAGTAGGACTGTGGCTCTGTTAATTGCCCAAGTCAGGCTGCCCTCCCTGCTGCTCCCAGCCTGTGTATTACCCCAGCCCACTGGGTTTTACCTTCTAGATATATCTTGTCTCTGCCCTCTCCTCTCTTTTCTCCCTTCACTGCTCTGGGGCAGGCCTCATCATTTCACGCCTGGACCATTGCAGTAGCTTCCTCATTGGTCTCTTTCAACCTGGCCATCCTTGTTTTTTGGGCTGCGCCTCGTGGCTTGTGGGATCCTAGTTCCCCGACCAGGGATTGAACCCAGGCCCTCGGCAGTGAAAGCGTGGAGTCCTAACCACTGGACCGCCATCAACCTGGCCATCCTTGATGCTGTCCTCCGCACAGGTGCCAGCGGAGCATCTAAAACCCGGGCCTACTCTCATCCCCTGCCATAGGTCAGTCTCATCTGCTGTAGCTTGGGGGTCAGAGCGGTGTGGAAGGAATCCCCTTGTTGGTGAGGGAGCGCCTATAATTTGGAAGAAAGCCTCCCATGCCATTCGAGTCCCAGACCTTGATAGCTTGCCATTGCAAAGCCCTCTCCTCCATTACCCCTAACTGCCCAGCTCCCCAGATTCACCTGCCTTGGACTTTATGTCTTAGTGGCACAACGTGCCACACACCTACTCCCCTCCTTCCAAGAACACGCTTACTGCCCTACTTCACCCGGCGGCTCAGCCATCCTCGGCCCTGAGCCCCAGGCTGGGACATGACACCCCCTCCTCCAGGCAGTCCTAGCATCCTGAACGTTCCTACGTGGTTTGCTGAGCAGCCTGCTGTCTGGATGCCTCTTAGGAGGCTGGTTGGGAGCTGACTCTAGCATATAGAGCTCATATCACCACTTGAACCTCAGCTTTGGGTCCCAGCAGCCAATTCTAGGGCAATGGGAACCGTCCCACTTCCTTCCTTCATAGCATCTGTCACGATATTGAAACTGTATTAAAATGGTCTGTCTTTGTGTTTGTCCCCACACTACACTATGTGCCTCTTGAGAGCAAGGATAGTGTCTGGTTTTTCACATGGCCTGGCACGTACCCAGTGCTACAGCTGAACTGAAAAGGGACTTGGCAAACCATAGACCGAGTTTAATGTTTTCTTGGTCATTGTACTGGAACAGATGGTCATAAAGACAATTTATGAAATGTCATTAGGATAAGTGTAAATTCCTGTAGTTACATCCAAAAGTAACAGGCGTGTGCATTTTCGGTGGACCACCATGGCTTTGCAGCAGTTCATGTGATAAGAGGTGGGGATTTTCACTGGGGAAGCAGCCTCGACGTGGGTCGCCAGTGTGGTGAGGCTGCGGGATGCTGCTGGGACACTGGCCTGCCCAGCAGGTGTCCCGGAGACGTTGCTCTGCCATTGTCCCCATTCTCTCTCGTTCTTCAGTAATCTTCCCTCCCATCCGTCCTTTCAGCCTGTAAACATGCCCATGTGTCCCCCAACCTTTAAAACCCACTTTCCCACCCTGCCTCTTGGTTCTCTTGGTTCTTCCTTCCTTCCAGGAGCTAACTTAGCCTTATGGGAAAGATGGAGACCCTCCAATGCAAACTGCTTCCCCATTTCTGATTTTTTCCACCATGACGTCGGCAGATACACCCCGCCCTCCCCACCTCTCCCTGACCATGGTTCACCGACTCCCTGGTTCCCTTGAGCCCGCCTCCTCCTTGCTCAGTCGTCCATCTCTCTTCTGTTGCACTTCTTGCCCATTCCTTCCGTTATGCCCACGAGCAGTTACAGATCTTCCCCTTCCTTACACACCCTACTGCCTTCTCAGGAATTTTCCATCCCCTTAGGAACTTCCTGGGATTCTCTGCCCTTCACCACTAGCCTTTTCCAAAGAGAAGGCCACTTCCCTGCCTCCCCCTTTCCCCTCTCCCCAGATGTTCAACATCTCACAGTCTGACTTAGGCCTGAATTCCTCTGCTGCGGCTGCTCCCCAGATGGCATCAGAGACCTAGCCAGCGTCTCTCTTTCTCTTTTTGGCCATGCCACACGGCTTGCAGGATCTTAGTTCCCCGACCAGGGATTGAACCCCAGTCCTCAGCAGTGAAAGCATGGAGTCCTAACCACCGGACCACCATGGAATTCCCAGCATCTTTAATTTAGTGCCTTGCCCTCCCCTCTGCCCCTGGTTCCCATCCTCAGGGATCTCCCCGAAGGATTTGGCCAACTCCTCCTTCTAGGGCAGCCCCTGGTCCTCACCTTCTCCTACCGTGTTGTCTGCACTTTCTTGGGCTCCTGCAGTGGCCGCTCCTCCCATCCTAGATGGAGACTTTCCCCAATGCTCTGTCCTCCGTCTTTTCTCTTCTTGACACTTTCTGCATTATCTATAATAATAAACAAGGAGATGAAGAGAGGTGCTGAGAAGACTTTGAGGATAGGGGGAGTTCTTTGGGTCGGTTTGGTGGTACTGCTGGGTTTTTGTTGGCTTTTTATTGGGGGGGGAGGTTTGGGCAGAATGCATGAGGGATTCCTTAGGGTACAGCAGAAAGGGTTGGAAGGAGACCAGCAAGCCACATGTCAGTTTTGCTATTTTCTGGACGCACCCCAAACTTTCTTAGCCTCATGGTCTTTCTCTACCTGTTGTGTCTTACCCCCCTCTCATGACCTTTGTAACATTCTGGTCATACTTCTCTTACCAGTCAAATATGGCATTGTAGTCATTTTACCACGTACTGTAGCTCATACTGTCCATCAGTTCACTTAGGTTGTCTGGAGATCAGGACTTGACTTATTTTAACTCTGGAACATTTAACAGAGATGCTTACATCTAGGGGCTACTCAGTGTTCCTCAGGAGCATCAGCTAATGGGAAGAGCATGAGTCTTAGATGTAAACAGACCAGATTCTGATGCTGATCCTGGCCTTGATCCTTGTTCATTGTGTGACCTCGGGCACATTGCTTACCTTTCTAATTACAGTAGCCGTGAGGATGAAATGTGATATTGGGTGCTCAAGAAATGTGAGTCCCCTCCCCCAGCCCTGGAAGTGGCCAGAAGTAGGAGGAGACAAAATGACCTAAAGCATCATCTGAGGACATGCTGATATCACAGGATGTGTCTCCACCCATAAATGATGGGCCAGTGGTTAGAATGTTACTGCACTTGGTATGGCCCTTTTGGCCTTCACACCGGCTTGCCTTAGTTTGCTTTCCAGCTGTTTTAATAGTTTTTTCTCTGCTTTCCTCCCTCCCTCGGCCCCCACGACATGCGTGAATACCAGTACCCAATCCAGGATGCCCCCTTCCTTACTTTCCCTCCCTCAGAGTTCAGCTGCTAGGGTAGGATGTTCCAAGGTCTTATCACAAGTCTGACAGCTCTTCAAATAGCATCACACAGTGTCCTCGTGGAGCTGGGCAGATGTGTATTCTACCTGCAGGATTCTTAGAAGATGAGGAAAAAGCTGATAAGCTGGCGATCCATTTGGAGTGATCCAGGGCATCTTTCTCTTTCTTTTTTTTTTTTTCTTTTTGAGATTGTTTTTCTGTTAGCATTTTTAGATCAACCTAATTCCTTTTGGTTACTGCATAGTATTCCTTAGAATTAACGTGCCCTAGTTTGTTTGAACTTTCTGCTCTTGTGGAAACATTTAAGTTGTTTTTGCTTTTTCTCTAGGAACAATGTTTCAGGGAGTGCCCTTGAACACGGCTCATGGGAGCATTTTTCTAGGACAGATGCCCAGGGGTTAGATGATATATATATTTATATGTATTTGAAATTGTATTAGATCCTACCAGATTGTCCAGATCAAAGACTGTATGTACTACCACAGGAAAAATGTTTTCTTTTTTGGTGTCATCATTTCATGTCTTGCATAAGAAGGTCTTCTCATTGCTAAAGGTATAAACAGATTTTTCTGTATTTTTATTCAAAGTTTGTGGTTTTGCTTTTTACATTTGGCTCCACACACCCCGCCCCGGGGGCGGGGGGGGGGACTTTTTCCATTATATTGGTACCACCTGAATAGTCCACCTTGTTTTTAGACTTGCTGTTCTATTTCACTGACCCAAATGTTTGCTCCTGTACTACTGCAATCATTTTGAGTGTGTTTGTCCTTTAAAAAAAAAATTGTGGTTTTATATATATATATAAAATCATAAAATTTTTCATTTTAACCAGTTTTAAGTATTAAGTAACAGTTTTACGTAACCAGTTTTAAGTATACAGTATACAGGTGGCATTAATCACATTTATAATGTTGTACAACAATCATCACTATTTCCAGAATTTTTCATCAGTCCAAGTAGAAGCTCTCTACCCATTACACAATAGCTCCCTTTTCCCCTCCAATCCTGTGCCCTGTAACATCTGCCCTACTTTCTGTGTCTGTGAATTTCCAAATTCTAGATTTCACATAAGTGAAATCATACAATAATTGTCCTTCCGTGTCTGGCTTGTTTCACTTAGAATAAGTTTGCAGGATTCATCCACGTTGTATCATATATCAGAACTTCATTTCTTTTTATAGCTGAAGAATATTCCATTGTATGGATATACTCCATTTTATACATCCGTTCATCTGTTGGCGGGCAACTTGGGTCGTTCCACCTTTCGGCTATGGTGAATAATGCTGCTCTGAACACTGGCGTACACTTACCTGAGTCCCTGTTTTTAATGCTCTTGGGTATATACCCAGGAGTGGAACTGCTGGGTCCTATGGTAATTCTGTGTTTAACTCTTTTCCTTGGTGGCCACAGAGGAGATGTCATTTCCTTCACTGTTAGTAGAAAGATCAGTCCCTGAGTCCTGTTCTTACCCCATTTTTACATTCACCTGCCCACATTTTCCCCCACCCCTGGAGCCAAGCACAGAAATTGGCACATGGTGGTACCAAGTAAAGGCCAGCCTGGGTGGGTGGGTGGATGGACAGATGAACTCCAGACCACTGGAAGAGCAATATTTTCCCTGACTGTATAACGGGACAGCAAGAAGCAATGGAAAGAGCCTGCAGCCATACTATTGGTACATGCATCCAACAAGAGACCTGGGTTCTGCTTCTTACATGAGCCCTTAGTTTCTGTGTGTCTTGTTTAGCTCATCTGTGAAAGGCAACTGCACTCCTGCTGTACAGGATGTTGAGACATGAGATCTGGGTATGAAAGCCCTTTGCTGAAGTCAAAGGCACTCACTGGCGGGAGGGATTGCAGAGTCCCGTGTGTACCCCGCACTCAGAATAGAGCCTGGCACATCGGTGAACTGATTTCTTGCGTGCATTCATTCCTACATCCAACCACTGTCTACTGAGTGCCTGCTCTGTGCCAGGCAGTGTTCTGGAGGCTGGGCTTCAGCCATGAGCAAGAGAGACAAAAAGGCCCTGGCCTCATCAATCTGCTCAAGAACGAGATCCAAGAACAAGCCCCAAGGGTCCTAACTGCCTTCCCAATGCTTCTGGTACCAACTCTAGACTCTTTAAAAACACAGCAAGAAATGCCAGTGGAGAGCTTATATTTTAAGGAGGTGTCTCCAGCTTTAAGGAGAAAAATGGATTTGAAAATGTAAAACAAAGAATAGGCCAGGTACTTGGCAAATCAAGCAGCTTGAAATGCCATGAGGGAGGGGAACTTTTGGGGGGTTCTATGTGAAGCAAAGGGAGAGAAAAGATTCCAGATACTCCCCTGACTGCCACCCACAGGAAAAATGTGAGAGCCTCCAAGCCTCTTCTTGCAGGAGTTTAGGGGTGGGAATCAGGGCGACTGTCACCAGGCTCTCTGCAACACTAGGTCTGCCTAGGAATGTTGCTGGTGACACTTTGGCCCTGTTTGGCCCCATGGGAGACAGAGGTTGGCTTATCTGGTTTGGTCACTGAGCTCTGCCCCTCAGGAGCCCTTGGAGGTGGCCCAAGAGCTCATGGCCACTGAGCACACATCCCACGCACTGCATATCAATCATCTCATTGAAGCCTCTCCACAGCCCTTGATCACCTCCGGAAAACAGACTCAGGGAAAGTAACGGCCTCAGTCTGGGTCACGCAGTTATGCACACACAACAGAGCCAGAATCCTTGCTCTTACCTGGACCCTAGCTGAGCCAGATCCCAGAAGCCAGGTAAAAGGAGGAGCAGCAAGGTTGATAGGGTAAGAATTGGCAAGAGACTCTAGGTAACAAAACCTGTTATACCCACAAGGACAGGTTTTATGATTTATTAATAAACTTAGCAATAAAGGGATTCTTTTGGAGCTTGGAAAATTTTATGGGCACTAATACGTAGTTTCCAAAGTTCTTTCACATATGTTCTTTTTCACTTGATCCTTATAACAACCTCTTTTAAGAGCAATGGTGTGGTTTTTTTTCGGTACGCGGGCCTTTCACTGTTGTGGCCTCTTCCGTTGCGGAGCACAGGCTCCGGACGCGCAGGCTCAGCGGCCATGGCTCACGGGCACAGCCGCTCCGCGGCATGTGGGATCTTCCCGGACCAGGGTACGAACCCGTGTCCGCTGCATCGGCAGGCAGACTCTCAACCACTGCGCCACCAAGGAAGCCCACAAGAACAATGGTTTTTATACCCATTTTATAGACAGAGAAACTGGCTCACAGAGAGTAAGTGCCCTAGATTGCACTGCTAGTATGTGTGGAGGGGGCATCCTGACAGTTGTGGGCAACAGCCTTATCAAATGTTTCATTTCCTGTGAGATTCTCAGAGCAGAGGTGACCCCAGCCCGGAAGAGGAGAAGGAATTCCTCAGCCTGATGAGGTCACAGTTTGTTTCTTTCCCAAACCTTTATTACTCAAAGCATGTATTCTAGTGAATGCAATTGACATATATTTGTTATTTACCAGTCTTTTCTCTGGAACGTGAACCTAGCTTTGCCTTCATACAATCATTTATTAAAGGGACTGTCACCCCCAGTGATGTCAGTATATTTAGTAATGGCAGAATCTTTCCTGCACATATTCTTCAAGGTCTCACCTGAAGTTTGGAAGAGCTACTTGCCCTGGGCTGGGCTGGACTTGGGATGAGACCAGGTTCCTGACCCCAAAGGATCAGCCAGCATATGTAATCCCACCAGAGCTAGAGATGTACACAAAGTGCTGTGGGGAGACTAACCCTGCCTGGGAAGACGTCACAGAAGAGGTGAAACAGAGACAGGAACACAGGTGGCCTTGTAGGGAGAGGGGCCGGCTCATGCAGAGGCCCTGTGGAAGGAGTGATGTGGGATGAGGCTGGAGGGGCAGCGAGTCAGAGGAAGGCCCTTGGGATTCCCCCTTGAAAGCCATGGGTAGGGAGCTCTTGGGGTTTTTAAGAGCGTGATCTGCCTGTTTCTGAATGATCCCTGAGGTGGCAGATGGGGAATCTGGAGGAGAGGAGACCACTGTCCCCAGCATCTTGCCACCTAAGACCAAGAGACCATGACAGAAGTGGACCCTGGCCCTTGAGTATCTGCTGAGGTGCTCAGCCTGGGAGAATTTCAGGGAGGAAGGAGCAGCCCCAATGGAGGCGAACAGGTGTGGAAAGAGTGGGATTCGGACCATGTTGACCAGGGGCCAAAGTGAGGGCCGCAGGCAGTGAGAGCTGTGGGAATTCAGTTCCTCTCCCAGTGCCTCCCCTGCAGGCCCCCTGCCGAGTCTCCCCTCCCTGCTTGTGAGCACTGCTGCTTGGAACACCTTTGTCTGTCACTTCCTGTAGGAAGATGTCCCTGGCCTTCTGCCCCTTCCTCCACCTGCCTCCAGCCTCTGCTTGGTGCTCCCTGGCCACCTGCACTGTCTTCTTGTGCAGGTAACCCTCACATGGGCTTGAAATGATCTGCGGGCTGAGACCCTGGCTTTATTTGTCTCAGTAGTCATGGCACTTAGCCCAGTGCCTTGCATATAGTAGACACTCAATAAAGGTTTACTGAATGGAACTAGAAGGGAGAGGTTAGTAGAAGCTGGGTTAACATGTAAGGGGTGTCGAGGGCAGAAGGAGCAACAAGTGAGGCAGGTGGGTGTTGGGGAGGGGGAAGGTGGAGGGTGGCCCGTGCAAATAAGGGTGATGGCTGGGAGAGAGAGGCCAGATGTGGGTCTGATTGAGTGGGCAGCCAGAGAAACAACACACACACACACACACACACACACACACACAGATTGATTGACTGATTGATTGATTATAGGAAATTGGCTCACGCTACCATCTGCAAGCTAGACACCCCAGGAAAGCCAGTGGTGTGATTCAGTCTAAGTCCAAAGGCCTGAGAACCAGGGGAGCCAGTGGTATAAGTTCCAGGCCTAACTGATATCCCAGCTCATGTGATCAGGCAGAAAAAGAACTGAAATCTCCCTTCTTCTGCCTTTTTGTTCTATTCAAGCCTTCAACCTTGGATGACGCCCATGCACTTTGGGAAGGGCCATCTTCTGTACTCAGTTTCCTGATTCAATCTCTTCCTGAAACACCTTCACAGACACACCCAGAAATAACGTTTAGCCAAATATTTGGGCACCCTGTGACCCAGTCAAGTTGACACAAAATTAGCCATCACAGCAGGCTAGGTGATTTCAGAGTCAACTAGCATTACCAAGCACCCCCCTGTGGCCATGCTGTGTGCAACCATTTGCCCCCCGAGAGTGGGTATTACCCTACATGCAAGAAGAGAAACTAAGTCCAGCATTCACACCTAAACAGAGCAAAGCCTCTTCCCATCGTTGGCAGGCGTTGGGTCGTGACTACAACTTGCTGCAACTTTATCTCTTTTCCACCTCAGGCCTTCTGTGGCTTCATACTCCATCCTACTCCAATGTACTATTTTAATGATTAGTATTACTGACAGCGATAATTAACATATGTGTGGTGCTATAATAGAAACGACAGCTAACTCTTACATAACGTTGGATATACCAGGCAATTCTGTGTGTTTTACCTACATTAACTAGCCTCCTTTCATCAATGGGGAAATTGAGGCACAGAGAGGTTGAGTGACTTGCCCAAGGCCACATGTGGCCAGGGTTGCAGCCCAGGGTCTTATCTGACTTTCCCAGTAAGCTGCCAAGGCCATATGGCAAGAGAAAGCTGGAGGTTGGACTTGAACCTGGGAATTTGGATTTAAAAACCTTTATTCATCCAGACTTCTGACTCTGCCTTCAGAATCCTGGGATGTTTTTACTGTGAGGGGGTCCTCGAAGACCCTCTCACTTTCCCTCCTTCTCCCGCAGGCCCTGTGCTCACAGGTGTCCCCTGCCCCATCTGCCTGTGTGAGCAACTGCCTTCTGCTAAATGGCTTTTATACAGAGCCCATGTCCTGGCTCTTAAAAAGGAATGTGTGGGATGAATAAGCACCTAAAAATAACTCCAGATCAATTTTTTGGGCGGGGTGGATTGGGGTGGGGAGAGGTCTGTGTTTTCCTTTCTCTCCTCTCCCTCCCTCCCTCTGCCCACAAGGCCCATAAACTGCTGCTGGCTGACATCTGGGCCAGGCTGGCTTCCTGTAAGGCTGTAATAACACGGAATTAGCCTGGCGGCCGCCCTCTCCTACACAAAAATGCCAGTGCTTGGTCACCACAGACGTCTCCGAGTTGCTGCCTTCCTGCCCTGGTCCATGCTCCCGGGACAGGTCCTTGTTCATCAGATGACTGGGCAAGACAGATTCCTGGACTTGTCCTCCCCGTGGAGGAGCAGTGGAAAAACCCCTCCAAGTGAGAGGCTGGCAGCTTCTGGGCTGGGCCATTTGAGGGAGCCCCAAATTCCTGCCTCCACGGAGGAGCCTGGAGGGCAGGAGCGGAGTGCTCTCTGGCAGCCTGGGCCCCCGCATCGAGGTTTCCAGGCCGTCTGCTGACTCAGGGACTTGGCTGAATGGCTCGCATCTGTCTCTGTGCTTCTAACAGGCCCCTTACCCCCACCAGCCACCCACAGGCCGCCTGGAGAGGATTTAGAAATCCAGCAGATCTTTGCTGCCCAGAACCCGCCAGCTAAAAGCGGCATCCTGAGAGTGGGCTACGTTTCTTCCTCGGTGGAGTCTGTCTTGCAGAATGGATTGGTTCTGGGGGTATGCCAGGCGTTTTTGTACAGCTCAGCCGTGCTTGAGGTCTCTTTCCCCTGTGATGTCAAATATGTAGAAAGGGACACTGGTGTTTAATAGGGCAGGGGTTGGGGGGGAATGGAATGGCAATGTAAAGAGGGAAAAGAAACCTACCAGGGGCAAAGGGTTCAGAGGTCCCCGCTTATGCTGAACCTTTGGCCAAGGGATGGAAAATTCCAGGTGGAAGTTCCGAAATTCCCAGTGTAGAAGTGCTAAGGGAAGCGCCACACCTAGAAGACCTAGTCTTCTGCCCCCCTCGGCTTCAGCCAGGACTGGGGCGGGGCTTCCTGTGCCCCAGCTATGTGGTTGGTCAGTGGTTCACTTGTTCCCAGTCTCGGGTGCACATCCTGGGGGAGCTTGAAAATGCCAGTGCCCAGGCTCTGTCCCCAGGCCAGTTATATCAGCATGCCTGGGGTGGGGCCCCACCTTCCCAGGTGATGGCAGCATGCAGCAGGGGTGGTGAGCCACCTCTGGCAATAACCTCTGTTTTCCTCCACCCTCCGCCTTGCTTCTCAGCTTCTGATTTCTCAAATTCAGAGGTGGGCACTGCCACCCCAAGCATCATGTCCTACATAACGGCCTTGGTAAATAGTGTTGAGGGCTGCTGTGCCGTTGATGATGATGATGATGACAATTTAGGCCACACTCTAGGGACTAGAAGCATTCGAAAAGTCCTTTTCTATGACTTCATTAAAAAGAGTCCCCTATAGGGCTTTCCTGGTGGCGCAGTGGTTGGGAGTCCGCCTGCCAATGCAGGGGACACGGGTTCGTGCCCCGGTCCGGGAAGATCCCACATGCCGTGGAGCGGCTGGGCCCGTGAGCCATGGCCGCTGAGCCTGCGCATCCGGAGCCTGTGCTCCGCAACAGGAGAGGCCACAACAGTGAGAGGCCCGCAGTTCCTTATAAATACTGAAGGGAAAAGGTCAGTTTTAAAGTTGTACTTAAGGTCCCAAAGGGCTCTTTTTTTTTTAAATTTTTTGGCCACGGTGCACTTGGCATGAGGGATCTTAGTTCCCCAGGGATCAAACCCGGGTCCCTGCAGTGGAAGTGCAGAGTCTTTTTTTTTTTTTTTTTTTTCCGGTACGCGGGCCTCTCATTGCTGTGGCCTCTCCCGTTGTGGAGCACAGGCTCTGGACGCGCAGGCTCAGCGGCCATGGCTTACGGGCCCAGCCGCTCCGCAGCATGTGGGATCTTCCCGGACCGGGGCACGA
Source organism: Orcinus orca (assembly GCF_937001465.1). NCBI lineage: Eukaryota > Metazoa > Chordata > Mammalia > Artiodactyla > Delphinidae > Orcinus > Orcinus orca. The sequence continues at coordinate 79,087,942 of NC_064574.1, read as the reverse complement.
ACCCATGTCCCCTGCATCGGCAGGCGGACTCTCAACCACTGTGCCACCAGGGAAGCCTGGAAGTGCAGAGTCTTAACCACTGGACCACCAGGGAAGTCCCCCAAGGGGCTTAGAAACAAAGGTTCCCCTTAGCCCACAGCCAGCAAATGACCCATCCTCTGAGAGCTTTACTGCCTTCACCTGGGCCTGGCCTGAGTTGGGTTCTCTCGTCCTGAGGACCAAGCGAGCCTCCCAGATGGCCCTCCTGGCTCCCTTGACTCCCAGGAGACTCCTGGATCTGCGTCTCTGAGCCCCACCTACTCAAACTGCAGCTTGGCCAGAGGCCCTCCCTGGGAACATGGCCAGCCAGCAGGGCGGACTTAATGCAGTGAAGACCACGTTCCTCCCCGCAGTGCCCCGGAAAGCAGGGCCCTTGTCCTAATTCCTCCTGATTCCTCTTTACAGGACCACTTGCCCCCAGCCCCCAGGGTCAGATCTTCCTCTGCCCCGCCTTCATCCTGCAGCCTTCCCCTTTCCCAGTTGTTCCCTTCTTGAAGCCCTGTCTTCCTGGCTCCCCACTGCTACCCTTGACCACCTGCAGCTTCCAGCCTGTCTCCTCCCTGGAGCCTCCCATGCAGCACTCCCAGCGGCTGGCCTCAAACACAGCAGGGCAAGAGAGCATCTACAGGCTGGAGGGGCAGCAGGAGCCATCAGTCAGCCCACCCTCTGTGGCCCGACTCCCCTCCGCCCTCACCAGGGGCTCCAGCCCTCCTCAGCCCAGCTCCGAAAGCCAAGGGTTACTAGCCCCGCTTTACCTCTTGAGTCTGTGTCTGGCTCTTCGTACATAGCAGCCTGTCTGTCTTTCTGCTGCCTACACGAGCCTGAGTGTCCTAGCTGGGACTCCCTCTCCCTCCCCGTGGGCCTGCTCGGTGAGACAGCTCCGCTTCCACACAGATGCACATGGCCTGTTTCACTCGCCATGCTTGGTCACGCTACCCTCCTGCCCAGCCCTGCCGCCCAGTCTTCCTGCATGTGCTCCGATTTTCCCCAGCTGCCCATCTCCCGCCACAGTTCCATCCACACGCTCCTTTCCCAGACCCCATGGGAGGAAAGTTCAAGTGCGCTGGCAGTTGAAATGGGGTGTAGGGCAGTCCCTGTCCGTGCAGATGCACGAGCTGCTCCAGGATTGGCAGGGGCCTGGTAGCAGCCCTGCACAGTCCTCTTGAATTGCCTGAGAGCTTCTGGTTTTCTCGATTTGAAACTGCTGTCTGCCCACTCATACCCCAGCCCATTTATGTGTATCATTTCTCTGGAGGGAAGCACATTTCCCGGATGCTTTAGCAGCTGCAGCTGCAGTCCCAAAGGGAGCCACTGGTAAGCAGGACTGGAAATAGAATTCTGGATCTGGAGGTTCGCAGATGATAAAACCAGGGCTCAGGCACTCAGGCTCATGCACACCTAGTGCCAGAGTGAGGGGCTACCCCAGACCACTGGCCCTTCCTCCTAGGATGGCCCTCTCCCTGACCAGGAGGGGGCATTTCCAGGAGCTGCACCCCCGGGCTCCCGGGTATGTGCCCACAACTCCCTTGGTCCTGGAGGGGGCCTGGTGATAGCAGAGCCCTTGACCTTTCCCAGCTCTAAGTGGCACTCCAGGCCTCTTCTCATTACGCATTTATGCTGAGGGTCCCCAGGGGTAGCTGTGACATCTCCAGCAGTCCCAGCAGGGGCAGACGCACCCCAGCTGATGGAGGGGCTTCCATGGCCTTGCTCCTGGAAGGCTGACAAGCTGTCAGCAGACAGTGATCTGAGCCCCAGCAGTGCCTGAGTTTACCCTGGGAAAGTGAGCTGTGGATACAGAGGGAAAGCAGGGAATTTGCAGGCAGACGACCTGTCATAGTCACATCTATGGGACCTTGGGAAGACACTGGCCTCTCCATAGCTCAGGATCCATATCTGTAGAACTGTGAGCTGGGGGGATGAGACAGGACAGTGTAGGCAGAGCATCTGGTCTGGTGCCTGGCACGTTGCAGGTGAGTTCCTTGCTCCCATGGACCCTGTGATGGGCAGGCCACTCACAGATGTTTATTACTTTTAATGCAGTCTCAACACTGCCCTTCAGTAGCTAAACCTTTACTGAGCGGCTGCTCAGAGGCCAGGCCAGAGCCCTTGTGCCAATTTGGTGGTACTGCCTGCTCAGTGCCCAAAATGGAGATTACCACCCATGCTCCTGTTTGGGCCTCTTGTGAACATCAACACACCTGAGGCTGGTCCGGGTGAGGAGATCTGGTGGCCTGTCCACAAGAAAGCCAGGGGTTCCTGCAGACCCGGTACCTGGCTGTGGCGTGAGCTCGAGACTCCAATCAGATGAGTTAAGCTTCTGACAACCTGGCCCTTCAGGACCACAAAGGATGAGGCTTTTGGGGGCAGCTGTGGCAACTCACTGAGCTGAGTCGTTTCACACGGATGCCCACTGAGATCCAGGGCTCGGCAGAAACGTCCAGGTGGGGAACCTTTTTGCCACCAGCTGCCCCTGCCAGCCGAGGGCCTCCCCAGAAGAGTTATCAGCTTCACATTTTATTGTCACCATGTCACCAGCACCTGGGTATTGCTGAGAGGTTCCTATAGAATGAAATTTGCATATTGAAAGCAAGTAACTAGGATTCCATATAAATTTGAGGTATGCTGCAAGAGGTCATGGCAAAGACTTCCCACTGGTTCCATCTGAGAGGTTTTGGCAAGATAATGTGGGGATGGAGGCTGATTCACTTTGTAACCTCCAGATGCTGGGGTAACATTTGTAACCACCAAGGAGGTGGGAATTTTAGTCACTACCTAGCACTTCACTCTCTTTTCTAGTACTTTCTTAACTCTGGGGTCTCCCTTCTGCATTCTCTGCTTTTCTTTTACTTCCCCTCATTCCCCTATGGTTAAGGGATTTTCTTGGTCATGCCCAGATATCTCGTTCATTGATTACAGTTTCCTGCCTAAGCTGCAATCATCTTCTCTCTCTCTGGCGTGTTATAGTCAATATTTATTTTAACTTCAGTTTCAGAATTTGGGACAATGCCAGGTATCTCTAAGATATAGGCCTGTTTAGTGTGTTCAGGGGAAATGTTTCAACTACTTAAGAAGTCATTTCTTAGGGCGCATCCTTGCATATCCACAGCAGATAAGCCTATTATACAGCAGCACACACAGCAGAGGGGGAATAAGGGTTGAAGTCCAAGGGTCAGCTAGCAGGCCCTGCATTTGAATCATTGATGCTCGGTACCTGGCACTGGGGATTTATGCAAATCACTTAGGGGAAGGAGGGGAAGGCAGCTGAATTCAGTGTAATTAATATATAATTAATAAACAAGGTTTTAAAATGAAGAAAAACAACCCCGTAAATTAAAATACATTACTAACAATAACATAGTTCACACTTCCTGCCAACCCCAGTGAGGGCAGGTTTCCCACAGGTAGGGCAGTGCCAGGTGCCCAGGATGCTGCCCAGTGCAATGCAGCGTGAACCCGCAACAGGGGCTACGAGCGGAGTAGGGGTTACGAGGGGGGGCTCTGGAATACACTGCCTGCGTTCAACCCTGGCTCCCCTGCCTATTAGCTATGGGGCCTGGGAAAGGCACTTAACCTCTCTGGGTCTCCTTCCTTATCTGTAATATAAGGATAATAATAGTAACGCTTAGTATACAGGGTTGTTGTGGGGACTAAAAGAAATAACGCCTGTAAAGTACTTGTCATAGTGCCTGGCACCTGGTAAGAACTCAGGAGACGTTATCAGTTGCTATTATTATTCACGGCATGACACAGTGCCGCCTCACCTCCCACCCCCGCTGCCAGCAGCACCCCCCTTCCCACTCGCCTTGTGATGCCCTGCCCTTCAGGTATCCTGAGATACATTCTAGGTCAGGGGACTCTTTATGCATCTTGAGGTCTTTTTCTTTTTCAACTTTTAAGGGTAATCAGAGCCCCTGCAGAGAGAGGCAGCGGAAGGCTTTTCCCACTGGAGTCAAAGTGACTCGTTGAAAAGGCCAAGTTCTGTCCAAAGAAAGACCCGTGGAAATAGTCCATGAGGTTGAGAGTCCGCCGCCGATGCAGGGGACATGAGTTCGTGCCCCGGTCCGGGAAGATCCCACATGCCGCGGAGCAGCTGGGCCCGTGAGCCATGGCCGCCGGGCCTCCGCGTCCCGAGCCTGTGCTCCGCGGCGGGAGGGGCCCCAACAGTGAGAGGCCCGCGTACCGCAAAAAAAAAAAAATAATAATAATAATACCTATTCTATCTGCCTTAACCTGAGTTGAATGAGATAATGGGCAAAAAGACATTTTATAAACTTTGCAGCCCTCTGTATATGCTTACTGTTAGTGGTAGCAGTTAGCATAGTAACATGCATTATATAAGGCCATTTTGTAGGGAGTATTGTTTAGTTGTTTTTTTTTTTTAAATATTTATTTATTTAGGCTGCACTGGTCTTAGTTGAGGCACGCAGGATCTTCGTTATGGCATGCGGGATCTTTTAGTTGCGGCATGTGGAATTCCTAGTTGCAGCATGTGGAATCTTTAGTTGAGGCTTGTGCACTCTTAGTTGCGGCATGCATGTGGGATCTAGTTCCCCAACAAGTGATTGAACCTGGGCTCCCTGCATGGGGAGGGCGGAGTCTTACCCTTTGGACCACCAGGGAAGTCCCTATTGTTTGGTTTAAACCTCATTGCTGGGAATTAATGGAATCTCATGCCTCAAAGTACTCGAAGGCCCAGCCCTGAGCTTCTCAGCGGGGTTCTTCAGTGTGGTAGTTGTAGGGCTAGGCGGCAGAATCATGGTTTTCCAGTAGGTGTCACCCTCCACCAGGACACATCCTCTGCACCTTCTGTACCGGCTTCCTGGGTCCATTTAGCACTTCTTAGTTGAAGTTAGGTGGAGCAGTGATTCGAGTGTGGAATTTGGATGGACAAGAGGCCTGGGGCAAGTTAGTAAGTATGGGGTGGGGCACTCAGGGAGGCTCAGCCTCTGCCTGAGGGAACTCACAGGTGAGCAGAGAGAGCCCAGGGCAAGGACCACCCCCATCCAAGGTTGATGCAGGCTATACCCAGAGGCTGTCCATTGCAGGAAGCGACTCTGAGTGACTGGCTATGTCTGGATGGGTCAGGGATGTCTTTGTAGAGAAGGTGATGCTTGAGATGGGTTCTAAAAGGTGAAAAAGAATCTTCCAAGCTGAGGAGGTGGGAAGGACATTCCAGGAATGTCCTGCGGTGGGCCAGGACTTCATTGATGGGGTGGACAGGAAAGGATGGGAGAAGGTGGCTAGGATGGAGGGGGATGAGGCCAGGTTAGTAAGGACCTTGAGGGCCAGATGAACTGTGCAAAGGTTTTTTGTTTCATTTTGTTTTTGTTTCCATTTGGGGTCAGCCAGTAAGGAGTCACAGCTAAAGGTGTAGAAGATGAACTGGACATGTAGCGACTGGAGGCAGGGAGGCCAGTTAGGAGGCTGTGGTTTAAAGTCTTACCCAGTGCAGGAGCAATTGGTATGGGGAGGGAAGACATAGACTGGAAACTGTTGGCAAGAAAGAACTGCATGGACATGGGAACTGATTAGATGGGGTGAGAGTGGCAGTTGTCAGTGGAGGAGTTAAGACTGACCTTGATGTTTCTAGCCTGATGAACTAAGTGGATGTGGAACCATTAGTGAAGACAGAAAACAGGAGCTGGAGCAGATTGTGAAAACAGAGGGAAAAGAAAATTTTATCTTTGGATTCCTTGAGTATGAGGTGCCTGTGAGACTTCCCCAGGTGTTGATGTCTGGTAGACAGTTGAATATAGTGACCTGGAGCTGATGAAGAAAGGACAGCAGCCTGAGGGGCACAGCATTCTTATTTTGACCTACTGTTTCTCTTTCTATCCAGTTTATTCAAAAGAGACTCCTCCAGCCTGAGCTGGGTTTCATGCATATTTCAAATTGCTTCTCTCTGTAGTGGCACAATTAGAAATGTCTTTTCTTAAAAACCTGAGACCACAGGATGCCTCGTGGCACAGCCGCTGTGGAATGGGGAATGCAAAGCCCCCATCTTTTCACTTCTTCTCTAAGTCTGAACCTGTCACCCCAAGAAGAGTTGCAGGAAAGGCAGGCACCCAAAGATGTTTGTGTGCTGGGCAGGCCTAGCAGGTGACGGGTTAGCCAAGGCAAAGAAGCCCAGGCTCTCTTAAGAAGCTGTTTGCTCCTTCCCTGTATTTGTATGTTGTGTGCGCACATGCATCCGTATGCTTGCCTGTAGGTACTTTCTTATTTGCCAGGGTGCCCCCCCTGCCCCCCAAATGGAGCAGGAGAGGAACAGCCCTATTCATGGCTCCTGCTGGCCTCTCTTTCACAAGAGCAGCTCCCCAGCAAAGAAGTCCAGCAGAGAGAGCAGCCCTGAGGCAGGCGCCTGCCTTTGGGCAGCATGTTTGTTTCCTGTGTCCATTGTAACAAATTATCATCAACTTGGTAGCTAAAACAACAGGAATTGATTCTCTCCTTGTTCTGGAGGCCGGAAGTCCGAAACACATCACTGGGCCAAAATCAAGGTGTTGACGGGGCCCACTCTTTTCACAGGCTCTAGGAGAGAATCTCTTCCTTGCCTGTTGCAGCTTCTGGTGGCTGACAGCACTTCTTAGCTTGTGGCCGCATCACTCTAATCTCCACATCCTCTGTGTGTCGTATCTCCCTTTTACAAGGATGCCCAAGACTGCATCAAAGGTCTACGCAGATAATCCAGGGTCTTCTTCCCACCTCAGGAGCCTTGGCTTAATCATATGTGCACATGACCTTTGCCACGTAGAGTAGTATTTACAGGTTCCAGGGATTAGGACCTGATATCTTTGGTGGTGTGTGTGTGGCAGCGGCAGGGGGCGGGGGCATCATTCAACCTACTACAGGTAAGGTTTGGGAAAGATCTTTCATTCAACCCTTAACAACTGTGTGTGAAGCAGGTGTCACTATCCCCAATTTTAGCAATGAGAAAATGGGCTTTGCCAGCTAAGATGTCAAGATCTATTGGGAGACCTTGATCAACCCCAGAGTTAAGGGTTCATAATATTTTTATTTTCATTTATTATTATTTTGGCCACGAGGCACAGCATATGGGATCTTAGTTCCCTGACCAGGGATTGAACCCGTGGCCCCTGCGTTGGAAGCACAGAGTCTTAACCACTGGACCACCAGGGAAGTCCCGGGTTCATAATATTTTTAAAACATGAAATCTATCTTTTTTTTTTTTTTAAAGAAAAAAGATGGTTGTCCATTTAAACAACCAGCAGATAATCCAAAACTCACTTCTGCATTGGGTGACTCCTGCTGGCTCACCTGGCCCTGACCTCCCTTAGGTGTCCGGGTTGGAGGATGAGGAAGTGGTGGCATGCTTCCCTCCTGCCTCGTACCTCATTTGGGTCGACTCTTGTGGACATGTCAGTAGCAGGGTCTATGGGAGCCCAGAATACCGCAGGGTCTATGGGAGCCCAGAATACCAGAACTGACCAGGGCACCCTCCTGCCTTCCCTGGCTGGGGCACAGTGCTGGAAGAGCTGGGCTTGCCAGGGGCAGCCCTGGGGTGGGGCGGGAGAGTCAGTGTGCGGTCCAGACTCAGGGTTAGACAGAGAGACCTGGGCCCAGAGAGCCTTTTCCTGAAGCTGAGGGACCCTGGACTGGGCTCCGGACCTGGGAAGTAAAAGTAACCACCACGACAAGAAGCCCCTGACCTTCCTGTACTTTTGCTTTTATATCTTATTTATATCATCTTTTATATCATGGGGTTCTCACATCCCCCTAGAAGGCAGGCAGAGAAACAGCCCCTATGACATAGATCAAGAACTCAGCTTTGAAGGGGAGGGTGCTGCCCTAGTCAGCCCAGCAGGCCCTGGGGCCAGGATGGGGGACTTAGCAGTGCTGCCTCCCCAGCCCCTCGGTGTGGGTCAGAGGGCCAGTGTTGTGGGTGCATCCACCTGTTTATAAAACCGGATTTCACTCCGTGGCAGCATGAGAAGCTCTTTTGGGCTTGGGCTGTACTGTCCTTAGTGAGGTTTCTTCTGCCCTCATTTCTTGCCAGGTGTGTGACCTGGGGCAAATCACTCCCCTTCTCTGGGCCTCAGTTTCCTTACCCTGTAAAGCAGGGCTGGTGTAAGTGGACTGAGGTCCGTGCTGACTCTGCTGAGCTGGAAGGCTGCTTCTTCCTGCACCTCCGAGGATGTGAGGCAGCCTGTGTTGAAACCATAGGCTTGGGCCTCCAGCCTTTTTCTGGAGACCGTGCCTCAAAAGAGCATTTGCCAGGAGCCCTTTTCTGCCACCAGCCGCATCTCCTTGCAGAGAGGAGTCTGTCTCCCATTTCTCTTAGGTAGACTAGGCATTGAGTAAGGGAGTCTGGCTTGAGAGAAAGGGGCTCTGAGCTCAGGGCAGACATCATTTAGAAGCCAGTAGGCAGGTTGGCTCTGGGCTCCCTTGCGGGGGGCCTCGGAGCCTTCCGGGGATACCTGCACCACTTCCTGCTATTCGTCCATCTGTTTGCGGACCCCAGACTCTTCTGGGCGTCCCCTCCGGATTAGCCGCAGGCGGCTAACCACTGGGTTTGAATTCCGCCTTTGTCCAGTGAAGCCAAGTGGGGAGGGGCCGAGCAGACCCCCTGCCCCCACTGGAATGTCGGCTCGGTGCGCCCCCCAGCTCTCCCCGCTTTTCAGCCGCCTCCGCCGCCCACTTCCTGAGTCCCACTGACCCCACCACCCAAACGCGCACACCCGCGCACACACTCACACTCACACTCACTCCCCGGCGGCCTCGCTGCGGGCTCAGCGATCCTGGCCGCGGGCCTCGGGGAGAAGCGACCTTTTGTTATTCAAATCACACCCTCGCCGCGCGCCCGGGCCGCAGGCTCCGGCCCCGGGAATCCGTCCATTGATCCCACCCCGCCCGGCATCCCCGCACCGCCACCACCGTCACCGCTACCGCCGCGGCGGCTCGGGCGCCTGCGGCAGATTTCGGGATTCCCCGGCCCCCGGGTGCTCCACCGCGCCGGGCCGCGCCTCCCCCGCCCCCGGCCGCGCCTCCCCCGCCCCCGGTGCGCGCTGCGGCTCGGCGCGCGGCCCCCTCCCCTTCCCCGCCGCCCCTCCCCCTCCCCTTCCTTTCTCCGGACCAGCCTCGGTCCTGCCGCCGCCGCCGCCGCCGCCGCCGCCGCCGCCGCCGCCGCCTTCCCCGGTTCGCGGGGGCCCTGCCGGCCGCCCTCCCCGCAGCATGGCACCATCCGGGCTGAATTAGCTGGGAGCAGCGTTCGGGGCACGCGGGATCTCCAGGGGCGGGGGGGGTGCCCTGCAGCCTCGGTCATGGATGTGAGCAAGATGGTAAGTGAAGAGAGGGGGCTCTGCCCTGGAACCTCCGCGTCCGCGTCCCCGTCCCTCTCTCCCTCCCAGTCGGCTTGATCCATTGAAAGTTTCTGGATGGTTGATCCTGCCTGTTGGCCCCAACTCCAGGCGTGCTGGAGGAGGGAGCGGGGCCAGGATCCTGGAGGCGGGTGGCCGACACAGCTGGGCTTCCCGGTTTCCCGCCGCGCTGCCGCCAGGGCTGCCCCGGAGAGCTCGCTAGACTCCAGGGAGAGAGGGCTGTTGAGTTCGCCTCCCACACTGGGGAACCAGCCTGGTGGAGGAAGGACAGGGCTGCGGGAAGGGGGCTCGTCCTACCTCCTCCAGAGCCCCTGCTCTCACACGTATTTGAGATTTATGGGAAGATTTTTGGACTGAGCCAGTGGGCAGGAGGGCACAGGTGGGTGGCCTGGAAGAGCAGTGAGGAGAAGCCAGGGCTTTAACCATCCTGCAGGGTGAGGGGACAGGGATGGACCCCTTGGCACAGAATCCTTGGAGGCGTGTTCTAGATTCACCACTTGTAGACCCCCGACTGCCTTGGCTTAGGGGGCAGCAGACACCATTGACTCTTAAGCATCTAATTCTCTGGAGGGAGCTGATTCTTCCCCCAGGGCAGCCCTCCACTCCCCCAGGGGCACAGTAGGAGCTGAATACAGTGTTGTTCATTGATTAATTGAGGAGCAGCCCTGGGGGTTGGGGTGGGAGTGGCGGTGGGATGTGATTTGGGGGACTCTGAAGGGAGGGGTTCTCTGGGAGCACTTGGAGACCTGGGGCAGGTTTGTCTAAGTTCTGATTGGCTCCCACTCTGAATGAAGATTTAAAGTTGTCCTTGAGATCACTACCACCCTGACCCTGGCTTTAGACCCACACCCCAGCCTTACAACCTTTGAGGGCAGGTGCCTCAGGTTGGAGAGGTACCCCATGATGGCCTGTGCTTCATGGGGCCCCCAGGGCTTCAGAGGAAAAGACCTGGGTTGGGGTGTGTCTGGGGAAGGGGGCCTCTGGATCTGCCTATACCTTAGGGAAGGGAAGGTACTGGAATTTCAGTTGGTCTTGTACAGAATTAGGCTAGTTTTTCCCAGAAAGTGTCCTTTGGAAGTAGCCATCTCTTTGGAGAAGACCAGTAAGCTCCGGGCCCTGCCAAGCCTTTGGCATTCTGTCTTGGGTAGGCGACAGTGGGATGGGGAGCAGAGGATGGGTGAGAGTCGTTCCTTCCCGTGGCAGGAGACCACTCTCAAACTGAGTGCCGCCCCTGGGGCGAGGGGCCTCACTGGCTTTCATCTTTGTCTGAGGACACAAACCTGCCCATGGTTGGGCAATGCCAAGAGGCTGGACAACCACTCCCTATGTGTGTATCATGAAAGCTTATTTTCTCTGGGTAACTATTAGAAATACCCCTCAAAAAAGTCATCTATGCATCTGTGAGGGTGGGAAGGGGGAGGGCTGAGCAGCAGCCAGGCCCTTTCCAGGATCTGTCTTAGCAAGACCGGAGTCACCTGTGTAGGCTATGGGGGAGGGCGGGTGGGAGGTACAGGGAACCTGAAGTTCTAGTCCAATGGCTACCAAACCAGATCACCTCTGAGCTTCCTTCTGTCCCTGAGCTTAGATTCTTTCCAAAGGCTGGTCTGTGAGGACCAGCTTACAGGGTTTAGGGACCTCTGTCTCTAGAGATCTGGTCCACTTCTGACACTACCACCTACCTCCATTCATCCCCTCTTTAACTCAACAGTGCTTATTTAATTCCTGTCATTTCTATAGCAAGTGCTGTGTGAAGGACACAGAAACGTAACGTATGGCCTCTTTGCTCCTCAGGCCCTTAGCATCTGGGTGAGGGGTCCAGAGATATGCAGGTCGACCTAACAGCTATTAGTGCAGGCCCCGATCAGAAGGCTGTGGGGTCTGCGAAGGGATGGGCTGCAGAGTCCAGAAGAAAGACGAGGCCCTAGGCTGGGTCTTCAAGGCTGAGTGGAGTCGGCTCTGCTGAGAGCAGTGAGGGGCATTGCGTCTTAGGAGTTCCAGGAAGACAAATGGGCAGAACCCATTGGGTGAGACTGAGGACGTCTGGCTGGGACAGAGGTTTGAGATCAGAAAATGTTAAGATCTCTGGTTGGGGCCCAACCAGAAAGGCCTTGAACGCCAGCCAAGGCGTTCCGACTTTGGCCTGTAGGCAGTGGGTAACCTTCAGAGAATTTTGGACACAGGAGAGGCACATGTGTTGTCTCTTTCGTCTTTTAGCTTGGGGTCCAAACAAAAGTGATATTAGATTCTCATTAATCATTGAGCAGCCAAGCTTCCAGCCCAGAAACAATTGTTCTCGGCTCTTTGTAAAGAGCACAGACCCTGGACTGTGTAGCAACAAGAACCTTACCCACCCCAGGGAATTGGCATCTGCTTCCTATTCCTGCAAAAGGCCGAAGTAACTTTCTGTTCTGACCATGAAAGCCCCATCTCCGGTTTAAAGTCCTCATTCTGGGGGCCCTTGGCTCCAGGGTAGACCTCAAACCCAGCATTTCAGTCATATCCTTGGCAAAGCCCAACACCAGCCTTGGGGTTTCACTCGCTTATTGCTGAATGAGAAAAAGCAGATTATAGTTTATCCCTTTGAGCATGTTTCTTAACCTTTTAGCCTCGTGTGTAAAATGAGCCTTGAGCGTCCTCATCAAGGTTGGAAATAATCCTTTAAGGCACAGGACCTAGTAAGTCCTCCATACATGGTGGCTGTTATAATGATGGTCCCCAAAGTCTGATCTAAGATGACTCTGACCTCCCCCTCATACACACACCCCCCCCACACACAGCCTTTATTTTCTTGATTGGCCTAAAGAGCTGAACTTAGGCTGTATTTCAGTTGACTGCTTTGGGCACCAGTTCTCCCAGGTCTAGTTCTCTTTCTGAATGAAGGTACAAATGAGTGGAGACAATGGATTCACCAGCTGCTGTGACCCAGTGAATTTTTGATGACATCAGATATCTGCCCAAGGGAGAGCTGGTTTAACCCGGCACTCAGGGGTAAAGTGCAGATGCCCTTTGGGGGTTGATGATGGGGTCTGTGCCTTTACTGAATACAGAACGTGAATGCACCGTGCTGTAATTAGGGGATCAGAGTCATCGCTGTCATTTCTTAGCAAAAGGACGTATAGTTTATGTAACGATTTGTATTTACATAGTGCTTTACAGGTTACAATGCATTTCACACCTGTTCCTGTTCACCACAACCCCATGAGAGAAGCAAGGCAGAAAGAATTAGCCACATTTTACAGATAAGAAAACTGAAGTTCAGAAAAGTGAAATCCTGGAGCAAGATGTGGTATCCCCAGTTCTCCACATCACCAAAATTATGACAAAGCCAATAAAGGGTAAGGAAAAAGATTGAGTGAACAGATTCTAGGATGGACAGAAGCTAATCTAAAACGATGAGCTGGACGTGGCAGCCTTTGGCCTCTGGGTCCCTGAGGGGAGAAGATTCAGGGAGAAGGGATTAGCACCAATCTATGTGGACTACGCCCCTCGTCAGGCATCTACAGCTGTTTTTAATGCTTGGGGTTTCTTCATGAATCTCGGCTGCCTGCCTTAAATGTGAGACTTCTGACCCCTGGGATCTTCCAGCTTACACAGCAGGAAGATGGGAGGAGGTCAGGAAAAAAGCAGAGAAAAGCATCTCAGGTGTTCTGAGTAAATGATGTTGATGGTGGGGCAGGAAGAAGCTTCAGGCCAACCTGCCGCCTGCTGAGGTTCTGTCTGCTGAGGTTCGTGTGGATTTGCTGGGTCGAGGAGAGGCGTGGTAGAGGGAAACACGAAGCCAGAGAGATACCAGGGTAGAATGATGCCCAGGCCTCTACCCACAGCTTGCATCAGCTAAACCATGTGGAAAGGAAGGCTTAGTGTCTGAGCTAAATAATCAGTCAAAGCTGGCCATGGATGACCGGCTTGGTGAAACCAGAGCAGTGTTTTCAGTTCTGGGTCACAAAATGCCGGTTTCGTGGATTGCAGCTAAGCATCTGAAAGAGTGAAACAGACTAGAAAACATCCAAGTATATTACGTGTAGGAAGGTTCATGAAATTGGTTTGGTTGTATACGCACGCACACACAAGCATGGACTGGCCTTGTAAGATGTGCTTTTTACTGTGGTCAGAGTCAAAGAAGATTGGAAGCCTCTGACTAGAGGCTGTCCAGAGAGCTGTGAGGGGGATGTCAGCCTCGTGAAATGAGTAGTTCAGTCTGTGGAAGGGAAGACTGCAGAGAGGCTGGTTGACAGCTGAGGGCTGTGGGGAGGAAGAGGTAGTTTATGTACTGGGGTGGGGGTGGGGCTCTGGCTGGCCAGGACCGCCCCACAGCAGAGCATCCTATGGCAGAATTAACTCCCTGAAGAGGGAGAGCACCTCCCTGGCCATTGGAGCTGCCGAAGGCCCCTGGAGGAGCATGGCCTCCGAGTCCTTGCCAACCTAGAGACTCTGGCTCAGTGCTCAGACTTTGGGAACAGCCCTCAGAGACCTGTCATTCCTCGGCTAAGGTGTGGCTGGCCCCGGGTGAAAGGCAGCTCCTTTTCACACTGGGGAGCAGTTCCAGAGAAGTGAGCTTTATGCATCACCAAGCACAGTTTCTCAAACTGAGCAGAGCATCACGGACCAGCCACCTTCTCCAAACAGCCCGTGGAATAAGGTCAGGGATCAGAGCTGACATTGGCCTCAGCCAAGTGCCAGTGGGGAAGGAAATCTGTTATTTGCCTCTTTTTAAAATGCTTACGAAAAAAAGAGTTTTTGATTTACCATCTGACTGCTGTCTCTTATGGTCACTGAACACTAAGATTTTATCCTACCTGGATGAGGTTCCGTTCAATTCAGACGCATGTTGAATCCTCACTGTATGCTCAGGCCCCTGGGGGGTGGGTGTTAAGATGTTGGGGACCCAGAGCTGAGGATGGCCAAGTTGTCTCTTGAAAGGCTTAGAGTCAAGAGAGGGAGACGGATTTCCTTGAAATGCTTTGAGTCGGGGGACTCATAGACATTTGTAGTTGATGGAACACACTCAGCTGGATTATTTGCTCCCTCAAAATAGCCTTGGGAAAGAAACGGGACTTAGTGTCCTAAGTTCAGATGCACACGTAGGTTTTAAGACAGCCCAGCCCACAGATGACCAATCCTCCCTGCCGACCGACCCTCCCTGCCGTCTTCCCCCTACTCCACTCCTCTCCCCCCAAACCCCCTCCCCCCAGACACAGCTGGGTGATTTTTTTGAAGAGCATGTCCAGGGGCTGTTTCCGCTCTACCTTTGTCTTATTTCTTGCCCTAGAGGTCCCAGTCCAAAGCCAGACAGGCACGTCGCCTGGCAGCTGCCCCTGAACCAAAGGATTTTCGCAGTCAGACAAAATTCACGTTCCCCGGGCCACGAAAGAAATTAAGCCGTTTTTTTTAAGAAGATGTTGGGGGTAGGCGTTTATTAATTAATTTATTTATTTTTGCTGTGTTGGGTCTTCGTTTCTGTGTGAGGGCTTTCTCTAGTTGTGGGAAGCGGGGGCCACACTTCATCGCGGTGCGCGGGCCTCTCACTATCGCGGCCTCTCGTTGCGGAGCGCGGGCTCAGTAGTTGTGGCACATGGGCCTCGTTGCTCTGCGGCACGTGGGATCCTCCCAGACCAGGGCTCGAACCCTTGTCCCCTGCATTAGCAGGCAGATTCTCAACCACCGCGCCACCAGGGAAGCCCCGAAATTAAGCCATTTTAAGAAAAAAAAAAAAATCTCCGTGTCTCCTCTAGATTCCTTAAAATCCTAGTGAGTCTTTGACCTGGAGGGGATCGCTTGTGAGCAAATAGGACAGGGATTACAGGGTGGGAGGCGTGTTTATACATGTGAGTGGGAGCCAGCACTGCCCCCTGCACACACAGGATCAGGAGGTGACTTCTGTGTCCTGAGACTGCCCTACTTGCTGACCAGGGGCTTTGGAGTCACAAAGGCCAGAGGCTAAATCCTGATGCCACCACTTGCCACTCTAGGACCACAGACAGGTTAGCTGACCTTGCTATATACATCAGCTAACTTTCTCAGCTCGATTGGTGTCTGCCAGCTTTTGAGAGGCTGAGATGGCCTGTTTGCAGTTCTTGGCACAGGGAGGGACTTCGTAAGCCATGGCTATAATTATTAGTATTTTTGCTTATTCGTTTAGGCAACAAATAAAATCTTTCTTTTTTTTTTTTGGATTTACAAGCCATCCTTTTGTTAATACTTTATAAATTTATTATGTTACGGTCTCAACATGGTTTGTATAATGTTGATTCTTTGGCATTTACTGAATCTTCCGTTATGGCCTTGGCCATGTTTAATTTTTGTGAATGATCTATGTGCACCCAAAAAGGATGTCTGTTCTCTGTTGGGTGAATTCTCCATATATTTATGAGTTGAACCTTAATATATCTCTTTATCTTTGTATTTTGCTTTTTGTGTTGTTTAAGCCATCAGTCTCTAAGAGGGACCAAATAAAATCTTGAAACTTCAGGTGAAGGAGGAGAACAGTCCTTCTTTTGGGACCACCCCTCTGCTGGTAATCAGGGCAATCAGACACGTTATAAGTAATTACAGTACATGTGATAAAACGCACAGGGTACTTTTGAGGGATGTGCTAGGGTGGGAGAGGGTGGGCTTAACTGCCTGGCACTAGAGAAAGGGGCTCACTGAGAAAACTGGAGGAGGAGGGGGAAGGAATTTGCCCAGAGGGTAAGGAAGGTAAGAGCATTCCAGGCAGAGAAAGCCACACGTGCAAAAGCGCACAAGGTCACAAGACCATGGGATGGGCTCGGGAACCACCTGCTCTTTATACCAGAAGATTAGGTGCAGTCCCTATTTCCGTGGGACTAGCAAATTTCCCAGGACACGGGGTCTAAATCTTTATACCTCAGTGTTGTGTTTCCTGGAGAAAGGTGGTGTTTAAGCTGTGTTGTGAGTCTGGGGAGCGGTGATTTCATTGATGAAAATACATGGCGCACAGTAGGTGCTGATTGAATGGGTGAGGAAGTGGTGAGAAGACATTCCGGTTAGGAGAGCGGCGCTGTGTGCAGGTGAACAGGTGTTGAGGTTTCTCGGGAGCAGGGCCAGAGGAATGAGAGAGGAGAGATGAGTGGGAGCAGGGAGTGAGGGTCCCAGTGAAAAATAATCAGCAGGTGTTGCCTAAGTGAGGCAGTCTCCACTGAACAGTCAGACCCGAAAGTGCTATTCTGGCCAACAGGCTTACACCTGCTTCTGGTCCCAGTGCCTGGAGGTGGCCCTTGCTGGTGCCAGGATACGCGTGGGAGCTGCACACCATGGGTGGGGGAAAGTTTTTTGGAGATGAGCGTTTCATTAACTTTCTATCGTGACCTCTCTTTGGAGCACGAGTTCAGCCTCATTTTCTGGGACCTAAAATAGCTTTCTTTTGCTGGATTTCTCCCAGGCTGGATTCGTAGGGAAGTAGTCTTACCAAATCACTGCCTCCTTGGCCCCCCTAGCTCAAAGATCCGTGTCAGCAGTTTTAGTGCTGGACGGCGATTTTCCCAGTGCTGTCAGCTAGGGTCCTGGCTATCATCCTTTCTGTCCTATGCATATGTCAGCATTGTCCCCTGAGTCAGCAGACTCTGAGTTCTTTCTGTGACAACTTTCTGCCTATGCTTTGACTTCTCAGCTCCCGAGGGGAGATGGCCATGAGTGTACTGGCCTCGGATGCTGTAATTTAGGAGGGCTGGGCTCCTGCACTTTTGATACATTTTAATCTCACATAGCTGTAGTCATCAGCAGCTGTGGTGAGGAAACAGGTAACCCACAGGAAAACATTTAACTTATGCTAGTTTTCAGAAAATATGAAAAAGTGTAAAAAAAAAAAAGCAAGATCAGGCATACTCCCACCATCCAGAGCTACTAATAATTTGGTATAGATCCTTACAGACTTTTTTATTTATGGGTGTGAATGTGTCCATACCAACACACATGCACGTGTGCTAGGTTGAACCATATGAAAGGGTAAAGGACTTTTTAGAAGTCAAAAATGGCCAAATGTTCATTTGATTTAACAAAATACAAGCATATACACGTAGACAAATACATATTTAAACAAAATGGGGTCATGTCTTAATACAGTTTTGTAAACTTGTATTTTAGCTTTCACTACACTTTAGATCTAGAAACAGTTATATCAGAGTGGTGAAGGGCATCGGTCCTGGAGTTCAAATTCCGTAGCCACCACTTACTCACCAGGGCAGGGGACTGAGGCTCCCTGAGCCACAGTTTTCCCACTTGTGTAGTGGGACAATCACAGTAACCTCCGTATAGGGTTGTTGTGAAGGCAGATTCAGCAACTGTTAGCAACTGTTAGCAATTCATATTTCCAGATGAATAGAGCCATGTATCGTTTCATTGTAATCACTCTCCCACTAATAGACATTTAGCTGTATCCGTTTTCCACAGTTGAGGTGAGATCCTTATACACATATCTAAGTGTGTCTATCTGGTCACTGCTTTATACTTTAATAACTTGGGCTTTGAGATTTGGGCTTAGGACTTCCCTCGTGGTGCCGTGGTTAAGAATCCGCCTGCCAGTGCAGGAGAAACGGGTTCAAGCCCTGGTCCAGGAAGATCCCACATGCCGTGAAGCACCTAAGCCTGTCCTCCACAAGTACTGAGCCTGCGCTCAAGAGCCCCAAGCCACAACTACTGAAGCCCGCATGCCTAGAGCCCATGCTCCCCAACAAGAGAAGCCACCGCAATGGGAAGCCTGTGCATCACAATCGAGTAGCTCCCACTCTCGGCAACTAGAGAAAGCCCACGCGCAGCAACAAAGACCCAACGCAGCCAAAAATAAATTAATTAATTAAAAAAAAAAGATTTGGGCTTTTCAAAATTGTTTTAATTGGTGTGTTTTGGGCTGAGTGGTGCTTACGGGGAAAGCTGCTTGGACGGTTCTCTCTTCCGTTGCCCTATAACTGTATGCTAGGCTCTATGGGCCCGGCCTCCTCTTCTCTTTTTCACACTCCAGCAACACTGCCATTGAGCACTGGCCCCCACTTTTGTGCCGGGTGCTGGCCTCTCCCCTGAATGCCCCTACAGGCCCCTTCTCTAGGCCAGCTCACTGGGTCCAGGGAAGGGCCGCCGGGTCTGACCCGTTCAGCCTGGTTCAATGCTCACCCCACCCTCCCTACCACCTGCACCCACCAACGCCTCCTCCCACGGGCTGTGTACACAATGCCACCATCTTTCTCCCCACCTAGATCACTCTCTTTGAAGCCAGGACTTAAGTCTTACTCATCTGTGAGTTAACTTAGTACAGCACTTGACATAGGTGCTCAGTATTTGTTTGGTGGCTGAATTTATTGAATGAATACAATCATGACTAACTAATTAATGGCAGGACTTAAATAAACAGAGATGGTTTGGGGAGGATGGGGTTAATCTAGGTTATAGGTGTGGCTTGAAGCAAAGGCTTGGGGTGCAGCTGTGAGCCCCTGGACGTGTCTGGCATCGCTGGAGCTGGGCTTTATTTATTTGTTTTTTTGTTTATTTATTTGGCCGTGCCATGCGGTATGCGGGGTCTTAGTTCCCTGACCAGGGATCAAACCTGTGCCTCCTGCAGTGGAAGCGCAGAGTCTTAACCACTGGACCGCCAGGGAAGTCCAGGAGCTGTGCTTTAGAAAGAGAGGTCTGGCCATGTCATGACTACCAGGTGCTGGTAGCCCAGAAACCAGCAGGATGTCAGGCCTGGGTGCCCAGCAGGGGTTCACCCTGCCTGGGCCCTTTGGGTGTCTCCCTCTACACCCCTACACTTCTCCTGAACCTTGTGGCTTTTCCCCTGAGGAAGGGCTCTCCTTCACCCCTCGAGAAACAGAAGTGAGAGTTTCTGGCTGCTCTGATTTCTGAGGAAGTCACATCGCAGCCCTACAGCTGATGACGAAATCCACCTACAGAATTAGCAACCACCCGTCTCTCCACTTTAGAAAACCGTTTAGCAAATCCACCCCAGCTCGTTATTACTCCCTGGGTCCGGGGCTGGAAATATCCTTCCGAGTTTCTGCCTGCCAGCTGGGACAGTTGATGGCCTCCTGGGGGTAACCTGATCCTGCCCTACTCACTCCACTCTCTTCTCTTTGGGTCTGACCTGAGTTCAGTGAGCCTGTGCTTTAGTTATATGTTAATAAGGACTTCAGTTCCTGGAACCCTGGGCTTGACATTGACCTGTGTGTTCTCTCAGTGGAAATGAGTCAGAATGATCCTTCCCAGGCCTGGAACGATGTTGCTGGGATGGATGGGCCTGAAATTGGAGTGAGATCTTGGTTCAAATCCTGGCTCTGCTACTTACCAGCCGGGTCATCTAGCTAGTCAGGCATCACAATTAGCTGGACAAGTCACTTAACCATTCTTGAGTCTCAGTTACCCCATCTAGTCAATGGAGGTAGCAGTCTCAGTGTTACTCTAAGGGTTACATGAAAGAAGGCATGCAGATGAATCTGGGATCTATTACAGGCCAGGACAGGTTAATTGAAATAGAGAATTAGCACCTGAGCCACAGTGAGGTAAGTGACTCTTTAGTCTGTGTTTTTAGGTAAGGAAATTGAGAACCAAAAGGAGGGAGGGGGTGACAGGAGAGAAGGAAGGAAGGTGAGAGGACTGAGGAGGGAGTCTGGATGGGTTTTTTTTTCTTCTTTTAAAAATTGAAGTATAGTTGATTTACAATATTGTGTCAGTTTCAGGTGTACAGCAAAGTGATTTGGTTATATATAGATATATGTATATATCTATTTTTAAAAAAATTTATTTTTATTTTATTTTTGGCTGCATTGGATCTTTGTTGCTGCGCACGGGCTTTCTCTAGTTGTGGCAAGTGGGGGCCACTCTTCGTTGCAGTGCGCGGGCTTCTCATTGCGGTGGTTTCTCTTGTTGCGGAGCACGGGCTGTAGGCTCCCAGGCTCAGTAGTTGTGGTGCACAGGCTTAGTTGCTCCACAACATGTGGGATCTTCCCGGACCAGGGCTCGAACCTGTGTTCCCTGCACTGGCAGGCAGATTCTTAACCACTGCGCCACCAGGGAAGCCCTATATCTATTTTTTAAATTCTTTTCCATTATAGTTTATTACAAGATATTGAATATAGTTCCCTATGCTATACAGCATAGGGAATTGTTTATCTATTTTATATATAGTAGTTTATCTATTTTATATATAGTAGTGTACATCTTTTAATCCCATGCTCCCAATTTATCCCTCTCCTCCCTTCCCCTTTGGTAACTGTAAGTTTGTTTTCTAGGTCTGTTTCTATTTTGTAAATAAATTCATTTGTATCTTTTCTTTAGATTCCACATATAAGTGATATCATATAATATTTGTCTTTTTCTGTCTGACTTACTTCACTTAGTATGATAATCTGTGAGTCCATTCATGTTGCTGTAAATGGCATTATTTCATTCTTTTTTTTTATGGCTGAGTAATATTTTATTGTATGTATGTACCACATCTTCTTTATTCATCTGTTGATGAACACTTAGGTTGCTTCCATGTCTTGGCTATTGTAACTAGTGTGGCTATGAACATTGGGGTGCATGTATCTTTTCGAATTAGAGCTTTCATCTTTTCTGGATATATGCCCAGGAGTGGGATTGCTGGATCATACGGTAACTCTATTTTGAGTTTTTTAAAGAACCTCCATACTGTTTTCCATAGTGGCTCTCCACACCCTCTCCAGCATTTATTATTTGTAGACTTTTTGATAGTGGCCATTCTGAGCAGTGTGAGGTGATACCTCATTATAGTTTTGATTTGCATTTCTCTAATAATTAGCAGCGTGGAGCATCTTTTCATCTGCCTTTTGGCCAGATGGTCTTCTTTAGAGAAATGTCTGTTTGGGTCTTCTGCCCATGTTTTGATTGGGTTATTTGGTTTTTTGTTATTGAGTTGTATGAGCTGTTTGTATATCTTGGAAATGAAGCCCTTGTCGGTCACATCATTTGCAAATATTTTCTCCCAGTCCCTAGATTGTCTTTTCGTTTTATGATTTCTTTTGCTGTGCAAAAGCTTATAAGTTTGATTAGGTCCCATTTGTTTATTTTTGCTATTGCCCTGGGAGACTGACCTAAGAAAACATTGCTAAGATTTATGTCAGAAAATGTTTTGTGTATGTTCTCTTCTAGGAGTTTTATGGCGTCATGTCTTATATTTAAGTCTTTAAGCCATTTTGAGTTTTTCTGAATGGTGTGAGGTTATGTTCTAACTTCATTGATATACATGTGGCTGTCCAGCTTTCCCAGCATCACTTGCTGAAGAGATTATCATTTCCCCATTGTATATTCTTGCCTTCCTTCTTGAAGATTAACTGACCGTAGGTGTGTGGGTTTATTTCTTGGCTCTCTATTTTGTTCCATTGATCTGTATATCTGTTTTTGTGCCAATACCATGCTGTTTTGATCACTGTAGCTTTGTAGTATGTCTTAAGTCTGGGAGCGTTATGCCTCCAGCTTTGTTCTTTTTCCTCAGCATTGCTTTGGCAATTCTGGGTCTTTTGTGGTTCCATATAAATTTTAGGATTATTTGTTCTGGTTCTGTGAAAAATGTCATGGGTAATTTGATAGGAATTGCATTAAATCTGTAGATTGCTTTGGGTAGTTTGGCCATTTTAACTATATTAATTCTTCCAATCCAAAAGCATGGGATATCTTTCCATTTCCTTGGATCATCTTCGATTTCCTTCATAGTTTTATAGTTCTCAGCATTTAAGTCTTTCACCTCCTTGGTTAGGTTTATTCCTAGATTTTTTGTTTTTTGTTTTTTTGATGTGATTTTAAATGGGATTGTTTTTTTACTTTCTGTTATTTCATTGTTAGTGTAAATAAATGCAACAGATTTCTGTATATTCATCTTGTATTCTACCTTGCTGAACTCATTTATCAGTTCTAATAGTTTTTGTGTAGAGTCTTTAGGGTTTTCTACATAGAGTATCATGTCATCTGCATATAATGACTTTTATCTCTTCCTTTCTGATTTGGATACCTTTTATTTCTTTTTCTTGTCTGATTGTTGTGGCTAGAACTTCCAATACTATGTTGAATAGAAGTGGTGAGAGTGGGCATCCTTGTCATGTTCCACAATTTAGGGAGAAAGATTTCAGCTTTTCACTGTCTAGTATTATGTTGGCTGTGGGTTTGTCGTAAGTGGCTTTTATGTTGAGATATGTTCCCTCTGTGCCCACTTTGGCAAGAGTTTTTATCATGACTGGATGTTGAATTTTATCAGATGCTTTTTCAGCATCTGAGATGATCATGTAGTTTCCATCTTTTCTTTTGTTGATGTGATGGCAGTCTGGATGTTTTGTCCTTATATTTCCCTTGCTTCCCCCAGACTCCTGCCCCCACCTCATCCCCCGAAAACAAACACATCGACCACCAAGTCCCTGGTACCCATGTTCCAAAAGCAAGCACAGGTCAACCCCACCTCTCCTTCCTGCAAGGCCTCAGTGAAGGAGAAGAAGAAGGGCACCAAAGTGACCAAGTATATCTGAGTATTGAGTCCATCAAGGTCCAAACTGTTTTAAATGTGGAAAGGCAAAGAGAAGGAGGAGAAGAGTTGGTGTGAGGACAAGTGACAGGGATGGAGGAGAGTTGGCTGGGAGAAGAGGAGGCAAAGGGCCAGCTGAACTTCCTTCCTCGATGGGTGCTGTTGCTGCTCCCAGAGGCCTGTGCGTCCCCGCAGTCTAAGCAGCCGTCCACTTCCCTCAACAGTACGTCCTGCCTTCTCCTCTGCTGCCCTCATGCTGAGCCCTTGACCTTGCTTCCTAGTTCACTGTGAAAGGAGATGCAATCCCAAGAGAGCTCACACAAGCTGTCTCCAGCGCACCTGCTTACACCTGTGTCTGTACTCTGTGACCTGGCCTGTTACTCTCACAGGGTGGCCGCCTCCTATTGTGCATTGGACCCCTTCCCCATCCCAGCGACCCTCTCCCTTCTCTCCCCTCATGTCTATACAGACAGGTTATACCTTCTCCCATTTAAAACAAGGAAACCTAGACCCTACCTTCTTCTTTCTCTATCCCCCTTACCAGCACTTGCTGCCTCCAGTGCCCCGTTACCCCTTTTCTCCTGAATCCCCCATCAGGCTCTCTCTTCCACTCCACCAAAAAGCCCTGGTGAAGGTCACCACGATGTTCAAGCCAGTGGTCAGTTTTCAGCTCTTATCCTGTTTGATCTGTCAGCAACGTCCAACACCACTGAAGTTCAAGTATGTTTCTTCATGCGGTTCCAGGAGGCCACACCCTCTCCTGGTTGCTTTTCTGTTTCCGTTACTCATTCCCTCATGTCTCTCTTTCTTGAATGTTGGGTGTACTCAGGCTGTCCCCAGACTTCTCATCTGGACTTACTCCTTGGTGATCTCATCCATTCTTAAATCCCATCTCTATATATGCTGATGACTATCAAATTGATGCATCTAGCCTGAACCTCTCCCGAATTCCAGGCTTGCACATCCCCCGGCTCATTTACAGCTCTGTCTGGATATCCAATGGACATCTCTTATTTAACATGTCCAAAAACAAGCTCCAATCTGCCCTGCCCCAAGCCTGTCCTCCCGTGATTCTTTCCATCTTGTTAATGGCAACTCGGGCCCTCTCGTTACTCTGGCAAATAATTATGGTGCCTTTCTTGACTCTTTCCTTCCTGACACCCCACGTCCAAACAGCAGCAAATCCTGTCAGCTCTACCTTCAAAATGTATCCAAATCCCACCACATCTCAGCACCTCCACTGCTGCCAGCCACATCTGAGCCACCATCATCTCTGGCCCGAATTAAAGCAGCAGCGTCTTAATCATCCCCCCTCCACTTGCAGGCTGGTCCCTGTAGCCTCTTCTCAGCACAGCAGCCAGAGGGGTCCTCTAAAACACTGAGTCCGATAATGTCACCCTTTTGCTCAAAAAGAAAAAACAGTGAGGGGGACTCCCCTCGTGGTCCAGTGGTGAAGAATCCGCCTTCCAATGCAGAGGACGCGGGTTCAATCCCTGGTCAGGGAACTAAGATCTCACGTGCCGCGGGGCAACTAAGCCCACGTGCCGCAACTACTGAGCTCCGCGCCTCAATGAGAGAGCCCGCGTGCTGCAAACTACAGAGCCCATGCTCTCTGGAGCCCGCACGCCACAACAAGAGAGAAGCCCGCGCTCTGCAACTAGAGAGAAACCAGAGCAGACCCCGCGCCGGAACGAAAATGATCCCGTGTGCTGCAACTAAGACCTGATGCAGCCAAAAAAAAAAAGGAAAATAAATAAATAAAATAAATAAATGTTAAAAGAAAAAGAGAATTGTCTCGCTTTACTGTGAAACCAATAGGAAAGGATCTTAAAAAAAAAATACCTCCCAGTGGCTCCTGTCTCTCTCAGAACAAAGGCTGGTCCTTACAGTAGCCCCTTGTGATGGGGCCCCTCCCACCTCTGACCTCTCCGCACCAGCCCCGCTTAACCTCTAGCTGTTCCTCATACCTGCCAGGTGGGCTCTGCCTGGAACTATTCCCCCAGGTGTCTGCTGGGCTTGCTTCCTCATCACTTACAAATGCAGCCCTTGGTCTCCTAGTACAGCCTTCCCTTATGACCCTGTGTAAGGTGCTAACACCAGCCTAGTGTGCACCAGCCTCATTGTAGGCCTTATTTATCTTTCATAGAGCACCATTTCACGTACTGTGTATTTTAATTATTTACCCTCTCTCTACCACTAAAATATAAGATCCACAGGACCAGAGACATCGTTTTTTGTTCACGGCTGTACCCCAGAGTAGTGCCCATGATAGGCCTTCAACAAATATGTGTTGCAAAGAAGATACACAGATTGCCAACAAACACATGAAAGGATGCTCAACATCGCTAATCATTAGAGAAATGCAAATCAAAACTACAATGAGATATCATCTCACACCGGTCAGAATGGCCATCATCAAAAAATCTAGAAACAATAAATGCTGGAGAGGGTGTGGAGAAAAGGGAACACTCTTGCACTGTTGGTGGGAATGTAAATTGATACAGCCACTATGGAGAACAGTATGGGGGTTCCTTAAAAACTACAAATAGAACTACCATGCGACCCAGCAATCCCACTACTGGGCATATACCCTGAGAAAACCATAATTCAAAAAGAGTCATGTACCAAAATGTTCATTGCAGCTCTATTTACAACAGCCAGGAAGCAACCTAAGTGTCCATCAACAGATGAATGGGTAAAGAAGATGTGGCACATGTATACAATGGAATATGACTCAGCCATAAAAAGGAATGAAATTGAGTTATTTGTAGTGAGGTGGATGGACCTAGAGTCTGTCATACAGAGTGAAGTAAGTCAGAAAGAGAAAAGCAAATACTGTATGCTAACACATATATGGAATCTAAGAAAAAAAAAATGTCATGAAGAACCTAGGGGTAAGACGTGAATAAAGACACAGACCTACTAGAGAATGGACTTGAGGATATGGGGAGGGGGAAAGGTAAGCTGTGACAAAGTGAGAGAGTGGCATGGACATATATACACTACCAAACGTAAAATAGATAGCTAGTGGGAAGCAGCCGCATAGCACAGGGAGATCAGCTAGGTGGTTTGTGACCGCCTGGAGGGGTGGGATAGCGAGGGTGGGAGGGAGGGAGACGCAAGAGGGAAGAGAGATGGGAACATATGTATATGTATAACTGATTGACTTTGTTATAAAGCAGAAACTAACACACCATTGTAAAGCAATTATACTCCAATAAAGATGTTAAAAAAAAAAAGAAATATGTGTTGGATGAATGAGTATGAAAATTCAGAGCAGTTGCTCCCTGAGTTTAGAGAAGACTGGAAGAATCCAGTGGCCCTTAGGAATCAATGAACCATGATCAGGTAAAGTAGAGAAATAGGTGACAGAGAGCAGGGCTGGGTATCTTTTGGAAGAAAACAGGTGACCATCTGTACTGGGCCAGTTCTATAGTTAGGCAGAGTATATGGCAGGAGAGCTCTTTTTCTGAGGTTTATGCAACAGATGTGGTTTTGTATAAATCACACTTCTGTAAAAGGAATCCTATTTTAAATGTACTAGCAGAGATTGCTATTTAAAGGAATCTGATGTCAAATCCTTTGGTAAATTGACTAATCTCCTGATTTGTCCTTAGTGTCCATTCATATTTTCTGGAAAAAAAATTATATTTACTTAAATCAAGGTATGCTTGTCTGAGCTGAGGAAATCTCTTCATTTTCCATCTTTCCACTTTATTATTATAAAAGTAAATATTATAATATAAAGTCTTTATTATCCCCTTTTTCTTTGCTCCTCCCATTCTTCCCCCTCTTCATTCCTGCTTTTCCTTTAGCTGAGCTTTTTTCCTCCTTTAGACTCTGACATAGAATGTTCTTCTGTAACACAGCCGGATTTAGAGTGTGGTGAACAGTGGCCCTTTCTCAGACCAGATGAGTCCAATCCTGGGTGGAGCAAAGGAATCTGT
The DNA here is from genome assembly GCF_937001465.1 of Orcinus orca. Classification (NCBI taxonomy): domain Eukaryota; kingdom Metazoa; phylum Chordata; class Mammalia; order Artiodactyla; family Delphinidae; genus Orcinus; species Orcinus orca. Next base: position 79,061,147 of record NC_064574.1, on the reverse strand, counting down.
TAGGGGTGGATGAATGCATACGGGGGATACAGGGGTCAGTTCTTAGGTGATATTCAGGTACAGCCAGATTGGAGAACCACTGACCAAAAAAACACTGTGTGCTATTTGAGGCTGTTGAATGAGGCTGGACAGGCATCCCCTATGGGGCTTTGCAGAAGGTGCTTGATGCGAATTTGGCCATAGACTGTGACCGGACTGGCTGATTTGTCTGGGGGCTGGAGTTCAGGGCTCCGGACTATCCCCTCTCGGTACGTCACCCACCTGCGGAAATCTCAGAGAAGAGCGAGCTCCTGGGACCTCTGCCTGATGGAGTTTAGTCCAGGTGATCTCAACAGTGTCATCCTGCAGTGACCTTGGACTTCACAGGCCCAACATCCAACCTGTCTCCCTTCAGACTGGAACAGGTTCCTCCCGAGAAGGAATAAAACTGTGTATTATGGGGGTTTGGTGGGAGGTGTGCGAGCAACTAAGACCAGAACCTGCTTCCATGACGATAGTACAGGCTGATTTGTTTAGAGGTTGTTTGACCTCAGGGATGGTCTTCTTCAGGTACCCACTCTAGGTTTTCTGAAAAACTTTCTCCTTTTGGTTCTCATCAGAGGTCAGAGCAGGGGTTTAGTAAACAAGTTGGCTCTGGCTAAGAGTTCATTTGTAACCATATAGGTTGTAGAGTGTAGAGCATGTGCCCGACTGGTGTGGCTGGACCTCTCCAAGCCCACTTGTTTCCCTATAAAGTGTGCCCAGCTCTCTCACCAGGGTTTCTCAACATCAGTCAGACTGCAAATGAAAGCTCTTTGCAGACTGTGAAAGGCTAGACAGTAAAGGAGAAATGCTATTGTTATTATTTTCCATGCACACCTGGTCTTCACACATTTGAATGAGCCAAACAGGTGAATTGGGAAGATCTAAGGTTACCGAATTCATTGTTGGAGTCAACATATCTTCCCGCAGCCGCCCTCTTGTGTAAAATGGGACCCTATTTATGTATAAATTGCATTTCGGGAAAATTGGGTCACAGTCTTGTGAAGACCGCCATCTGAAGTGAGAAGTGAAGCTGAAGAAGGAGACGCAAGGGGTATCACTGAAGCCACGTGGGAGAGTTTGGATTTCGCGAGATCAGGGACCCGTCGCTTTCTCAGCAGGGAGAACTCAGGAGGAAAGTGATTCTTGCTGCTTTATTTGGGTCCGTGGTGGTGGAGAGTAGAGGTAGAGGGTCAGTTATATAGTAATATGGGGGTGAGTTTGCTGTAGAAATAAAAGATAAAATAGAGGTTTGGGGGGCGGGAAGTGGCAGGCTCTGGCATTGTCTAGGTCTCTCAAGTGCCTCCCAGCTCATTCATTTGACACGGAGACACTCTTAGGAATGGGGTCTGGGAGAGGCACGGAGCTGAGGAAGGGTGGGTCCTGTGCTGTGCCACTACCTCCCCCCTGTGTCTTGAGAGAGTCAGAGCAAAGTTGCTCTGTGCTGCTGAAAGAGAAGAAACAAAACTAACCTCCCCATTAGAAATCTGGGAGGTGGAGAGTGCTGGAGAGCATGGTGCGGGGAGGAGAGGAAGTTGAGCAATGCTGGTGATTTGGGGAAAGACACAGCTCAGGGTTTCCACTCTTGCAGACCAGCTGTCTATCTGGAAACCAAGGCCATTGCGAAAGGCCGCTCGAGCTTGGCTGGGTGCCTCCTGAATGATCGGGATGAATCTGATGGGCCTGCCCCAGGCATCACTTTCTAGGCAGAGGCCTGGCCCTAAGAGGGACTCTAATGAGTTCTCGGTGCAGCCCCTGTGAACGTGGCGGTGCAGTTTGGGTCACTAGGAAGGCAGAACCGAGGCTTCCTCTGTGACAAGAGAAACAGAACGGTGGGGGCCAGAGCATGCCTGTCTGCCGCCTGCAGGTGGGGAAGAGGGAAGATGGGCCAGCATCTCCTTTTCCCTGAGACCCGACGTCTCAGTATCTAACCCTCGTGCCCTACATCCTGGGACCTTCTGAAGGCCCACGTGGGTACCCTGTGGTTGTCACAGACGCTCTCCCTTGGGAGGAGGCTGCTGGTGTGCACAGTGGCTGAGACCCACAGGAGACATTGGGATGCTCAAGTTGGTGGGTGACCTGAGCTCGGGTTGCACTGGGGGACAAAGTGCAGGGAAGATGCTGATCTTTGCCGGAGGATATGCAGGATGACCTGGCTCAAGGGGACTCTTCAGTAGTCCTGATAAATGAGGGAGGGAAGACGGAGCTTGTTGGCTTCTTCTCCGGGTCAGGAGGACACGATGGGGTCCCCCTTTCTGTAATCAGTTGCTCCTGTGCTGGATGGTCTGATTCAGAGTCTGTAGAGAATTTCTGAGGACCTTTGGGGATGCAGAGCTGGGGGTTCTCTCCCAGCACAGTGGCAGAGAAAACAAGAGGACGAGGGCTGCACGACAGCAAGGGGCCCGGGTTGCCCTGGGAAGGCCTCTCGGAGGTTTGAAGGTACAGGAGGGAGGCTGCTCCCGTCGGCTCTCTCACTCTGTCCCCACAGAATCTGGAACCGTGGCTGGCGAGGGGTCTTGCCATGTAGACAGGGAGATCACTTCTCTGGGGGTTTACAAGCATCCTGGATAGTTTTCAGAGAAGGAAATAGAGGTATTTGTCTCTGGAAAAAGAGTGTTCTTTGCAGCCTCTCTACACCCAATCTAGAAAGATTGCAGACGGGGAGTCTGTATTTCTTGTCTGTGTGACCCCATCAGGGGATGGAGAACCAGCCAGGTAGCTGGTTCTAAATGGGGTCACTGGTGGGGGAGGGGGGCCTGGAGTTGAGGGGCTGTTCATACACCTCAAGAGCCCCAGCGCTGAGCCCCTGGCCCTGGGAGGGGAGGAGACGTCCGTTCTGTCCCCACTGTCTCCCATACGTCTTCCTCCGGTTCTCTGCTCCCCTCCCCATGCCCCTGCGGCCTCCATTCCCCTCCTGCCTGGCTTGCTGCTTTATCTCCCTCTCCTTCCCTGGTTCCTCCTGTCTCCCCGATGTGGATGGAATGGCCTAGAGCTCCATCTGGGCCTCTTTTCCTTTTCAAAAACAGAATCAGATCCTGTTTCTCCTCTGCTTAAAGTTCTTAACGGCCTTCAAGGCCCTGCCTGGTCTGGCGCTTCCTGCCCTCCTCTCGCTCTGCTCCAGCCTGACCAGCCTTCTAGCTGTTCCCCAAACACACAACCACACTGGCTTCTTTCACTTCACATAATACTTTTAAGATTCATCCTATAGTTGGCATGAATCAGCAGCTTTTCCCTTTTATTCCTGAGTAGCTTTCCGTGGTGTAGCTATACCGCAGTTTGTCCCCAGGTGGAAGGACATTGGGATTGTTCCCAGTTTGGGGAGGTGATGAAGACAGAATCTGGCTTCTTTTCATCCTCACTCAAGGGTCCCCACCTGGCCCTGAGACCTTCCATTTCTCACAGGTGTTGGGAACTTCTATATATATATATATTTTTTTTTTTTTTTTTTTTTTTTTTTTCCTGTACGCGGGCCTCTCACTGTTGTGGCCTCTCCCGTTGTGGAGCACAGGCTCCGGACGCGCAGGCTCAGCGGCCATGGCTCACGGGCCCAGCCACTCCGCGGCATGTGGGATCTTCCCGGACCGGGGCACGAACCCGTGTCCCCTGCATCGGCAGGCGGACTCTCAACCACTGCGCCACCAGGGAAGCCCCCGGTGGGGGCTTATATATTTATTTATATTAATATATATTTATTAATATATATTAATATATATTAATTAATATATATTAATATATATTATATATATATTTATTTATAAATATATATTTATATAAATATATATTTATTTATATATAGTTTATATAAATTTATATAAATATATATATTTATATATTTATTTATATATAGTTTATATATTCAAACTAATATATTTGAAGACACCTGTGCCCCTTCTTCCCCATCACTCTTCCCCACCACCACTTTCCCTGATTTCTGTTCTCTCATCTGACCTTCTGTGGTTCACCATCCTAGTTGGTTTCCTTTGCCCACACCCACTTGATCTGTAATTCTCTTAGAATGGGGCGCCCAGAGCTGACCGCATTATTCGCTGCTCGGCAGCCTCTCCGCACGTGGTAGGATGACTCAGTACTCCAGGTGAGGTTGAAACCTGTAAAACCAGGGATTGGCTCCTGTGCTGGATCTTCTAATTCTGTTGATGTAGCTCGAAATGAAATTACCTTCTTAAATTTTATTATGGGGGCCACATCGTACTGTTAATGAACTTACCGGGAATAAGTTTGGTCCCTTTCACCTGGTTTGCTGTTCGCCCGGATGTACTAGGATTCTGGGCCCAGGAATTTTCTGTTTTGTTGTTTTTCGCCCATGGTCGTGGTCTACCAGTATCATCCAAATGCATTTACTCCCAACATCAAGATGATGGTAGCCAACAACCAGCACCTGTAAGGGCAGACATCGACCCTCGTGGACCTCCCTGTCTAGCTCAGGGGACACCAAACTTTTTCTGCCAAGGGCCGGATAGTAAATAGTTTGGGCTTTGTGGCCAGCTGCTCCTGCAGCTGTTACTCCTCCCCCCTCCTCCCCTCCTCCCTCTTTCCTCCTCATCCACCTCCTCTGCTTCCTTTAAAAATGTAAAAACCAGGGGCTTCCCTGGTGGCGCAGTGGTTGAGAGTCCGCCTGCCGATGCAGGGGACGCAGGTTCGTGCCCCGGTCCGGGAAGATCCCACATGCCGCGGAGCGGCTGGGTCCGTGAGCCATGGCCGCTGAGCCTGCGCGTCCAGAGCCTGTGCTCCGCAATGGGAGAGGCCACGGCAGTGAGAGGCCCGCGTACCGCAAAAAAAAAAAAAAAAAAAGTAAAAACCAGGGGAATTCCCTGGCGGCTCAGTGGTTAGGACTACGCACTTTCACTGCCGGTGGCCCTAGTCGGGTAACTAAGATCCCACAACCAATCCCGGCTCATAGGTTATACTCAGGCTGCAGGTCAGGTCTGGCTGGCAGTCAGTAGTTTCGACCCCCAGTAGCCTCTGTTCTTTCTCATCCTTGTCAATGAGATGTTATAAGAGACTGGCAAGCACCTTGATGATGGAAAATCAGACACACACGTTGATGTTTTCCTGAAACGGTGGCCTAGAGTTTTAACGAGGAAACGAGGTCAGTCTGGCCTGACTTGCTTCCGTGAACGTAAGTTGGTGCCTGGTGAGCGGCGCCGCCTTTCCTTTTGGGAATCTCTCACGAATAACAGGTGGAATTTTGCCGTCTTCTCTTTCGGTAAATCACGATTATCTTCACCCATGTGTGGTCCTTGGGCGCCACTCCATTTCCCCACAATCTCGCCACGCGTGTCACTCTTAACCCCTCGTGTCTTCCTCGTCCGAGTCGGAAGCCTGAGCTCACTCAGCACCGGGAATTCTCTGACAGTCTCCTCACTCGCCTTGGGTTTGCTCTTTCAGTGCTCTCTGCCTTTTTCAGTTCAAAGATCATCCTGGACAGAAAAGACAGAAGCAAATTAGGAGTTGATTGGGACTTCTTTGGCGGTCCAGCAGTTACGACTCCCCGCTTCCAATGCAGGGGACGCGGGTTGGATCTCTGGTGGGGGAACTAAGATCCCACATGCTGCAGCCAAAAGAAAAAAAAAAAAAGTATCATCAACATCTCACCATTGCTGAAAGCAGCGTGCCCATCCCTTCCTGTTCTTTTTGCTTTTCGTGTAATAAGGTAGCCCTTTTGGGGGTCGCACACATTTTCTGGAAGCCTCATCTCATTTTGGCTTTAGCTTTCTGATCCTGCTCATACCCACAGGCATAGGTAACATGTGCACCCGTGCTGCTTTCTTTTTTCATCAAGTACTTCTGAAACTGCAGTCAGAGGAGAAGGAAGGAAAGAATAGAAAGAGGAACAGGAAGAGGACGGTCTTTATCTCCCTATAAACAGTTAACTCTTTGGCGACAAGATCCACTTTCTCCCGCGTCTCCAGCGGCACTGGGTATGGTGTCCTGCACCCAGGCAGCGGGTCTAGGTAGAAGGATCATCCCTCACGGTCTGGGAGAGGCCCACCTGGAGTTGTGTAGCATAGTCCTACAGCCTAGATGGCGGCCCTGCCCTGCAAAAAGGAGGTATTCAGTCAGAATCATAATTCCTCCGTGTTTTCCACCTTTAAAAAAAAAAAATTGTTTTACACGTAACATAAAACGCACCATCTCAGCCGATATAAAGTATATAATTCTGTAGCATTTAGTACATTCATGATGTTGTGCCACCAATCACAGCTATCTAACTTCAGCACATTTTCTTCATCGCCCCAAGAGGAAACCCTGTACCCATCAAGCAGTCACTCCCCATTCCCCCTCCTACCTGAATCTGGCACCTAGCAGTCTGCTCTCTGTCTCATGGATTTGCCTATCCTGGGTATTTCGTATAAATGGAATCATACAATATGTGACATTTTTTGTCTGGCTTCTTAGCATCATGTTTTTGAGATTCATCCCTGTTGTAGCATAATCAGTTCCTCCTTTTTGTGTGTGGGTGTGTGTTTTTATCGTGGTAAAAATGTACATACCATAAAATTTACCATTTTAATCACTTATAAGTGTACAGTTCAGTGGCATTGAGTACTTCCACATTGCTGTGTGACCATCACCACCATCCCTCTCCAGAACTTTTTCATCTTCCCAAACTGAAACTCTGTCCCCATTCAACAATAACTCTCCACTTCCCCCTCCTCCCAGCCCCTGGCAAACACCATTCTACCTGTGTCTCTCTGAATGTGACTGCTCTAGGTACCTCATATAAGTGGAATCCAGCAGGGTCTGTCCTTTTGTGACGGGCCTATCTCACTCAGCATAATGTCCTCAAGGTTCAGCCATGTTGTAGCAGGTGTCAGGATTTCCTTCCTTTCAGGGCTGAATAATATTCCATTGTGTGGATAGACCATGTTCTGTGTACCCATTCCTCTGTGGATGGACACTTGGATGGCTTCCCCCAGTGTTTTCCACTTTGGTTGCTTGTTTCTTCAGTTGTTCTGGGTGCTTCACAGTCCTGGCCACCCTGCTCCCAACACAGGTTTGTACACCTATTACAGAGTTGATTGACATTTTTTAATCTTCTCAACTTTCTTACTCCATCTTCCCCTCTAGATTATCAGACTGCAGAAGAGCGAGTGCCTTTCCTTTTGCTAAACCCTTCGAAATCTGCATGACCCAGATAATTAGATTACTCACCACCTCTCCAGAAGCCAGAGGATGGTTGGGGGCTTTAGAATGGGAGGGGAGGGAGAGATGTGATCCTAATTTCAATAGTCCTCAGCTTATGAAGTAGATAAGACTCACAAAATACTAAAAAAAAAAGAGAGAAAAAAATACTCTTAGTCTGTTCAGGCTGCCATAATAAAATGTCATAGACTGGGTGGCTTAAACAATAGGAATTTATTTCTCACAGTGCTGGAGGCTGGGAAGTCCAAGAGCAAGGTGCTGGCTGATTTGGATCTCCATGAGGGCTCCCTTCGTGACTTGTAGACGGCCACCTTCTTGTGTCCTCACGTTGTGGAGAAAAAGAGAGCAAGAGAAAGGGAACCTGCTCTGGTGTCTCTTTTTTAAGGTCACTAATCTCATCATGGGGGCCCCATCCTCATGACCTCATCTAACCCTAAGTACTGCCCAAAGGTTCCAGGTATCATCACACTGGAGGTTAGGGTTTCAACATACAAATTTGGGGGGCACACAACTGAGTCCATAGCACATACCTTTTATAAAAAGCATTTAAATAAGGTGAAGTATTTAGCCATATGGAGCCTAGCTAAGTGCTAAAGGATTGTAAGAAAGGATAACTGGATATCATTAGTTAAGGCAGCTTATATTTAAATATCAGCAAGATTTTTCATTGGAGAGAAAGAAATGTGACTTGGGAAGGGGACGATGGAGGTTCCTAGACAGGTGAGTGGAACAAACAAGGTATCACGTGGTGATGAGGATGTCTACTTGGAGAGGGCCGGGCCGAGCAGCCTTTTTCCTCTGTCAGCCCATCCATGTGTCAGGCACAGTGTGTGCACTGGGGGGGAACAGCAGGATCACACGGTCCCTGCCAGCACAGAGCTCACTGTCTAGTGGTGAGACCTACAACAAGCAAAGGAACCAACAAGGGAATTTCAGGTTGAGATAAGAGCCTCTACAGGAAATAACCAAGATGGTTGTGTCATGATAAAGAGGTACTGCAGGCCAAGGGGTGGGGAGATGCTTTAGATTAGAGAGGCTGCCTAGGAGGTGGTATTTGAACAGCCGGGAAAAGAAGGAACATCCAGCCTTGCAAAGAATGGGAGGCAAAAATCTGACCATTCCAGGCATAAGGAGCATCAGAGACAGAAAGAATTTTAAATGTTTGAAGAACAAAGAGGCAGCCCATGTGGTCGGGGTGTAACAAGTAAGAGGGCAAATGGGAGTTGACGCTGGTGTAGGGCTTTGTCCGCCGTGTGGGAGGGCAGGCTTCATTGGTGGTGGCGGGTTCTGTGGCAGGTGGCGTGATCTCAGGTGTGGTTTATCAAGATCACTCTGGCTGCTGGGCAGAGAGCCACTTGGGGAGCTCCCAAGGGAGCTTCCACTTGGGAAGCTATTTCAGTGGTCCAGTGGGGACATGATAGAGGTTTGGGCTTGGCTGGAGGCAGAGGAGATGGAGAGATAACAGAGGGATTTGGGAGGCGGAAAGGGCAGCATTGCTGATGGGTTGGATGGGAGCATTGAGACAAAGGCAGCAGTTAAGGGTGACTTCTAGGGAGACTGGGAGAGGAATAGTTGGGCAGTGGGGCATGTTGGCAGAAATGAAGAGTTCAAAGCCATGGGCCTGGTTGAGATCACTCAGGAGCAGTAGAGATCTGGGGCGCAGCTGCTGTGGGGTAGAAAGCAAGGCAGGGGACTTCCCTGGAGGTCCAGGGGTTAGGACTCCATGCTTCCACTGCAGGGGGCTCGGGTTCGATCCCTGGTCAGGGAACTAAGATATCCCGCATGCCACATGGTGTAGCCAAAAAGTAAGAAGAAAAAAGAAAGGCAGGTGGATGGCATTGAGGCTGCCGAGTAGCTGAAGGTAGCACAGTGTGGGGACAAGGACCTGGGTTTGAATTCTGGCTCCACCTGTGGCTGCCTTTGCTTCTTTGGGCAACCTGACTTGGAAAATGGGTCAGATTCCCTGCCCTCTAGGGGAGGGAGGATCAGAAGCAAATCCCCAAGTGCAGCGCCTGGTAGATGCTCAGCTGCTACCCCTAATCAATCCGGTGATAACAGTGACGACATTCTATTATTATTATTTCTGATCAAGGGAAGAATTCAAAAGACTTGACGTCGGACATCCACTTCCAAGTGTCACGGCCAAGACCAGAGCAGTCTCACTCAGTGCTGAAGGCTATGTTCAGTCTTCTGTGCCTTGCTTGTCTCTTCCCTGAGACTCATGTGACTGCGACTCGGTTCTGAATCTGTCATCCTCGCTCAGGCTGCCCCCACCTTTACCATGACGTGCCCCAGCAGTCTTTTGAGTCTGTCTCTCTCCGGCATCACAGCCCACCCTCCCCATCGCCAGCCTCGTTCTTCTCCAGGAGGAGCTGACGGCCCAAAGCATCCCTTTCTGCCCTGCGCAGCAGGTATTAACAGGACCACCTGCCTCATCTGTTTACCCCAAGCCTCCAAACCTGACGCGGTGAGGGATGCAGCGTGCAGCCCCCGTGCTGGGCAGCATCACCAAGGCCATCGGTGGTGGCCACCTCTGGCTTTGCTGAGCAAATGCCTACCGCCCACTGATGCCCTTTTCATTCCTTCTGTGTCCTTTCTAGCCTACTTCCTCCTTTCTCCTTCTGCCCTGCCTGGTCGCAGGTTTTCCTACACTTGGCCCGGGCACTGGGCATTCCGGTCCCTGGCTTTGGGACCTGCCTCCCGCACCGGGCACATCCTCCGTGCCTGCCCCTGCCATGGAACCTTTGCGAGCCAGCCCGGCCTTGGCAGCCCAAGCGCTGGTCCCTGCCAGCAGCTGTGTGCGTGACCTGACTGTGGCCAGCTGCCCCCGCAGCACGGGCCCAGGCCTGGCCCCCCGCAGAAGCAAGGCCCGAAGTTTCCCCATTGGCTGCAGCCTGGCTGAGGCTGTCCTGAGGGAGCAGAGGACAGGGACGGGGGCGGTGGGGGGGCGGGGAGCGGAAAGCCGCCCTTCCTACGGTGCCTGCTGATAATTGGCCCTCCGGAACCAGCCTGGGACACGAGGGCCAGCTGGGTCAGGAAGTGGTGTACAATGCTGCTCTTTCAGGGGGGACACTGCACGGTCTGAGGTCCTGTGTGACTCTGGCGAAATCTGTAGAACAGCCTGTTCTCAGAGGATGTTCTCTAACCTAGGCCGGAGGTGGGCAGTGGAGCCCCGAATTTCTCACCCTCTGCCCTGGGAGCGCCCCCCAGGCATCGCCCAGCTCCGAACCCAATTATTTAATTCAGAGAGAGTCTGGGGAGGGGAGGGACAGAGAGCAGATTTTCTCAAGAGACCATGAATCACATACCTGGTACTTTTTAGAGGCAGGCGCACTGGGAAGCAGTCATTAAGTCCTTAATGATTTAATAATTTATTAAGACTCTGCCCCGCCTTAGCAGCTGCGGGCCCACGAGGTCAGAAGGCAGGGTCCTCGCCCTTGGGATTTTAATCTTGGCGGGGAGGTAAGACAATATACTTGTTGTCAAACACACGAAGAGAAATGGGAATTTAAAAAGAAAGAAGGAACGAATTCGAAATGATTGGCCAGAGTGGCCTCGCAGGTCTAAAGGAAGGTCAAGTTTGGACTGTGCTCAGAAGACGGGGCAGGATTTGGGATGCAGAAGGAAGTGAGGGGCGTGTGACGCAGGGTGGCATCCCAGGCACCGAGCATTGCACAAGTACAGGAAACTCAGCCTAGCGTGGAACTTCCGCCCTGGATGTGTCCGGTGTCTGAGATTCCGAGGGCCCTGGAGGACCGCAGCCTGCCTTTACGGGCCCAGAGGCTCAGCCCTGCCTCTGAGCCCGAAAAGCCTGCTACAGAAACCGGGTGGTGGGCCTGCAGCTGTGGGCTGGACCCTGCCCGACTTCTCGGTAGGGAAGCGTTGATTGGAGAACTTTGGGCATGTTGGCTGCAGTGGGTGGGCACTCCCAGGAACCTGCCAGAGCTGCAAGAGAAAGGTCTGTGGCAGTCCTGACCAGGGCAGCCAAGGCTTGCAGGTGTCTTGTAGCTATTGATTTGGGTAGAGACTTCGTTCCATAGCCCAGGGCTAGGCTAGGTGCTGTGTTGGGGTCCTGGGCTCGTACTGGGGCTGTGACTCTGAATGTCCACACAGAAGTTGTTTCACACTTTCCTTTTTCAGGGCACTGAAAAGGTAACTCCTCAAACTCAGGAGGACGGAGTGGCGTTTGCATCCGGTCCCTCCCCTGCTTCAAGAGCCTTCCATTGGGACTTCCCTGGTGGTCCAGTGGTTAGGACTCCGTGCTTCCACTGCAGGGGACATGGGTTCAGTCCCTGGTCAGGGAACTAAGATCCCGCATGCCACAGCACGGCCAAAAATAAAAAACAGAAGAGCCTTCTGTGGATCTCAGTGTCCACCAGGTCACAATTTCTTGCCCTTATATCCAAAGCCCACCATCATCTGAAGGACGTTTACAGAGTCTAACAGTGAGAAGGAACCTAAAAATCACCTAATCCAGCCTGAGCCTGTAAGTCTTTTTCACAGTAACCCTAAGAAGACGTTGCCTTGCCTCTGCCTGTATACTTCTCATAATGGGGAATTCTCTCTTTCATGAGACAGCTTTAAGTTTATCCAAAAACGGCCTGACTGTACTTCTACCCGTTGGTCTAGTTTTGATCTTTGGAATTATTCTTCCTTCCACATGACCACCTTTAAGAATATTGATATTCCTCTAAGTTGTCTTCAGGCCCCAGGCTTATGCCAGCCCAGGTCACTCTCTTTTAGAAGTAGTCTAGTTTGTTGGTTTCCTTCATAATGTACAAGGTCTAAAACTGAATAGTGTTTTACATGTGACTTTATCTTCATAAGGAATTAGAACCATCCCCTCCCTCATTCGGAACACTGTGCTCCTTTTAATACATCCAGAGCCAGACTTGCATTGTGATCAGCCACATCACAGCGTTGCTTATATTAAGTTGGCAGCCAAATAAAACACCTAAATCATTTTCACAAGTGCTGCTTTGACTCATATCTCCCCTGTGCCAGCGAGTTTAGACCTAAATATAGGAAACTTCCTTTATACCTGCTAGATTGCATCTAGTGAAGTTTCACCCATTTTTCCAGTCTGTGGAAATCATTTGGACTCTGGTTCTGTGTCTCTGTGGTGTGGAGGGCCATGTCTCATGTGGGGATTGTGATCCAGAGCCTGAGCTGTGGAGCCCCACTTCCGAGTCTGAGTTCCAGCTCTACACTGGCCGGTAGAGCAGCCTTGGGCAATTTACATAGCCTTTCTAAGCCTTGGTTTCCTCATCTGTAAAATGAAGATGATTAATACTAATACTTACTCGTAGGAGGTAGAAGTTATAAGACTTTAATGAGATAATTCGTACAAAATACTTATAACACAGGGCTGGGTAGTAAGCACTCATTAGCTGCCATTATCTTGATGATTAGAACCACTGCTACTGCCAGTTCACTTCCTCAATCTTTTAAAAATGACCGTTTCTCACCCCAAGCCCCCCCAGCCTCATCGTCCTTTGCTTACAGTGTCCCCTCAGCCCCAGATGCCTGCCTCGTTCTGCCACCTGCCCAGCTTCAAAACCTCTGCAGCATCTTTGATTCTTCCTTCTGTTATGTTCCCTGTAACTGGGAGCTCCTACTGGCCAGTCCTATTGGAATTGCTTCATAGCCCACCTTGTGTCGGGTTCTTTCCATTTCACTTCCATCTTTTAGGTTGAGGCCTTTTTTCCTTCACTTCTCTGCTATTAATAGCTGCCTCGTTCAACTCTCTTCCCTTCAGCTGCTTCTGTCCTTTCCCGCCCCCTCCGAAGCCCACTGGCCCCCCGCACTCAGTGCTACCGCCCTTTCTGCCTTCACGCCCCGTTCTGCCCTTGCACACACGTGGCCCTGCAGCAGAACCAGCCCTCGCGTTCCAAGCCTTTCCGGAGCTGGGCTTGAGGATCCGACCACCAGAATAGTATGACCTTGGGCAAGTGGCTTAGCCTTTCTGTGCAACAACCATAAGTGCCCCTCGAATCTGTAGGCAGCGTCATTGAGAGAAGTCAGTCAATGGCAGGGGAGGCACCGGGGACAGACAGGTGACCCCTTTCTTCCTTAGACAAAGTTTCCCTGGGCAGCATCGCAGTTTCACAGGATCTCTCCTTCCTTTCAACATGTAGAGTACAGGATATTTTCAGTTTTCAGACACACACACACACACACACACACACACACACACACACACACACACAGTCTACAGTTACAAACTCATGGTATATTATTTTATGTGGCTTAAGGGAATTTTAAGGATTTTTTGTTTGTTTTTGTAAGCAAGGCTCATACTGACCACAAGCTTGGGCAATTGGTCTTTGGTCCATCAGTATAAATAGGTATTTGTGGACCAAGTCTAAACCCCACCCATCACAGTCCTCCCTCAAGGCCCTGACGCAGTTTCTAGCATTTCCGGCCAACATGGATTTCTCTTTTTCCATCACAGCCTGTGCTACTGGCTGTCTCTACCAACCCCCTAGAACTTGACCACATCCAGTTCGCACCCTACTGGATTTGCATCTCTTGGTGTCATCTTACATATTTAGGTCCCTTATAACTCCTTATGAACGCAGGCAACCTTTAAAGGCTCGGCAAATGTGGTCACTTTGCCCAGAGGTCTGTCTGCAGCCAGGATCCCATCATTGTTCTAGAGCCAGGAGAGAAACATAGTTGAAAGCATGTAACTCACCTGAGGAAATCTGAAGGAAAGAGGATGACGTGGGACAGGCATGGAAGAAGGAGCTGAGAAACAAGGTCCAAGGAAGGACTTGTGAAGAGGAAGCTGGAAGCGCTGGGTCTCCACAGGACACAAGTGCTGCCTCACTGGGAGATTTTAGGGGGATAAACTTTTTACTCCTTTCTTGCAGCATCTCTTATATGAGATTCCTTCTGGACTGGTCTTACCGATGCACTGACAGCCAACAGCTGTGCTCAGTGGCGCCCCCTGCGTGTGCTGTAGGGGAGAGGGAAAGGAGTATCTGCACTCTCCTTGTCTTCGGAGGTGACTGAGCATGATGGGGAAAGGACCCTGTGTTAGTCTCCTGGGGCTGCCATAATGAATTACCACATAGTGTGTGGCTTAAAACAACAGAAATTTGTTCTCTCCCAGTTCTGGAGGCTAGAAGGTCAAAATAAGGGTGTCAGCAGGGCCACGTTCCCTTTGGAGGCTCTAGGGAAGAATCCATCCTTGCCTCTTCCTAACTTCTGGTGGTTGCTGGCCATCTTTCGCATTCCTTGGCTTGTAGACACATCACTTTAGTGTCAGCTTCCATCTTCACATGGCTGTCTTCTTCCTGAGTGTCTGTGTGCCTGTGTCTTCACCTGGCCTCCTTATAAGGGCACCAGTCATACTGGATTTAGGACTCACCCTAATCCAGTATGACATCATCTTAACTAATTACATCTGCAAAGACCCTGTTTCCAAATGAGATCACATTCACAGGCGCTGGGGGATTTGAACTTGAACGTGTCTTCTTTAATAGCTTATGCTATTAAAGAAGTTGAGTCTGGCTGACAGACATAGAAAACAAATTTATGGTTACCAAAAGGGATGGGGGAGGGAGGTAGATAAATTAGGAGTTTGGGATTAACGTATACACACTACTATGTATTGGGTTGGCCAAAAAGTTCGTTCGGTTAGTGAATACGTTGTTCAATAAAGCTCTTCGTGAAAATGAAAAACATCTTTTATTTGTACTTAAAACCGAATGAATTTTTTGGCGAACCCAATATAAAATAGGTAAACAACAAGAATCTACTGTAGAGCATAGGGAACTATACTCAATATCTTATAATAACCTACATGGGAAAAGAATCTGAAAAGGAATATATATATATATGTATAATTGAATCACTTTGCTGTACACTTGAAACTAACACAACATTGTAAATTAACTACATCTCAATTAAAAAAAAAGAGTTGATTCTGGTAGAGGAAAAAAAAATACGTGCGATAGTGGACTTAAAGAACACACCCAAAAGTTATGTAAACCAGATATAAAAGACCATATCTTGGTATAAAACCTATTTTGTACCAAATATATTCATACACATATACATGTACATATACATATATGACATATACATAAGTATGTATTTTTTCCAGATGAAGATTCAAACACAATAAAATACAAACAATAAAACACTTAGAGGAAAATGTAAGCGTCTACCAGTATAAACATGGGGCAGGAGAAACTGTAAGTAAACATAGAAGCTATAAAAGATAAGATGAACATACTTCACTAGGTAAGGCAATCAACAACCATGGGAACATACAAGAAAATACTCAAAACTTACTAGCAGTCAGGAAATTACAAGTTCATAATGCAATGTCGCTACACCCGTAAGACCGGCAAAAATGAAAAGAAGTGATAACCCCTGTTGGAGGGGATACTTTTGAACATCGCCAGTGGAAATGTGATTGTTAGAGCCTGTTTACAAAGCGTGATGGCAGCCTTGTTTAGATCCTGATTAGAACAGTTGCAAGAAAGTTGTTTGTTTGTTTGTTTTTTTAACACAAGAGAGAAATGTGAACACTAACCATTTGATGACATTAAGAAATTATCCTTAAAATTTTAGGTGTGATCACAGTATCATGGTTAAATTTTAAAGAGTCTTTTTTATTTTTTCTTAGAAGTTCTTACTGAAATATTTACTGGTAAAATGGTATAACGCCTAGAATTTGCTTCAGATAATCCAGGGAGCAAGGGAATCAGTGACCAATGGTATAAAGCAAGGGTCCACGCACTAGAGGTGCAGGCCAAATCCAGACCACCTCCTGGTTTTGTAAATAAAGTTTTATTGGAATTCAGCCACAGTCATTCAGTTCCGTATTCATTTAGTATCGCTGAGGTGGCTTTTTCCCTCCAGCAGCAGAGCTGAATAGTTGTGATGGAGAGCATGTGACTTGCAAAGCCTAAAATATTTACTAACTGGCTCTACAGAAAATGTTTGTGACCCCTCACCCATAAGGGTGCACGTTTGGATGCGAGTTCATAATAATTGGTGCTGGGGACTGACTATATGAGGGCTTATTAGACTAATCATCATATTTGTGTGTGCTTGGACTTTTCCATAATGAAAAGTTTAAAAAACAAAAAAAGTGGACCCAGTAATCTCACTCCTAGTACTCTATCCCTTGGAAACGAAAGCCTCAATTAATAAGGATATATGTATAAGAATGTTTACTAAAATAGTTTACTGGAAATAAATTGCCTCCCAATACGGGATGCTATAAATGACATCCACCCCCGCCATGGAATATTATGTTATCTTTTTAAAGAATGAGCTAGCGTTTTACCAGTTCACTTGGAGAATGTTTCATGGGATATTTTCAAGGGAGAAGAGCAAGATGTGAAAAAGTCTGTGCATGACAGTCCCAGTTTTATAGAACAGTGACAAAAATAAGCCCTTCGGAATGTAGGGGTGTGTGTGTGTGCGTGCGTGCGTGCACGCGTGCAGGATGCATAACGGGTTGCTAACATGGGTTGGGGGTAGAGTGATGTCTGTGGAAGGAAGCAAAGCAAAACAGAAAAAGGCTGTATTTCAAAAAACAGCCTACACGATACGATCCCATGTATGTGTGTGTGTAAATTATATTTACAGGTATAACGTGCTTTGCTTACTTCAGAAGAGAGTTACGATTTTTAAAACGACCAGAAAGGAGTGAATATTCGGCCTGCCCTATGATAGAAGTAAGAAAATAAAAGGGAATTTGGTTAGGAGCTGGAAGGTGCCCAAGAGCAGGGAAACAAGAGAGGAGAGTGACCACTGTCAACCCGGGCCAGCTAGGGTAGGCTCCATGGAAGGTTCTAGCTGTGAGAGAGGGGGTAGCTGGACGGTCTTTGAGCCACAGCCCCTCCCTGATCTCAGCGCCTCTTCCTCCTGCTCCCGGAGAAATAATGTTTCCCTGGAGGATGAAAGGCATCCCTTTGTGCAGGCTTTAATTGCCATGTTGGGCCAAGTGAATGAGTGGCATGCGGGCGCAGCAGCTGGGCACAGCCAATGCCAGGCAGCAAAGCCCGCTGCCTTAGGACAGCCCGGGCCAGCTGGCCTGGGAGTGCTGCCCACCTCTGCCCCCCGCAGGGGGGCCCTGCAAGGGAACAGTGGAGCAGAGGGGTCTGCGGAGGGAGGAGAAGGGGCGGGGCATCTGGGAGGGTCCCAGCCACTGTCAGAAGCTTATTCATCTCATCCTCCTTCCCCTCCCCCCTCCCTCTTGTTTTTCAGACTGTCAGCATCAATAAGGCCATTAATACGCAGGAAGTGGCTGTAAAGGAAAAACACGCCAGAAATATCCTTTTAGATGTTGCTTGGAGGACCGACCCCAAGGGGGGTCAGATGGGGGGGAGGCGAATGAGGTTGGGGTGAGGCATCCTTGCTCAGCTTCAGGAAGGAGAACTGCCCCCCACCGGCCAGACCCCAGCAGGGTCTGAACAGTGTGGGTTGGCAACAGCTGGCCTCAGAGCCCACAGCCTGTAGAGGTGGAAGGGACCAAAGCGGCCATCTGGCCCAGTCTCGCCTCTCTCCTGGGACTTAGCTTTTCAGAACTACCGAGTCCTTTGAATTTACTCTCCTTTGAGAGATTTCCTCGGGGCACCAGAGGGGTTTTCACCTGTACCATCAAAGCGCTCTGGCCCTGCACCTTGCCACACTGACCACCCCCTTGGAGACATGCTCAAATGCCCTTCTCTGAACATGAAAGCAAAACAGAGGCCTTGGCGGCAGCGGTTGGCCTTAAGCCGACACAAGGGCTCTACCATGGAAATCAGAGCCGCTTGTGTGAACGGGTTCACCCCAAACCAGAGGGAAGAAGATGAGAAGGTCAGGGTCGACTAGGGAACTGGTGATTTGAAGATTTTCGCCAAGTCCCCCACGCCAAGTTGGTGGAGGTCCTGGGCAACCACCATCATGGGTCTGTGGCTTTGGAGGGAAGTGCAGGCCACCTGGCCGATGGATTCCTCGGGACCTGCCCTTGAGGTCAAGTCCAGGTGCTCGAGGGCTAATCCCCGAATCCTGGAGGAGAGGCTGCCAGTGGGCCAAGGCTTGGTCTCTGTGTGTGCTGGGGCCAAGCACAGGGCAAGGGAGGCTGGGCTTCTGTCTGCGATGGGAAATTCCTTCTTGCCGGGGCTCAGCATGGTGGCTGCACCACAGCCAGTTGGGTTGGAACAACCTCTCTTGAAGTCATCCCACCCCCGCCCCTCCGTGGAGGAGACCCTCCAGGTTAGAAGGCCATGGAAGCCCGGCACTGCCAGTGCGATGCCCAGGACAGGTCAGGCCCTCAGGAAATGTTGCTGAGAGCATGTACTGCTCTTCACTGGAAGGAAAGCAGCTTGTCTTTAGCAGAATATGCTTTGGTTGGAATTAGGGCTTTGCTGCAAGATGGGGCTATAGAACCTCTACCGGGTACCCCAGAAGCCTGGCCCAACCGTGAGCCTAGCCAGACCTTGCCTTTTTATGCCCTTGATGCTTTACTGAGTCAAGAAAACCAAACCAAGAAACGCCCTCATTATTGGTGGCCCAATTGATTTTCACAGGGAGTGACCCAGTCTTGACCCTTCTCTGCTAAGAATACTGATCAGTCAGTCTGGTGCAAGATACGAAGTAAGAGAGAGACAGTTGTCACAGGACAGTGTGCTCCTCTGGATGGGTGTGAGCACAGAGAGGGCCAGGCCTGTAGTGGCCGGGCCAGGTCACACCTTGCCAGGGAGGCTCCCTGGGGCGATGGAACAGACCTAGAGGGAGATTCTGAAATCTCATCTCTGGGGCTCTCTGACTTTCTCTGGGACCTCGAGTGGGCCCCGTGGGGCCTCTGTGAGCCTTAATTCCCTTGTCTGTCAAATGAAAGTGTTGGCTAAAGAAGCTTTCAAAGGCCTAACATTCCAGCTCTGACATTCTGGGAGTCTCTCTGCCTCACAATTTCTAAGGGGTGGATAAATGTTGAAAAGATCCGCTCCATACAGTAGGGTTTTAAAGCCTGAAGATCTCACAAAACATTTATTCTTTATCAGTACTTTTAAAGAACATCAGCTACCCTCATTACCCACTGAACGAGCATTTGGAAACCTGGCTTCATTTAGAAATGCTTTTCAGATAGCCATTTATCCCTAGTGCCTGACTGGTGAACAGGTTGACACCCCCGACTGTGGTATCCACTCCTGGAAGGCTGAGGACTGAAGTCTTACTTTCTTTATATCCCCAAGTGCCTGACACGAATTGGGTGCGTTAAAATGCTGAGAAAATTAAAGAAAGACAGAAAGGTCTGCTTGCCTCTTCCCAAGCCGGGGTGCCCGGCCAGCTCCACACGTCCCTGGCTTCTGTTTCGGGAGATTGCTCTCCGGTAAAGGAGCCGCAACCTACTGTGAGAAATCATCTCAGTGGAGGGTAGGGGGCTGTCCGTCTCTCCTCTTGGCTTCCTTCTAGTCCCAGGGGGCTGTGCTTGAGGTGAAACCATAAGTTATTTCAGAATCACTCTAAGACCAAAAGCTGATTTCAGCTTCTAGACCCAAAAGTCCGTTTTCAAGGCAGCCCCTCTCAAAATGCAAATTTCAGTCCAGGGAGGGAACTTTACCGCACTTTCCAGCTCAGAAGCAAAACAACATGTCTTTCGGGTGAGTCTCATAGTTTCTAACCTGAGGCAAGTCTTTTCTAAATGGTGCAGTGCTTCTTACCTGCGCCTGGATTAAAAAGCCGAAAGTTCTGAGGACATTGCCATACTTGGGGTTAATGGTGCCCAGTTACCGGGTGTGTGAGGCCTGTGTAAGCGTCCATTACAAAAGAAATGTGGAAATCCTCTACTTGCCTCAGAAAGGGCTCCCTTAGGTCATTTCATAGAGGGCTGATGGGACTAAATCCAGGAGCTCTTAACGCTGTGACCAAAGATTGAGTTCTCTATTGGATATAATATTAATAGTAACTCGATAGTGCTGTGTTTTCCTGATGGAGATACAAGCCACTCATCCATGATTGGTGATGTGGGAAAGTAAAAATAAATGTAAATGTCTTCCAAGTTAAAAAAACAGTGTGGGGGGGGGGCTCCCTAATTACGGAGGCCTGGAGCTCTGTTAAAGTCACTCGAGGCCAGAAGGACATTTATTACACGCGAAGCGTGGCAGGCACTCCACGTGGCGGGTGTGTTTGGAATTGGATCTCAGAAGGAAGTGGCCCCAGGAGTCCGCATACAGGGAATTCAAGGTGTTGGGAAATGAAGGCACCCCTGAACGAGGCCAGGAAGGTTTTTAGAAGAGGTGGAGTGAAAGCGTTATTTTATTTACTTATTTATTTATTTACTTATTTATGGCTGTGTTGGGTCTTCGTTGCTGCGTGTGGGCTTTCTCTAGTTGTGGTGAGCAGGGGCTACTCTTCTTTGCGGTGCACAGGCTTCACACTGTGGTGGCTTCTCTTGTTGCTGAGCACGGGCTCTAGGCGTGCAGGCTTCAGTGGTTGTGGCACACGGGTTCAGTAGTTGTGGCTCACGGGCTCTAGAGCGCAGGCTCAGTAGTTGTGGCACACGGGCTTAGTTGCTCCACGGCACGTGGGATCTTCCCGGCCAGGGCTCAAACCTGTGTCCCCTGCATTGGCAGGCGGATTCTTAACCACTGCGCCACCAGGGAAGTCCCAAAAGCGTCATTTTTAAATTTAGGGAAAATACATTTTAAACAAAGACTGCCTCTTTCAGGGTAAGAGCACAATGCCTAATGGGAGAGGAGATAGACGCTACCTGGAAGAGAAGCCAAGGGTGTCAGTAGCCAGGGGGTAGGGTCCCCAGCAGGGGCCAGGGCACTTGAAGAGCTGAAGCACACTCTTGCTTTGGAATAGTGCATAAGAAAGAATTTTGAGAGGCTGTATTGTGTTGTTAAAATGTTAGTGTAATTATACATACACACCACACCCTCCACCCACCTCGCCACAAAGACCCTACCACAAACTCGGCAAACCTAGAGGAAGGGCAGAGTCTGTCTTCCCACAGCAAAGCCCTAATTCCAACCGAAGCATCTTCCCACTAAAGGCCAACCAGAGCCACTGCTGGCCCAGAATGCACTTGTGCAAGTTAGGAAAAGACACCCCTCCCAAAAGACATGGCTGTCTCTTTGGAAATCATCTAATAAAATGGATTTTATTAGAAGGAAGCACTTTTTTGCCATCTGCCAAAAAACCGCCAGGATACTTGTACAGATCTGTGATGCCTTCATTATAAGCGGTGTCCTCTGATGGGTAGTGCCAGGCTCCATGAACAACACACAGCCCCCGCAGTGGCCTTTAGAGGCTTCATCCCAGGGTTGGTTGCCTTTGTTTTCCATGACCTTCCCTCACCGTGCATACTGGGCACCCACCATGAAAAGGGGGCGCAGACCTTTTGGTCTGTTGTCAACCGGCTGCCCCTCTCCAGCAACGCTGTGCTCTGCTGGAAGTTCTGCCACGTGTTCCACAAACTCCTCCGGGATGGACACCCAAACGTGAGTTCCTGGGGCTGCAGGGAATGGGCAGG
The DNA here is from genome assembly GCF_937001465.1 of Orcinus orca. Classification (NCBI taxonomy): domain Eukaryota; kingdom Metazoa; phylum Chordata; class Mammalia; order Artiodactyla; family Delphinidae; genus Orcinus; species Orcinus orca. The sequence continues at coordinate 79,039,471 of NC_064574.1, read as the reverse complement.
GATCCAGGGACCCATGTGGGGAAAGTGCAGTTGCCTGAATCACAAGAGCCACTGTCCACTCTTGCACAGGGGATGGCAGCTGCCCCCATCTCCTGGCCTCTTGGGTACCAATTTCATAGATGGCTTCATCTCTCTCCCATCACCCTCTCTCCTCCACCCCAGACCCATGTTTCACCATCCTCTGTCTCCTCTCCTTCTCTCTCCAGGTCCTGAAGGACTCTCTGAGATACAAAAACGAATTGAGTGACATGAGCAGGATGTGGGTGAGTTTGAACACGCACCCAGGGGCCACCTGTGCCACCTTCTCGTTTCCCAGAGGCCACAGAACAAGGACTGTGGAATGGAGCAAATTCATCTCTTTCAGCTTGTTTAGCATTTCTCTCATGAACATCAGGGAGGGAGTCAGAGATGCCCCCAAATGGAACCATGATATCCACAGTCTTACCTGGGGTCCCTGGAAGCTGTAGGGAAGTTCTAGGGCTTGGGAGCTTCTCCTGCCGATGGAAGTTCATGTCATAATGCTCTCTGGGCATTGGGATCCTTCGGCAGTGACACTGTCACAGGTCCTACTTCTTTCCTTCTAGTGGTCCCATTGGGGTCACAGTACATTGAGAACTGGCATTCCCAGTCCTTAATGCCAGTGGTTTTTCTTTCCTATCTAGGGATTCTCAGTGCCTTAGGAAGAGGGAGGAGGTAGGTGGCAATATCAGAATACATTGAAAAGAGTGGTTTTGTACACATACCGGAATCCCTCTAGATTCAAGGAGTATGGGTATGGACAGGAGGTAATTTTCCTTTTGAAGAATCTCCCCAGGTGATTCTGATGTGTCATTTTGCCCCACTGGTTAAGAACTACTATGTTAGCCCTTTCCTTCAAATTCTTACCTGTGTCTGTCTGCACTCACAAAATGTTAGCAATTATGTTGTCCAATCTACCCATTATAGATGAGAAATACAGGCCCAGAGAGGGAAGCAGCTTTGCCTATGTCACAAGACTAGTTAACCTAAACAAAGCAGAGGTTTGTCCCCCAAACTTCCAACTGTATGCTAGAGAGCTTTCTATTACATTTCTGTAACATGGAAAGCTTAGGTCTTTTTCCTTTTTTTGCTAGAATTTATCTGGTATATCTTTTTTCATCCTTTTACTTTTGACTTTTCTATATTCTTTTTAATATTTTTTACATATATATTTATTGCACTGTGGCCAGAGAATCAATATGATACTGATTTTCGAAGTATTTTTGAGACTTGCTGTGTGAGCTAGCTCATGGTCAGTTTTTGTTTAAAATTGAAGTATAGTTGATTTATAATACTATATTAGTTTCAGATGTACAGCACAGTGATTGACTGATTGACTTTTCTATATTCTTTTGTCTTAGAAATATACTTGTCAATAGCATTTAGTTGGATTTTTTTTTAAAATTCAAGATGGCAGTCTTTGTCTGTCAACTGGACACTTACTCTGTTTACATTTATTATAATTCATAACATGTTTAGATTTATATCTCCCATCTTATTTTATGCTATTTGTCCCATCTGTTCTGTTTCTATTCATCTCATTTTTGCCTTCTTTTGGATTGATTGGGTATTTTCTTTCTCATTCAGTTTCCCCCTCATTACTAGTGGGAAGATAAAATATAAAAGCAGAGGTTTTGGTTTTTTTTAATTTTTTGATAATGTTATCTAATAATTACAAAGTGCATGCTTACGTTATCAGCATCTAAAATTCATATCAATGTCTAGATATCATATCTGTTTCCAGTATAGCACAAAGACCTTAGAATATTTTAACCCCATTCACTCCCTTGTATGTTGTTGTCATGCATTTTAATTTTTGTTGCTTTTAGACCCTAGAAGACATTTTATTTTAATTGTCTTATTCTGCACTCTTCATTTCCTCTTACATCTCAGGCCATCCATTTGGGATCTCTTTCTTTCTGCCTGAGTTATTTCCTTTAGAACTTCCTTTAGTGAGAGTCTGCTGGTGGCAAACAACCACTTTTACCTGATGGAGAATGTCTTTATTTCATCCTCATTCATGGAAGATATTTTCTCTGACTTTAGAATTCTGGGATAATAGTTCTTTTCTTTCAGCACATGGAAGATATTAGTCAAGATGTCCTTCCACCGGCTTCTGGCTTCCATCATTTTTATGAAGTCTGCTGTCAGACTTACCATTGCTTCTTTGAAGCTAATCTGTGTTTGTTTCTCTGTTTTTAAGTTCTTAGTATTTATCTAGGTGTGAATTTATTCTAGGTTCTTTGGACTTTTTAAATCTGTAGGTTATTATATTATATCAGTTACAAAAAAATTCTCATTGTTTCTAAATATTGATTTGCTTCATTCTTTGTTTTCCTCTGAGACTTTGGTTAGCAGTATTTTAGACTTTCTCACTCTATTCCCCATGTATTTAAACCACTATTTGATTTTTTTCTACCTGTTTGTTTGTCTCTATACTGCATTCTGGATAATTTCAGTAAATCTAGCTTTCAGTTCACTTATTCCCTCTTCAGCTGGGTCTAATCTGTTGCTAAACCTCTCCATAAGGTTTTCAATTTTAGTATCATTCTCATTTCTTGGAATTTTAGGTTTGGTTTGGTTTGGTTTTTTCTAATCTGCTTGGCATTCTTTATAATTTATTGTGCCCTGCATATATTTTAAAACAGTCTCTAATTTTTTTTAGGCTTGTTAAATATAGTGGTTTTATATATCACTTTTTATAATTCTAGTATCTAAAGCCCTTCGAGGTCTGTTTCTGCCATCTGTTGTTTTGATGAATTTTGCTCCTGCTATGTAGTTTCTTTTTGTATTTAGTTACTTTTCTACTGTGAGCTGCTCATTTTCCTGGAGATTTTTTGGTGGGAATTCTTTGAATTCTAACAAAGGCCGCTTCCTCCAGAGGGAATTGGCACTTGCATCCATTAAGATCACTCTAAATTAAATTCTCAGCTTAAAAGTTATGTGAATTCTGAGCAGATCCCCTTGAGGACTGGCTCACGGGTCCAATTCTCAGCAGTAGTTTTTTCCGCCCTCTGATCACAACAGTGGTTTAAGGCAGTAGATTTTCTTTGCAGTCCTCAGGGGGGACTCCTTCAGTGCAGGAGTACATGTGTGTTATTTCCAATTTACCCTTAATTCCCCTGCATGGAGGAGGAAGTCTTTTGGCTCTTGCACTAGACTCCTCAAGTTGGGCAGGTGAGAGCCCTGCCTCCTGTTCACCACCTGGGCCTTAAGGCCCAGAAAACCAAAACTCAGGTTTACTTGGTGTGGCAAAGTGCCCCCTCCCCACCATTCCCTGAACCCATCAAGTCATTTGCTCTCTGAATATCTGAATTACTCAGTTCCTGGCCTGAGGATTTCTTACTCTCTTGCAAGTTCATTAATGCCTTCAAAGCATTTTTAATATTCCACTCAATATTGTTAGTAGTTTTCAGTGGGAAAGTCAACCCAGTTACCTAGCCTGCCTACCTTGTTATCCAAAATAGAATTCTTTTAGGTCTTTTTTCCTATGTAGTCTGTCTCTTCCATTTGACTAAGAGTTTCTGAAGTTAGAAACTTTTACTTTTTTTTTTTAATTAAGATCTTATTTTTTTTAAGAGCAGTTTTAGGTTCACTGAACAATTGAGTGGAAAGTACAGAGTTTCCACATACCTGCCCTGCCCCCAAACATGCATAGCCTTGCCTAATGGATGAACCTACTGACACATCCATCACAATCACCAAAGTCCATAGTTTATATTACAGTTCACTTGTGGTGGTGTACATTCTGTGGGTTTGGACAAATGTATCCATCATACAGAATATTTTCACCGACTTAAAAATCCTCTTTGCTCTACCTGTTCATCCCACCCCACCCCTACTCACTCCCCACCCCCACCCCCCCAACTCTTGGCAACCACTGATCTTTTTATTATAGTCTCCATAGTTTTACCTTTTCCAGATGTCATATAGTTGGAATCATATAGTATGTAGTCTTTTCAGACTGGCTTCTTTCAACGTAGTAATATTCAATTAAGTTTCCTCCATGTCTTTTCATGGCTTGATAGCTCATTTCTTTTTACTGCTCAGTAATATTCCACTGTTTGGATGCATCACAGTTTATGTATCCATTCACCTACTGGAGGTCATCCTGGTTGCTTCCAAATTTTGGTAATTATGAGTAAAGCTGCTACAAACATCCATGTGCAGGTTTTTGTGTGGACTTAAGTTTTCAACTCCTTTGGGTGAAAACCAGGGAGCTCCATAGCTGAATCATATGGTAATAGTATGTTTAGTTTTGTAAGAAACTACCAAACTATTTTCCAAAGTGGCCGTATCACTTTGCATTCCCGCCAGCAGTGAATGAGAGTTCCTGTTGCTCTGCATCCTCATCAGTATTTGGTGTTGTCAGTGTTCTGGATTTCGGCCATTCTAATAGGTATGTAGTGGTATTTCATTGTTTTAATTTGCATTTCCCTGTTGACATAGGCTGTGGAGCATCTTTTCATATGCTTATTGACCATCTAAACATCTTCTTTCATAAGGTTTCTGTTAAGGTCTTAGGCCCATTTTTTAGCTGGATTGTTTGTTTTCTTATTGTTGAGTTTTAGGAGTATATTCATATGTTTTAGATAACTGTCCTTTATCAGATATGTCTTTTGCAAATATTTTCTCCCAGTCTGTGGCTTATCTTCTCATTCTCTTGACAATGTCTTTTGCAGAGTAGAAGTTTTTGTTTGTTTGTTTGTTTTTGCTATGTTGGGTCTTAGTTGCTGCACACGGGCTTTCTCCAGTTGCGGCAAGTGGGGACTACTCTGTGTTGCGCGGGCTACTCACTGCTGTGGCTTCTCTTGTTGCGGAGCACGGGCGCTAGAGCATGCAGCCTTCAGTAGTTGCAGTGTGTGGGCTCAGTAGTTGTGGCTCATGGGCTTAGTTGCTCTGCAACATGTGGGATCTTCCTGGACCAGGGCTCGAACCCATGTCCCCTGCACTGGCAGGCGGATTCTTAACCACTGCGCCACGAGGGAAGTCCTAGAGTAGAAGTTTTTAATTTTAATGAAGCCCAGCTTATCAATTATTTCTTTCATGGATTGTGCCTTTGGTGTTGTATCTAGAGTTATCACCATACCCAAGGTCATCCAGGTTTTCTCCTTTGTGATCTTCTAGGAGTTTTATAGTTTTGCATTTTACATTTAAGTCTTTGATCCATTCACCTTTTACTTTTTTTAAAATATAATCCATTTAAAAATTTTTTATTCATTTTATTTATTTATTTTTGGTTGTGCCAGGTCTTAGCTGTGGCTGATGGGCTCCTTAGTTGCAGCCAGCGGGCTCCTTAGTTGTGGCATGGGAACTCCTAGTTGCAGCATGCATGTGGGATCTAGTTCCCTGAGCAGGGATCTAACCCACGTACCCTGCATTAGTAGGCGAACTCTTAACCACTGCACCACCAGGGAGGTCCCCACCTTCTTGATCCTCATACATTTTCACATGAAGTATAGTTGTCTTTGATGATGAGCATATTTTTGCTTTTTCTACTTCTCACTACTTTCTGATTTTTCTATGAACAAGTAGATCATAAAATATGAATTTTCATAGAAAATTAATACATTATGAAATACTGTCATCTATGGCATTGATGTTTTTAAACTCCTTTGATTACTCACCTCTCTTTGGTGCCCCTTGAGGCACCTTTCAAAGGATTCCTCTACGCTAGAGGAAGTAAATGCACTTAGAAGAAAATGTAGAAGTCAAGACTCACGTGGGAGCCACAGTTATTCAGTTTAAGGTTCTTTGTGCCCCATTTCCCTTTTCTTTTGTATATGATGGGGAGTTGCCAGCATCACTCTGCTAAGCCTAGCTTCTGCCCAGGCACCTAGGACATGACTGCATGGGCAGACTCCATGGGAAGGCTTCTTCCTTACCAGCTGGGTTTAGTCCCATTTCAAACCCCCATCCCAGGTATAATACCATAGATGCTCTTAGTCTGTTGAAATCCATCTGGAGGAGGTGTTTGTTCTCCTGTGTTTAGATAGAGAGACAAAAGGAAGGAGATAGCCCATAGTCAGACTGTGATTACTAAGGATGGGAGACTTAAGGTTCTTAAATGAGAAACATCGTCCAGAATTTACCCAAAGGATGTTTGTACACAAGATGATACTGTAAGAATGTTCATCGAAACATAGTTTACATAGAAAAACTTGTCTACAATTAAAACACACAACAGTAGGGAGCTGGTCTGGTAAATTACAGTACAGACTTATAATGTACTGGGTAGTCACGAAAAATAACGATACAGAAGAAAATTTAATAAGATGGAAAAAATTGCAGTATATTAAGTGAAAAAAACCATATTGATCCCATTTTATCTTTTAAAATAAAGGTGGAGCACAGAGGATTTCTAGGGCAGTGAAACTACTCTGTATGATACGATAATGGTAAATCCCTGTCATTATACATTTGTCAAAACCCATAGGATGTACAGCACCAAGAGTGAACCCTAATGTAAACTTTACTTTGGATGATAACAATGCATCAGGTTCACCAATTATAACAAATGTCCCACTCTGGTGAGGGATGTTAACAGTGGAAGAGGCTGTGTATGTGTGGGGACAGGGGGGACATGGGGAATCTGTACTTTCTGTTCCATTTCGCTGTGACCCTAAAACTCCCCTAAAAAATTAACTCTGTTTAAATTGAAAAAATAACATTGTGAACCCCAAAATGTTAGCCATGATTGTATCTGGTGGTTAGGTTAAGGGTGATTTGTTTGCATATGTACTTTTTTACATTTTCCAAATGTTCTTTCTAATTTCGTTTTTCAATGTATATCAACATTTTATTAAAATTTTTCCAAATTTTTATTGTGGTAAAATACACATAACATGACATTTACTACATTAACCATTTCTTAAGTGTACAGTTGAGTGGTATTAAGTACGTTCATATTGTTGTATAATCATCGCACCTTCCATCTCTGAAATTTTTCATCTTGTAAAACTGGAAATCTATATCCATTAAACAGTAACTCCCCATTCCCCTCCCCACCTCCAGCCCCTAGAAACCACCGTTTTACTTTCTGTCTCAAGATTTTTTACTCATCTAAGTACCTCATATAAATGGAATCATACACGATTTGTCCTTTTGTGACTGGATTATTTCACTTAACATAATGTACTCAAGATTCATTCATGTTGTAGTACGTGTCAGAATTTCCTTTTTAAGACTGAATAATATTCCGTTGTATGAGTATATCACATTCTGTTTATTCATTCATCTGTCGATGGACACTTTGGTTGCCTCCATGTTTTAGCTCTTGTAAATAATGCTTCTATGCACATGGGTGTGCAAATATTTTCAAGATCCTTCTTTCAATTCATTTGAGTATATACTGAGAGATGGAATTTCAGGATCACATGGTAATTCTATTTGTAGTTTTTTGAGGAGCTGCCATACTGTTTTCCACAGTTGCTGTACCATTTTACATCCCCACTAACAGTGTCAAAGGGTACCAATTTCTCCACATCCTCCCCAGCACTTTTTTTTTTTTTTGATATTAGCTTTCCTAATAGATGTGAGGTGGTATCTCATTGTAGTTCTTTTTTTTAATTTTTGTTGGAGTGTAGTTGCTTTACAGTATTGTGTTAGTTTCTACTGTACAGTAAAGTGAATCAGCAATATGTATACATGCATCCCCTCTTTTTTGGATTTCTTTCCCACTTAGGTCACCACAGAGCACTGAGTGGAGTTCCCTGTGCTATATAGTAGGTTCTCATTAGTTATCTGTTTTATACATAGTATCAATAGTGTATATATGATTCTATCTGGTGGTTAGGTTAAGGCTGATTTGTTTGCATGTGTACTTTTTTGTTTTCCAAATTTTCAACAGTGGATGTATGTTATTTTCATACTCACAAAAAATATATATTCTTTCAAAAAGAAATCCTGGCTGTAGATCCTTCAAACCAATGTCCTTCGTGTTGACACCCCGCTTTCTTTCCTCATCCTGAAAGGGCCACCTGAGTGAGGGGTATGGGCAGCTTTGCAGCATCTACCTCAAACTGCTGAGAACGAAGATGGAGTACCACACCAAAGTGAGTCTTTGCGACAATCCTGCTGCCACTGCCAGCCATGCACTCCCCCCGCCCCTGCTTCCCCCACCTCCCCGCCCTGTCTCCTCACACCTGGCTGGGCTTAATTGTCAGGTTTTCCAGGTAATGAGACAGCCTGGCTTCTTAGGGAGTGTTCACACCATATCCCAGCTATGTAAGAGGAAACATTTTATAGAGTAACTGCAGTCAGGCCCCTGGGATGTGACAAGGGGCCTGGGATTTTGGCCCAGGTCTTCTGCACCTTTTGTTCCCCATTTTGCAAATAGAAAGAGGAACCCGATCCACCAGGTGGCCTTATAAAAATACTTCAGAAGCACTGACTTGACTGTTAATAGAAACAATGCCTTCCATTTATATAGTAAGTTTCCACACAGGACCTTCTAATCAAGATATGACTTTAGCTGATATTTCTTTTTTTTATATAAGATTTTTTTATATTTAATTTATTTATTAGTATTTATTTTTGGCCGCGTTGGGTCTTCTTTGCTGCACGCAGGCTTTCTCTAATTGTGGCGAGCAGGGCCTACTCTTCGTTGCAGCGCGCAGGCTTCTCATTGCGGTGGCTTCTTCTGTTGCGGAGCACGGGCTCTAGGAGCGCGGGCTTCAGTAGTTGTGGCTCGTGGGCTTTAGAGCGCAGGCTCAGTAGTTATGGCGCGCGGGCTTAGTTTCTCTGCGGCACATGGGATCTTCCCGGACCAGGGCTTGAACCCGTGTCCCCTGCATTGGCAGGTGGATTCTTAACCCCTGCGCCACCAGGGAAGCCCTAGCTGGTATTTCTTACACACTTAATGCATGTAAAACTGTGTGCCGAGTGGCATATAAGATTAAGAAAAAAGGGTCTACTCTTTAGGCGTTTACAGATCTGTCGGAGAGAGAAGCTTATACACTTGCAGTAGCTGTGTAATAGTGCCGGGCAGGTATGTGTGCCTGCAGAAAAGTGCCAGGGATGTTTTGAAATGATGGAGGGATATGGCATCCTAAAGGGCAGAATGAAGGAAGTGGGTCTTGAGGTGGTCCTTGAAGGGTGGGTATGAGGCACATAGGAGGTAAGGAAGAATGGCATGCCAGGTGGGAGGGAAAATGGCCAGAATTAGGGAGCTGGCGGTGGAAATGGAGAAGGGGACCAGGTCATCATAATGTCCAGACTGAGTGAGGAAGTAAATGTGACCAGAAGGATAAAGGCACAGGCCTGAGTCTCTGAGGCAGATGAGCAGGGGTGGTGGGCCTGAGGGCAGGAAGGGGCTGCAAGGCAGAGCGCCAGGTGTTACAGCCAGAGAGGGAGGTGCCGGCGTGGAGGATTTCTTTCTTCAGAGCCTGAAGAACTCACACTGGCATTTAGAGCCCCCTTGGTGGACTGGCCACCCGTCTCTCTGTGCTCCCCTCCACCTGCCCCGCTGCCCTGTGCTCCACCCGCTCCAGACAGACCACACCGAGGAAGAGAGCAGGATACAGATACTCGACAGCTGATGGGCCCACATAGCTTCCCTTGACTGTGCGGGTGCTTGATGTAATATTCTCCAGCCTTCAAGTTTATTTTACTGATTATGTTTTGCTAAAGTTAATGTGAGAATGGGTTTGCCTGCCCTGAGCTCACAATAGCCGCTTCAGGAGATGGCCAGAGGGCAGTGGGAAGCCTGGATAGTATTCAGAACAGATTGGAAATAAGCAAAGGCTGCACTGCCTGCATGGTGTGGGTGTCAAGTTGAAGACCGACCGCTCGCACACGCTCGGTGTCATTGCACCACAGAGAAGATGTCCATGGCACAGGCTGTGAGCGAGGGGCCCTCCCCCGGGTCCCAGGGTTGGGATGAAGCCTTCCCCTATGATGATGGGCGGTGGGTGTTCTTTGCTGTGAACCAATCACAGGACCTGTGTGTGCATGTGTGAGGCTGTGAGCGCTGCCACACCTCCCCAGGGAGCATGCAGGCACCTGTACCAAGCAGAATCCACCTGCTGCAGCCCGAGCTCAGCGGGGCTGGCTTGCTTGATGTCGGCTTAGTTGGTCTGTATAGAGAGCTCTTGAGGTGCCCTGTTCTGACTTCCTCTGCCTCCCTTCCAGAATCCTAGGTTCCCAGGCAACCTTCAGATGAGTGACCGGCAGCTGGACGAGGCCGGAGAGAGTGATGTTAACAACTTGTAAGTGGCTGTCCTCACATTCTGGACTTGATGAGAGAGAAAGCTTGGGTAGATGCTGTCACTTCCGGTTAGGGTCACAGAGGGCCTGAGGGCAAGGGCAGTGGCTGGGGTGGGGACTAAAGCCCGTGAGTGACTTGACCTTGGGGCCACTTACTCCTGGCGCCTCCTCAAGAACCCTTCCAGGGCGCCTCCCACTCCAGGCCTCCCTTCTCTGTGCCCCTCTGCCCTTTTCCTTTGCTGCTTTCACTGTTGAATTCGCCCTGCTTGATCTTCCAATGGCCTTAATACCCACTTAGGTCGGGGCTAAGAATTGAAGCTGGTGTGTGTGTGTGTGTGTGTGTGTCTGTGTCTGTGTGTGCACGTGTACATTGGTGGCAGTACAGGGCTTGGGGGCCGGGACAGGTGGAGCACTGGCCTTGGGCCGTGGAGTATAAGCTCTCTTTCCTCTTGGGTCCAGTTTCCAGCTGACAGTGGAAATGTTCGACTACCTGGAGTGTGAACTTAACCTCTTCCAAACTGGTGAGTCTCTCCCTCCCGTCTGGCCCAGGCTTTCCTGGGCATTCACCTAACCCCCAGCCTGGTTCCCTGCTTGGACCAGCTGGTCTAGCCCCCGTCTCCATACAAGTTGTGCAGTTCAGGGCCAGGGAGATGGAGCTGCCCACACTGTGTCTGTTCTCTTGGCCCTGGTTAAAGGAGGGGCTGAAGCCCAAGGGCATTTTCACGTGAGTGGAAAGACTGCGATCCCCACCCTGCTGGCCTCCCCGCTAAGCCCAGGCCTCCAAGAGTCCAAAGACAGTTCCGGCCTCTGACAGACCCTAGACTGTGGCCCCAGCACTGGCTGGTCCTTTGGCCCAGGCTTGTGTGCTGCTCAGCTGGGCTGGCCCTCAGGGTGTATTTCTGCCCAGGTGGCCTGTGCAGTCACCCTTTCTGCCCCAGCATCCCGTGATACCTGGCTCTGTTTCCGTATGCATTGATCACTTGGGTTATTAGCAATAGATGCTGAGCTCCTCCTCAAAAATCAGGAACCATGCCTGCTCACCTCTGTTCTAGCCCCATGCCTGGCATATAGCAAGTGCTCAACAACCAAGTTTAGAATGCTTGCTTTCTGCATGAACAGCAGTGAAGAAACAACAGGTGGACAGAGTTCATAAAATGTTGTCAACGGGCTTCCCTGGTGGTGCAGTGGTTACGAATCTGCCTGCCAATGCAGGGGACACGGGTTCGAGCCCTGGTCCAAGAAGATCCCACATGCCGCAGAGCAACTAAGCCCATGCGCCACAACTACTGAGCCTGTGCTCTAGAGCCAGAGAGCCGCAACTACTGAGCCTGCGCTCTAGAGCCTGTGCTTCCAACAAGAGAAGCCACTGCAATGAGAAGCCCACGCACCGCAACGAAGAGTAGGCCCTGCGCGCAGCAACAAAGACCCAACTCAGCCAAAAATAAATAGATAAATAAATAAATTTATTTTTAAAAAATACTGTCGACATCCAGCTGAATGCTCTGGAATTATCTGGGGAGAATTAGCTAGAGTTTTCTAGAGAGAGCTCCCCCAAGTCTTCTCACAAACTCTTCCATCGTTAAGTGGCGGTGGTTTTCTCATCCCCCAGAGAGCAGTGATTCGGAATCAAGAGCATCCTCTACACGTTTCCCCACCTGCCCCCCATCCTCAGTCACCTCTTGTGAGCCACAGAAATCGAGAGAGCTGGTATTAGAAGAAGTCTGTCCAGCTCCTGAGTTCTAGTCTGTGACCCTGTAAGATTGGGACCAGAACCTTCGGAAGGAGGCCCTGCATTTTCAACTGCGGGAAACGTGGGCCAATTACAATTAACATTTATTTGGTGCCCTTGCAGTGATTCTCAAAGTGTGGTCCCTGGACCAGCAGCATCGGCATCACCTGAGAACGTGTTAGAAATGCACACTCTCGGGTCCCACCCCAGACCTTCTGAATTAGAATCTCTGCGGGTGGGGCCCAGCCATCTGTTTTAACAAACTCCCCAAGTCTGCACTGTCTAACAGCGTTGCCACTGGCCACGTGTGACTATTTAAATTAATTACGATTAAGTAACATTCAAAAGTCAGGGCCTCCGTTGCACTCACCACCTTGCAGGCACTCAGCAGCCACACGTGGCTAGCATATTGGACACACGTACAGAGCCTTTCCATCATCACAGAATTCTCCTGGAGTGATCCTATGGGGGGATTCTGATGCATGCTACAGTTTGAGAAGCGCTGAGCTAGAAAATAGTTTTCAACCCTGGCTGCATATTAGAATCACCTGGGGGGCTTTTGAAACCCCACTAATGCCCCAACCCTACCCCAGACCAATTAAAAAAGAAGGGGGCATGGAGGAGTTGCAGGCAGACATTAGTAGTTTTCAAATTTCCCCAGGTGATTTTAATCAATCTCAAAGCAAATGGGAAGGACCACTGCACTGTTGCCATGAACTTTATAGGACATTCTCATTTAATCCTTACGAGACCTCCTTACAAGACCCTTAAGAGGTATGTGCTATTAGAACCATCTGCATCTTACGGAAAAGCATCTGGAGGCACAGAGAGGTTGAGTAAGTTGCCCACGGTCACACAGCTCTAGCTGTTACTAGATGCCAAGGGGCATTCCTGGAAAGCGGCAGGCAGGCCGTGAGATGGAGCGGCCTGGGGTTCCTTGCCAGCGTGGAGCCTAAGGAAGCCAGGAGATTTGGGGATGGCCGCCTCGCAGTGACAGCTGCTTTTAATTTGTGTCAAGAAGAAAAGCTGCCTTTTAATTAGAACCGTTTGGGTTTTTTGGTTTTTTTTTTTCTTTCACTTGACAGACTAAGCCTGTTAACAGGGACTAGTACAGCCAGGGAAGGCCGAACACAGTGGCTCTGGGCTTTCCTCCGGGGCAGTCCCACTCGCTGAGGGACTGCAGGGAAAGTCGGTGCCGGCCACGTGCAGGGTCTCCGGAGGCGGTGGGCAGCCTCTGCAGGGAGGAAATCAGCCCTGGCCAGTGGTGTGCACTCAGGGTCCATGGCCAGGCATCTAGGTGCTTGGTTTAGGAGCGAGGGGCAAGGGGCAGGGGGTTAACGTGGAGGGGTCTGTGGGAGCAGCTTGCTCTCTGGAGCCCGGGAGAGTGGAGGACAGTGCTTCCGTTGACCGGCTCCCCCAAGGACCTCCGTCAGCCTTGATCCTGATGGTTCGTCCTCTTCCTGACTCCTTGCCCTGGGTCCTTGTAGCCTCTCCTCCAATTGTCCACCAGGGTTCCTGCATTTCCCCCCTTGTGGTGTTCCAAGAACCCTGTGACAAGCCAGCAGGAAGCCAAGGCTGAATTATTTCTTCGTGTTCTGATCAATGTTTGATAGTTTCCCCACATGTTTTCTCTTGCACAACCAGATTGGGTGCTTCTCAGGGTCAAGATCACCGTGAGACCAAGTTCATGCCTGAGACAGAGGGCTGAATTGGCTGTCAAAAGCCCCTTTCGATCCTGAAATACTGATTCCCCATAAAACGGAGGGCTTCCCTTGAACAAGAGCCCACCTCCCCATTAAATCAGAAACCTTAAAAGGGGATGTGTCATTAGAGGCAAAAATATCACCAATCTTTTTTTTAATTTGGAAGCACTTAGGTCACTCTCTATACATTATTATATCTCTTTGTTCTCCCAACTCTGGTTACACTTTTTAGCTTAGACTGCACACTGTCCTGCAACTGTTAGTTTATATCACTGCCATTCCCTAGTCTGTGAATAACATAAGGGCAAAATATGGTTCATTTATCTTTGGGTCCTGAGTTACTGGCACACCTGTAGAGTTCAACTAGACAACCTTTCAATTTATAAGAATGTTTAAATTTAAAGAGGTTAAGTGACTTGCCTCAGAAAATAAAATTGCATGTTGACAACAAAAAAAAAAAAAAAAAAAAGGGGATGTGTTCTTCCTGCCCATATGGGAGGGAGGTGGGGGAGGAAGCATGAAGCTCGTCAGACCGGAAGGAGGCATTTGGGATGCTCCCCCCGTAAATCCCTCCCGCCAGGCTGTGCGCAGAGTAGAGCAAGTTCATTTCACCCGTTGTGACACACAGAGCATCTTGACTGCCAGGGCCACAGGCTCCTGGACTAGCCGTCGCTGGCTGCAGGGGCTCTGGCTTTTAACTCACCATCTCTCAGCAAAGCCGCTTCTTGGCTTTGTGGTCACCTTCAAGTCACTTACTCCCCTGTATGATGGGGGTACTCTTAGCTACCCCATAGGAGTGTTGAAAGGGTTCGATGCACCACATGAGATCATGATTGCACAGAAGAGGTCCTCGTGTGTTAGACTCCTGCCTTCTCCCGTCTGAGAAGGTCGCCTCTAATTTCCTAGCTCTGCTGCCTCTCCCCTTTCTGTCCCCTAGTGTTCAACTCCCTGGACATGTCCCGTTCCGTGTCAGTGACCACAGCCGGGCAGTGCCGCCTAGCCCCGCTGATCCAGGTCATCTTGGACTGCAGCCACCTCTATGATTACACTGTCAAACTTCTCTTCAAACTCCACTCCTGTGAGTATACGGGGCTTGATCTCTGGAAACTTCTGGCCGGAAGGAGGTTCACAGCCTGAGGCTGTCCCTGGAGGGAAGCAGCTCCCCCCAGTGCCCTTGGCTTTCTGCTCCTGACCCAGAAGGCCCTGGAGCTCCCGGCTGTCTTGAGAATAGAAGAGCAGGGCCAAGCCTTGCTGTGCTCAGGGAAGCACCTGGCCTGCCACAGCCGTGACTCGGGATGGTCCTCACCCTCCACCTCCAGCTCTACCGCGTCAACATCCATGTGTGTCATGTACGCTGCAGACCACACAGATGAGGACAGACCCGGCCTAGACCCACAGGAGCAAAGGTGGCCGTTTCCAAAGAGTTCATCAACGCAGTCTCTTTGTACAAATGGCTTTTGTGGAGAAATGTAAAATATAGAACAGGGCTGCTCAAATCAATGGAAGGCCACACCTCCCCTAGCCACAGATCCTTGGGATAGTTTCGCGGAATGTATTTTGGAAACTACTGGTCTTGTGGACGTTCTTATCCGTTTATGTGCTTCTTCTTTTTTTTTTTTTTTAGGAATATATATTTTTTTAACATCTTTATTGGGGTATAATTGCTTTACAATGGTGTGTTCGTTTCCGCTTTATGACAAAGTGAATCAGTTATACATATACATATGTTCCCATCTCTCTTCCCTCTTGCGTCTCCCTCCCTCCCACCCTCCCTATCCCACCCCTCCAGGCGGTCACAAAGCACCAAGCCGATCTCCCTGTGCCACGCGGCTGCTTCCCACTAGCTATCTACCTTACGTTTGTTCGTTGCGCTTCTTATTTAAAACGATGTGTGTGGGTGCTGCTTCCTCAGGGTCTGCATTGTTAAACCATATCCCCGATGAATCTGATGTGGGTGGTCCCTGGGTCACACTGTGAGGTGGCCATCGAGAAGGGTGTACACATTCAGAGTGCACGGATGATGGAGAACCGAGAAAAATCAAGACGCAATGGGTATCAGCAAGGTTTTATTGCGGAAGTCTAGGACAAGGGGTACTCTGGGACAGGTCACTGGCAAGGAGGAGTCTGGTTATTTAGACCAGAACAAGGGAGGCAGCATCACTGTCATTAATGTAGGAGGGTTTCATGGGAGGGAGGTTGGAATTCCATGTTCAAGGGTTAGAAGGGTTTTGGAGCAGGGGGGGCGTGTCTGAAGGAAGCAGAGAGGGTAGACTAAATCCCAAGAAAAGAAGGCAGGCAGTTGCATAGAAGCTCTGAATACAGATGAACTTGTTCCTAAGATACTACGGAACCAGTTGCGCACTAGGACATCCCCACTTCCTTCTATAAAGTGGTGAGTTGTGATAAGAGACAGGTAATTATTTGGGTTTAAAGGCCTTCTTTAAAGGCAGAGCAATACACAAGACCTTCGAGAACTGTGTGGTCAGGGAAAAAGGGATGCTTCATACAGTATATGCTTTCCTGAAAATAACTATTTTCTTTTAGAATAGATTTAGATCTACAGAAAAGTTGCAGAGAGTTCAGAGAGTTCCCATATACCCCTGAACCCAAGGGTCTCAGTCCTGCAGTCTTTGCCTGTCTCTGGCAGGCTCTCTGCATCTCTCCAGACTCATGTCTGTGCTGGGCCTCACCCAGTGTGCCCAGTGCACACAACCCCCCGGAGAGAGCCCCCCCTCTGGGGCCTGCCGTGGTCCACCCTGCTGCTTGGGTCAGGTCACCGCTGCTGTAGTCAGCGACGTAACTTCCATCCTGCTCTGTCGAGAGTAGCTTGCAGTCCAGGAGCAAACAGAAGGAAAGATCTGACTGATAAGTAGCCCCAGAGTCCCTGCTGGCCCCACTGGGCCCTCTTGGTTTCCCAGGGCAACTCTAGGTCAAGAATGCCTTCCTGCAGGGCTGGCCCCCAGCCCCAGGAGGGATGGTCCCTTCCCGCTGTGTCTTGCCTGCCCTCTGGTCCTCCTATTCCCTCTTAGTCTTTTCCAATTTCTTCCAGGTCTTCCAGCCGACACCCTGCAAGGCCACCGGGACCGCTTCATGGAGCAGTTCACAAAGTAAGCGGCTTAAGTGAGAGAAAGGAAGGCGAATCTAAAAGTGCTATAAAGTCAATTAATCCATGCAGGAAGCACTTGCTTTTAAATCATCGAGGGTGAGGGTATCTGCTTTAATGCTTTAAAAAGCAAAGGAAAAGAAGACGGCAGCAAACCTACCAATGGCTGGGGAAGCTATCGGTTCTCTAATAAATCTCATAGAGAAAGACAGTTTCATTCATTCAGTCATCCTGCTTTATTCCCAGGGCTTCATCCTCTTCCGTTTTTCTTCTCCCTAAGTTCTCATGGTTTTATACCGTATACATGCTGACAACTCCCAAAGATACAACTCCAGCCCAACCTTACCTCTGGATTCCAGGTTCACATCCCCAGTTGTCTATTTGACATCACTATACCAAACTTACATCTCAAACTAAACTCTAGGTTTTCTTCAAAAACCTTTTTCTTTCCCTTCTATCTCAATAAATGCTGCCCACCATCCACTTAGGACAGAGATCCGGAACTCACCATTTTCCTCATTCCCCACGTCCAATCTATTAGCAAGTTCAGATGATAATTGACAAAGAGGTCTTGTCTCTGATCATATATCCCATCTCTTCCACTTCCATTGCTGTCTACCAGGACCCTCCAATATGGACGGGATGCTCTGGATTTCAGCTCCTGCCCTCTGCAATCCTATCCCCACCCAGCAGTTAGAATGACCTTGTAAAAATATAAATCCCTTGCTTACAACCTTTCAATGGCTTCTGATTACACTGAGAATCATTTCGAAGCTTCTCTCTGTGGTCTGCAAGGCCCCTACATGATCTGGCCCCTGCCCGCCATCTGTGACCTTGTCTCCAGTTCTCCAAGTGTTTCAGCCACGTAAGGTCCTCTTCCAGTTCCCGGAATATAGCCTGCGCTCAGAGGCTTAGCACATGCTGTTCCCTATCCTCAGGATGCTCTCCTCCCAGCCTGGCCAGCTCCATCTAGGTCATCTTCAGTCACCTCCACACAAAGGCAGTCTCTGGCCCCACATTTGGGGTCTTTTTGCCTACCTTCTGCTCCTCCGACCCCACCCTCATATTCTCCATCACAGCACCCTGTCTACTTCCTTCCTGGTTCTTAGCATGACTTTTTTTGTTTGACTGTCTTGCCCATTATTGTACCTCTAGCACCTGATTCACAGCAGTCAGTTAAGCCTATAGCATTCAATCATGTTTGAATGAATTAGTAAGCTAATCAGCTAGTCTAGAAGAGGAAGAGCTTCTCTGACCAAAGGGGAAATTATTCTGGTGCATTTGGGAAAGAAAATTGGTGACGAGATGACAAGTCCAGCTCATCTTTCAATTAAGCATGCCCCAAGAAGAAGGGACGGAATGGAGGGAGAGACAGGAGGATGGGGCCGGGGGGGGGGGGGGGGGGAAGCATGAGCATGATGTTTTCCTTGTTAATTTCTTCACCCTTGACTGCAGGAATAGCATCGCCCCCCCACCCCCACCCCCAGGATCCCAAGCTTAGGCTTCTTTTGCTGGTTCCTGAGCAACAATCAGAGAGGGCAAGTTCGGGGTTGTGCTATCCTCCCCGTTTCCTTGTTCCGTCTAAAAAGCCTCGTATGTTTATTCTATAATAAATGACTTATTAAATGCTAGGAGACAGGCCCTGGGGCTGATTTCCTGGAATGTTAAATTCCAGTAGCTTAGGAAAGCAGCAGAGCCTATTACTGTTGGCTCCAGCCCAGAAAGCAGGGAACGTGTGGTCAGGTGATTCTGTTTCCTTTCATTTTTTTGAGCTTATAAAAGCATTTCCCATGAGTGCCGCCTCACCTTCTCTTCCACAGACACGGTGGCTGAGGCCTCAATGTCCCCGAATTCGGGGAAAGCAACAGTGATGTCACAGGGACAGTCCTAACCCTGGGGTCTGAAGGGTTATCGTGAGACCCCAGGAGTTTCGTTTATTGGGCTGAGCTGGAGAAAATTCTGTGCTGCAGAGAGAGGGTGCTGAGATCCCTGACCCTCTTTTATTATATCTCAGAAAATATGTCTGGTGCCCTCAGTTTTGTTGGCCTTCAGTGTTTAGATTCAAAATGGAGACTTGAGGAAGAGAAAAAATTGGGGTTTATTTATTCCCATATCCATCCAAGATTAGGACACAGTATAAATGGTTTTTCTTCAACCAATATTGCTGAGTAATTCCTCCATGCCTGGTACTACTTTATTTTTATTTTTTAATTAATTTTAATTGGAGTATGGCTGCTTCACAACGTTAAGTCAGCCTCCACTGCACAGCAAAATGAATCAGCCATACACATACAGATACCCCCTCCCTTTGGACTTCCCTCCCATTTTACCACAGTGCATTAGGTAGAGTTCCCTGTGCCATACAGTATGTTCCCATCAATTGTCTATTTTATACATAGTATCAATAATGTATATGTGTCGATCCCAGTCTCCCAATTCCTCCCTCCCCACCCCTTTCCCCCTTGGTATCCATACATTTGTCCTCTACGTCTATGTCTCTGTTTCTGCTTTGCAAAGAAGATCATCTATACCATTTTTCTAGATTCCACATGTATGCGTTAATCTACGAGATTTGCTTTTCTCTTTCTGACTCACTTCACTCTGTATGACACTCTCTGGGTCCATCCACGTCTCTATTAATGACCCAATTTCGTTCCCTTTTATGGCTGGCCCGGTACTATTTTAAACCTAGCTCAGCAGGGCCCAGTCTCTGCCTTCTAGAAGCTTATAGTCTAGTTGAGGAGATAAAAAATAGCGCTCAAATAGGGTGAATTCATTAAAAAGAGATCTACCTTAGTAATTAAGTTCCCTTCCCTCTTCGTATCATTAGTGGGTTTATCCTCAGAAATTTATTTTAATATTACTCTAAGCCAAACATTGCTAGGAAGACACATCTGCCAAACAACAGCATATATTCTACGGTGTTGCAGAAATTACTTTTTGGACTGTCTACTCTTCCAAAGGATTTTGTGGTTTGAATTACTCTTCCCCCAATCAGTGAGGACTGGCTATAAATAATCTCTCCCTGCAGCATCGTAATTGCATCCTAGCACCATGGAGCCCATCTCCTTGGCAGCCTGTGCCCAGGGGCTGGGCAGGCAGTAGGAAAGCAGGGTGTCCCCTCCCCGGGGCTGGTGAAGGCCCCCAGCAGCCCTCAGGCCTTTCTCCACCCTTAGGTTGAAAGATCTCTTCTACCGCTCCAGCAACCTTCAGTACTTCAAGCGGCTCATTCAGATCCCTCAGCTGCCAGAGGTAAGGCCACACCCAGGGAGCTGCTGAGTCCTGGAGGCTGTCTTAGAGGCTGGCAGGTGGGCAGGGTTTGAGGATGTGTCTTCCCTTTTCAGAACCCACCCAACTTCCTACGAGCCTCCGCCCTGTCAGAGCACATCAGCCCCGTGGTGGTGATCCCAGCCGAGGCCTCATCCCCCGACAGCGAGCCAGTCTTAGAGAAGGATGACCTCATGGACATGGATGCCTCCCAGCAGGTGAGGACCACTTAGGAGGAAGCTCAGGCCTTCCCGTTGCCCCCGGGGAGGGCAGGAGGACCTGGGACAAGTTCAGCCACCTTCTAACCCAAGCGCCGTAAGTGGACCTGAACCAGATTAAGAAAGTATCCGTTCCCACATGTCACTCGTGAGACCCACGCTGACCTCTCTGGGTCTCTAACCTTGTCCTTACTCCTTTCTGGTTGCCGCAGAATTCATACGACAGCAAGTTCGATGACATCTTTGGCAGCTCCTCCAGCAGTGATCCCTTCAATTTCAACAGTCAGAATGGCGTGAACAAGGACGAGAAGTGAGTCCGGGCTGTGGAGTTAAAGCACATGGTACAAAAGCTAAGTTAAGCCATGATCTCACTTGCCACACCCAACCAAAGAGGAATTCTTGGGCTTCTTCTGTAATGTCTTGACGTTCGAATACTGGCCCCTTTAAAATCCCAGAGGAAAATCGAATGAGGCTGAAATACCCATGGACCTGTGGGTGGTAGATTAGTATCTGGAAACGCTTTTAACCTCCTCCCTGGGTCTCCTAGCTCGCATTTAAAAGGGAAGGGATAGAAGCACAGTGGAAGCAAACTTGCTGTCCTTCTGTTCCTAGGGATCACTTAATTGATCAACTGTACAGAGAGATCAGTGGGCTGAAAGCACAGCTGGAAAACATGAAGACTGAGGTATGAGCTAGGCTCTGATCTGCGTCTGGGCTTCACCGGAACATGACAGCTTTTAATATTAAATTTGCTTCACATCCACCCTTGTTGGGCCACATCTTGACCAGGTCGTTATGCATTTCCAGTGCACTTAACCCTTGAGAGCAGCATTTAAGCCGCGCTCCAGGGGCCCTGTGATAGTGGGAGATAGTTGTGATCACCAGCTGGCTGTGAAGCTGTGCGGTGAGAGACCTGCTCTTCTCACTTGGCGACGAGAAGGTTTGACTTGTAGCTCTGCTGGCACTTTGCAGTGTCTGGTGTGGAGGCTTTACCCTGGGACCGGCAAATGTCCTCTCCTTCATGCCAGCTGGTCCATCACGGCTCCCAGGCCCCTCTAACAGGACCAGAACTCCCCTGCCGTCACCCCCTGTTGTGGCTGGGGGGTGGCTTGTAGTGACCAGAAGCCTCCACTCTCGTGAGGTCTTGGGAGTGGGCCTCTTAGGAAGACCCAGGTGTTGATGTGGTCAGCGCTGGAGACGTGGCAGGTCGACCCCGCTCGGCCCGCCCAGCGCTCATCCCCGGGCCCTCCCGCAGAGCCATCGAGCCATGCTGCAGCTGAAGGGCCGCATCAGCGAGCTGGAGGCCGAGCTGGCCGAGCAGCAGCACCTGCGGCAGCAGGCGGCCGACGACAGCGAGTTCCAACGGGCCGAGCTGGACGAGCTCAAGAAGAAGCGAGAGGACACGGAGAAGGCTCAGCGGAGCCTGACGGAGATCGAGAGTGAGCGGCGGCTGGCACCGGGCTGGGCGTGAGGGTGGGGCTGGGGAGGGCGGAGCCCAGTGAGACCCCGGATGGAGGCTGAGGCCAGGCGCCAGAGCCCGCGCCTCGAGTCTGTCCGGGAGGCCGTCGTGAATGCCAGTGTCACCAGTCAGAAGGGCAGATCGGTGTCGGGCAGGTTGAGAGCCCCACTTGAGGCCCTGCTGCGAACACGGAGATGGGGCTACAGAGGATGACGAAGGAGAGGGAGCCTAAGAAAATTCGTGGCATAAAAGCCAAAAACCCTGATAAAGTAAATGCCGAGCATGAAATGCTCAAGGCATGCATCAGTGGAGGGATTTGAATTAGGTGAATTCTTCATTAAAGAAGACCTCCCAGGGGACTTTATTTCAGTAGGGGTTTTGAGGGAGAAGGAGGTATATATGCTTGTGAAAAGGAGGGACGATCTTCTAGGGGTTCTGGCTTATTGGAAGGAGGGCAGAGGGTCCCCACCAGTGCAGACCCCTCACCTTGGTCCTTGACGATACAGGGAAAGCCCAAGCCAACGAGCAGCGCTACAGCAAGCTAAAGGAGAAGTACAGCGAGCTGGTGCAGAACCACGCCGACCTGCTGCGGAAGGTAGGACCCTCACCGCCCCCATCGGCACGCGCAGGCCCCGCTGCACGGGGGAGACGGTGACTTACGCCACGTGGCTTCTCCAGGGCTGGCGCCCCCGCCGTTTCTTGGAAACCGCAGCTCCCTGGCCTCCTGTATCTCGAGCTCCACCTTAGGTGCCAGCCCCACTAGCATTAGCATTATCCCCCATCTTTATCATTTTGGCAAATAGTTGAGAGTTGAGCATCTGAAGGTGACAGCTTCCTTCTAGGTGGGAAAGTGATGTCTGTGTCCGACTCTAGGGCACCCACGGTCTGAATGCTGTCATTTCTTCCGGAAGGAAGATGGCCTTTGTGCTGGAGATACGCTAGTTCAAGACACTGTGCTTCTCTTACAGAATGCAGAGGTGACCAAACAGGTGTCCGTGGCCAGACAAGCCCAAGTGGATTTGGAACGAGAGAAAAAAGAGCTAGAGGATTCTTTCCAGCGCGTAAGCGACCAGGCCCAGCGGAAGGTGAGTAGAAGAAGTAGGTGGGAATTGGGGGGGGGGGGGGAGGGTGTCTGTCCGAGATGGAGGTGGGCCTTGAGCACTGCACAGATTGAAAGACCTCGTCGTCTGCTTCACGAGCAGGTAGAGCCCTGTGGGAGGGTGACAAGGGACCGTACAGGATAGGACGTGGTTACCCATGTGTAAGGGGTTAGAGGCATGACGTGATGAAGGGTCTGAAGTTGAGTGGGGCTCATCAGCTAGGACGCGTCTTGAGCAGGTTTTGAAGTGGAAGCAGGTGGATGTCAGAGAGGAGTGGCATTTATAAAGACCACAGCCAGAACCATGAGTTGGGATGGGGTTGGCGGCAGGTCCGATTGGAGTAAGGAGATGTCGGGTGGATAAAATGGAACACCTTACACTTAGAGTAGTGGCTTTCACGCTCTCCTGTGACCCAAGTGAAAAATACATCTAATGGAAATCAAAGTTTCACAGAGCAATACTTATCCTTATTATGGGAATGCATGTGGATTTTTTTTGTGGGGGAAGCTCTGTTTACTGCATTCTTTTAAAAATGTTAGCTGTGAATTCTTACTCATGGGTCACAACCCGCTCTTTGAAAAACACCACCTAGAAATTAAAGAAGGGAAATTGTTTCAAGACGGTGAGATGGGGTGAGTCAGCATTATACCTACTGGGTGTTGGGATGCCTGAATTAAAGATCTCGTTCTGCTTTAATTAGTATTATGGGCTCAAGCATGACATTTGGGAAATGTCCCTAAAACTCCCCACCCCCCACCCCACCCCCGCCCTTGACATTTCCTGAAGCTGGAAAAAAAATTTTTGGTACATTCTGAGCTCTCACCTTCCCCCTGCTTTATGTCAGGGTAAAACTTGCTTCTATATAAAAGTATACAAATCTCACAAGTATAGCTTGAGAATTTTTACACGTGTTTATCCTGTGAAACCACCACCCAGGTGGGAGCGCTCCTGCATTTCTTCTCTTTCAGACTCAAGAACAGACGGAAGTACTAGAGAGTTTGAAGCAAGAACTTGCCACCAGCAAACAGGAACTCCAGATTGTCCAAGGCAGCCTGGAAAGTTCTGCCCAGGTAAGCATCACCTGTCTTTCCCTTCCTCATTCTTCTCCATCTCTGGCTTTGTTGTTGCTGGCACCCGGCATCCATCACCATGAGCACATGGCCCACCTTGGTCCCATCTGGGAGCAGTGTGTCCTTGGGAAGGGGCAGATTCCTTGTGGCCTGGTGGTGGGTGTGGACCTCTGGAAAGGGGACAGTTTAATTCTCCCAGCAACTCCCTCTTCCCACTCGGTCGCCCTGCAGTCAGAAGCGAAATGGACCGCCCAGATCGCCGAGCTGGAGAAGGAGCGGGGCGGCCTGGTGGAAGCCATGGCTTGTCGAGAGGAGGAACTGTCCGCTCTTCGGCAACAGTTGGAATACACCCAGATCAAACTGTCCAGCGCACAGGCAAGTAACGGACACCTACTGGGGCTGACCAAGTCCAATTTCATAGTCATGGGCCTCGGCAGTGTATGCGTGGAGGCAGGGGGGCTGTGAAAGGGGTTTGGGGCCTTCGGCCGGATCGCGAAGGCGAATATTCTGCGGGCGCAGCTCCTAATGCCAGCGTGCCCTGTGCTGCACACAGAGCAGATGAGAAGGGATGCACCTGGCACTCTTTCCCCAAGGGTGGAGGCCGGGCTGCCGTGGTCCACCCCCATAGCCTCCTGTGCTCGGGGGCACACACCTGTGGACAAAGTTAAAAAGGCTTTTTCTCTGTGTCAAGCTAACTGGCCTCGGCCTCATTAGCAGCAGCTCAAGCTAAGGTTCCAGGAGTCCCAGCTGTGTCACAGGTGGATGGGGCATGGAGGCTCATTAGGGGGCCTGTGGCCGACTCTCACTTCCCTGGACCATCCCTAGGAATCTGTAGGCCGGCTCGCGAGGGACCAGCGAAAAATGCTTCTGGCGGAGTCGAGGAGGGCTGCCGAGCAGGTGGTGCAGGAGGCCCTGAGGCGGTTTGAGGAGCCCGCTCTCTTCAGCTGTGCCGGATCTGCAGGTGCCCTTCCCCTTGCCCGGCTTGCAGGTGCCGGATCCTCACAGCCCAGTGCTCTTCGGCGTAGGCCTTGAATCCCGTGAGGCCCTGATCTCAGGGGTTCCCAGCCCAGCTGCATGTCAGGATCACCTGGGGATGCCCAGGGCCCCCCCCCCCCCCACGCCTAATTTCTATTCAGTCGGCAGCTCTGCAGCACAGGGCCTGCGCAGTAGTATCTTCTAAACCCCCACACCCCCCCAGCTCTCACCCCTCCCCCACCCCGGGTGTGATAACTACTGCTTTGGTCGTGGATCACGCTGATGAAATGCATCCTGGGAGCCGAGGCCTGGTAACAATTCTGAATGCCGGGAGGAGGAGGAACAGACAGGCCTCTGTGTCTCTAAGGAGAACAGTGTGGTCTGAATCCAGAGGTGGCTGCCATGAGCTTCAAATCTAGACAGGGAGTCATCATCCTTAAGCGTGGAGAGGCAGAAACGATAAAATCCCCACAGGGTCACGGGCGTGAGCAAGGGCCCACTCTGCATGCCCCAGAGTCCTCAGGGCATATGGTGAAGTCAGGAGCCCCGTGATGAGAGGAGGGCCCTGGTGCACAGTAGATGGGCGAGCATCCAGGCCCGGGGCATTTGTGAAGTCGTGGACGTAGCCGTGAACAGATCTCATTACAGCTCATTTTCGAGCAGAGGGGACTTGATGGTCTTGAGAGGTCCCATTCAGAACGAGGCAGACGGGAAGAAACAGCTGATGGGTGATTTTATTTATTTATTTTTTTTGCGGTACGCAGGCCTCTCACTGCTGTGGCCTCTCCCGTTGCGGAGCGCAGGCTCAGCGGCCATGGCTCACAGGCCCAGCCGCTTCGTGGCATGTGGGATCTTCCCGGACCGGGGCACGAACCCATGTCCCCTGCATCGGCAGGCGGACTCTCAACCACTGCGCCACCAGGGCAGCCCTGATGGGTGATTTTTATTATCAGCTAGAAAGGTCTCGATTTGGCGAAGTGTTTCAAAAAGGACTGTGATATCTTGTTCAGTGGGGAACCCGTCTGTAGGGAAATCCAACAGTTGCAAATGAAGTAGCACACTGGGTACCTCATTTACTGCGAGAACACCAGGACATGGGGCAGCTGTGGGCAGATTCCACAAGAGATGGTATGAGCTGGGTTTTGGAGGAAGAGGAGAGACATAAAGCCATGGAGAGGAAGAAGAGTGGGGAATAATAATCATAAAAACGGCTGACATTTACCGAGTGCTTGCAATATGCCAGGCACGATTCTAAGCGCTTTATGTGCCTTGGCCCAGCAACCCTCACTGTGATGCCAGGAGGTGGTACTATTATTCCTCCTTTGTCGGATGAGGAAGCAGGCGCATGTGGCCTGAGAACACAGCCAGTAGTGATAGAGCCAGGAGCTACAACACGTATGCCACGAGACGCAAGAGCCCCTACTTTTAACTCCTGTGTGTGCGATTCAGTCTCCGTGGACCAGTGCACAGAGGCACAGCAGTGGGAATGACGGTGTTGTGGGCAGAACGTGGAGCCAGGGGTCTGAGCCCAAGAGTAATGGGAGTCCAAGGGCCTTGAAACACTTAACAGGAAGGCCTGGATTTGATTCAGTGGCAGTGATGGGAAATGAGGGGCAGAAGCTAGACCGTGATGCCATTGCCGTGGTTCTTGGCTAAAGGACCAGGTAGCCTCAGAAGTACAGCCTTTGAAGCTACAGTAAGAGAATCATGTACCAGCATAGCCATCGATCTCTCCTCCCTCCCCCTTCTTAGGGAAGCTTCTGCAGGGCTGGGGCCCCCCACTGGGAAGGTCATCCGTCAGGCAGCTTAACTAACAAGGATGAAGTGAGCTGAGACAGCTCTGACTCTGACTTTGCCCTGTCTTCCCTCTCGCAGATCACCTACTCTCCAAGGTCAGGTCCGTTTCCAGCTGCATCGAGCAACTGGAAAAATGCTGGAGCCAGTATCTGGCCTGCCCAGAAGGTAAGAGAGGTGAAGGATAGGGTCTGTCACTAGTGACAGCTGGGCAGGGATCCGAGACGCTGGAACGTGGCAATGGCGACCATTTCCTAGGCACCCAGAAAGAAGTGTGTGTGTCTGACTTGCAAAGCGGGGAGGAAGGAGGTATGAAAGTGACCGCCCTCCCCCTCCAGCAGGACTGAGAAAGTTTCCTTTAAACTCCTGGCAGATATCAGTGGGCTTCTGCACTCGGTAACCCTCCTGGCCCACTTGACCAGTGACACCATTGTTCATGGCAGCACCACCTGCCTTAGAGCCCCGCCAGAGCCTGCCGACTGTAAGTACCAGGGTGAGGGGCCACCACCACAGCACAGGGAGCAGGGGGCCTTTAAAAGTCTCTGTCGCCTTGCCTCTGCAGCTCTGACCGAGGCCTGTAAGCAGTATGGCAGGGAGACCCTCACCTATCTGTCTTTCCTGGAGGAAGAAGGAATCATCGAGAATGCCGACAGCACAGCCATGAGGAGCTGCCTCACCAGGATCACAGCCATCGGCGAGGTATCATCAGTGATATCCCTGGGGAATGTCGTTTTTTGGTATGAGTGCTGGGGATTTCTTCAGGGATCAGTGATGTTCTAAGCCAGTTCTTTCTGTACTTTAAACTTGATTCGGGAAGGTAGAGTTAGAACTGTAAAACTTGACCTTCTGAATGACTTTCCAGTTGTATTTAATTCACTGGATATTAATCGAGAATCTTCTGTGTGATCATCACTGTGCTAAGCAGTGTCAAAGAAGGATGAGCACAGTTTTCCTGTTTTCAAGGGTTTTTATCTGGCTGGGCAGGTAACACCTAAAATGAAAATAATATATTTATTCACTCAATAAAGATGTAGTGAGTATGACCTATGTACAGGGAATTGTGCCAGGTGTCGTTCTACAGGGACAAATAGGTCCCCTGGGGAAGGTATGGTCTCCCTGGGGAAGAAAAATAAGGAAATCACCCTTTTTTAATTTTAATTTTATTTTTGGCTGCATTGCGTCTTAGTTGCAGGGTCTTAGTTGCGGGATCTACGTTGAGGCATGCAGGATCTTTCATTGCGGCACATGGGCTCTTCGTTGCAGCACGCGGGCTTCTCTCTAGTTGTGGCACACGGGCTCCAGAGCATGTGGGCTCTGTAGTTTGTGGCACACGGGCTCTCTAGTTGTAGTGCGCGGGCTCAGTAGTTGTGGCACGTGGGCTTAGTTGCCCCGTGGTGTGTGGGATCTTAGTTCCCTGACCAGGGATTGAACCTGGGTCCCCTGCATTGAAAGGTGGATTCTTAACCACTGGACCATCAGGGGAGTCCTGGAAATCAACCATTTCTATACAGTGTGATACAGATCTATTTAAGGAGTACACTGCAAGGCAGCTTTTAATTCCTAGAATAGTAGGAATATTACCACCTAAAATAGTGAGAATGATAAATTCAGAGAAGGAAGAGACCAGGGCCAGAGATCATATCCTCATCATCTCTCATTCAAACTCCGCCAAGTGGCTTGCAGGATCTTAGTTCGCTGACCAGGGATCCAACCCATGGCAATGAAAGCACAGAGTCCTAACCACTGGACCACCAGGGAATTCCCTCATCTGAATTTTTTTTTAATTTATTTATTTTATTTATTTTATTTTTGGCTGCGTTGGGTCTTCGTTGCTGCACGCAGGCTTTCTCTAGTTGTGGCGAGTGGGGGGCTACTCTTCGTTGCAGTGCTTAGGCTTCTCACTGCGGTGGCTTCTCTTGTTGCGGAGCATGGGCTCTAGGCGCATGGGCTTCAGTAGTTGTAGCACGTGGACTCAGTAGTTGTGGCTCGCAGGCTCTAGAGTGCAGGCTCAGTAGTTGTGGTGCACGGGCTTAGTTGCTCCGCGGAACGTGGGATCTTCCCGGACCAGGGCTCGAACCCGTGTCCCCTGCATTGGCAGGTGGATTCTTAACCACTGTGCCACCAGGGGAGCCCTGAAGGTGTTTTTAAAGTACCTCCCAAGCAGCAAATACAGTCACTGCTGCACAATGGTGGGGTCAGGGTCTGAGCAGCTGCAACTGAATGGCCTTGTGTGGGGTTCGACAGGGATGGCCTTCTGGAAAGAGGTGGGTTCTGAGTGAGAATAGAGGCGGGAGGAGTGTGGAGTTGCAGAGCTCATGTGGTAGAGAGTTCCAGACAAGTCCCACCACAGCGTGCAGAAGTGTGTTACGTGGTGGGACCCTCCTACCTTCTGCCGTCATGTGGGGGTTACCTGTCCACCACGGGAGGGTAGAGAGGAGGTCAAAGGGTCATTTCTGCCTTCATGATGCTGTTCACAGGAGCTCCTGCCCAGAGGCCTGGACATCAAACAGGAGGAACTGGGGGACCTGGTGGACAAAGAGATGGCTGCCACTTCCGCTGCCATTGAAACCGCTACGGCCAGAATAGAGGTATGGAAGTCTCTGCAGGATCACCTAAAGTGATGCTGTGCAACTACCTTTCGGCAACATTGCCCGCTGGATATATCTTAGCCGTTCTCTGCAGAGCCCCCTATAAAACAAACCAAAACCCAAATCCCCTGGGATCTCTGAGTTACAGAAAATAGAAAGTTCTCCAAGGGAAGATGAGCAGTTTCCTCAAGGAT
The DNA here is from genome assembly GCF_937001465.1 of Orcinus orca. NCBI lineage: Eukaryota > Metazoa > Chordata > Mammalia > Artiodactyla > Delphinidae > Orcinus > Orcinus orca. The sequence goes on along the minus strand of NC_064574.1, from coordinate 79,010,047 downwards.
CACGTACTTTGGTGTCAGGCCATCCTACATTCAAGTTCCGGACTGACCGCTGAGTTACGTTAACCCCGCTAAGATTCGGATTCCTTTTCTATATGATGGTGATGATAACAGTACCTTCCTCAGCGGGGTGTTGTAAAGAGCTCAGTGAGGTAATGCACATGGATCTCAGTGCCAGGCACTCAGTAAACCAACGGTAACTGTTGTCTCAGAGAAAAGCTGAGCGGGCACCATTGGAAAGGTCACATGTTACTCCTTTGATGGAAGACTCAGGCCATCTGCCTTGGTGTGCTGCCTGCCTCGAGGACCTGGTAGCAGCTGCCCCTGTTGGCATGGTGCACAGAGTTCTGTGCACATCAGCCCAGGTGCCAAAATGTCAAGACACAGACTATAGCTCCAGCTGCCTCCCACTGAATAGATCGGAGGTCTGGGTTCTTTTCCTGACTCTCACGAGGACATGGGTGGGCACTTCTAGGTTTCTCAGCTACTGCAGGATGTTGGACCCCAGGTGTAGCAGGACACCAGTGGGTTCTCAGTACCTGTGATGTACTGAGAAACTCTGCTTCTTTTTTAACAGGAGATGCTCAGCAAATCCCGAGCTGGAGACACAGGAGTTAAATTGGAGGTGAATGAAAGGTCAGTGTGAGCGGCGTGGTGACACCTAGGTGATCAGGATCTGTCTTTCCTGCACTGGATCATACTGATTAGAATAGAACCTTAGCCGCCACAGGGAAGAGCTGAGTCTATGGAATTGTCAATATCAGTATTAATGATGACCATGATATCAATATTGCATTATAGGGGAAAGAAACCCCAAGAGTCACTACTTACCTATTCCTTATGAAGAAGATCCACAATCAAGTCTCCTCTCTCACCCCCCTTTCTTCAGAGCTTCACCTCCAGAATATTCCCTGCCTTTTTTCCCATCCCAAGTTTGCGTGTGTTCAGGAGAGAAAAAGAAAACAAGTCTTCCGCATTGTTTTTGGTCTCTGTTTTGTGTCCCTGACTTTTTTGTTGTTGTTTTTGCTTGTTGCAGGATCCTTGGCTCCTGTACCAGCCTAATGCAGGCTATTAAGGTCCTGATCGTGGCCTCAAAGGAGCTCCAGAGAGAGATAGTGGAGAGTGGCCGGGTAAGCATGGGTGAGGGCCCTAGACAGAGCAAACATCGGTTACTGATTCCCAGCTCAGCGAGAGGTGGAGTCTACTCGATACACATTCAGTGAGGTCTAGGTGTGCTGCCGTCCAGCCATATGTGTCCACCTGAGGGCACAGCTGCCACTCCCATGGACGTCAACAAATGCTATGGAAAGAAGCTGGGGCATGGCCAGGTCCCCGGAGGGCAGTCGGCCAGAGCCTCCAGCGGCAGGCTCATTCACCCCAGTGGATGTCACTGGAACCTGCCATGGAAGCCCAGTGTGCATTGCAAGTCTGGACTCTCGGAGGAGGGAGTGAGGACTTTTAAAACCAGGCAAATCAGAAATGCCAACCTGGTGCTGACTCTCCACTGTGGGCTCTGCCCATGTCTCTTTCTGTGCATGCGGGATCTTAGTTCCCCTACCAGGGATCGAACCCGCACCTCCTGCAGTGGAAGCACAGGGTCTTAACCACCGGACTGCTGGGGAAGTCCCTGCCATGTCTCTTTCCAACAGCAGTTAACTCGCAGTGATTCAGACAGACTCTGCCTCCGTCCCTTGTTGACATCATCACTTCAGTTTTCTTGCTCCTTTGCTGGCGTCATCAGCCTCTTTTTTCCTTTCTCACATGCCCGTGTGCGGCTGCAGCTCAGGAGACAAAGGTCCAGAGAGGGGGCTATGAGCCTAAAAGCTATCCTATAAAGAATGAAGCTATACCATTTACCACATGATGTTACAGTGAAATGACTGCCAGCCTTCAAGGAAGCAGGGTCTCATCAAAAGTAAAATCTGCCAGCACCCGGAGTTTGAATTTCTCAGGTTCCAGAATTGTTTAATATTTTGATGAGTAAAATGTATCTGGCTCATCATAAATGTATGGTAGAGTAGAAGGACGTGCTCTCACTCCCTCTTGTGAGAACACCAGAATCACAACTAGCTGCTGGACAATCATTGACAGGAAGACACTGGAACTCACCAAAAAGATACCCCACATCCAAAGACAAAGGAGAAGCCACAGTGAGATGGTAGGAGGAGCGCAATCACAGTAAAATCAAATCCCATAACTGCCAGGTGGCTGACTCACAGACTGGAGAACACTTAAACTACAGAAGTCCACCCACTGGAGTGAAGGTTCTGAGCCCCACGTCAGGCTTCCCAACCTGAGGGTCTGGCAACGGGAGGAGGAATTCCTAGAGAATCAGACTTTGAAGCCTAGTGGGATTTGACTGCAGGACTTTGACAGGACTGGGCAAAACAGAGACTCCACTCTTGGAGGCCACACACAAAGTAGTGTGCACGTCAGGACCCAGGGGAAGGAGCAGTGACCCCAGGCGAGACGGAACCATACCTACTTGGTAGTGTTGGAGGGTCTCCTGCAGAGGCGGGGGGTGGCTGTGGCTCACCATGGGGACAAGGACACTGGCAGCAGATGTTCTGGGAAGTACTCCTTGGCGTGAGCCCTCCCAGAGTCTGTCATTAGCCCCACCAAAGAGCCCAGGCAGGCTCCAATGTTGGGTCACCTCAGGCCAAACAACCAACAGGGAGGGAACCCAGCCTCACCTATCAGCAGTCAAGCAGATTAAAGTTCTACTGAGCTCTGCCCACCAGAGCAACACCCAGCTCTACCCACCACCAGTCCCTCCCATCAGGGAACCTGCACAAGCCTCTTAGATAGCCTCATCCACCAGAGGGCGGACAGCAGAAGCAAGAAGAACTACAATCCTGCAGCCTGTGGAACAAAAACCACATTCACAGAAACATAGACAAGATGAAAAGGCAGAAAAGGCAGAGGGCTATGTACCAGATGAAGGAACAGCTCTACAACAAATGCTAAAGGAACTTCTCTAAGTGGGAAACACAAGAGAAGAAAAGGACCTACAAACACAAACCCAAAACAATTAAGAAAATGGTCATAGGAACATACATATCGATAATTACCTTAAACGTGAATGGATTAAATGCTCCAACCAAAAGACACAGGCTTCATGAATGGATACAAAAACAAGACCCATATATATGCTCTATACAAGAGACCCACTTCAGACCTAGGGACACATACAGACTGAAAGTGAGGGGAGGGAAAAAGATATTCCATGCACATGGAAATCAAAAGAAAGCTGGAGTAGCAATACTCATATCAGATAAAATAGACTTTACAATAAAGAATGTTACAAGAGACAAGGAAGGACACTACATAATGATCAAGGGATCAATCCAAGAAGAAGAGATAACAATTATAAATATATATGCACCCAACACAGGAGCACCTCAATACATAAGGCAACTGCTAACAGCTATAAAAGAGGAAATCGACAGTAACACAATAATAGTGGGGGACTTTAACACCTCACTTACACCAATGGACAGATCATCCAAACAGAAAATAAATAAGGAAACAAAAGCTTTAAATGACACAATAGACCAGATAGATTTAGTTGATATTTATAGGACATTCCATCCAAAAACAGCAGATTACAATTTCTTCTCAAGTGTGCACGGAACATTCTCCAGGATAGATCACATCTTGAGTCACAAATCAAGCCTCAGTAAATTTAAGAAAATTGAAATCATATCAAGCATCTTTTCTGACCATTATGCTATGAGATTAGAAATGAATTACAAGGAAAAAAAACGTAAAAAACACAAGCACATGGAAGCTAAACAATACATTACTACATAACCAAGAGATCACTGAAGAAATCAAAGAGGAAATCAAAAAATACCTAGAGACAAATGACAATGAAAACAGGATGATACAAAACCTATGGGATGCAGCAAAACCAGTTCTAAGAGGGAAGTTTATAGCTATACAAGCCTATCTCAAGAAACAAGAAAAATCTCAAATAATCTAACCTTACACCTAAAGAAACTAGAGAAATAAGAACAAACAAAACCCAAAGTTAGCAGAAGGAAAGAAATCATAAAGATCACAGCAGGAATAAATGACAGAGAAACAAAGAAAACAGTAGCAAAGATCAGTAAAACTAAAAGCTGGTTCTTTGAGAAGATAAACAAAATTGATAAACCATTAGCCAGACTCATCAAGAAAAAGAGGGAGAGGACTCAAATCAATAAAATTAGAAATGAAAATGGAGAAGTTACAACAGACACCGCAGAAATACAAAGCATCCTAAGAGACTACTACAAGCAACTCTATGCCAATAAAATGGACAACCTAGAAGAAATGGACAAATTCTTAGAAAGGTATAACCTTCCAAGAGTGAACCAGGAAGAAATAGAAAATATGAACAGACCAATCACAGGTAATGAAATTGAAACTGTGATTAAAAATCTTCCAACAAACAAAAGTCCAGGACCAGATGGCTTCACAGGTAAATTCTATCAAACATTTAGAGAAGAGCTAACACCCATCCTGCTCAAACTCTTCCAAAAAATTGCAGAGGAAGGAACACTCCCAAACTCATTCTGTGAGGCAACCATCACCCTGATACCAAAACCAAACAAAGATACTACAAAAAAAGAAAATTAAAGACCAATAGCACTGATGAATATAGATGCAAATATCCTCAACAAAATACTAGCAAACAGAATCCAACAACACATTAAAAGGATCATACACCATGATCAAGTGGGATTTATTCCAGGGATGCAAGGATTCTTCAATATACGCTAATCAATCAATGTGATACACCATATTAACAAACTGAAGAATAAAAATCATATGATCATCTCAATAGATGCAGAAAAAGTTTTTGACAAAATTCAACACCCATTTATGATAAAAACTCTCCAGAAAGTGGGCATAGAGGGAACCTACCTCAACATAATAAAGGCCACATATGACAAACCCACAGCAAACATCATTCTCAATGGTGAAGAACTGAAAGCATTTCCTCTAAGATCAGGAACAAGACAAGGATGTCCACTCTCACCACTATTATTCAACATAGTTTTGGAAGTCCTAGCCACGGCAATCAGAGAAGAAAAAGAAATAAAAGTAATAAAATTGGAAAAGGAGAAGTAAAACTGTCACAGTTTGCAGATGACGTGATACTATACATAGAGAATCCTAAAGATGCCACCAGAAAACTACTAGAGCTAATCAATGAATTTGGGAAAGTTGCAGGATACAAAATTAATGCACAGAAAGCTCTTGCATTCCTATACACTAATGATGAAAAATCTGAAAGAGTAAATAAGGAAACACTCCCATTTACCATTGCAACAAAAAGGATAAAATACCTAGGAATAAACCTATCTAGGTTTATTTTGTATGAATAAACACAAAAGTCCTGTATGCAGAAAACTATAAGACACTGATGAAAGAAATTCAAGATGATACCAACAGATGGAGAGATATACCATGTTCTTGGATTGGAAGGATCAATATTGTGAAAATGACTATACTACCCAAAGCAATCTACAGATTCAATGCAATCCCTGTCAAATTATCAATGGCATTTTTTAGGGAACTAGAACAAAAAATCAAAATTTGTATGGAGACACAAAAGACCCTGAATAGCCAAAGCAGTCTTGAGGGAAAAAAACGGAGCTGGAGGAATCAGATTCCCCAACTTAAGACTATACTACAAAGCTACAGTAACCAAAACAATATGGTACTGGCACAAAAACAGAAACATAGATCAATGGAACAAGATAGAAAGCCCAGAGATAAACCCACACACCTGTGGTCAATTAATCTATGACAAAGGAGGCAAGGATATACAATGGAGAAAAGACATTCTCTTCAATAAGTGTTGCTGGGAAAACGGGACAGCTACATGTAAAAGAATGAAATTAGAACACTCCCTAACACCATACACAAAAATAAACTCAAAATGGATTAGAGACCTAAATGTAAGACCAGACCCTATAAAACTCTTAGAGGAAAACATAGGAAGAACACTCTTTGACATAAATCACAGCAAGATCTTTTTTTGATCCACCTCCTAGAGTAATGGAAATAAAAGCAAAAATAAACAAATGGGACCTAATGAAACTTCAAAGCTTTCGCACAGCAAAGGAAACCATAAACAAGATGAAAAGACAACCCTCAGAATGGGAGAAAATATTTGCAAACGAATCAACGGACAAAGGATTAATCTCTAAAATATGTAAACAGCTCATGCAGCTCATTATTAAAGAAACAACCAAATCCAAAAATGGGCAGAAGACCTAAATAGACATTTCTCCAAAGAAGACATACAGGTGGCCAAGAAGCACATGAAAAACTGCTCAACATCACTAATTATGAGCGAAATGCAAATCAAAACTACAATGAGGTATCACCTCACACCAGTCAGAATGGGCATCATCAAAAAGTCTACAAACATCAAATGCTGGAGAGGGTATGGAGAAAAGGGAAACCTCTTGCACTGTTGGTGAGAATGTAAATTGATGCAGCCACTATGGAGAACAGTATGGACGTTCCTTAAAAAACTAAAAGTAGGGGCTTGCCTGGTGGTGCAGTGGTTGAGAGTCCGCCTGCCGATGCAGGGGACATGGGTTCGTGCCCCGGTCCAGGAAGATCCCACATGCCGCGGAGCGGCTGGGCCTGTGGGCCATGGCCGCTGAGCCTGCGCGTCCAGAGCTTGTGCTCCGCAACGGGAGAGGCCACAACAGTGAGAGGCCCAAATACAGCAAAAAAAAAAAACAAAAAAAAAAAACTAAAAGTAGAATTACCATATGATCCAGCGATCCCACTACTGGGCATATACCCAGAGAAAACCATCATTCAAAAACACACATGCACCCCAGTGTTCTTTGCAGCACTATTTACAATAGCCAAGTCATGGAAGCAACCTAAATGCCCATCGACAGACGAATGGATAAAGAAGTTGTGGTATATATATACAATGGAATATTACTCAGCCATAAAAAGGAACGAAATTGGGTCATTTGTTGAGACGTGGATGGATCTAGAGACTGTCATACAGGGTGAAGTAAGTCAGAAAGAGAAAAACAAATATCGTATATTAACGCAATATGTGGAACCTAGAAAAATGGTACAGATGAACCGGTTTGCAGGGCAGAAGTTGAGACACAGATGTAGAGAACAAACATATGGACACCAAGGCGGGAAAGCTGTGGGAGAGTGGGGATGGTGGTGTGATGAATTGAGCGATTGGGATCGACATGTATACACTGATGTTGATAAAACTGATGACTAATAACCTGCTGTATAAAAAAATAAGTAAAATTAAATTAAAAAAAAAAAGAACAGAGCTATATCTGCTTTGGTGGTGCTTTTTATCAGTCCGAGAGGTGATGTTTTCTGCCCCCAAAATAGAAGGAGGGACTGAGCAAGGAGTATCTGTAGATTCTCAGACTGTCAGGTACTTCCGAAGCATAAAAGCATTTTAAAATTCCAAGTAGGAATTATTATATTTTTCTTTCAGTTTTATTGAGATATAATTGACACACAGCGCTGTATCAGTTTAAGGTGTACAACGTAATGCTTTGACTTAACGCATATGAAGCGATTATCCCAGTAAGTTTAGTGAACAACCGTCATCTCTTATAGATACAAAATGAAAGAAAGAAAACAAGTTTTTTCCTTGTGATGAGAACTCTTAGGATTTAGTCTCAGTATCTTTCATGTATAACACACAGCAGTGTTCATTATATTTTTCATGTTGTACATTACATCCCTAGTACTTATTTATGTTATAACTGGAAGTTACACCTTTTGTCTCCCTTCCTCCAATTCCCTCCCCCACCCCTCAGCAATTATTTTTTTAATCACTCACTGTGTACTCACTGTCCTCTTTTGGCAAATCACAGAGAGCGGCTAGACTCCCCTCAGTTCACAAGTTATTTGTATATACATATAAATAATATATATATTCTTATATATACAATATAGAGATATTGGGATGTGATAGAAATGCTATAGGCTTTGGAGTCAGAAAAGCCTAGGATTTATTTCCATTTATTTCCTGCATATCCTTAGGGAAAGTATTTTTGCCTCTCTGAATCTTAGTTTTCTCATCTTTAAAAATGGGAATGATAATTACTCAGCCATAAAAAGAAACGAAATTGAGCTATTTGTAATGAGGTGGATAGACCTAGAATCTGTCATACAGAGTGAAGTAAGTCAGAAAGAAAAAGACAAATACCGTATGCTAACACATATATATGGAATTTAAGAAAAAAAAATGTCATGAAGAACCTAGGGGTAAGGCAGGAATAAAGAAGCAGACCTCCTATAGAACGGACTTGAGGTTATGGGGAGGGGGAAGGGTGAGCTGTGACAGGGCGAGAGAGAGTCATGGACATATACACACTAACAAACGTAGTAAGGTAGATAGCTAGTGGGAAGCAGCCGCATGGCACAGGGATATTGGCTTGGTGCTTTGTGACAGCCTGGAGGGGTGGGATAGGGAGGGTGGGAGGGAGGGAGATGCAAGAGGGAAGACATATGGGAACATATGTTTATGTATGACTAATTCACTTTGTTATAAAGCAGAAACTAACACACCATTGTAAAGCAATTATACCCCAATAAAGATGTTAAAAAAAAATGGGAATGATAATGCTCACCCCTCGGGGTTACTGTGAAGACTGCATGGGATAATATATATAAAAGCACCTGGCACACAGTAGGCACACGATAAAAGATAGCTAATAGTATTTTTCACTTCCCTAGGGTACAGCATCCCCTAAAGAGTTTTATGCCAAGAATTCTCGATGGACGGAAGGACTTATCTCGGCCTCTAAAGCTGTGGGCTGGGGAGCCACTGTCATGGTGTAAGTATCCATCCATCCCAAGGCTCCTCACTTCACCCTGCTTTCCAATGATCCACCCCAGAGAACAACTAAGGGGAAGAATCTGCCCCCTAGAAATGAACTGTTGATAGGGAAGTTAATAGGACTGAAAGTTTCAAAGGGAGTCTGGGTCTGAATATAAAGAAGATGTGGTACATATATACGATGGAATATTACTCAGCCATAAAAAGGAACGAAACTGGGTCATTTGTAGAGACATGGATGGTCCTAGAGACTGTCATACAGAGTGAAGTAAGTCAGAAAGAGAAAAACAAATATTGTATATTAACGCATATATGTGGAATCTAGAAAAATGGTACAGATGAACCGGTTTGCAAGGCAGAAATAGAGACACAGATGTAGAGAACAAATGTATGGACACCGAGGGGGGAAAGAGGGGGGTGGTGGTGGTGGGATGAATTGGGTGATTGGGATTGACATGTATACACTAATATGTATAAAATAGATAACTAATAAGAACCTGCTGTATAAAAAAAATTAATTTCAAAAAAAAAAGGAGTCTGGGTGTCCTGGAGCAACACGGGGGGTGGGGCAGGCTGGCTGAGCTCCCTGTCTGCCAGGGTGATGGGCGTGGTCTAAAGGTGAGGTCATTAGAGGTTGCAGCTGTCAGTTTCATAACCCATCTGGTTCTCACCTGACTATCAGGGATGCAGCTGATCTAGTGGTACAAGGCCGAGGGAAATTTGAGGAGCTGATGGTCTGCTCGCATGAAATTGCTGCTAGCACCGCCCAGCTTGTGGCCGCATCCAAGGTAGGACCTGTGTTGGGCTCCCCAGGACACTGTAAGTTCTGACTGGGTTAGAAAATATACCTGGACCATGGCACTGGCCCCAAGAACTGATTATTTATCCAGTATCCAGGTAGGTTGAGTCCCAGATAAAAATTCTGTCTCCAAGGGTCCCCTAAAAGCCTTTCGGCAGGGAGCCCCTCTAACCCACCTCTCCACGTGCATGCCTTTTGTCTTCATCATTTTTATTGCAAGTGGCCTTTACGTGTCCAGCCATGCCAACCTCTGATGAGCAATCGTACGTTCAAGGAGCGCTCAAATAAGGAAAATGCCGGCCCAGTAAGCTGGTTACCTGGCTTGGCTCTGAAGTTCCACAATTAATGTCTGCCTCTCTTCAAAAGGGTCCAGATTTGAACCATTGCCCCAGCTAATCCTAATGCAAAGCTCGTCACCAAAATCCTTCCATGAGTTGTAGAGTTCCCCAGGGAGTGTTCTTTTACTGTCCTTATTTATTGTTGTCCCAAAATAGTGATAAAGCTAGAGTTCGAGGCCACCAATAAGCCAGGAATGATTTTGTTTTTAATTTATTTGTTTAATTTATTTATTATTTTTGGCTGTGTTGGGTCTTCGTTGCTGAGTGCAGGCTTCCTCTAGTTGCAGCGAGCCGGGGCTACTCTTCGTTGCAGTGTGCGGGCTTCTCATTGCAGTGGCTTCTCTTGTTGTGGAGCACAGGCTCTAGGCACACGGGCTTCAGTAGCTGTGGCTCGCGGGCTCCAGTAGTTGTGGTTCGTGGGCTTCAGTAGTTGTGGCTCACGGCTTCAGTAGTTGTGGCTTGCAGGCTGTAGAGCGCAGGCTAGGTAGTTGTGGCACACGGGCTTAGTTGCTCCACGACATGTGGGATCTTCTTGAACACCAGGGCTCAAACCTGTGTTCCCTGCATTGGCAGGTGAATTCTTAACCACTGCACCACCAGGGAAGCCCCAGAAATGATTTTTGATATTAGAGAGAGATACCAGGAGTTGACCCCCTAGGTAGCGATTTTTGAGAAGTTGAGTGGTGACCACAGCAGAGCCCATATATTTGTCAAGAACCATCAGACCGACTATCTGATTCCATCCTTGCTGCTCTATGTTGTGTGACGCTAAATCTGCTTGGTCCTGGCAGGTGAAAGCTGATAAGGACAGCCCAAACCTGGCCCAGCTGCAGCAGGCCTCTCGGGGCGTGAACCAGGCCACCGCCGCAGTTGTGGCCTCAACCATTTCTGGCAAATCACAGATCGAGGACACAGGTAGCCTTTCAGAAGCAGCGCTTTTCTCATCCATCCCATGCGGCTGCTCGTTACATTCTTCTCCACGATTCCGATCTCCCACAGTCCTGTTTCCAAATTCTGTCTTATTTTTCATCTTTGTACATTCAAACTTACCTTCTCAAAAGTTGAGACACCACACAAGCATGCTGTTGGTCACTCTAGGGACAGGCCTTAGCTAGATTGTCCATTTAGCTATTTCTCTGAATTCAGAGAAATGACTCCACAGGCCTGATTGTCCATTGGGGTGGGGTCTGACCCTAGTTACCCTGTCATTGTCTTCCTCCCTCTCCACCCCTCACTTACATTCACGCGTATGTTGGTAAATGACAAACCAAGCATTTCAGCAGAGCATTGGCACCGGCCACCTCTCAGGTAAGTGTCAGCTGGGGTGTCATTCGACAAGACCCTCCTATTTCCATCATTGCAGACAGCATGGACTTCTCAAGCATGACGCTGACCCAGATCAAACGCCAGGAGATGGATTCCCAGGTAGGAACTCCATCTCTAAGTCTGGTCAGACTCCATTGCCTATGACACTGACCCCACATATTATTCCCATGGGGAGAAGTCAGAGAGAAACTCGCGGGGGAAATGAACACAGAGGTACATATCACCCCAAGAATGAACGTAAGTGATGCTGGAAGAAACAGCGGAGGTGGACAGAGGTCATTAGTAAAGATCAGAATCTTAACTCTTGCCCACCCGTCTTGGTCTGGCATCCCTCAAAATGTTATCAGCTCTCTCCTAAGCGGACCATAAACTGGTATTTAATAGTCTTATATTGACAATTTTTTGAAAACTTTCAATATGAATTATTTGTATATGACCTTCAGGTTTTTTTTTTTAAAAGTCAATCCACTGTTAACCCATCAAAGGCGATGCCATTTCTCAGTTTTAGTAAAGTTATGCCATGCAAAATAGGATCCTGGAGAATACCTGACATCCTTGTTCTAGAATTTCTGGTCACAGTCCTGGGGTAAAGTCCAGCTTGAGACTGGTGAAGTCTATACTCAGCATTTTTAGGAAAAGTCATGTGCCAGGTGTCTGTAGACACTGAAAGAACTGGGCTCAGTTCTGTTGTCTCTGCTGAGCTACTGCAGAAGCAACTTACCTATATTGTATGCAAGTATGTGTTTTAGAATTATCCCATGGCGGGGCAGGGAGAACAGGAAAGAGTATTGCTGAGACAAGTCTGGCCACGAGTTGGTAGTTGATGGAGCAATATGAAAGGTATATGGTGGGGTTCACTGTACCAGTCTCCATCCTTCTGTATATGTTTTACATTTTCCATAATAAAAAGTTTAAAAAGCAAAAAAAACCAAACCACCTTACTGGGTCTAGTTGCTTCCTCTCTGCCCATCTTCAATGCATTCAGCCTCAACATATTGTAAAAATGTAAATGACGACATGTCAGTTCCCTGCTTAAAAGCTTCCGCTGGCTTCCTTTGGACTTGGAGTAATACCCAGACTCCTTCCCCTGGCCCGTGGGCCGCAGGCGTAACGATCCTTGCCTATTGCTCCAACCTCACCTCATGACTCTCTCCCGGTCAAAAGTTACTTCCTGAGAGTAGCCTTTGCTGCCCACCCTTAGTCTTTATCACTAAGTCGCCCTGTGTCATTTGCTTTATGATCAGGTCTTTTCTTGTTCATTAGTTTGTCTCGTCCCCCCATGAGGTAAGGGGTAAGCAGGGACCTTGTCTGTCTGAGCACCACTGTGTCTCCAGCACCTGTAACAGAGCCTGGGGTCCATTATGGGAGCTCAGCAAATATTTCTTGCAGTAATAAATAAAATAGTTAATGAGGAGGAATAGCCAAGAACCAACCCTTCCTTTAGTGAGATTGTACCTTTTCCTGCACAATAGTAACCCTAAGTTATACCAACCCCTCAAAAATGCCAGAACCATTGTATTTGGTTCCTGTCTAGACTTCCAGAGAACTGGGGTTGAAGGAGATGGGTTACAACTGGATTAGAATGTATCATATAGGTAGACTAAACATTAGAGTTGTCCTTTTCTTTCCATTTTTTCTCTTTTTATTTATTGAAATAGAGTCGACGTACACTGTTACATTAGTTTCAGATGTACTACATAGTGATTTGACATTTGCCTACATCACGAAATGATCATCACAATAAGTCTAGTAGTCATCTGTTTCCATACAAAGTTATTACAATAATACTGACCATGTTCCTTATGCTGTATATTATACCCTTGTGACTTATTTATTTTATAACTGGAGGTTTGTACCTCTTAATCCCCTTCACATATTTCACCCCCCTCAACCTCCCCTCCACTCTGTCAACTACCTGTTTATTCTCTGTATCTGTGAGTCTCTTTTCATGTTATTTTGTTTGTTTTGTTTTTTAGATTCCACATTTAGGTGAGATCATATGGTATTTGTCTTTCTATGACTTACATCACTTTTCAAAATACCTTCTAGATCCATCCATGTTGTCGCAAATGGCAAGATTTTTCATTTTTTTTAATAGCTGAGTAGTATGTTTTTAGTTAGTGATTTATCAGAGGAACGTAAGATAAGCCCTACTCCCATTTAGGCATTTGGACCGTAAAGTATCATTCATTTCCAGTAGAGGGTCCCAGTGAGAAAGCATAAAAGCCATTGGGATAGATGGATGAACGAGAGGATGGAGAAATTAGAGCAGAGACAAGGGTGAAATTGAGGACTGGGTAAGCTATGGATAACACGGACGACGAGTCCTGGACCACAGAGGAAAGGGATTAGGTCGACATGAGACCGTTCTCAGGTCCCTGCTCAAAGCAAAGGCCACTTTCCCCACAGGTTAGGGTGCTGGAGCTAGAAAACGAACTGCAAAAGGAGCGTCAAAAACTGGGAGAGCTTCGGAAAAAGCATTACGAGCTCGCTGGTGTTGCCGAGGGCTGGGAAGAAGGTGAGCCAAGGACTGGCACAGCCCCCAGGGAGGGAGGTGGGGGGATGCTGTGGGCCTCCCCCTCCCATACAGCGGAACCAGGAACTTCTCCCTCCTCCCTTCTATTCACAGGGCATCTTTTTTTTTTTTTTTTTTTGTGCGGTATGTGGGCCTCTCACCGTTGTGGTCTCTCCCGTTGTGGGACACAGGCTCCGGACGCTCTGGCCCAGCGGCCATGGCTCAGGGGCCCAGCCGCTCCGCGGCATGTGGGATCTTCCCGGACCGGGGCACGAACCCATGTCCCCTGCGTCGGCAGGCGGACTCTCAACCACTGCGCCATCAGGGAAGCCCTCACAGGGCATCTTTTTTCTCCAGTGGTGAATAACCCATAAGCCCCAAACTGGTGGTGAATAGAAAGCTTTTGTGGTCATCTTTCAAGACCTGAATGTTGACCAGTGGACTGAATGGTCACTCACTCACACCATTGCCTTCCAGACCCAGTTAGCCTGGTTTTTCTCCCCAGGAGTTTAGTTTCAGGCCAGCATCAAGTTGAGTAGTGAATGAATGAATAGTGGTCAGTGAAGGTCCAGCAGACAGGGCAAGTGAATTCCAAGCTTCTGGCTGCCTAGAGCCAGCTATGGGTAGCAATGGCGAGAGACAGAAAGGGTCAGGAGCTAGAAACAGTGTGGAGTGGAGAAAGGTTCACCCCACCAGCCCAGGGACTCTTGGTCGCCCAGAGTCTGTGCGGGCTGCTTTTCTGAACATCCAAAGTAGCCAACTTGATCACAACCAAGATCGTGATTCTCATTGGGCTCACTGACTCTGGGAGCCCACCACAGATGCCGCCCAGTCATTCCTGGACACTTGACCCAGGGAATAGGTGGTTATGATTATGTATTTTAGAGCCCAACCTGGCGGCCGTTTCTGTTGGCTAGATGAATGTGTGCGTGCACCAAACACTATGAAACATAAGTGACTCTTGTCTTTTAGGAACAGAAGCATCACCACCTACGCTGCAAGAAGCGATCACCGAGAAAGAATAGAGTCACACCGACGTCCCACAGGTCAGAGTGTAAATCCTTGTTGCCCATCTGTGTGTGTGTGTGTGTGATTCCCCCAGTCACGGGCCAGCCCCTGGGAGTGCACGCCACGCCCCTCATCCGGTGCTGAGGACCTGCCCGGCCTTCCAAAGACTCCCTCCACAGCCCATGATCTGTGTTCTTTCACTCCTCCCCCACCGCCAAGAAGAGGGGAGCCCAGGGCCACCCCGACAGAGGGGACCTCCCTCCCGGTCCTGCCTGTGTTACCCCCAAACAGTTGGTGTCCTTGTTGGGGGGCGGGGTGGGAGGCTTGTTGCTACTGCTGTTGAGCTGGAGAGCGAAGATCTTACGCGTTTTCTTTTCTGTTTTCTTCTCAGCCTTTTCCATTTCATCATTTGCACAAACTTGTGAACACCGGGGGACTGGTGGATTCCAAACCGTGACCCGACCCTGAGGCTGCACAGAGTCGGAAGAAGAGCAGAAGTGTCCTGGCCGAGAATGCCAAGGCAGTGCCCCCCTCTTTTGGCAGTCCCATGGATTCCCACTGCTTCTTATGGTGGTCGGGTCTTTTTTTTCCCCAAGTTTCACTCACATAGCCAACACTCCCAGGGGATCGCCCCTGAAGCCCTGAGCTATTGGGGGCCCCTAACCACAGCAGCTCACAGCAATGGTGCTGCCTAGGCTTCGCCACGGTGCTCCCCGCCGGCCCCCCGAGCCGAGCGTCCTGCTGAGCAAGTGTGGGTCAGCCGAGGCCACTCCCTGGGGCCGGGCGGAAGGAGAGCGAGTGCCTTGCCTTCTAAAGCTGGAGCCCAGCCGAAAGCCTCTGCCCACCTTCACAAGTGAGGGGCGACAGAGAGAGGGAGAGGAAGGGTGCACACAGCCCAGGTCTTCAGGAGGCCACCTTTCTTGGAAACTCCTTGTGACCGGGCTGAAAAGCCTTATCCCATGCTTGAACCCAGCCGGTGAGAGTAGCCACACTTCCTCCCCCCGGAAGGAATCTTCCATGGCCCCTCAGTTGACACCTCCCTTCATACCCAGGCAGGGCCCTAAGAGGGAACACGTGAGGGGTTTCCAATCCCTTTCTCCAAATGTCTGCCTTGGCACCCTCTTGAATCTCAAGAAGATAGTTCCATGTTCTACCTAATGGACAGACCCAGAAGATCAGGCCAACTTACTTGCTCCCAGCAGGAAAGACCCTGGGCTTGGTTTGGTACCTTGAATATTCTGACTGATCTCCATTAGCAGCAGTGCTGGCAGCAACCAGGATTTCAGGTGTGACTGTGGCTAGGCTTGCGTTGCTGCCTGAGTACATCCGTCTTTAAGAATCGGAAGCAAGGCCTAGAGGCCATCCCGATCTGTCATTGCCGGTTTGGGTCTTGAAGGGGAAAGCTCCTCAGAGCATCTGGGTCAGGGAAAACAAGAGAGGGGGGCCACTGGCTCTGACCCCTTCCAACCACACATCCCGGGCCCTGGCTGCCTCGCGGACAGGATGAGGACAGAAGGAGCTTGAACGACGTCCTGGAGATGGGCAGCCCGCCAGCACTTCTTCACCTCCAGATGGACCCCAGCATTTAAGTGACCTTCCCATCTTGGACAAACAGTGTCTTCCTTCCTTTATCTGTAGCAATTCATAGGTAGTAGCCAACAAGCACTTCCCAGGACCTGTCCCCAAGGACCATTGCTGAGTGTTGCTACGTGACAGGTTGTGAGACTCCCTTTTGATCACTGTGAATCAACTCTCTCTCCTTCCTAAGCCCCCACCGCCGACTCCCTTTCTCCGCATTTTCTAACTAGGGCACTCAAAAACCTGCGTCCCATGAGCTCAGATTATGAGACGCAGATGTGTGATCTCCATACTGGGCTGACGAGGCAGCAGCAGTAGAAACTGACCGGTCTTACGTTTACTGCTTCTTTGTGCTCAACTATTTTTCCACCCAAGCCTCAGAAGGAATGATGTGTAGCATCCCTGGCCCAGCTGTGCCTATTAAGCCAATTGGTGTGTTCTCAGCATGGGTCAACACTTCCAAACGTGGCTGGTCCTCACTTCCAGAATCTCAGCCATTCAGACTATTGTGCTCCAAATTACCGATGGGGGGAACATCTAGTATATGGGACCAGATTAGGATTCCCTGAGTAACGCTCCCTCTAAAAAGAAGCCACAGTAATTTTTAAAACCTTCATGGGCTTCTCCGGAGTAATAAGACAGTTAAGAAAGCACTTAAACAGGAACACAGGCTAATTCAGTCTCACATGAGGAAATATAGGTCAGAATTAGTATAATTACTTTTATAATCGCTTGACTCAGAAGCTAGTCCATTCTCTAGCCCAAATCAAAATGTCGTACCTTGGCTACTCTAAAAATGAGCGTGTTATCCTGGGTGTGAAATGCCTTGGTTAAAACAGGAATCACATCCTCAGGCTAAAAATGAACCTCACAGCCTTTTAAATTAGTCACTGAGCATCATTCATGACTTGAGTCTCATGGGTCAGTGTGAATGGGTCAGAGCAAGGCAGGACAGCAATGAAGTGATGCCTTAGCGTTGACGAGAGGCCGAAATACAGCCGTATCCATGATTTTAATTGTGTAGCACAGTGTCTCATATCTCTAGAGTAAGGATATGAGTGTACATAATAAGGAAAAAACATTGAAGGAAAGACCTACCTCTGTGGGGTTATTTATATCTGAGCACGGAGTTTAAATGAGACTCGAATTTAGATTGTTTGCTGATTCTGCTGCCCACAACAGGATCCCTGAATTGGAGTCCCTGACCCAGTGGCTGGAAGAACCATTGTCCAGAGCATCCTTTCTTGGAAGTGTCTGAGCTGCCAAGGCAGACAGCAGGGTTTACACCGGGTACCACGGGGATCATGAGCTCATGTCTCCAGTCCGGTTGGTTTGCTTCGGCCTCTCACTGAGGAGCTGGTTTGGGGCTTGCACCTGGGTGGCGCCTGCTTCTTGGCCAGCTCCTTAGTCTAGAGGGATCTCCTGGCTCCACTTACCTTGGTCTTTACCAAGTGGTGATGTTCTTGCTACCTTCTACCACCTTTCTGCGTCTCTGGAAATCCTTTCTGCCAGTGAAAGCCTTCAGTCCTGGCATTGGCCTTCCAACCAGACTGGCTTTGCCCGGTCTCCGCCATCCTCGGTCCTCCAGAGACCGCGCTGCCTGTTGCATAGAAAACCACCACCTCGGGCCTGCCAGCCATCAACACAGCATACCGGGCCAGCTGTCTACTGCTCACATCTCCCAGGTCCAGACCAAAATACAGGATTAGCAACCCACAGTGGCAACTTGGCCTCTCACCCCAGGAGCCAAAGCAACATGAAACAATTGGTCAAACATCGTTGGGTCCGATTCTGAGAGTAGGTGATTTCCAGACATGTCTTTCAGGTGACCCTCAACTACCTCAGGTTTGAAGGCCCTAAATTAGGCTGATTACTACTCACAGGGACAAACTGAGGGGGTTCAGATAAATCTTGGTGATAACGCAATTGTCTCAAACTTATAACAAACTCTTTCACATTTAGGTTTTCAGGGATGGGATTGGGTTTTTTCTTCTGTTTTTAACCTTTTCCCCAATTTTCCATTAGAATAGTTCCTATAAATGAATTTCATTTTTCACTGAGTGCCTACCTTCCCAGGGCAGGTAGCCACTGGCTTTGTTTCCTTCCAACAGTACTTTTATTATGGTATTAAGACTTTCCTTTGTATAATACATTGCATCTGTGTTTTCAATTTTTCAATAAATATTTCAACCTGGCAATGGAGAGGAGTGGTGATAACTGACCAATCAATGTGGTTTTGAGGTCTGGGGTTTCAGTGAAAAGCCTACATTTATATCCCAAGGTTCACTGAATCCACTTAGCTCTGCACCTCTGGGAATGTGTCTTAAAAACAGGACATTTTCTGAAGCGTAAAACTATTGCATTTCCTATGCTACTTTAGAAAAAAGAAACATTAGTTTGCACCCCTTAGCACTTTTCCATCCTCTCTATCCTCTCGTCCTTGGGAGTGATCAAACAGTGTCTAAGTGTTCAATGTAGTACTGTAATCTATCTAGAAGGCCAGGTCACTGCATGAAATCTGGGGTCTTGAGCCATGGATATTCCTTTCTCCACCCTAAAGATGTAAAAATAATCTGCCATCTGAAAAATGCATGGGGCGAATTCTGCTCGGGGCCAGAAGCTGCCAATCACAAGGGGATTCAGAGCGAGCCAGTCACAGCTACCAGAGGATTTGCAGAGGGAGCTGACAGAATGGGGCCGGCTGCATGGTGACTTTCCCCGGCAGGATCGTCTGTAACCTAATGCTGCCAGTGCGTTAAGCCAACAGGACCTGCCAGGGAGGAAGGGAGATGGGGAAGGCCTGGGCTTGGCAAGCAGGGGGATTGCCCAAATGACTCACAAAGGACAGAGAGAATGAAGCAAGCCATCGGTAGAGTCTGTAACTAAGGAGGTCAAATAATCAGGAAAACTGAAGGAAAATAGTGTTGAAAGTGCCCAGTGGGGAAGATGATCTTGATAAATACAGAAAACGGGAAACCCTTGCCTACAGCTGTGTTTTTCTGCTCTCTCTAGCAGGATGCAAAGGTGAGCCTGCTCCATTTGAAGCCCCACTGATAGAATGGACGGTTCTTGGTCACAGCCCTCTTGCATGTCACTCCTGGAGCTTGAGTGTGAAACTGAGAGGTCCAGAAAGCCAAGCAGAGAACCACCGGGAGCAAACAGGGGCCCCAGGCTTTGAAGTGCCTTCTCCCCGAAACCTGCACATGACACTGACCAGGTGCCCCAGAGGCTCTGGTACTTACCCCCTTAGGGGTCTTTCCGGGGCCCTGTGGCCAGGCCCCAGTTCTAAGAGGGCAGCCTGGGTGGCTGGTCACTCTGGCCAGTGGAGTATTTCTTACGGGGAATCGTGAGATCAGGCCACCAGAATGTTTTATGGCTAACAAGCCGTAAAGAAGGACCGAGGGGGAGTTAGGGTTTATACAGACAGGAGCCAAATTTGTTTGGGACCTAGGGGTGGCCCTGGCAAAGTGAAAATGAACAAAGGGTTGAAATGGGCAAGTGGGAGGGTAGCCTAGATGAGATTGAAGCCAAGGGTATATAGCCAAAATATCCTATATACCACACTGTTGTGATTTAAAGCCAGTGAGATTTAATCTTGGTCACCATGGCTGTACTCAGCCTCTAACACATTACCCAACGTACGTTTAAACATTCTGGAGTGAATGAACTCTTTTTATACCACATTCTTAGTTATACACATATGTTATGCATCCGTTCATTGCACAGGCTCTGAAATTTCCAATGAAGCCTTTCCGTTCCCTGCCCTTACATTAACATACTGATTAGTCATTGTTAAGTGTCTACTCTACCAGGCACTGGGAACACAGTGGAGAGCAAAATATAGACGCGGTCCCACCCTTATGGAGCGTACAGGCTATGGGAGGAGACAAATAGGATAATCAAATAATCACAGTAACAAGTGTGTAACGACAACTGGAGGAAGTGCAGTAAAGGAACAGGACAGAGTTCTCTGAGAGCATGTAAGGATGCCACTGGGGTGGGGTACAAAGGTAATTTCATTTTTACCTGGACTGTTTTCTTTTGATGGGGTTCAGGACGTGCTACCCCCAAATATAGCACTTTGGCCTGTGGAATATTTGAAACTGAAGGAAATTGAGAATGGCATATGGAGGAGGGACTTTCTGACCTTCCTCTGAAGCAGATCATGTGAGAGGTGCCCTGCTTGTACCCAGAGGAAAGGAACCTCCTTATCTCCACGTGAGGGATGCCGAGAGGAATCTAAGCAGACCTCGCTGTTTCCCCAGTTTCTTACGCTCAGCTCGTGTCCTCTCGTCCTCTCCCATTTTCCCTTAATTCTCCGCTCTTCATCCAATCGAGCATAAACACACTCAGGTGTGACTGCCTCTTTAGGTCTTCATTCCCTTATGAAGGCTCCCACATCACATAGAACTTACATCAAAGACATTTGTGTGCTTTTCTCATTAGTCTTTTGTTATAAGGGCCCCAGCTGCGAACGTAGAAGGGTAAAGGGAAATGACCTTTTCCCTCTGTTATAGTTTCTGGCAACCACGGAGGGATGGCTGGGACACCTCATTGGCTCTGCGGCCTGTAGACAGGATCCTGGGAAAACTAACCAAAACCAGTGAAAGGTAAGAATGTTCTACCAAAGTCAGCTCTCCCGGGTCTCCGTCTGTAGGGCCCAGTTGAGAGAGGAAGGTAAAAAGTATCTCCTTGTCCCTTCCTTTTCTAATTCAGATTAGCACGAGAAAAACATTTGTCAAAATTAATTCTTTGGATTGTGAGACTTCCCTGGTGGTCCAGTGGTTAAGACTCTACACTCCCAATGCAGGGGGCCCGGGTTCGATTCCTGGTCAGGGAACTAGATCCCACATGCATGCCCCAACTAAGAAGTCCGCATGCCGCAACTAAAGATCCCATGGGCCGCAACGAAGATCCCATGGGCCACAACTAAGACCAGGCACAGCCTAAATAAATAAATAAATAAATATTTTTTAAAAATTATTTGGATTGTGACTCTGGTTGAATTTGGTTTGGGGGGCCCATTGGTTATTGATCTTGCTCTCCTGTTTGTCAGCTCCTGCTTTCCTGTTTGTCTTGTTTTTTTGTTTGTTTTTGTGGTACGCGGGCCTCTCACTGTTGTGGCCTCTCCCGTTGCGGAGCACAGGCTCTGGACGCGCAGGCTCAGTGGCCATGGCTCACGGGCCCAGCCGCTCCACGGCATGTGGGATCTTCCCGGACCGGGGCACGAATCCGTGTCCCCTGCATCGGCAGGAGGACTCTCAACCACTGCGCCACCAGGGAACCTCCTGTTTGTCTTGTTTTGTGTCCTGGGGGCTTGTCTTGGCTTTCCTCCTGCCAAAGCATGAAAATTGTTAGTTCTTGCCTGTGCAGGAGGCCAACCAGCAGGTAGGGACCCCAAGAATATGGCTGCACAGAAATGTGGGCTGCACCTCGTTTGCAGCTAACATCCTACGAATTGTTCCCAGCTCTCTGGGGGAAACAATGATCTTTCTTTCTTTCTTTTGGCTCTCTTTGGGAGTGGCTCCAGATCACAGGAGGACTGCGTACTTGCACCCTCTGTGCGGAGGCCTCTTGCGTCCTCTGTTAAGTCATAAACAGCTTTTACTGGTTTTGGTTTTGAGTCAGTTGGCATAGGTATGACTTTGGTTTTAAAAAAGAAAAAAAGGAGTGGGTAGTCAACACTGCCAGGAATATTTGTTGTTCATCTCAGCTGATAATAAGATATTTGAAAGAATTTTTTTCGAGGGGAGTTCCCTGGAGGCTTAGTGGTTAGGACTCGGTGATTTCATTGCCATGGCCTGGGGTCAATCCCTGGTTGGGGAACTAAGAGGAATCCGCGCCAAAAAAAAATTTTGTTTTAACGAGCTCTGTTGTCAGAAGTTGGCTTAATTGGAAGTTGATATCCAGACCCTGATAGGAGCTATTTTTTAAGGCGTCTCTTGTTTGTGTGGTCGTGCTGCTCCATGGGAACTTCTGTCAACTGAAACCCCGTTCTCGAGCCCCTGCCGACTGTATGGTGCACCAGACCTGTCCTCCTCCTTTTTTTCCTTTAATGTTTTATTTATTTTATTTTATTTATCTATTTGGGGCTACGTTGGGTCTTCATTGCTGTGTGCGGGCTTTCTTCTAGTTGCGGCGAGTGGGGGCTGCTCTTCGTTGGGGTGCGTGGGCTTCTCATTGCAGTGGCTTCTCCTGTTGTGGAGCACCGGCTCTACCCGCACAGGCTTCAGTAGTTGTGGCTCGCAGGCTCTAGAGCGCAGGCTCAGTCGTTGTGGCGCACGGGCTTAGTTGCTCTGCGGCATGTGGGGTCCTCCCGGACCAGGGCTCGAACCCGTGTCCCCTGCATTGGCAGGCGGGTTCTTAACCACGGCGCCACCAGGAAAGCCCTGTCTTCCTCCTTCTTGTTGACATGATGCTGCTGAGGATAATTGGATCGTCATTGGATTCTTTGGGAAACATAAGATCTCCCCGAACTGGCCCCTCTTCAACCTCTCCCTTGCCATTGCTTCTGCTTTTTTCCCCTGTGCCTTCTTTGATCTTCCATCACTTCCCTTGAGTCCTCTGCTGTGACTCCCTTCAAGCCCCTGGCTCCTCCATCCTTCTGTCCACCTCTGCCAGACCTTGTTATACACCAGCCCCTCAGCCACTTGAAGTTTAGGCCCCTGCTCTCAAGGGACTGAGGGTCCCCCAGAAGCAACTACCTGAGGCTGAAAAGGAAAAAGGCTAATTGCAAAAAGGCTGAATATTTTATCCACTCAGATGAGCTTTGGAGACATCCAGACAGCCGCTAGATGTCTCCTCAGTCACTCACCTAAAGCGTAGTTCTCAGCTTCCATAAGATTACCTATCAGGTCAAATGAAAATCCTAGAAACTTGCTCCACAAATATTGATAAAAAGAATTAGCCCTTATATTGAGTAGGTAACCTCAACTTGTCCCATTTGCCAGAAACACAATTTGGTTAAAAATATAAAGTAGGTATAAGGACTTCCCTGGTGGTCCAGTGGTTAAGAATCCACCTTCCAATGCAGGGAACGTGGGTTTGATCCCTGGAACTAAGATCCCACATGCTGCGGCATAACTAAGCCCATGCACTCTACAGCCTGCGCACCACAACTAGAAAGAAGCCTCTGCGTCACAACAAAGATCCTGCGTGCCGCAACTAAGACCCAACTCAGCCAAATAAATAAGTGTTTTAAAATATATGTATAAAGTAGGTATAAACCAGTGAGTTTGTATTACTAAGTTTTACTGACTCATGCTTAAAATTATAAAATGAAAGCTCTAGGATCACTGCATTTGTCTGTATGTATGCGTATGTCTATGCATGTATATTATGTGTAGGTGATTTTTTCTACCTTTGGATGGTATTACCAAATTAGTTATAAAATCCATTAAAGAGGTTCTATTTGAATTGGCTTAGAGATAAATGAGTGAGAAGTCTAGAAACTAACCCAATTTTGTTTTAAGTTCACATGATCTGGGATAAATATTTGGTAAATAAAGCTAGTCTTAAAATTGTTGGCAAAATAAAAACGGGCATGTCTTTGGAGTTGTCAGCATTAAATATAATGCAGACATACAATTTTTTCCCACCTAGGTTTATACTAAGTCAAACAAGCTTAAGTTATCTCTGCTAGATACTTAAGATTATAAAACTATAAATCCAACCTAAGAACAAAATTTACGATAGAAATGAATTGCTTGATGTGTCAAGCATGGCAATTTAAAAAATTATGTTTAACTTTGAAAGCTCTTTGCTTCTGTGATATTTTTGATACGTGCCTGATTTGTCAACGAGAAAAATAACTTGAGATGATGGCTAGCTTTGTTTATTGTCTCATGACATTTTCACAAGCAAGTCGAGCATTGCTAAAAGTGTTAAGAACAAGAGAATTAAATAGACATGAATGAAAAAAGTTTATAAATAAACTTTTCAACAATAATTTTGTTTTCTAATATGTATATTTAAAAATAGGTTCAAAAACCTTTTGACAACTTGAAACCTTAAAGCTGTTCTAAGTTAAGTGATATTCAATGAATATCTAGATCATTTCCAAATAAGGTAAAATACTGAAACATTAATTGCTGACCATAAATTTATTTATTTGGGGCTTCTTAAATTCTACAGAGACAAAAGATATTCGGGTTTATTAGTGAACATGAATTTTGCCACATGGAAAATTGTACTGTGACAAGATCCTACTGTATAGCACAAGGAACTATCTTCAGTATCCTGTAATAAACCATAATGGAAAAGAATAGGAAAAAGAATATGTATATATACATATAACTGAATCACTTTGCTGTACACCAGAAACTAAGACAACATTGTAAATCAACTATACTTCAATTTTTAAAAATTGAAAATTGTACTATAAGGAAGCATATACCCATAAAAAATTATGAGACAGTATATTTGTAAAATGTATTAATCTTCTACAGAATGATAGTATGTGGCAGACAGTTCACAATTGCTTACTTCCTAGTGTTCACAGAAAAATAAAGATTATTAATGGGTAAAAATTATAATCAACATATGTAAATGAAACTACTAGAAGCCATAAGGATGAAGTGAAACAGCTATATATGCCAAACATGCAAAGTATGAAGGACATATTTTTGTTAAGGGAAAAAGAGAAATTCAGTCCTAAAATGGAATGACTGGTTGTTCTAGAATGAGATGGAGGAAAAGAATAGGACAAAACCCAAATGGATTTTTTTTTTAATTGTTGAAGTTTTGTGGAAAAGGAATCTTGGAAAAGGAATCTTATTTTGTGTGGTCAAAGCTGGCTAGGATTGGACAGATTTATTTATAAGGTTTCTTTTTTTTTAAATTAGCTTTAGTGTTAATTGTACACTGATACACACCTAAAATTTGGCTTTCTCTGTTAAAATGACAAAGATTTCTTAGATTAGTGGTCTGTTCTTAATAAGAAATTGTAAAAAAAAAAAAAAAGAAAAGAAAAGAAAAAAGATTTATCTTTTAAGTAATCTGTCTGGGAAACCAGATTTTGTGTTTTGTAATTATTTTCTGTGCTTCATGTTGTCTTTATCAGGTCTTTGATTGAGTCTTCTCAGTATCAAAAGAGCTAAGTTTTGTTCACACCCATGTGACCTTCTGTATTTGCCTTTAAAATCGTTTATTGTCACTTTGGTTAAAAAGATGACTAAGGGACTTCCCTGGTGGTGCAGTGGTTAAGAATCCACCTGCCAATGCAGGGGACACGGGTTTGAGCCCTGGTCCAGGAAGATCCCACATGCCATGGAGCAACTAAGCCCGTGCGCCACGACTACTGAGCCTGCGCTCTAGAGCCTGAGCCACACCTACTGAAGCCCGCGTGCCACAACTACTGAAACCCATGCATCTAGAGCCTGTGCTCCGCAACAAGAGAAGCCACCTCAGTGAGAAAGCCCATGCACAGCAACGAAGAGCCAATGCAGCCAAAAGTAAATAAATAAATAAATTTATATATATATTAAAAAAATACAGATGCAAAGTAGATGTAGGTGAGATCACTTACCAAAAGTAGAGTGGGATGGAGTGGAAAGTTTGTGGCAGACTATAGGACGTTTGGGGGAAATGTAGTTAATATGACAGCAAGGTCACAAGAATGGATAGAAGAACTTCCAGTCTACAATAGGAAGGAGCACAAAGCTGTGAGAAAGCACACATTTGTGGAGGAGTGAGAGCAACGTTCTTTGCTTTTCACCAGCCATGTTTGGTATCTCTGCGGCCAGACTGGAGAAAGCACACAGCCTGGTTTAGCGAGGGATGGAAACTGGCAAAAAGGCAAAGTGAAAAATCACTGAGGTGAGAGTTGAAATAATTGGTCATAATATCCAAGCTATCTGGGGACAGAAGAGAAGCCCAGAATGCTGCTGGTTAGAGCAAGAGGGCCCTACAGGCTGGATTAAGGATGAAAGTGTATTTGAAGTAGAACTGGAGGAATGTGAACTATTCTCAATAAAATGAAGGTGTGAGAGGAGTGACAGAATCAGAGTTTGAAGGAATTTCAGAGTTTGAAAGCCACCAAAAGGGCTTTTCTTTAACCCTCAGACTAGTAGAACAGGTATTAGCTGTTCAGTTTGGGCTAGATCTTGTAATAGAGTTATTGTAATGGAGGAAATCCTCTTACCAATTGTTTAAATAAGTGCCGGTTCTAAATGCACCGTTTTCCAGGCAGTCTTTATAACGATCTGAGTAGCTTACAAAGAACAGAACAAAATCCAGCCAACCAACCGTGGGGAATCTCCAGCTGTGTGCGGGTGCTCTCTTCCTGGGGCGGGGTGTGTGTGTGGGGGGGGGTTGTCCCAGAAAAACCTTGCACCTGCAAAGGGCAGAGCAGAGAGGGGATTAGGGCTCTCAAAGAGCCACAGCCTTGCAGGAACTCAGTACTGTAGGGAGCGTGGGTTACTGGGACTGAGTAGATGCCCCCTCCTGTAGAAAAGAGTCACTGAATAGGATTCCCCCGGTCTGCAAGGTGGTGATGCAACGAGCCTCACCAAGCGCACTTCACGCTTCCACCTAAGACTCTGCCCGCCCACTGCGGACAGAGAGTGGCCTACCCTGTTGCCTGGCAACCGGCTCCGTCTCGCGCCTCAGGCGGGAGTCGCCCACAGTGACGTGAGATGCGCGCAGAGCATGCTGGGAGCACGCGGTTTCGGGCTGCGTCTGGGCGGGCGGTCTAGTCCCGGAGGCCGGCGGCAGGTCCTCGCGGCCCGGACTGGCACACGTCGGACCCTTGCGGGCCGCAGCCGCCTGGTCTGGCCTGTTGCGGGAGCCGTGGCCCAGCCATCACCTGGAGGTGCGCAGTCGGGTAAGCCCCTTACACGCCCTCAGGCCGCCTAGGCCCTGGGCATCTCCCAGGCTCCCCTCTGAGCTGGTCACCCGCGGCTTCCGACTCCGACGAGGTGGTGGACGCAGAGCAGTGTGTGTGTGTGTGTGGGGGGGTGAAGCACATCAAATTTACAAGGCAGTTCAGCGCGTAGTAGGTACACAGCATTTGTTGCTTAGTGATCGCCCCAGCCGTTCTTTCTTGGTCTTCGTCACTGGTTGCTATGCTCCCGCCCTCGTGGGTCCCAGGGTGCTGCTCCTGGAAGACATTCAGTCTTCTGTGCCTGCTGCTCCTTCCCTGATATCTGCTTCTCAGCTCGGCAACATGTCTCTGTTCAGGGTTCTGTTCTTGGCCCTCTTTTAACAGATGATGGTCTCTTGTAACATCTCCTCAATTACCAGGGTGATTTAGATGGTTCCTTAAGCACTCTCAATTAACAGGACTTCTAAGCTCTAGGACTGCATTTTATCAGTCTGTAAGGCAGCTTTGTGTGCCTTTTTTCATACCTCAGACTCCTTCTAAACTCTGAAGTCACAATGTTCACTTTCTGTTCCAATCTCTCACCTCTTGTGTGTTCACTAAACTCACCACAGTCACTAAAGCACGAAATCGTCAGATTTTACTCTTAACCACCCTTGTAGCCCCATCATTCTGTGAGGTGCCAGGTCCTATACAGCTGTCTCCATCGTTCTGTTCTTTGCATTCTTACTGCTCTCCCACAGGTACCCCAGGCTCTATTTGGTTTCTTAATTTAGTTTTCTTCCTGCTCCTCAGGCTGGATAATTTCAAAGGACCTCTCTTCAAGTCTCCTGGTCTTTTATTTCTCAAATCTGCTGGTGAACCCCTCTAGTGATTTTTCATTTCAGTTAGTGTACTTTTCAGTCCAGAATTTTTGGTTGTTTCCTTTCTATAATAGATATAGATATTCTCTTTTTTTTTTTTTTTTTTTTGCGGTACGCGGGCCTCTCACTGTTGTGGCCTCTCCCGTTGCGGAGCACAGGCTCCGGACGCGCAGGCTCAGAGGCCATGGGTCACGGGCCCAGCCGCTCCGCGGCATGTGGGATCTTCCCGGACCGGGGCACGAACCCGTGTCCCCTGCATCGGCAGGCAGACTCTCAACCACTGCGCCACCAGGGAAGCCCTGATATTCTCCTTTTGTTCATCTTTTATGTTCCTGATTTCCTTTAGTTTCTTTGTCCATGGTTTCCTAAGCTCATTGAGCATGTTAAAATGGTCGATTTAAAGTTTTTGTTTAGAGACTTGCCTGGTGGCACAGTGAATCCGTGCCAATGCAGGGGACATGGGTTTGAGCCCTGGTCCAGGAAGATCCCACATGCCACGGAGCAACTGAGCCCGTGTGCCACAACTACTGAGCCTGCGCTCTAGAGCCTGAGAGCCACAACTACTACTGCTGAGCCCATGTGCCACAACTACTGAAGCCCGTGCGCCTAGACCCCGTGCTCCACAAGAGAAGCCACCTCAATGAGAAGCCCGTGCACCGCAACAAAGAGTAGCCCCTGCTCACCGCAACTAGAGAAAGCCCGTACACAGCAACGAAGACCCAATGCAACCAAAAATAAATAAATAAAATAAACTTATATTAAAATAAATAAATAAATAAAGTTTTTGTTTAGTTAGTCCATTGTCTGGGCTTCCTTAGGGATGGTTTCTGTCAAGTTGTTTTTTTCCTTCGAATGGTCCATACTTTTGTGTTTCTTTGTTTTAAAATTTTTTGTTGTTGTTGAGAACTGTACATTCTAAGTGTTATGATGTGGTAACTCTCAAAATCTGATTCTTACTCATTAGGGATTGCTAGTTTTTGCTTGTTGAGTGATGGAGCTGTTACTTTTACAAACTGTTTTTGCAAAGTGTGTATTCCTTGTTTTTCTGTGGTCACTGAAGTTTCTGTTCCATTTTCTCTGCAGTTAGTCAATGACCTGACATAGATTTCCTTAAATGTTTGATTCTAGATAGGGAGGTAGGAGAGGGGTGTTCTGTCTCTTTAAATCTGATAGATGCCCCCGGGAAAGCCAAAGCTGCCAGTAGGGTCAAATCCAAGGCAAGCATCTGTGCTGATCTGATCCTCAGGGATTCATCAGACTGATCAAACTGTGTAACCGCAAACTTTTTTTTTTTTTTTTTTTGGCCCCGCGGCACGGCACGTGGGATCTTAGTTCCCTGATCAGGGATGGAACCGGCGGCGTCCCCTGCAGTGGGAGAGCGGAGTGTTAACCACTGGACCACCAGGGAGGTCCCTGTAAGCCCAAACTTTTGGAGGACAATGTTTCCACCATCTACTCTGGCATCAGCCAGCTTCTTCAGGAATGCAGGCTGCTATCCATACAGCTGCAGCACGTCTGAGGAATGAGGGATATTGACTAGTTTGCACATGTTGCTCACTTGTGAAAGATCAGCAACCTTTCCCTTCATTGTTATAAGGACTCCTCTGGTTGTTAAAAGTTTCTGGTCATGTTCCAAGTTCCAAAATAGTTGATTTCTATCTTTCTTTGTAGCTCAATGATTGCTTTGGTGAAGGGACAAACCCCTAGTTCCTACTCTGCCATTTTGTGTGACATCACTCTGAGTCATATTTTTAAAAATACATATTCTGATAATCTATTTTCTTAATTGGTCTGTTTAGATGATTTACATTTAATATAATTTTTGATTGGTTAGGATTTAAGTCTGCCATTTTACTTATTTTCTGTTTATTCCTTCTGTTTTTTTGTGCCTCCTTTTCCCTTTTCTTGCCTTCTTATGGGATACTTGAACATTTTTTAGTATATCACTTTAAGATGGCTATAGATTTTTAAAATATAGCTCTCTTTGTATAGGTTTTCAGTGGTTGCTGTTAAGATTACATTACACATACTTATGATAGGTTACTAGTATCAACTTTTTACCAGCTCAAGTGAATGTAGAAACTTTACCACCTTTAGGTCCCTTTTTTCTTCCTTTACGACATTATTGTCTTAAATTTTACCTCTACATACATTGAGAACCATATGAGACAATGTTATAATTTTGCTTTCATCCATCAAACATAACTTTAAAAATTCAAGAGATTATATCCACACAGATATTTACCCTAAAAATTGCTTTTTCTTCATTTCTGATGTTTCAAGCTGCTGTTATTTTCTTTTCATTTGGAGAACTTTTCCTTTATCACTTCTTTCAGAGCAGATCTGATAGTGGCAAATCACTTCATTTCCTTCATCTCTTAATATCTTTATTTCACCTTCATTCCTGAAAGATATTTTCACTGGATACAGAATTATGGGTTGTCATTCTTTTCTTTCAGCACTTAAAAAATATTTTGCCACTTTCTTCTCCTCCATGGTTTCTGATGGGGAATCTGTATTTTTTCATATTGTTCCTTCTCTGTAGGTAATACTTTGTTTCTCTCCAGCTGCTTCCAGATTTTTCCTTTATTTTTAATTTTCAGACATTTGATTATGATGTATCTGGGTGTTGATTTATTTGAGTTTATTCTTTTAGGGTTTGCTCAGATTTTTGAATTGGTAGGTTTATGTCTTTTACCAAATTTGGGAAGTTTTCAGCCATTATTTCTTCAAATATTTTTTGTGCACTGCACTCTTTTTCCTCTCCTTCTGGGCCTCCAGTAACATGAGTGTTAGATCTTTTGTTATTGTCCCATAGGTACTTATTCTTTTTTCTCTGTTTTGTCTCTTTTGTTCAGATTGGGTCATTTCTACTGATACATCTTTAGATTCACTGATTCTTTCCTCTTAAATCTCCATTTTGCTATTGAGTCCATCCAGTGAATTTTTTACTTATTTTAATTTTTCGTTCTGAAATTTCCATCTGGGTGGTTAGATATTTTTCTTTGATGAGACTTTCTATTTTTCAGTGTTTCAAGAGCGTTCATAATTATTTCTTGGAATATTTTTATGAGAGCTGCTCTAACATCCTTGTTCAATAATTCCAATATCTTTTTCACCTTGCAATTGGCATTTGTTGATTGTCTTTTCTCATTTGAGTTGTTTTTCTCGGTTCTTAGTATGAGGAGTAATTTTTTATTTTATCATGGACATTTTGAATATTATGAGGCTCTAGTTTTTATGTAAATCTTCTATTTTAGCAGGAAGTCAATATCAATATGTTTATATTCAGAATGCACATTCTGGTCCAATTTTGTGGGCTCCGGTTTGAAGACCAATTTCGTTTTCACAGCCTTTGCAGAGCAGTTCTGGCCTGCCCCACTTGCGCGCTACCCTGAGGCCGATTTGAAACCGCAGAGTATTCCCCATTGTAGTTCAATACCCAGAGCTTTTTCTGTGTTGATACTAGTTGGTTTCACACATGCACTGCTTGGGAAGGCATGACCAGTACTTCATACACATATTTAGAGAATCCCTTTTTCTAGCTCCCTACTCTCTATTTGAGAGGGGATGAGGTGCCACTTTTTACAGTTATTCAATTAGTGCGGGTTGTGGATAGCCAACAGGGCTCCTCCCCACAGTCCCCAGTACCTGGTAGGGAGGGGAGAGATGCCACCTCTGCTTTGCTGGTACAAGATGGGGATGGTCAACAGGGCTTTGTCCCACAGTCTCTGCAGTACCAGGTGGGGAGGAAGAAAGGTATGGGTTCTTTTGTGGTGTTTGCCTCAAGTAGGGTGGCTGTAACCATCCTGCAGAGCTACCCTCCTCATGGCCATTTGCTGGACAGAATGGGCTTTTTTTTTTTTTTAATATTGATTGATTGATTGATTTGGCTGCGCTGGGTCTTAGTGGTGGCACTCGGGATCTTCGTTGCTACGTGTGAGATCTTCGTTGTGTCATGAAGGATCTTTAGTTGTGGCATGTGGGATCTAGTTCGCTGACCGGGGATCGAGATTGGGCCCCCTGCATTGGGAGTGCAGAGTCTTAACCATTGGACCACCAGGGAAGTCCCAGAATGGGCTTTTCTTAGGGCTTGGTTTTTATGGTTTTTTTCTTTTGTTTTGTTTCGGGAGGGGCTTGTTGGCATTTTTCTAGCTGCAGACTGCTCTAACACCCAAGCCAAAATATATAGGAGGCAAAACAAACAAACAGACCACCCAGGGAACTCACCACTGAGTTGTCCCTTGAGGCCCTAGCCAGTTTGCCTTCTTTTCTCCACCTTTTGAGAGGTTTTTTGATGGTTGTATCATGTATTTTGAACAGGAATTTTGGTTGTAATTAGCAAGAGGAAGATGATGGAATGTGCATACTCCATCTTCTATGGAACTGGAAACAACATAAGGCATTTAAAATTGTTTTCTTGATAAGTTTTAGAGCGTAACTTCTCATTTTAGTAACAGTACATTTGTTCCTGTATAATGAAGAATCGTACCCATTTTGTGTATTATGTCACATGGTCTCATACTGCAGCAGCCAGTAAAAACCTAACTCCAGTATACAACCCAGACCATCTTCCTAAAGAACTCTACTCTTCAGCCCCTCTGCCTTGGTACTCTGGGCTCATTAGACCTCTCCAGATCTTCTTCCTCGTTTCATTTGTCCATTTGGGCCCTCTTCTCCAGGTGGGCAGCTGTAGCCTTTCAACCCTTGATGAACTTACGGTAGGACTGTTGGGAAGATTAAATAGATTAATACATGTCAAGCACTTAAAGCAGCAGCTAGCATAGAATAAGCAGTCCTTAAATCATAGTAGTGGTTGTTATACCCTCAATTAGGCATAGCCTCAGCTTTAAGTAAAAGAAACCCAAACTGGGCTTCCCTGGTGGCGCAGTGGTTGAGAGTCCGCCTGCCGATGCAGGGGACACGGGTTTGTGCCCCGGTCCGGGAAGATCCCACATGCCACAGAGCGGCTGGGCCCGTGAGCCATGTGCTGAGCCTGTGCATCCAGAGCCTGTGCTCCACGACGGGAGAGGCCACAACAGTGAAAGGCCCGCGTACAGCAAAAAAAAAAATAAAAAAAAAAAGAAAATAAAGAAACCCAAACTGTCTATGGTGTCCCACCAAAGTAGGGAAGTCAGATTTTTGTCAGCTTCAGTTTGAAGATGAAATTCACTCATGCAAACATTTATTGAATGCTCACCATGTTGAGTATCAAAAGATGAACAAATAA
This sequence comes from Orcinus orca, assembly GCF_937001465.1. Taxonomy (NCBI): domain Eukaryota; kingdom Metazoa; phylum Chordata; class Mammalia; order Artiodactyla; family Delphinidae; genus Orcinus; species Orcinus orca. The sequence continues at coordinate 78,976,729 of NC_064574.1, read as the reverse complement.
GACACAATCCCTTTCTTCAAAGAGCCCAGAGACTAGAGTGGGGAGTAATGTATATGTGAATGAGCACAATTAAGTAAATAAATGCAACGAGGGGCTTCCCTGGTGGTGCAGTGCTTGGGAATCCACCTGCTAATGCAGGGGACACAGGTTCAAGCCCTGGTCTGGGAAGATCCCACATGACACAGAGCAACTAAGCCCATGTGCCACAACTACTGAGCCTGTGCTCTAGAGCCTGTGAAGCCACAACTACAGAGCTGCATGCCACAACTACTGGAGCCTGGGCGCCTAGGGCCCATGCTCCACAACAAGAGAAGCCACCACAGTGAGAAGCCCGCGCACCACAAAAAAAGAGTAGCCCCCCATCGCCGCAACTAGAGAAAGCCTGCACGCAGCAATGAAGATACAACGCAGCCAAAAATAAATAAAAATAAATAAATTTACATTTAAAAAATGCAGTGAAAATAGTCTGTGCAAGATAATGGAGACACCAGGGTGGGAGTGGCCATGTGTTTGGGGTTGAGGAAGGGTTCACAGAGGTGGTAACACTTAGGCTGAATCTTGGAAGGTAAGTAGCTTTTGCCCTGGTGAATAAAGGCATTTCATGCATAAGCAGGAGGAACACAATTTCAGAAGCTTAAATCAGTGTGGCAGGTGGTTTAGTACCCACATAATCTGTCACATGTCTGCAGTTGGATTGAAATTGTATGTTTAGAGAAGCACACGAGAGAGACTCTAACCTGATTTCCAAGGTCCTTCATGATCTAGTCCCTACTTAATTTTCTAGCTTTTTTTTTAATCGATTCTTTTTGTTCTTCTCCAATTGAAGTATAGTTGATTTACAATGTTATGTTAGTTTCAGGTGTATAGCAAGTGATTCAGTTTTACATATATATATCTATTCTTTTTTAGATTCTATTTCAGATAGTTCCCTATGCTATACAGTAGGTCCTTGTTGGTTATCTGTTTCATATATATCTAGTTTTTTCTCTTGCCATGTGCATACAGATATTTATAATTTCATCTTATATAATGTATTAATACCTGCACAGTGATACACAGTGTCCATTCTTTACAAACCTCTTGGATCTGACTCTTGAGACAAGACCAACAGCTGGAAACACATTCAATCCAAAGTATAAAATGAGAAAAAATAAATAAAACATTCAGTCATCGATCTGAATTGAGGACGAGGGGAAAGAGTACCGGGCAGCAGATGCTTATGTGATGGCAACTTAAGTCTTTAACTGTAGTCTTGCTGGATTTCCCCACCTCCACTGTGTTGTTGACATGCCTTGTGGGGTCTCTTTTTATCCACAGCTGCCTCAGGCATAGTTATTTCTACAGACTTCCCTTACTTTATCTGGATGAGACTTGGGCAGATTCAATTTTATTTTCCATGATGGGGCCGCTGGGGTAGGATAGTTACTAAAGCATGCAGCTTTTCCCCACTTTCACCAGTTTGGGAGCAGCCATTGCCTGCTCTGTCTTCTCCAGTCTCTTTCTTCCTAAGACACTGCTGACTGGAGGCTGCTTCTCTTCTCAGGGGATCCAGCATGGAGGGCATGAGCCAAGGCATGTGGTATCTCCCGTCTGTATCCTCCCCTGCAGCACTTTTCCCTTGCCCTCCAGGCTCTCATCACTCCGAAACGTAGCATTCAAACACATCAGCCTCTTTGGACTGCAACCTTTACACCTGTTGATTCCTCTACCTAAAGCTCTTTCCAAGGCTCCTCTTAGCACTTCACCCCCTCAGCCAAAGACAAGACTTCCTCACAGAGGCCTTTGCTGACTGACCCCCTAGGCTAAGTTATACCCCCTTCCTATGCTATCATGACAGCCTGTGGCAGACTGAATTTTCTGAAGATGGCCACAGTAATATTTCCCATCACATATGCTCATCTTACAATATAACCTTAAAGCTTCTTCCATCGAGTGGTGGGAGGTATGTCTCTTCCCCTTGAACCTATGCAGATCTTTATGATTGCCTTAACCAAGTAAGGTAGGACAGAATTGACTCTATGGTACTTCCCTGGCTAGGTCATCAAAATGCTGTGTGCTTCCACTTTTCTATCTGGGAATGCTGGCTCTTAGAACTAAGCTGCCATACTCCAAGGAAGCCCAAACTAACCCACGTGGAGAGACAGCAGGGAGCAGAAATGTGTACATGTTCCCGGCCCACAGTTCAGCAGATGTCCCAGCTGACAGCCATTACCTATGTGCGTGAAGAGGCCTCTAAGTGATTCCAACCTCTTACCATCAATCGCCCCGAGCCTTTCAGTCTTCCTAGTTGAGCTCTCAGATATTGCGGAGCAGAAACAAGCTAGAATCAAAGAATCTCTGAGGATAATAAAATGATTGTTTTGTGCCACTGCATTCTTTATTGGTTTCTTATGCTATTAGTGACCGAAACAGTCTTTACTACTTTGGTAGTTCCAGTGCTTTTCTAACTACTTGTTTAATGTCTGACTTCCCTGTCAAAGTACATCCTCCTTGAGGGCTGGTACTATGTCTGTAGTCCTCATTGCTGTATCCTGTGTAGTGCAAAGTAGGTAGTGGGTGCACAGTAAATAGTGAACTAATGACTAGAAGGTATGTGTTTCTTCTCCTAATGTGGCACGTGTTTCTGCTCCCAGAATTGCTTCTGGCCTGCGGTTCTGTGCTTACCAGGTTGATCCATCCCTCCCCGGGAATCACTTCTTTCTCCCCATCCTGACTGATCTATTGGTGAGAGATGCACCTGGTTGTTTCAGCCACATTTTTTTTTTTTTTTTTTTTTTTTTTTTTGCGGTACGCGGGCCTCTCACTGTTGTGGCCTCTCCCGCTGCGGAGCACAGGCTCCAGATGCGCAGGCTCAGCGGCCATGGCTCACGGGCCCAGCCGCTCCACGGCATGTGGAATCTTCCCGAACCGGGGCATGAACCCGCGTCCCCTGCATCGGCAGGTGGACCCTCAACCACTGTGCCACCAGGGAAGCCCTCAGCCACATCTTTAACTTACAGGTGTTGCCTATAATGGTTCACGCCACCTCTGCAGGGAAAAGGGTGGAAACAGTGAAGAAACAGGAGGCTAGGAGTTCCAAAGACAAACTTGATCCATTTTTTAATTCTGTTAACAACAGTCTTGAGAGAATAAATACAGATCTTACGTAGTTTGGTATTTTGTCCTTTCTGACAGTTCTTCACCGATAGTACGGTTGTTGGAGTTAACACGACTACTGCGCCATTGTGGACGAGCTTCAGGCTGCCCTCTAGTGGGAAGCAGCACAATAAAGTCCTATACGTATTACACCCTGAGGCATCCTGGACCTCTGCAGTGAAGAAAATTAGTGTAAGAACCAACTGTCTTGTTGACTATGTATAATCAGGACTTATGATACTACTTGGCATTTAGTAGGAGCTCAACTAATATTTATTGAACAAACTAACCAACACGCACTGTTTATGAGCACTAGCACGTTTCCTGAGAGCCTACTATGTTTAAGACAAGCCAAGCACTGTAGATGATGTAAATCAGGTCCAGGTAATAAATATTTTAGGCTTAGAGGCCATGCGGTCTCTGTCACAACTACTCCACTCTGCTCTTGTGGTGGAAAAGCAGCCACAGACCGTACAAAATCTAATGTGTCTCAGTTCCAATGCAACTTGATTTTTAATGAGTAGAATACGATAGAAATGGTGGTGTGAGACACAAGATTAAGGCCTAAAAGGCATTGTGGCTTTCCCCTTTCTTGCTCTCCCTTGGATTACTTGCTCTGTGAGAAGCCAGCTGCCTTGTGGTGAGGACACTTAAACAATCCTATGGATAGGTCCACATAGTGGGGAACTGAGGCCTTCTGCCAACAGCTGGCAAGGAACTGAGGCCTCCTCCAAATAACCAGGCAAGTGAGCTGTCTTGGAAGCGGATCCTACACGTGACTGCGGACCTCACTGATGTCTTGACAGCCGCCTCATCATCCTGAGCTAGAACCACCCACTTAGGCCACTCCCAAATTCCTGGCTCTGTAAGAAAGCTTTGTTGATTTAAGCTACTAAATTGTGGGGTAATTTGTTATGCAGTGACAGATAACATACATCCAGTGTTCCAGCATCTTCCCCATTGGATTACAGTGGTGCCACTATAGAACATCAGTTGACCACATGTCTTTTTCTGGATATTCTCTTCTGTTCCATTAAGCTATATGTCTGTGAGGTTTTTTTCTTTTTTTTTTAATTGGAGTATAATTGCTTTACAATGTCGTGTTAGTTTCTGCTGTACAACGAAGTACATCAGCTATATGTATCCCTATATCCCCTCCCTCTTGGACCTCCCTCCTGCCGCCCCCACCCCATCGCACCCATCTAGGTCATCACAGAGCACCGAGCTGAGCTCCCTGTGCTATACAGCAGGGTCCCGCTAGCTATCTATTTTACATATGGTAGTGTATTTATGTCAAACCTAATTTCCCAATTCGTCCCACCATCCCCTTTCCCCCCGTGTCCACATGTCCATTCTCTACGTCTACATTCCTGCCCTACAAATGGATTCATCTGTACCATTTTTCTAGATTCCACATATATGCGTCAATATACGATATTTATTTTTCTCTTTCTGGCTTACTTCACTCTGTATGACAGACTCTTGTTTATGCCAACATACTGTCTCGATTACTATAACTTTTGCTGTAGTCTTGAAGTCAGGTGGTGTAAGTCCTCCAATTTTGTTATTATTGTTTCTTTTGTCAAAATTGACTTGGCTATTCTGGGTTCTTTGCATGTCCATATAAATTTTAAATCAGCCTGTCAATTTCTAGTTAAAAAACCTACTGAGATTTTCACTGGGATTGTACTGAATCTATAGATCAATATGAGGAAAATGGCTATCTTCATGTTGAATATTCCAATCTGTGAACATGTATCTCTCCATTTATTTAGATCTTTAATGTCTCTAAAAGATTATTTGCAGATTTACTGTAACGTTTTAGTGCCAAAGTCTTGAACATATATTGTTAAATTTATCTTTAAATATTTCGTTTTATTGCTATTATAAGTTGCTATCAAACATTGGCTATATTCCATGTGCTGTAAAACATATCCTTGTAGCTTATTTATTTATTTTTGGCTGCATTGGGTCTTTGTTGCTGCGCGCGGGCTTTCTCTAGTTGCAGTGAGTGGGGGCTACTCTTCGGTGCGGTGCGCGGGCATCTCATTGCGGTGGCTTCTCTTGTTGCGGAGCACAGGCTCTAGGCGCAGGCTTCAGTAGTTGTGGCGCACAGGCTCAGTAGTTGTGGCTCATGGGCTGTAGAGTGCAGGCTCAGTAGTTGTGGCGCATGGGTTTAGTTGCTTCGCGGCATGTGGGATCTTCCCGGACCAGGGCTCAAACCCGTGTTCCCTACATTGGCAAGCGGATTCTTAATCACTGTGCCACCAGGGAAGCCAGTAGCTTATTTCTTTTATACATAGTAGTTTGTACCTCTTAATCTCCTACCCCATCTTGTCCCTCTCCCCACTGGTAACCACTAGTTTGTTCTCTATATATGTGAATCTGTTTCTGTTTTTGTCAGTTATTTTCTGAGCATGCGTCTTGCCCTGGGCATTCACATGGCCTTCTAAATTCTTATACATAGATGATTATGAATGCTCTGATTACCCAAAGAAACTCTCCCCAGCTTTTCCTCCCAGACTTTAGGCAGTCTGCATTAATCTGTTAGGGGGTTGCCATAACAAAATACCAGAGACTGAGTGGCCTACACAATAGAAATTTATTTTCTCACTGTCCTGGATGATGGAAATCCAAGATCAAAGTGTTGGTAGGGCTGGTTTCTCCTGAGTCCTCTCTTCTTGGTTTACAGATGACCACCTTCTTGCTGTATATTCACATGGCCTTTTCCCCATACACATGCATCCCTGGTGTCCTCTTCTTATAAGGACACTAGTCATATTGGATTAGGGCCCCACTCATATGGCCTTCATTTAACCTTAATTACATCTTTAAAGGCCGTATCTCCAAATACAATTACATTGGGGATTGGGGTTCAATATTCACATTTTGGGGGAACACAATTCAGTCCATAACAGCAGTCCATTGTGTGTGTCAACTGTCATATTTTGGTATCATGTTTATCTTTGTTCTTTTTTTTTTCTTTAGAATTTTATCTGTATTGCTGGTTTTGACAATTTGGCTTTGATGTGACTTGTTATAGTTCTCTTTATATTTCTTGTACTTGGGATTAAGCTTTCAGAATTGTGGGCTTATATTTTTCATTATGTTTGGAAAGTTTGGGGCCATTATTTCTTCTTGTATTTTTCCATATCGCTACTTAACTTTTTGAACATATGAAATACAGTTAAAATAACTTTTAATGTTATTCTTTGCTAATTTTAACATCTGTGTCAGGTCTGGGTCGGTTTGGATCAATTATTCTCCTCTTGACGGGTCGTGCTTTCCTGCTTGTTGGTATGCCTGTCCATCTTTGTTTGGATGTCAGACATTGTGAAGCTTACCTTGTGGAGTGCTTGTCATTTTTTATTCCCGTATGTTTTCTTGAACTTTGTTTTGGGATGCAGTTAAGGTCCTTGGAAACAGTTTGATCCTTTCAGGCTTTGCTTTTTGATCTAGGTAGGTCCAGATCAGTGCTCAATCTAAGGCTGATTATTTCCTCTTACTGAGGCAACACCTTCCTGAGTACTCTCTACCCAATGTCCTATGAATTATGAGTTTTCCCAGTCTGACCAGTGGGAAGAGACACTTTTCCTGGCCCTTTGTTAGTGCCAGATCATGTTTCCTCTAATGCTTTTGGATGGCTTTTTCTTTGGCTTTGGGTAGTTTCCTCATAAACATGTACTATTGAGTTCTGTGCTGAATACTCAAGGAGGAACCTCTGTACATCTCTGGGATCTTGTTGTGCAGTTCTCTCCTCTCTGGTATTCTGCCTTTTAAACTTTACTGCTTTGGTAAATGCTACTGCCTGGAAACTCCAGACAGTAAGCTGTGTTGATTGTGGGGCTCATCTCATTTAGTTCCCAGCTATCGGTGATCTCTGTCCTTTGTTGTCCAAAGTGTAGTGTCCTGAAAACCATTGTTGAATGTACTTTGTCTAGTTTTTGTTGTTGTTTTAGGTTATAGGGTAAATCTGTGGTCCCTGTTATTCCATCATGGTCAGAAGTAGAAGTCCCTTTCCATGTATTTACTTACATTATATTTTAATTCATTTCAAAATATTTTCTAATGTCCCTTGAGACTTGTTCTTTGACCCATAGATTATTTAGAATTGTGTTGTTTAATTATCAAGTGTTTGAAAATTCTCCTTTTATGTTTCTGTTGATGATTTCTAGTGTAATTCTGTTATAGTCAGAGAACATCCTTTGTTTTATATCAATCCTTTTATGTTTAGTGACAATAGAATACTATTGAACATCTTCACCCTTCACTTTCCTATTTCACCATATTCCTTCTCACATCATACCTGACACTTGAAGTGTCCCACTTTCTGCTGTCACAAATGTAATAAGCTTACAATAGTATAATTCCATTTATCCTCCCCACAATCCAGCTTTTGGTGATGGTTATTACATCTTTTTCTTCTATATTTGTTGTATTAATCTCACAATATCTCTATTATTTTTATTTGAAACAATCAATTCTTAAATTAAATCATGACTATCATAAACATAGTTTTTTATATTTACTCATTTATTTACCATGATGGTCTTTATTCCTTCCTGTAGTTACAGATTTCTATCTGGTCTTAGCTCCCTTTGTCTAAAGGGCAACCTTTAACATTTCTTAGAGTGTATTTTTATTCACAAGGAAGTGTCTTTATTTCTCCCTCATTTTTGAAGGATTTTTTGCTGAACGTGGAATTCTGGAATGACAAGCCTTTTCCCCTTAGCATTTAAAAGAAACCATTTGTCTTCTAGCCTGTCTTGTTTCTGATGGGAAGAAACATACTTGTATGTGGTTTTGTCAGCTTCATGGATCTTTAAGTTGTTATTTTTCACCACATTTGGGAAATTTGGATGTTATTTTAAAAATATTTCTGCCTCAATCTCACATTTTCTTTTGAGAGTCCAGCTACACATATGATAGATAGCACTATTTGATAGATAGCACATATGATAGATAGCACTATTTGATAGTGCTTCAGAGGTCCCAGAGGGTCTGTTCGTTATGAGACAGTTTCTACTGATCTGTCTTTAAGTTCACTGACTTAATTTTGTTGTCTCCGATCTTCTGTTAAGCCTATCTGGTGAGTTTTTTCAATTATTTTATTTTTTAAGTTTTATCATTTGTTTGTTTCTTCCTAGAATTTCCATTTCTTTGTAATTCTTTATCTGTTTGCTCATTAAGACCATGTTTTCCTTTAATTCTTTGGACATATTTATAATATTTCCCTTAAAATCTTGGTTGGCTAAGTCTAACGTTTAGACCATCTTGGGTTCATTTATATATACTGCTTTTTTTCTTGATTATGGATCACATTTTCTTGTTTCTTTATGTCTAAATGACCTTTTATCAAATATTGTGCATTGTGAACAATACTCTGGAGTCTGTTATCTCTCTATGAAGTATATAGATTCTTGTTTTAGTAGGCAATGTAATTACTAGCTAATGATCTTACACTTGTTCAAGCTTGGTTTGGTTTTGTTTTTACAGATCAGTGGAGAGCCTAAAGTGTTTCCCATGCCTAGCTTGGTGAGACTCAACCTTCAAACTCTTTTCCTGTGGATCTTGTCATGGTTGACTTAGGCTTTATTAGGGCAGACCTAGAGTAAGGCTAGACTATGGTCTGTACCCCAAACTGTAACCTTTCTACTGTTTCAACTGGATGCCAAGGGTGTTAAAGATGCATTTATGAGATCCCTCCACTTTGGAAGCACCACAACTCCCTTGGCAATGCTTTTATCCAAGGACTGCTCTAACTCTGGTATCTTTGTTCTAATCTTAGCCCCATATACCAGAAAGCCCCATATACCTGCTTTCTGGTGAGCCTCAGGTTGTCTCACGCTGCATATACAGCCTGGCTGTATTATTCAGGGTTCTCCAGAGAAACAGAGCCAATAGGATAGAGATACACACACACATATTTTTTATTATTATTATTATTACTAACAGGAGAAATTAGGAATTGGTTAATGTAATTATGGAAGCTGAGAAGTCCCAAGATTTGTAGTCAGCAAGCTGGAGACCCAGGAGAGCTGCTGGTGTAGTTCCAGTCCAAGAAGCAGAAGAGCCAATAGTTTGAGCTCTAGTCCAAGTCTAAAAGCAGGAAAAGACTGATGTCCCCGCTCAAAGACAAGCAGAGAGAATTCCGGCTCATCCCTTTTGTCCTATTCAGCCCTTCAGTGGATTGGTTGAGGCCCACCCACTGTGGAAAGAGCAATCTTCCTTACTCAGTCTACCAATTCAAGTGTTTATTTCATCCAGAAATACTCTCACAGTAGTTGCCTCTTAAATTTTTGTCCATTTGTATAGTTGTTTATGGCAGGAGGACTAGTCTGGTATCACTTAATCATGGCTGGATAGGTTAATTTTCAGCTGCTTTTATAGTATTTTATTATATGAATTATACCAGTGTTCATCCATTCTTGTGTTAGTAGACGTTAGACATTTAGATGTATTCAAATTGTCAATTATACAAATGCTGCTGCAATGACTATCTTTGTACCCACAGGGTTATGAGATACATTATTTCAACTTTATGTGATATTGCCAAATTGCTCTCCAAATTATATCATTTTACATATCCACATACAGCACACGAATTCCAGTTGTTCCACATCCTTGCCAAAATTTGATCTTGTTGAACTATTACATTTTTCTACTTGTGCAAATGAATGCAAAATGTTATCTTGTTACATCGATAAACCATTCCTAGATTACTGGTGAGGTTAAAATATATATGTACGTGTATGTACATATATATATACACACATGCATATACATACACATATATATACATGAACATATGTATATATTTATTATTGGCTATTGGATTTCCTATTCAGTAAGTTGCATTTGATATCATTGTCCTTCTTAACAATTGGGTCATCTTTTTGTTACTGATTCTTAGGAGTTCCTAATAAATTCTAGTTACTAATCCTTTTTTGGTTAGATGAGTTAGAATCATGTTTTCCTGGTCTTGGCTTGTCTTTTGGCAGCCTGTGCTGTCTTTTCCCATACAGAAGTGTTAAATTTTAATGTAGTGATATTTATCTTTGTTTTGCTAAATGATTTGTGCTTTTTGTGCATCCATTTCTTTGACCTCTAAACACTGGGTGGGTGCCCCATGGCTCAGGCCTTGGACCTCTTTATCTACATTAATTCCCAAGAAATCTTACTTAGTCTTGTGGCATCTGTACACTGATGGCTTTTACATCTAGCTCCTCTCTTGAACACCAGTAGTATATGATTATTTAAAGGACCCTTGCTGAGCAAGATACTATCTTCCTTCTTCCCTTATTGAAGTTTCTTGAATGGGACGTCCACAGCCGCTGCCTCCATTTCCTCATCTTCTATTCACTCTTTAACCCACTGCACCTTGACTTTGTCCCACTATTTCACTGATGCCAGTACTGTTTGAGGTTTTTTTTTTTTTTTGACTGCGCCGCACATCTTGCAGGATCTTCGCTCCTCAATGAGGGATCAAACCCAGCCCACAGCAGTGAAAGTGCGGAGTCCTAACCACTGGACTGCCAGGGAATTCCCAAGATTTTTTTCTTAAGGAACACAGCCCATACCCTTTCCTTTTCGAATGAAGTTTGGTATGAAATTACAGTATATTGAATAGATAGAAGCAGAATTGCCCTGGCAATGTGTTGGGGAAGAGAAGAACTGTTTGTTTTTCTCATCACTCCCAGTTGCTCCAAAGGCATCTTTTTCTGAGCCTTTCCTATCTTTCCAACCTCCCTATTCCACCAAACATCGTAATCTCCAGCCATATCAAACTGTTTGCAAACTCTTGTGTCATACTCCTTTCCATCTCTGTGCTTCTGCAAAATCCTTCTTCATCTGCCTTCAACCTGCTTTAAGCCAGTTCTCTTAGCTCAAGTATCACCTCCCAGCCCATCTTCCCCTTTATCATTCCTTCCGTTTTTGTGCCTCTGTTATCACTCTTACCACGATGAATTGTAACTTTCTATTTACACATTTTTCTTCCCTGCTAAACTCAGGGCTTCTAGAGATCAGAGACCCTGTGTTTTCCCCCATTACTCTTTAATGTGTATCAGTAATAGAATGAGTAAATCAATGAATGAATGGCCAAGGAAGCTGAGCTAGGCCAAAGCCTAAATTAGCAGACCACCAAGTTTTTTTTTGAAGTTTTATTAAGATATAATTCAAATACCACACAATTTCACAGCGTTGTGCAACAATCACCATAATCTAATTTTTAAACATTTTTGTCCCCGCCAAAAGTAAACTCTACCCTTCAGTAGTCACTCTCCATCCCCTGACGCCCAACACACTCCCCGGACCTAGACAAACACTAATCTACTTTCTCAGGCCACCAAACTTAACAAAGGTAAATTGATCACAAATCCTAAAAATCTACCCGATTCTGGAGCATAATGTGAAATTTGGTAGATAATTGCCCCCCTTTATCAATGTGTACTGCAGAAACGCAAACTTCTATTGCAGCTTCAGGTCTGATCTGCAGTTTATTAGACTATTAGGCAGTTTGATCGGGAATTTATTAGTACCAGATCCACATTTAATGAGGGTGGATAGTTTGGGTTGGTCTTGATTTTTACTATTGCTGTTGAAGTCAACTCCCTTTAGCAGTTTATACTTTGGCAGAAAACTGAGTAACTGAAAAAACTAGCAGCCTCAGGTAGCAATTGTGAAAGTGCCTGATAATCTCTTCTAGGGTGTTTAGGCCCCTAGAAAATAAGCATTACGTGAGTAGTCGCTTTCCGGAGCTTTTATTTCTAACAAGATTCTTCCAAGAGGCTCACCTCTGGATGGGTGCTGTGCGGGTGTACACGAGGGACAAGAATCACAACTCGGCGTTTAGCGAGGCGGCATTTTCTTTAATGGGTCGGGTCTAGCGCGTCGCCCGGCAGTAGCGTTTCCCTACGCTATCGCTCGTCCGAGTCGCGTGCGCAGTGACGCAGTCGGCGCGCGGTGACGCGACGCGCGGCGCGGTGCACGCTGGGATATTTAAGTCTTCTCCGCGGCGCGGAGCCGCGATGTCTCCGGCGGCTTCGGCGGCTGGAGGAGGCGACCGACGGCGGCCGTTAGCGAGTGTCAGGGACGGCCGGGGCCGGGGCTGGGGCTGCGGCGGGCCGGCTGGGGCGGCACTTCTCGTCCTGTCGCTGCTCGGCCTCGTGCTGTACCTGGTGCCGGCGGCGGCTGCGCTGGCCTGGCTGGCTGTGGGGGCTACCGCGGCCTGGTGGGGACTGAGCCGCGAGCCCCGGGGTTCGCGCGCCTTCTCGCTGGTTCGGAACGCCAGGCGTCAGCGAACACTGCTCGCCTCGCCTCCGGCCAAGTCGGCAGTAAACGGAAATCTTCTAGAGCCGCGGAGCCTGCTGGAAGGACCAGACCCCGCTGAACTGCTCCTCTTGGGCAGTTACCTGGGCAAGCCAGGCCCCCCGCAGCCTGCCCCCGCCCCGGAGAGCAGGGACCTGCGGGAGAGGCCGGGCCGACGCCCACCCGCCCGCACCGCGCCGCCCGCTCAGTCGGCGCATCCCCGTGGCGTTCAAGTTCACTCCTTCCTCCCCACTCCTCTCCTCCGGTCCTCTAGGAGGCCTTCCCACCGGTAAGATAACCCTGATCTTTCCCACACTCTCCTCTCTGTCGACGGGCTTTGAATTAGGGACTTGACTTTCAAATCCAATTTTCTTTTTCATTAAGTCCAAAGTGGATTCTGTGTCGTTTTGCCATCTTAAACACCTTGATGCGTGTCAGTCGTCTCCTGCCCCCCTTTACCCTTTGGAATGAGATGTGATGCCACAGCTGTTTCCTTCCTTTTAGTTCTTAAACCTGTCTGAATTTTCATACAATATAGATTTAGCAGAATACTTGATAAACCATTAAGTATCCCTACTTCTAGTGAAAATGTCTTTATCTTTCGATTGTAGTCATAGAGTATGTTTTGTTAGATTTTTTTTCTTTGGACCTAAGAGAAATTCTACGGTTAGCCGAGCTCAAAGAGGTGTTCCCAGGAAACACCTCTTTGATTGATAAAACTTGGTAGATAAAGATGATCAAATCAAAGAGACAGTTTCATTTAGTCCCAATAGCTGAGTGATACAAGAGAATACAAAAATTTGGTGAAACTATTAGATTCTTGAAAAGTACATTTATTTGAGAAGATGAATGTTTAGGTGTTATTAGGTGATAAAAATGTTTAACTTTGAGTGTGTGTTACTGATGGATTAGCATAGAAGAGTGAAGCATTCTTGAAAAGTTTCTCCCTACACATCCTAACACACACTTTTCTTCCATCGTAGTTTACTTGTGTGGGCAAGGTTTTCAATTTCCCTCTCAAATTGTTGAAGTCCATTGTAGGGACAGCTGTTAAGCAGCTGTCACTTTCTGCCCTTAGACGAAATGGGGGAAAGTTGCCATAAAAATACCATGTGGGGCTTCCCTGGTGGCGCAGTGGTTGAGAGTCCGCCTGCTGATGCAGGGGACACGGGTTCGTGCCCTGGTCCGGGAGGATCCCACACGCCGCGGAGTGGCTGGGCCCGTGAGCCATGGCCGCTGCTGAGCCTGCGCGACTGGAGCCTGTGCTCCGCAACAGGAGAGGCCACGACAGTGAGAGGCCCGTGTACCGCAAAAAAAAAAAAAAAAATACCATGTGTTCTTTGTTGCCTTGAAAGAGGTTTAAACTCTCTGGAAAATATCTGAACCCACGTGGTTCTTTAGTCATTTAAATTTTCTGACATTCCTTTAAGCTTCTTTGGTATCTCCCATTCTTCACAGGGATTGTGGGACTTTATCACATCGGTTTGTAATAACACCTCGAAGAAGATATCCAATTCAACAGACCCAGTATTCCTTGCTGGGGGTACTTCCCACAGTATGCTGGAATGGTTATCACAAGAAGACTGTGCTATCTGCTCGTAATTCCAAAATGGTGTGCAGCCCAGTGACAGTGAGGATTGCTCCTCCAGATAGCAAATTGACTCGTTCTCCGATGTGAGTATTGTCGTTGGAAGAATAGACTCCTATTTGTCCACTTTATTCTTTGGTTATTCCTGTGACAAAGCAGAAAAAGAAGTAGCTGCTTATTTGAATGAGAAATCCCAAATTCTAGTAATTGAACCATCTTTTTGTTTTGTTTGCCTTGGATTGTAGCTTTAATTGCAAAGGGCAATTTCTGTGAGTGTATAAATTATACTTTTGTTTGTTGGTTAGCTTCTGATGTCCAGTGACTGAAGTCTGTGCTATATGGCATGGTAATTAAAATATCTTGATGCTGGAATCTTATCTTTCACTGTAGACGAGAGCAAATTATCAACTCAACACTGTCCTCACCATCAACTAGTGCCCCAGACCCATGTGCAAAGGAGACAGTACTGAATGCCCTCAAAGAGAGGAAGAAAAGGACAGTGGAGGAGGAAGACCAAATATTTGCTGATGGCCAGGAAAATAAAAGAAGGTAACAGTCCCAACAGAGTAATAACAGGCCTCTCAGGTGGGCTTCTGGGATTTGTTGAAATATAGATCACTCTCCAGAAGATCTAGAGGCCAGCTCCAGTTTGTGACCCTTAGTAGGTCCTGTTCTTTGGCTTTCATGGAAGAGCTTGGTAACAAGGGCTTTAATGCTGTTCATTTCCTAAGACACATGTTAGATAAATTTTGTAATTTACCTTTTCTATAAGTACTAGAGATACGCCAATAACTGTTAGCCATGTTAGCCTCATACTTTTGATACAAACGTGTTAAATTTTATTTTTGAGAGAGCATGCTTAAAGTCTTCGCCTCACAGTCTCGTGCTGTTTAATTATTTGGGTAACCACCAGTTGCAGTATTGTGATTGTGCTGAGGGGAGTGCTTGGCAAAGAAAAGTGAGGACTAGGGTATGGTAGACTTACTAGTAATGAGAGTAAAACCAATTTCATTATTTTGTTTTCAATAACTTAATGAAAATGGGTGTTAAGGCTTTAACAGGCTGCAAAGGAGTAAGTTAAGGAGTCCAGTCATTTTTCTAATTCAATAAATTGAGTACCCATTATGTGCCAGAGCCTATTCTAGGTAGAGCAGAGAGAGCTTTGAACAAGACGGAGTCCTCATGGGACTTGTTTGAGGAAAAGAGACCAAAAAATAAGGATAATAAAATAAGCAAGATAATTATCAATTATAAGTGTATAGAGATAAAAAACAGAGTGATATAACAGAGGGTAATGAGAAGGAGGCGTCTTTATATAAGGTGGGCAAAGAAGTGCTCTCTGAGGAGACAGTGGACCCCACATGTAAAATCATTGGCCCCATTACCTAGAGAAGATTGTTCATATCCTATAGGTTCAAAATTGGTCAGCTTTGATACTGTAGGTGACAAAATTGAGTAGGGAAATGTTAATCAGTGCAAGTGTATGTATGTAACGGGAAAATCATGTTATCATGACTAGAGATAGGATTGACAAGTGAGCAATTTGAGCTAATGTCAACTAGCTAAGTAGGAGTGGCAGGGGGTGGGGAGGTGTGGAGGTGGGAGAAGAAATAACTTTTTATGGTGCAGATAGGTTTCTCATGTTCTGCAGGGTGGTAATTTTGCTTGACCCCAGTGAGCCTATAAATGAGGATTCTGTACTATCTTTCCCATGATGGGAATATGCAATGATTCTGTGCACCATGCATAGGCCCTTCTTGTATGTGATATGTAAAGTTTTTCCTTAATAGACTTGCCATATTAACCTCTAGAGCACTATAGGATGTGTGGGTTAATCCCTAAAGGGTTGTTTTTGTTTTCAGTTTGGGGACGGTAGGATGTTAAATTTGTGATTCTGATACTTTGGTGAGAAGTTAGCAAATAATTGATACACCTGAAGAGTTCAAAAGGTCTTGAAGTATTTTCATACTTTTCTTACTGCCTGGACACTGTTAGCATAAATTTACCTTTTGGAATCTTTGGAGTTGAAGCATTCCCCTTCTTGTCTAGCATGGAACCTATGCTTCATAGGAATAGTATAGGGTCCCAAGAATATGGGAATATGATTTAAGGGGAAAGAAAAGTAACTTCATTTAATTGAGAGTTTTTTGATTTGTCTAGGCGCCATGATAGCAGTGGGAGCGGACATTCAGCATTTGAGCCCCTGGTGGCCAACGGAGTCCCTGCTTCTTTTGTGCCTAAGTAAGTGAGCATCCATGGGTGAGATACAGACTGTTTGGAAAAAGGGAATCATCAGAGTTACTGTCCTGTAGACTTTCTTTGCTTTTTTGCATTATTTTATTAGTTCAGGTTCAAATCTTTGAAGTCAGAGAGGAACATTTTGAGTAATTTGCCACAATAACTATCTTCTAATTCCTTTTAATATTTTTTCATTGATATGGATAAAACACACTAAGGCTAAGAGGGTTTATAAATATATTTAATAACCAAGTATATAAACAGATCACAAGGTTTGTGCAATGGATAAAATGTAACAATATGAAATTTAAGATAAATATTAAATCTCTACATTTGAGTTTAAATACATTTGAGGAGGAATTGGCTGGGAGGAAAAGTGGCTCAGCAATATGTGTGAAAAGCCTTGTGGTAACGTATATGCTTAATTTGAGTCAGCAGTATGCTATGGCTGCCAAAAAAGCTAATGTGCTCCTAGTCTGCGCTGATAGAAGAACAAAGACTAGAATGAGGCCGGTGAGTGGTAGTCTTGCTCGTCTTAGCTCTTCTCAGATTGTCTGTGGAGTGGGTTTGGTTTGGTGTACTACACTGTAAGCATGTACACAAACTGAAATGCATTCTGAGTGGAGCAGCTAAGATTTTATGGGCTGGTGGTGGGTAAGGCAGTTTTGAAGGGGTATGAATACTAGCCCAGAGGAGAAAAATCTCAAGGAGAATAAGGAAATTTGGATAATGGTCTCCAAACTATGGAAGGACTGTCACGTGAAAAAAGAAAAACAGTTTGCTCAGTTTGGCTCCAAATAGTATCCATGGGTGAAAGTTAGAGGAAATACATTTTCATCCAGTATAAGAATAAACTGGTCCGTGGTTGAGTATCATAACAGGGGTTGGATGACTTATTCTACAGGAAAGATGTACAGGGAATTTCTGTTTCAGTTGGAAGCTGAGAAAAAATGGTTGGTTTCTCTTAACTCTGATTTTTAAAAAAAACAGTTTTATTGAGGTATAATTGGCGAATAATAAACTGCCTGTTCAAAGTGTACAAGTTGATAAGTTTTGACTTGCATACACCTGGGAAACCATCACTGCAGTCAAGATAATGCATGCAAACATCACCTCCAAAAGTTTCCCCATGCCCCTTAGTAATACCTCCCTCCATCCTGTCCACATCTCCAGGTGTCTGCTGATCTGTTTCCTGTCACTGTAGATTAGTGTGCATTTTCTAGAATATTATATCAGTGGACTCATATATTTGATTTTTAAAATATTTGGCTTTCTCTTCTTGACTGTCAGATATATTTAGCCCAACTGTTAATAATAAACTTAAGAGCATTATGCTCTTTTATTAAGTTTGTTTTTTTTTGAGGAAGATTTTGTGTCCATGGACAAAGCCTTAAAAGAATGTCTTTAATAATACATCTAACTATCTTTTCCCCTTTTTATTAGGCCTGGGTCTCTGAAGAGAGGTCTCAATTCCCAGAGCTCAGATGATCACTCGAATAAGAGATCCCGCACCTCTTCTATGAGCTCCTTGACAAGCACATACACAGGTGGCATCCCTAGCTCCAGCCGCAATGCCATTGCCAGTTCTTACAGTTCTACTCGAGGTCTCTCTCAGGTACTTTTGTCTTGCGCTGTGGGAGAAATGGGTTCCTAGCATTAATTAATCGATCAGCCAGTGTTTACTACCTGGTAGTTACTACCTGGTTATCTGTAGATAGCTTCTGTCTGTCAGATATTGGGATTACCACTAACAGAAGATACAAACCCTTGAGTGATAACTATAGACCAGTGGAACAGAATAGAAAGCCCAAAAAGTAAAGCAATCATATGTGGAAACCTGATACAAGACAAATGGGCAAAGGACGAATAATTCAGTAAATGATATTAATTTAATCAAAAGGTAGATTGACTCCAGATTGCATTGGATCATAAAAGAAATTTATCCTATAGGCATTGAGAATTTAATGAAAGTTTTAAAAATATGAAGTGGTTGGGGCTTCCCTGGTGGCGCAGTGGTTGAGCGTCTGCCTGCCGATGCAGGGGATGCGGGTTCGTGCCCCGGTCCGGGAAGATCCCACATGCCGCGGAGCGGCTGGGTCTGTGAGCCATGGCCGCTGAGCCTGCGCGTCCGGAGCCTGTGCTCCGTAACGGGAGAGGCCACAGCAGTGAGAGGCCCGCGTACCGCAAAAAAAAAAAAAAAAAAAAAAAAGAAGTGGATGTAATTCTTTTTTAGAAAGAGGATGTAGTATAGCCTAGGGAACAGAGCAAGCTTTGCTACCAGACAGATGTGGGTTCCAGTCTTGGCTCTGACACCTAGTAGCTCTGGGGCCTTGGGCAAGTAAATCACTTAAACTCTCTTTGTCTCATTTCTAAATCATTGTTGTAAAGACTGAAGGTAGTGTTTGAAAAGTACCCATTACAGTGCCTGTTAATAAGTGGGTACCTAATATGTTGTAGCTAGGAAAAAATAAAGCATGTGTGGAGGAAGATTTTCAAGGGGAGAAAAATTTTGAGATAAGTTAATCTATCCAGAAGACTCTTACAGTAATATAAATGAAAGATGAGTGTGATAGGTGAGGAATAGTATTTAATTTGTGTCTCTTATGAGTGAGTTTGAGCAGCTTTTCATATACAGTACTAGAGAAACATATTCCAAATGAACTAAAGATTTAAATGTAAAATAGAAACCATAAAAATAAATGTTTGCAAAAGCAGG
This sequence comes from Orcinus orca, assembly GCF_937001465.1. Taxonomy (NCBI): domain Eukaryota; kingdom Metazoa; phylum Chordata; class Mammalia; order Artiodactyla; family Delphinidae; genus Orcinus; species Orcinus orca. The sequence continues at coordinate 78,957,743 of NC_064574.1, read as the reverse complement.
CTTCTCGGAATTCCCTGGTGGTCCAGTGGTTAGGACTCGGCGCTTTCACTGCCGGGGGCCCTGGTTTGGATCCCTGGTGGGGAAACTTAGGTCTCACAAGTGGGAGCATCAGTTGGTACAGTTCCCTAGAGGGCAGTGTGGCCATTGTTATTAGCATTAGAGATGCACATGCCCTTTGATCCAGCAGGTTTACTTTTAGGAATTAACCCTACACATATACTCAAAGACATATACAAGGGTGTTGATTGTAGCATTATTTTTGCAGAAGCTTGGAAACAATGTAAACATACCTTTTTAAGGGGCTGGTTGAATGACTTACATTATTTCCATAAGTTGAAATACTGTGTAACTGTTAAAAACAGTAAGGCAGCTTTAATAGGCACTGATGTGAATGAGCTCAAAATATTATATTTAAAAAGCATGGTGCAGAACTGTGTGTATAGTGTTCTCTATTCATGCTGCTGGTTTCTTTAATCTTTTGATGTGCATTGAATAATGTTGACAGGAAACTGTAATAGAAGCTGTAATAACTATTGGATAGGAAGGAAACTTTTTACTGAATTCTTGTTGGAATTTGTAACATGTGCTACAATATTACCTTTCCTGGTTTCAGAATTTTTTTTAAGTATAGATAACCGTTAAGTAAAAATTCCCCTGTCCTGGCTATCTCAGTGTCCATCCCATAGGCACCTATTGTTAACATTCCTACTATGTATGTAAACACAGATGATACACAAGATTTCTGGTCTGTTTAACAAAATGGAATCATAGCATATATGGTTTTTCTACATCTTTTTTAATCATTATATATTGCATAGCATTCCATGTCATGTAATCTATCTAACGGCTGTTTTAAAATTAGAGTATAATGTGCAGAAAAACAAATATAGATGTACAGCTTCATGTAACTACCACCCAGGTCAAGTAATAAATCATTTTCAACATGCAGAAGCCCCTCTCATACCCACTCACAGTTACTACTTCTTCCCTTCTTCCTTCCTCAATATTAGCATCATACATAGTTTTCCCTGTTTTTGAATTTTATATAAATGGAAATAGAATATGCTTTCTTCTGTGTTTGGCTTCTTTCATTCAACATTTTACTTGTGAGATTCATTCATGTTGTTGCATGTGGTCATAGGTCTTTCATTTTCATTGCTGAATACTGTTGCATTATATGAATATACCACAATTAATTTATCCATTCTACCATTGGACATTTGAGTTTCTAGTTGGGAGCTGTTACGCATAATGCTGCTATGGACATTCTTGTATACGTTTTTTTTTTTTTAATTTAAGCATAGTTGATTTACAATGTTGTGTTAATTACTGCTACACAGCAAAGTGATGATTGTACATAATATACATCCTTTTTTTAAAAAATTCTTTTTTGTTATGGTTTATCATAGAATATTGAATATAGTTCTCTGTGCTATACAGTAGGATCTTGTTTATTCATCCTGTATATAAAAGCTTCCATCTGCTAACCCCAACCTCCCACTCCATCCCTCCCCCAACCTCCTCCCCCTTGGCAACCACCAGTCTGTTCTCTGTTTGTGATTCTGTTTCTGTTTCATAGGTAGGTTCATTTGTGTCATATTTTAGATTCCACATGTAAGTGGTATCATATGGTATTTGTCTTTCTGACTTCACTTAGCATGATAATCTCCAGTTGCATCCATGTTGCTGCAAATGGTATTATTTTGTTCTTTTTTATGGTTGAGTAGTGTTCCACTGTATATAGGTACCACATCTTCTTTATCCATTCATCTGTTGATGGACATTTAGGTTGTTTCCATGTCTTGGCTGTTGTGAATAGTGCTGCTTTGTATAAGTCTTTTTTTTTCCCCGTACTGCAGTTTGTGGGATCTTAGTTTCTCGACCAGGAATCGAACCTGTGCCTCCTGCACTGGAAGCGCAGAGTCCTAACCACTGGACCACCAGTGGTCTAGGGTTATTCCCTGTATAATTCTTTTCAAGGTGATGTTTCAGCTGATTCTCCTACCAGCGCAGTATGAGATTTTGTTCCTGTGTTTATACATCTTCACTAACACTTGGTGTTGCCTGTCTCTTTTAATTACCCATTCCAGTGAGTGTGAAGTAGTATTTCATTGTGGTCTTAATTTGTATTTCTCTGATTAATAATGAAATAGAGGTATCAACTGTTCATTGGCCATTTGTATTTTCTTTTTTATGAAGGGCCTGTTCAAGTTTCTTGGCTCTTTTCTATTAGGTTGTCTGTCTTTTTCTTACTGATTTTTGTAAGGTCTTTATATGTTCTAGATACAAGGTCTCTGTGAATTATATGTGTTGCAACAAGTAAGTGTCCTACTCTGTGGCTCACCGTTTCATCCTTTTCACTTATGGTTAGTGTATTTTGTGTACTGTTGAGGAAGTCTTTGCCTGCCTAAGGTCATGATGATATTGTCTTATGCTACCTTCTAGAAGCTTTATTATTTTTCCTTTTTAAATTTAGATCTATAATCCTCTTGAAATTGATTTTTTTTTTTTTTTTTTTTTGCGGTACGCGGGCCTCTCACTGCTGTGGCCTCTCCCGTTGCGGAGCGCAGGCTCAGCGGCCATGGCTCACGGGCCCAGCCGCTCCGCGGCATGTGGGATCTTCCCGGATCGGGGCACGAACCCACATCCCCTGCGTCGGCAGGCGGACTCTCAACCACTGCGCCACCAGGGAAGCCCTTGAAATTGATTTTTATGTGTGATGTAAGGTAGGGATCAAAATTAGTATTTTTCCATCTAAATATCTATTTGACTCAGCAACGTTTATTGAAAGGCCCGTCCTTTTCCTGTTGCTCTGCAGCACCACCTTTGTCATAATTTGTGTCAGTATATCTGTAGATCCATTTCTGTTGATAGATTCTGTTTTGTTGCACTGGTCTGTTTTTCTGCCCCGTGCCACACAGTCTTTAAGTTTTGATATCTAGTAGAGTAAGTCATCCAACTTTCTCATTTCTCTCATTCCTCTTGAGAATTGTCTTGGATCTTGGCCCTTTGCATTTCTATATAATTTTATCATCTTGTCAATTTCCATACCAAAAACTTTGCTAAGATATTGATTGGGATTGCCCTTAATCTACCAATTATTTTGGAGAGAGTTGACATTTACAATATTGAATCTTCCAGTCCATGCACATGGGGTAGTCTTCAGTTATTTACATCATCTTTAACTTATCTGTGCAGTGGTTTTACATATTTTTTATTACATTTATTCCTAGGTACATGTTTTTGATGCTATTATAAATAGCATATTAGAAATTTGTTACTGATATATAGTAATACAACTGATTTTTGTATTCAGAAAATTTGCTAAATTCTGAATATTCATCTGTATATTCTTTAGGATTTTTGTATGTACATCATGTTGTCTACAATAATAACAGTTTTTTTCTTTCTTTTTAATTCTAGTATTGTTTTTTCTTTTTAGTTTTTTAGAAATTAATTTTTAAAATTTATTTATTTTTGGCTGTGTTGGGTCTTTGTTGCTGCGCGCGGGCTTTCTCTAGTTGCCGCAAGCGGGGGCTACTCCGTTTTGGTACATGGGCTTCTCATTGCGTTGGTTTTTCTTGTTGCGGAGCACGGGCTCTAGGCATATGGGCTTCAGTAGTTGTGGCATGCAGGCTCAGTAGTTGTGGCTCGTGGGCTCTAGAGCGCAGGCTCAGTAGTTGTGGCGCACAGGCTTAGTTGCTCCACGGCATGTGGTATCTTCCTGGACCAGGGCCAGGGCTGTCACCCATGTACCCTGCATTGGCAGGCAGATTCTTAACCACTGCGCCACCAGGGAAGTCCTTGAATATTATCTTCTTACATACTTTTTTGTTGTTTTGTTTTACTGTCAGACATTGGAGGGGTGGGGGGACAATGACTTGAAGCTCTGAATGATAGTATCTTCCTTCAGAGAGGTCTGTCTTTTGCCTCTGGCAGGCAGCTAGGATTGGGACAGATTACCCCTGTACAGTTGGAACTGACATGATTCTGAGTTGGTTGTCAGTTCTTGTGAGGGCTGGTTTATTTCTGATTTGCCCTGTACCCTACTATGTAGCCTTTGGGATTCGAACCAAAAGCCTAAGGTGTATATTAGGGCCCCTCTACTTTGCAAAGCCCTGAATTCCGGTTTTTGTCTTCCCAGCCCTACAGGGCTGCCGAAAGCTTTTCTCAGCCTCTCAACTGCAGCTTTTACTTTTGGAAGGAGCAGTCGCCCTGAGGCTCCTCACCTGCTGGCTCCTCTCCTCTGTCTTACCTCCACAGTGTCTCACTGCCTTGGTAGCTCTCCATACCACCATACCTTCAAACATATGTATTTTATATTTTCTTCAGCATTTTTTGTTTGTCCTCCACAGCAGGGTTGGTCTGAAACAACGTAGTCAATATGTAATAACCCATAATGGAAAAGAATCTGAAAAAGAATGTATACACACACATATATGTATGTATAACTGAATCACTTTGCTCTACACCTGAAACATTATAAATCAACTATATATCAATAAAAACTAGGTAAATGGTGCTTATGCATTAAAAAACAAACAAACCCATAGCCTGAAACATGGTCAGATTTTGTTTTAAAGCACCCTCACCCCTGGTAGAGCCTGTGACGTCACTACGGCAAGTAATATACTCACTGACACTAATAGCTTCTGGGTGTTTTATTGTAAGTAGTTACCAGTCCCCTGTTTGTGTGTGATATTTGAATATATAATGCTGTCAGAAGGAGAAGTTCTAGAACGGAGAGCATAGTGTCCTTTCAATTTTGATCATAATTATCTTTGAAATGGTCCATGGCATGAGTTATTTTAAATTATCAAGAAAGTAAGGAAGTCATTGGAAGCGGAGATTAGAGTAATATGAAAGTTCTTTATCTTGAAACTTCTCTTTCAAAGAAATGTGTACTGAAGCAGTAAACATGCCCAGTAGTCAACAGAGATGACAGCCCTTCTATTTGGTGCAAGTGGTAGTAGAGATATTTGACTTAATTGTATTTTTCCAGAGGAGCAGTAGTATATACCCAACCCACAGCTACCCAAACTAGAAGTTCTAGCTTTGATATTATAAAATCATTACAAATATTAGACTGGTGCCAATTAGAGAAAGTGAACTGTCCTTAGATCTCATTGTGCGTGACATTGATATCTTCGTAAGTCTTATATAAGACTTGTCATTTTCCAAAGTAGGAATAGTAACCCTGGCCTTCAAAACCTCAAAACCCTAGCTTGCATTTCTGACCCCATCCCTTATTATTCCTTTACATATACCCTATATTTAAGTCAAAGCAGCATATTTGTTATCTTGTAAGAGCACCTACTTCCTGCTTTGTTGCCTTTTCTTGTCCTGTTCTCCATCCGGAATCATGTGTCCATCCTACTGCAAGCCTGTAAAGTTTGTCTTTCTTCAGGTGTTTTTGTCAGATTATGAAGGACCATCACAAATGTCACCTTCATCCTTTATTATTCTTCTAACCGAACTCTGCATAATCTCTCTCTTCTTGGACTCCTTTTTAGAGACTTCATTCATCTCTTGTCTATTATAGTCAATTTGTGTACCATCCTATCTCTTTTCTAGATTATAAATTTATTGATGATGGGAATGGTCTTGCTTCTATTCTTTGTAAAGTATAAAGGATAGTACCTTTATGAAATAGGAACTTGACAAAAATTGAATTACAGTGCAGAACTAAATTGACTGCTGGATACATAGATTGTTTCTTTTTATGACTTGCCTTGGTATAGCCTTTGCCCACTTTTCATTTGATGTGTTTATTATGTTTATATGGAATTGCAAGACTTTCACTTTTACATGTTAAGGATATTAACTTATCACTTTAGTTGAATATATCTACCTTTTAATTTTGTTTCTAGTTATGTTTTTATTTCATTTTGGAGTGTTTTTGTTTCCTGTCCACATACATTTTATTTCTAGTTTATGGAAACATTACTGTGGTTGAAAATTCAGATGGTACAGAGTATATAGTAAAGTCTCCTTCCCACATGGAGACATTTTTATTTAGAGAGGTTCTTAGTTGTCCTACGACAGTCTGTCAGTTTTCTCTCCTTTGTTTCGGGAATAGAAAGTCTTTTCCCTACCCCAAGTTATTTAAGAGCTCATTTGGTTTTTTTAAATAGTTCTTTATGACACCTGGATTGTGTGTGTGTATAGTCTATGAAGTAGAGATAGAACATTTTCCTCCTAATTGTTGAACCAGGTTGTCTTCCACCCTGGCTAAAGGTTAGAATCACCTTTGGCACTTCGTTAAAAATACAGGTGTGAGGCCTAAGCACTTGTTGTTTTTTCAGATGGCTGTCCTTTCTCGTTATTTACCTGAGCATAATGTAAAAAACTATTACTGATTTCAGCTTTTTCCTCAAGCTTATTCTGAGTCTCGGTTTCCTGACATTAGTCTTACGGAACTACTCTACTGCTTTACCACCTGTCTTTGATTTAAAACCCTCTTTACCTTTTTAAAATTTTTATGAAGTATTGTTGCCTCCCTGTTTGTGCTTATATGATGCAATTTTACTGAGTAAGAAATCACTAGAAGCTTCTCAGTAGGAAAATTGCCTATGGTGATAGTTCAGTATCTTTGTAAATAGGCCAGAGACAGTGAACCTATTTGCAGAGAGCTGCTCTTTGTCAAGTACTTTGCTGCTAGGCCCCTTCGAAGGAGGCAGAGATGAAAACAGACTACCTTTGCTATCAGGGGACTCCACTTGGTGAAGAGACAGATGCATGGATAATTATAACGATAAATACCACTGATGCTGCAAAAGTCATAGATGTCACGATCGTATATATGTGTGTATATATATATTTTTTTTTAAAAAAATTTTTTTTTTGCGGTACGTGGGCCTCTCACCACCGCGGCCCCTCCCGTTGCAGAGCACAGGCTCTGGACGCGCAGGCCCAGCGGCCATGGCCCATGGGCCCAGCCGCTCCGCGGCATGTGGGATCCTCCCGGACCGGGGCACGAACCCGTGTCCCCTGCATCGGCAGGTGGACTCTCAACCACTGCGCCACCAGGGAAGCCCCATGATCGTGTATTTTAAAAAAATAAAGTTAATAAAGTAAAACTGAAAATTTAATGAGAGCAAAACTAAATTAGTTTATTAGCTTATCTTCATTGGAACAGTTTAGTTTACTTTTATCATTTCCACAGACAATATAGAGTAAACGTGTATGCACATCATAGCTCTAAACCATTACTGAATGTGAGAGTCCCCTTTTTAATATATGCCAAAAGTACATTCATTCCTTCTACATTTATTAGTTAGCGTTCCGTTAGTTTTTCAGGCTTTTTCTCCTGTAGTTAATACTGGCAATTGACTTTCTTTTCAGGAGCCTTCCTTCACAAAGAAATATTTTTTTAGTTACCTAAAAGGAGATTTTATATGCAGTGATAAATAGAACCACAGCATTATATTGAAGGTCAGATGATAAACTGTCAACTAGGGTCAGTCACGTTATTTGTGTTTGCCTTTTAGCTGTGGAAGAGGAGTGGACCCGGTTCATCTCCCTTCTCTAGCCCAGCCTCATCCCGCTCCCAGACACCAGAGCGGCCAGCAAAGAAAATAAGGTAATCCATTATTGTTTGCTGCGTGGATTACTGAGCGGTCAGGAAAAGAGGGACGTTTACTCGGCTGTTAGGCTTTCTGCAACTCTGATTTGGAGGATCAAAGAAATTAACATCTAGAGGACAGGGAAAGGCCCACCTGAATCGCTCTCATCTCTTACAGTTCTTTTGTACCAACTGTAGAGGCCTCTGGCTCTCTTCCTCATACTGTAGCGTGAGTGACAGGGGTGCAAGAGTAGAGGCCACACAGAATAGAATGAACAGAGCGAACGATGTCATCGGGCAGCGAACTTCCATGTTTTTGACTCCAGCTGACCTTCTAGGTACCTACATTCAAGTTGAATGTCATTCTGTTAGGGATCAGATCTGTGACTAGAACTTTCAGGGACTTGGTGGGTTGTAAGTAAGGTTTTGAAGATCACTGATTTGTGCTTGTTGTAAGACAAAGGTTTCTCCTTGGTTTCCATGAACTGCCTCCATTCTTTTCTGTTGGAATTTTCTTTTGACTTCTTTTATTTTTTCTCCTGGCATACTGAGGTCTTATATCATGGTTGTTCTAGACCAGTTGGTAGGTAAGCAGGTACAAGAAGTTATCCAGTACTTTTTGTCAGCAAGTCTTTCTTAAACTTAATTCTGCCTTTTCCTCCTACAGAGAAGAGGAGCTTTCTCATCATTCTAGTTCTTCAACTCCATTGGTAACAGACAAGGAGTCCCAGGGAGAAAAGGGTAAGTTGATGAATGCACTAGGGTGGCTTTTGGTGGTGGAAGTGTTGAGCATTGCCTTGTGGACGGCCTGTTAGATACAGAGACAGGAGTTTCTGTCCTTCAGAAATTTATAGTCAGGTAAGGGAGAAAGGTGACACAGACAGGTACAGTATAACGTGTGGTAACGGTGGGCTACAGATAAGCTTAGGTTGAGGTATCTGTGACCAATCCAGATAATGATTGTCCAGCAAGCAGTTGTATACCTGCATTTGGAGCAATTCTGCCTTTATATCCTCTTGACTATATAATCTTTTTTTGTGTGTGCGGTACACGGGCCTCTCCCACCGCGGAGCGCAGGCCCAGCAGCCATGGCCCATGGGCCCAGCCGCTCCGCGGCCTGTGGGATCCTCCCGGACCGGGGCACAAACCCGTGTCCCCCGCATCGGCAGGTGGACTCCCAACCACTGCGCCACCAGGGAAGCCCTTGACTATATAATCTTTCAGACACCATCCAAGAGCCCAAATCATGGAAGATCGAATCTTTCAGAGGTACCCATTGAAAACTCAATGTTAAAAATGGGATAGGGCTTCCCTGGTGGCACAGCGGTTGACAGTCCGCCTGCCGATGCAGGGGACACAGGTTCGTGCCCCGGTCCGGGAGGATCCCACATGCCGCGGAGCAGCTGGGCCTGTGAGCCATGGCCGCTGGGCCTGCGCGTCCAGAGCCTGTGCTCCGCAACGGAAGAGGCCAGAACAGTGAGAGGCCTGCGTACCGCAAAAAAAAAAAAAAAAACAAAATTAAAAAAAACGGGATAGACAAACCTATCCATTTCTGGCAGAGAGGAGGAAGAAAACAAGTCTTTCTTTTTTTTTAGTTGCAGATAAAACCACATGTAAGAAACAGAACTCGTGGAATTCCCCATCAACACCTGGCAGCTCTGGGCGGCGTAAACGGAAGGTTCAGTTGCTGCCCTCCAGGCGAGGGGACCAGCTGACCTTGGTATGGTCTTGTCCATCTACCTCTGCCCACCCCCACTTAACTCTGTCTTAGGAAGGCTAAATACAGGATTCTTCCAGTTTCTCCTGATTGACAACTTCTTTTTCTCTTTGGTAGCCTCCACCTCCCCAGCTTGGTTATTCAATCACTGCTGAAGACTTAGACTTGGAAAAGAAAGCTTCTTTACAGTGGTTTAACAAGGTCTTGGAGGATAAGACTGGTAAGGAATGTAGATCAGTTTCACACCCCAGAGAGGGTTTGTTTCCTTTGGTTTTATTTTGGTCTTTCTCATCTAGGAAGTCCATTTGGGTCCTCAGTGGAATCTGGAGAACAGTGAGCACTGAGACTGAAGGGAAGCCTTTCTAAATGAGTTGTCCTGAGGCCCTGAACTCCCCGTGCTCCATGATATGCCACTGGAAAGAATTCCCAAACAAGGGAGGACAATGTCATCTTTTCTTTCTTCCCTAGATGCTGCCTCAAACTCTGTCACTGAGAACCCACCTACCAGTCAGTCTTCTTTCACTTTTACCCTGCCTGCTGCTGGGATTGCTTCATCCCCAGCCTCCCTCCCAGCCCCAAGCACTAACCCACTGTTGGAGAGCTTGAAGAAGATGCAGAATTCCCCAGGCCTACCATCCCTCCCCGGTGAGTGGGAGAGCTTACTTTAGAGCACGTAACGACATCAGCCTTTGTTTAGGTGGAAGTAAAAGCACCATGCCCATCAGTTGCTGGAAATTGCTGCAAAGGTTGAACCTATTCTAACTTCCCAAACCTGAGCTGGTGCAGGCTTAAGAGCTTTAGAAATCTGTAGTCAGGACATTTTAGGGAAGGGCTGCAACACTTAAAGCTGGGGAAGGCAGCTTAGCTTTGGTAGCCAGATAGCTCTTGATTTGAAACCCAGTCCCTTAGCTGCTCTGAGCCTTGTTGTCTTCATCTGTAAAATAAGAACAGTGCTCACCTCATGAGGTGTCCCTGAAGTATAAACGGTCACATGGTTAGGGTGTCTTGTCACATGCTTGCTAGACGGCAGGCACAAGGTAATAGGCTTCCAAGGACCTGCTGGCTGTTCCAGCCCCTTGCCTTCTTGGGACTGCATATATACACACTCCTCTACTGCACTTCATCATAGTGTAGAATATATTAGGTATTCAGCCTCTCCCAGGGCTTATGGGCAGAGACCATCTCATTCATGGTCATATGCTCTGTACTTAGCGCCTGGTGGGTGAATGTAATATAGTACATCTTTGTTAGATGAATAAGGTATATCTACATAATTAATTGGACTTGAGTTCAGGTAATTGGATTTTTCTCAGTTTCTACACATTTAACCCCCAACTGGGCCAAGTTTTATCCTCTTCTGTTTTTCTTATGACCTGTGAAGGGTAGAAATTATGAACACTTCTTTGACTTTCAGGAATGAACAGTTTAAAGGCCTGTGGTATAGATTTAGTCGTAATTGTTGACTGTTGAATCCCTAGCACTGTGCTAGGCATTGAACACTGCATCATGTTTGAGATATTCCAAATTCACTTTCTCTACTCTTCTTCCCAGAATCTGCTGGCGTGGCAACCACTGTGGCCCATTCGCCTCCGAAGACACCCAGCCCTCTGGCCCCTCTGGGCTCTTCAGAGTCAGCACCCCTTCCAGGCACCTCCGAAGACTCCAAATCCACCACCACTTTCTTGGGGCTGACCCCTGCTTCTTCCCCAGGACCAGTCACTGACGCCAAGTCACCTCCGGACCCTCAGGCTGAGACACCTGCCAAATCCCAAGCCCCGTCCGCCCCGTCTCCCAGCCCCAAGCAGAGTATTCTGTTTGGAATGCTGAGCACCCCACCTGTTAACCCTCCTGCCTCTGCGGCCCCTGCTGTGTCTTCAGCATCTCCCATGTTCAAGCCCATTTTTGTGGTCCCACCTAAAAGCGAGAATGAGGGCCCTTTGCCCTCTAGCCCTTCCAAGGTCACAGCCGCGTCATCTTCCAGCTCAGCCGTCCCCATGACGACTAGCAGCCCACCCCTCACTTTCAAGCCTATCTTTAGCAACATGGGGCCACCTGCATCTGTGCCCATGTTAACTCCCTTCTCCCTCAAGCAAACAGCTACTCCAGCCACTACCACGAGCGCCCCTCTCTTCAGCGGCCAGGCTGGCGCCACCTCTGCAGTGGTGTCCATGACCACAGCCAGCGCCTCCGCAGACTCTGCTCCGAAGCCCGCGTTCAGCTTCGGTGTGCGCACCGCGACCAGCACCCCGAGCAGCGTGACTAGCACCACCGCTTCCGCCTCCCAGCCCTTCCTCTTTGGGACTCCCCCTGCTTCCGGTGCCAGCTTCACCCCAGCCGTGGGCCCCATATTCCAATTTGGCAAGCCTCCCGCCATGCCCGCTTCAACAGCAGTCGCCACCTTTGGCCAGTCCCTTCCCAGTGCCGCCCAGACCGCCCCCAGCAGCAGCAGCAGCAGCAGCAGCACAGCCAGCTTTAGTGGCTTTGGCAGCACCCTCACCGCCTCAGCCCCAGTCAGCAGCAGCCAGCCCACGCTGACGTTCAGTAGCACCACCGCCCCAGCGTTCAACATTCCCTTCGGCCCGAGCGCCAAGCCACCTCCCCCGTCCTACCCAGGAGCCAACCCCCAGCCCGCCTTCGGGGCTGCGGATGGGCAGCAGCAGGGGGCTGCCAAGTCGACCCCCGTCCCCAGCTTCGGCAGCTCTTTCACTTTCGGAAACTCTGCAGCCCCGGCCCCGACTGCGGCTCCAGCGCCAGCCCCGGCCCAGCCAGCCTTTGGTGGCACTGCGCAGTCGGCCTTCAGCGGTCTGAAGGCCACGGCCTCTGCCTTTGGCACCCCTGCCAGCACCCAGCCAGCCTTTGGCGGCACCACAGCTGCCTTCTCCTTCGGTGCAGCCACCACCTCTGGCTTTGGAGCTACAACCCAGACCGCCAGCAGTGGGACCAGTAGCTCAGTGTTCGGCAGCACAACACCATCGCCCTTCACATTTGGGGGACCGGCAGCCCCAGCCGGCGGTGGGGGCTTTGGGATCAGTGCGGCCACCCCAGGCACCAGCTCTGCCTCTGGAGCGTTCGGCTTTGGAGCAGGACAGAGTGGGACCACTGGCAGCACGACCCCTTTCGGGGGAGGCTTGAGTCAGAACAGCTTGGGCGCGCCCAGCCAGGGCACACCCTTTGCCTTCAACGTGGCCAGCACGCCGGACAGCAAACCTGTGTTTGGAGGTAAGGTCAGGAGTTGACTTGGTCTGCTGTGCGGCGTCTGTTCTTGGGGAGCTTTACGTTGTGGTAGTGAAGAAACAGGTGTTAAATGTGTAAATAGTGTGGCAGGTAGCAATAAAAGTATGTGATTAATGACTGTGGAGGGATGCCTTTCTGAGGAAGTAACAAATTTAACCTCCGAGACTGACAAGAAGAGCTTGGGCTGTGGCTGGGGGGAGGTGTGTGTGAGGGCACCGCAGGGCCTGTTGAAAGTGGTCGCTTTGGAGCTGGGGAGAAGATGGGATGGGATCGCAGGCAGCTTTGAGGCTGGAAAAGCGTGCTTGTGAAGTTACAGTGAGGCCATTCGGCACCGTTCTTTTTCCCCAGCGCCATTCAGTTACGAGATACAGACCTAAAATAAGTGGTAGCCGGCAAGGCCCGCCTGTTGCAACTCACCAAGTAAAGCAGCAGGGGCGGTGGCCCGGAGGTTCTCTGAGGCTGAGGAAAAGCAGGAGCCGGAGTTGCTGTGGTGGCGAGCGGAGAGCCAGTGCAGTGCCTGCAGGGGAGGCGGGAGTGGGGGGAGAGACGGGGGCCAGGCCGGGCCCCAGGAAGCCAGAAAGATGCCCGCCCCAGCCCGGCCCCCCACCCCTACCCCGGGACGAGGAAGAGCTGGGAGAGCAGGCGGCCCTCCCCGCGGGACTGGTGCGGATGGCAGCACTCAGTGAGGGTGGGGCGTTTTCTGGTGGCTGAGTCCCAGTGGGCCCCGGGGGGAGATCAGGGGACCCACCGGGTGGAGGGGAGGAGACCAGTGAACAAGGAGAAGAGGCATAACGCTTCTAGTCCTGGTGGAAGGGAGGTAACCGGGTCAGGCTACAGGTGGCGGTCCACTGACGGTCATCTGCTGCTGTGTCTGGTGGCCAAGGGAATGCAGAGGCCCTACGCCGTAGGTGGTCAGAAGGCAACCTGAGGGGCTTGTCTCCACCGCAGCACAGCTGTTAGCAGGCTGGGAGGCCCACCTGGGGCAACGCGTGTTAAGGCCTCCTTCCAGTAGGCTGAATGGGAGCTAAGGGGCCCTGCGGGGAAGGCCCTGCTGGGAGCAGACCCCCCCACTAGGCTTATAACCCTCTGCTTTGAGGCCCTCTGCTCACCGGCCTGGTCTCTACAGTTCTCTGCTGTCTCTTCATCCTAGGCACCTCCACACCCGCCTTTGGTCAGAACACCCCTGCTCCTGGGGTGGGCGCATCAGGCAGCAGCCTCTCCTTTGGGGCATCCTCAACACCCGCCCAAGGCTTTGTCGGAGTTGGACCTTTCGGTAAGCGGCCAGTCTCCTCGTTGCCAGTGTGACCTGTGTATCTCTCTGAAGATGGGGTGGGGTGGGCTGGCAGCTCCGGCTCTCCGAGCGCCGTCTGGGAGTCCAGCACAAGCCAGGTTTGGAGTTGGGCAGCAGAGATGAGAAGGAGCCAGACTGCTGGGACGCCAGGTAAAAATGCCTTCCTGGGCCTTGCTCCCAGCCTATCTGTGGTCTTGGGATTTTGCCTTTTTAATAAGCCCTCCCCCGGAAGAACTGCTAGAGCTTGGCGAGGCTTTCTCCCAGCATCCGGTGTTCTTTAGAGACTGCTCTCAGGTAGCAGCTACCCTGATGAGATCTTGTTGAATCTTTCCAGGATCGGCGGCCCCCTCCTTTTCCATTGGTGCGGGATCCAAGACCCCAGGGGCTCGACAGCGACTGCAGGCCCGAAGGCAGCACACCCGCAAGAAATAGCCTTTGCCCCTGCCCCCCACACCCCCGCCTCCCTTGCCCAAATCTGGACCTCAGCACCTGCTAGGAAGAGCCTCTGACCCTTCCAGTTCCATAACGCAGACCTGCCCCAGACCTCTGGCTTCGGCCACCAGGGAGGTGGTGGCAGCCCCAGGGGCTGTTTCCCTCTTCCAGGAAGCAGAAGCCTCGGGCCTCTCGAGGGAGGAGGGGGAGGCAGGATGTGGCGGGGCAGAAGCCTATTACTACCTTACTTGAACAGTTCCACTGGTGAGGCTGGAGGGAACTAAAGAAACATCTGTACATATCGTCCACTGCCTTCCCTGACTCTCGTTTAGTGTATGAGCTTGGTCAGGCGGCCTCCCTTCCCGCCTTTTCCCTGAGAGCCAGCTTTGCCGGAGGGCAGCAGGTAGAGCCCTCACCCACTTGCATCTCTGATATGCACTTGATGGGATTGGGGGATGGATTATCCCTAAAACTTTACCTTGCTTGGCTTGGCTATAAAAAGTGGTTCTCCCCCTCTGGTCCCATTAGGGGACTCTGTTTCCCCATTTCTCGCTGCTTCATCCCTTACTGGTTCCTTGCAGGATCGATTCCATTTAAAATGATCCTGACTCTAGCTTTGCCTTTGGAGACCCCAGCGGGTGCTGCTCCTGCTGTTCCACTTCCTCCTGCCAAGTCCGAGCCGCTGTTTCATCCCCGACCTCTGCCAGTTTGGCCCCTAAAAGCTTGGTGGCTCAAGACTGTTAGCCTGGCAGACCCAGGGGTGATACCTTCCCCAGGAGAGGGAAGCTCCTGGAGCAGGCAGGACGCCCCCGCTGCTTTCAGCTGCCTCCTTGCCCACCGTCCCCGTTGGCCTCATTGGGCTCGTCTGCCTCTCCGGGATCGTATGTCTAAAGCCTTGTCCTGTGTTATTTTGTCTGATGCTCACGTCTATTGCTCTTTGAATCGAGTTTGGAGGAAGAACTGAATTGTATGAGTGGCGGCATGTTGGTAGTGCCGGACTTAACTGTTTCTCAAGTTCCTGGGGCCTCGCTAATTGAATGTGGAAAGTAGCACCACTTATGGCTACAAGTGCTGAGTCCTGAATTTTCAAATGGTGTTTTGACTTTAAGGGCTGGCAGCCCAAGGAGGATGGGTCTGAGGGGAAGCAAAGGCCTCTTCCCTCTGCTGTTTCTTTCCCACCTGTCTAACTTCACCGTAGGCTAGATCACTTGTAGTATCTGTTAGAAAACCTAAATTAACCACATTTTAAAATTGTATCTTACTTCCTCCACCCCTTCCTTCCTTCTTCCTTGGTTCCAAAACCACATACCCCAGGCCCAAAAACCTTGCTGCCATGCCCATCCTCTTTGGGAGAAGTATGAATGCGTGTGTCTAAATTAAAAGGAAAAATATTTAAACATTTTTTAACAAAATAAAAATTTATTTTTGTATTTAAGCTAAATTGCCTTTTAAATTCCTTCAAGCTTGGTTCATTGAGGTGGTTAAGTATAAATGCTATTGACTAGAAATTTAGCTGTATAGTTAAGTTATGCCTGTGTGAAGAAGAGGCTCAAATGCTGTCCCAGGCAGCTTTCCTGAGGGACTAGAGCTCCTTCCGGAAACACAAAATGTAATTCTTATTTTATAAATAATGTGATGTAGATGTAACTAGTCCCCCTCCCCTTGGTGAATGAGCGTGAATGTTGTGTGGCAGGCAGGGGACTGTGCCTCCCCAGCCCCAAGGAGAGCTCTGTTAGTACTTAACTGTTGTGTGTGGAGCTGAGGAGGGACCCGAGCCTCAGACACCTGCGCCTATACCTTACATAAGGTAGCCCCTCTCAGCTTAGTACCTGCAGCTACAGCTAGGTAATTTACCTCAGTTCCACAGGCAGGACAGTTGATCCAGGAGCCCCCTGAAGCAGGCGTCCTGGCGCAGCCTGAGTGTGAGCGCGTGAGTGCGGGTGTGGACATGTACGTGCACTGGACAGGGACGGGAGGCTGGGACTTTCCATTACAAATACAGACTGAATTCCTGTGAGTCTAGTTGGAATTTTTAGTATGAACATGAGATTGTTCTCCTCGCTTATGTCATTAAAAAAAACTGTGATCTATCGTAGACCATGTCCTGCCTTTTATTTATGTGGGAAGCAGTGCATCTCACCAGCAAGAACAGAGCCCAGGGAAGGGACCCACAGCACAGGGATATCCGCTCTTTCCAGCTGGAGAAACGCGGTTACCAGTTTTCCTCCTCCAGCCATAAAAAGAGCCTTTGCAAACAAAACTGCTGCCTGGGGCTGAGGGCCTGAGACTAAGCTTGAGAGGAGGACCTGAGGGGTCAAGGCTCTGAGCACCTGCTACATGCCAGGCTGTGAGCTGGGAGCAGCTGTTGCTTTTCGCCGCCTCTTCTTTCTCTTTGGAGCTGGGTTGGGTGTAACTTCTGGGGCTGATGCTTCAGCCTGTGAGACGGAGCTGGAAGAAAAGAACAGTGAGTTAGATGTGTCCCAATCCTCCAGCGTCTTCCAAGCAGGCCCCCTGCTCACTCACCTTGGCACCTCTACCCGTTCAAGTACAGCAGTGAAGAAGCCGCCAGTGAGCGTGGTCTCAGGGGAGGCCCGGAGGCAGTGCTCAGCACCTGGAAAAGTGCCAAGGCCTCGGTGCGGCCAGGAGGGGAGGACAGGAGCCAGCCTGCAGAGAGGAAATGGAACGGGCTTCTAAGTAAGAGGGCGGCCCTCGCCCCAAGACCCTGGTGGACACCCACTACCTGAAGGCTGCTGGGCTCTGCTGCAGGGCGGCTCGCACCACGTCTTCGTTCTCCTCCTGGTAGAGGGAGCACGTGGAGTAGACGAGGCGCCGCAGGGCGGGGAACGTGAGCGCGTGGCTCAGCGCCCGCTGCTGGAAGGCAGCCAGTGCTCGCAGGCGCTCCTGGCTCGGTACTCCGGTCCCAGGCTCCTCCAGCTGTCTGGTCAGCATCCCTAGGGAAGAGTGCTTTCACCACACGCTGCCTGATTTCGTATGAAATCCCCACATACAGATGAGCACATCTGACCATTCACAGGATAACCTGAGCCAGAACTAAACCCGAGGCCAGAACGAACGACCACCGCCACACACACCCCCATCCCCGCTCTAAGGCTGCTCTGGATCTGTGGGGCCCTTGGCCGCGTTTTCCCCCATCTCACCAGAGCCACTACAAGAAGGATCCAGCAAGATGTACTGGACCTGACGATAACGCTGGTCTGAGGGCGAGACCTCCAGGAAGTCCTGCTCAGCCAGCTCACAGCAAGAAACCCCGGCCCGGGCCAGCAGCGTAGCCATAGAAGCCAGCCGCTTGGCATCCAGGTCAAAGGCAAAGATCTTCCTAGGGAGGAGGGCAGAGTTGAGGTGAACTGAGAATTTATGTAACACGTAAGAGCCCACAGGTCTGACACAGTGACACGTACCTGAAGTCAGGACACACAGAAAATCATACTTAAATGTCTTTAAATTCTCAATATTTAAAAAGGGTCAGTGGGGGACTTCCCTGGTGGTCCAGTGGTAAAGATTCCATCTTCCGATGCAGGGGACGTGGGTTCGATCCCTGGTCAGGGAACTAAGGTCGCACAGCCTGTGCACCACAATGACCGAGCTCGCGCACCTCAATGAGAGCCCACGTGCCTCAAACTACAGAGCCCGCGCCGCAACGAAAGATCCTGCACGCCTCAACCAAGACCCTGTGTGCCACAACTAAGACACGACACAGCCAAAAATAAATTAAAAAATTAAAGTGAGTCATGTGAAGTTTAAAACAAAGTTAAAAAAAGTAAAGGTCAGTGGTTAGAAATAACTGCCCAGGGCCCTCTGCCCCAAGGGCTAAGGGATTCACATCTCACACGTGTAACCCACTGGGAAGCTTAGGGAACTGCCCTAGGTCCACGAGGAAATATTTAAAGGGAAGACCTCCTTTCAGCCTTCATGACCTACTGGAGTTGAGTTCCTTATTTCTTCTTATAAAATATAGGATCAGACCCCACCCCACTCTGTCTGACCATGGCACTCACCCTTGGTTCTTCAGAAGGGCAGCCAAGTGACTGGTCTTATTGCCTGGGGCAGCGCATGCATCGATGACATGGGAACCCGGAGGTGGAGCCAGCAGCATGGCCGGGAGACAGCTCGCCTGGCGGCGCAGAGCACAGGGGCTGGCTCAAAGGGACCCCAGGCTGACCACTCCCCTCCCGCTCCTCCCATTTCCACCCATCCACCCTACCTTGTCTTGTAGGATGAGGTGACCAGCTTGGTACAGTGGATGTTCATGCAGATCTGTTCGGGCAGGAAACACGAGCAACTCCGGCAGCAAGGAATCCAGAAGAAAGCACTTCCCTTTGAGGGCCCGTACGTCCTCGAGGCTGCCGGGGAATAAGAGCTGTTCATGCCACATTTTCTGAACCCCTCCGTGCCAGGCAGCAAGCCAGACATTTCACATGTCACCTAACTGCTTATTTATGCAACAAACGGTTAAAACTGCTATGAGTAAATTAACAAGCTGATACGATAGAGGCAGCAGTTAAGAGAACAGGCTTCTCAGGCCAGACTCTAGGTTCAGGATCCCACCTCCATCATTTACCAGTGGCGGCAGCACTGACACTTCAGCCTCTGTCTACAGTTCTGGAAAATGGTAGATCTCGTGAGGATTAAATGACATGCAAAATACTTAGGAAAATATTTTGCACAAATTAGACACTCACTAGCCAGTACTATTAAAACACAACCCTGGGGAGAGGGGCCTGGTTCAGGGAGGTAAATGCTGAGCTGATTCCTGATGTTCATATAAGTAACCTGAGGAGGTAAGGTGAAAACTGTATTCTCCACACTGCAAAGGAGCATTGTTCATTCACCTGACCCACGTAGAAAACAGGCCTAGAGAATAACAACTCAGAAAGCTATGAAGTAGCAGAGCTGGAATTCAAACCCAAACACAACCATTCTCTACCACCCTGGTCACTAAGCAGCATGCTAGAGGCAGATGGGGGAACATCTACAACAGATGGAGAGAGAGGGAGAGAGAAGCAGCAGCTTCCCAGAGCTGTCAAAGGACAGACCAGGAGGTAGGTGAGTGCAGGGAAGCCTGGGGTGAGGAGCAGCAACCACTGTAATAACAGGTGCACAGACTGCATGGCAGATGGGCCTGGAAAGGAAGCAGGGGGCACAGCGCATTGGAGAGCCACAGGTTTTCAGCAGGGGAGTAAAGCATCAGATCTGGCTGCAGATCTCTCTGCAGCCAACACAAGGAGGACAAACATGACAAGAAAGTCTGGAAGTGGGGAGACCAGTTTAGGAGATTTCTGCCAATCATGATAGGATATGATGCTTAAACCCAGGCAGTATCCAGGAGGACAAAAAGAAAGATGCTGAAGGCACAGTAATAAATGACTGAAAGGAGAGGAGGGAAGCATCTATGACGACTCAGTTTCTGCCTTGACCAAATGGGTGCATAATGGTGATATCTGTTAGGTTAAAACAGGGAATGCACAAGATGCCAGTGTCAGGAACGCAAGGATGGTTCAACACCCACAAAGTAATCAATGCGATATACACAATTAACAAAAAGGATAAAAATCACATGACCATCTCAACAGATGCAGAAAAAGCATTTGAAAAAATTCAACACTGGGCTTCCCTGGTGGCGCAGTGGTTGAGAGTCCGCCTGCCGATGCAGGGGATGCGGGTTCGTGCCCCGGTCCGGGAAGATCCCACATGCCGCGGAGCGGCTGGGCCCGTGAGCCATGGCCGCTGAGCCTGCGCGTCCGGAGCCTGTGCTCCGCAACAGGAGGGGCCACAACAGTGAGAGGCCCGCGTACCACAAAAAAAAAAAAAAATTCAACATCCACTCATAAAAACTCTCAACAAACTAGGTATAGAGGGAACACACCTCAACATAATAAAGGCCATATATGACAAGTCCACAGATAAAATCATACTCAATGGTGAAAAGCTGAAAGCCTTTCCCCTAAGATCAAACACAAGGCAAGGATGCCCACTCTCGCCACTTTCATTCAACCTAGTATTGGAAGTCCTAGTCAGAGCAGTCAGGCAATAAAAATAAAAAGCATCCAAATTGGAAAGGAAGAAGTAAAACTGTCACTATATGCAGATGACATGATTTTATATAAAGAAAACCCTAAAGAATCCACCAAAAAACTATTAGAACTAATAAATTCAGTAAGGGTGCAGGATACAAAATCAATATACAGGGAATTCCATGGCAGACCAGTAATTAGGACTCCGTACTTTCATTGCCAAGGGTGCGGGTTCAATCCCTGGTCAGGGAACTAAGATCCCACAAGACATGTGGCATGCCCCCCCCCAAAATATATATATACGAAAATCTGTTACATTTCTATACACTAATAATGAACTATCAGAAAAAATTGAGAAAACAATCCCATTTACAATTGCATCAAAAAGTAAAAAATTCCTAAGAATAAATTTAACCAAGGAGGTGAGAGAGAGACCTGCACACTGAAAACTATAAGACATTAATGGAAAAAAACCTGAAGATCAAAAAAAAAAAAAAAAAACCTGAAGATCACACAAATAAATGGAAGGATATTCTGTGCTCATGGATTGGTAGAATTAATACTGTTAAAATGTCCATACTACCCAAAGAAATCTACAGATTTAACACAATCCCTATCAAAATTCCAATAGCACTTTTCACAGAAACAGAACGAACAATCCTAAAATTTGTATGGAAGCTCAAAAGACCATGAATAGCCAAAGCAATCTTGAGAAAGGAAGAAAAAAGCTGAAGCATCATGCGCCCTGATTTCAAACTATATTGCAAAACCACAGTAATCAAAACAGTATGGCACCAAGGAGAAGGTCAAGGTGGCAGAGTAGGAGGACGCTGAGCTCACCTCCCCCCCAATGAACATAGCAAAAATACATCTACAATGTGGAGCAATTCCCACTGACAACAAACTGGAGACTAGCAGAAAGACTCTTATACAACCAAGGGTGTAAAGAAAAACCCACATGGAATATGGGTAGGAAGAGAAGCAATCAGGTCACGACCTGTGCCCCTAGGAGGGGACAAAGAAGAGAGGGATTACACAATCCTCCTTGGGTTTCAGGATGCTGGCACCATCTGGGTGGCATCACCTGAAGGACCACATGGAAGCTGATTCCCTGCCACAGACACCCTCACTATTCATTACCAAGAGGAACTCCTACTGATACTGTGGTGTAATACTTGTAGACTTTTAAAAAATCAGTATTTATTAACAACCAGGAAAAAAATGGAGCTCATACTTAACATATGACTCCATGACTTGTTTTCCCATTTGCTATATTGTCAATAAACATTCACACCATCAATGTAAGCAGCTCCCTGATATTTCACAGTCTGGATAAAACCAAAATTTACTGAACCAAATACATATTGTTGGGATATTTTAGAATAAATGTAGATCGAGACCAATTTTCCCCTATTCGAAACAAAATTATGAACATTTCAGAAGTGCAATCTAACGATAAATGACTAAAAGCAAAATTGCTCAAAAAGGGTACACAGGGCTTCCCTGGTGGCGCAGTGGTTAAGAATCCGCCTGCCAATGCAGGGGACACAGGATCAAGCCCTGGTCCAGGAAGAGCCCACATGCCGCAGAGCAGCTAAGCCCACATGCCACAACTACTGAGCCTACGTGCCACAACAACTAAAGCCCGTGTACCTACAGCCCGTGCTCTGCAACAAGAGAAGCCACCACAATGAGAAGCCTGCGCACCACAACAAAGAGTAGCCCCCCTCTCACCGCAACTAGAGAAAGCCTGTGCGCAGCAACAAAGACCCAACGCAGCCAAAAATAAGGGTGCACAGGTGAGTGGTTCAAACCACATTATTAGGCACCACAGCCCTAGGGTCTGACACCAGGAAGATGAATCCCCTTAGCTGGTTTGAAAACCAGTAGGACTTACAGAACAGCTGTTAGAAACCTAGATTCCACTCATGAAAAACAAGCACATGCTTGCTTACTCCAGGGAACAAGGTGCAGGAAGCTGACTGAAACAGCCTGGGACTCTGGCTGGTTTCCTGCAAATGCCCCAGCCCAGTGCACACCCCAGCCCACGTCAAGCAGCTGCACTGATTCCCTGGCTCTGGCACAGCTCTACGCTAGGGAGAAGGCTGCCGGTGCCAAGGAGAGTGCACAGTTTGGGGGGTGGGGTGGGGACGAAGCCAGCTCAGACCTGGCATGGCATTCAGTTGGGGCAAGGGCAGCCATTACTGGCATTCGTAGAAGCAACAGATCAGGAGTGGTCTGGAGCTGACTGGCATGCCAGGACTGCCCCAGAGTGTGCCCCAGCCCGTGCCAAGCACCCACTCCAGCCCCTCTTGCTCCAGCACCACCCCCTCTGGGGCAAAGGTGCCATTGCTGGGAGCAGGGTAGAAAGCACACTTAGAGGAAACAGAACCAGTTCAGACCCAAACCTCGGCTTCTGCTCCAGTATCCTGGGACCAGACACCACTCTCAGTAGGGCAGTGACAGCCACTGAGAACAGGAGAAGCCCTGGCTCACACCTGGCTCTGGCTCTAGCTCTAGCCCCTCTACCTCCAGCCCCACCTCCCACCAAGGTGATAGCTGCCAGCACACCCTGGGGAAAGACATGACCTGTGCTTACTTTAGATCCAGTTCTCCCACCAAAGGCACTGGGCACACAGAGACTGCATAGTGATGCTCCCACACAAGGATACCCCTTCGAGACTGGGATAGGTAACTTTTTCACCTAATTTCATAAAGTTAAGCGAAATAAGAAGACAGATGAATTTGTTCCAAACAAAAAAAACAGGGAAAAAACCTGAAAAAAAAACAACTAATGAAACAGATAAATAATTTACTAGATAAAGTGTTCAAAGCATTAGTAATAAGAGTGCTAACTGAACTAGGGAAAACAGACGAACACAGTGAAAATTTTTACAAGGAACTAGAAAATATAAAAAGGAACCAAGTCAAAGCTGAAGAATACAGTAAGTGAAATGAAAAACACACTAGAAGGAATTAACATCAGATCAAGTGATATAGAAGAACACACATTTGATCTGGAAAACAGAATAATGGAAACTACCTAATCAGAACAACAAAAAAATCTTTAAAAAATGAGACCAGTTTAAGGGATCTCTGGGACAACATCAAGCGTACTAATATTCACATTATACTGGTCCCAGAAGGAGGGGAGAGAGAGGTCAAAAATGTATTTGGTGAAATTATGGTTGAAAACTTCCCAAACCTGAAGAAGGAAACAAATATCCAGGTATAGGAATCACAGAGAGTCCCAAACAAGACGAACCCAAAGAGACCCACACCAAGACATCATAATTAAAATGGCAAAAGTTAAAGAGAGAATTCTAAAGGCAGCAAGAGAAAAACAAAGAGTAACATACAAGGGAATACCCAGAAGGCTACCAGCTGATTTCTCTGCAGAAACTTTGCAGGCAAGAAGGGAGTGGCATGACATATCTAAGGTGCTGAAAGGGAAAAACCTACAATGTAGGATACTCTATCCACCAAGATTATCATTTAGAATTAAAGAAGAGAGAAAGAACCTCTCAGAGAAGCAAAAAATAAAAGAGCTCATCACTACTAAACCAACTCTAAAAGACATGTTAAAGGGTTTTGTCTAAGTAGAAAAGAAAAAGCTATAACAAGAAGTAAGAATTTATAGGAAAGGAAAAATCTCGCTTGTAAGACAAACATATAGATAGTAAAGGTGTGGATCAACCACTTAAGCCAGTATGAAGATTAAAAGACAAAAGTTGTAAAATCAACTATAACTACAATAAACAGTTAAAGGATAAACATGAAGATATAAAACATGACATCAAAAACACAAAACATAGGGGAGAACAGTGAAAAAACATACATCTTTTAGAATGTGTCTGACCTTAAATGGCTATCAGTTTAAAACAAGGAGATACAGTTATAGATCAACATATATGAACCCCATGGTAACTACAAATCAAAACCTACAGTAGAAACACAAAAATCAGAGAGAAAGGAGCACAAGCATACCACTTAAGAAAAATCATCAAACCACAAGGGAAGAAACTAGGAACAGAGAAGAACTACAAAAACACCCAGAAGACAAGCAACAAAATGGTACATACCTATCAACAATCACTTTAAATGTCAATGGACTAAACGACTCAATCAAAAGACATAGGTAGCTGACTGGATTTTAAAAAAAACAAGACCCATCTATATGCGGCTTACAAGAGACTCACTTCAGAGCTAAAGACACACACAGACAAGTGAGGGGATGAAAAAAGGTATTTCATGCAAATGGAAATGACAAGGAAGCTGGGGTAGCAATATTCATATCAGACAGAGTAGACTTTAAAACACAGTCTGTAACAAAAGACAAAGAAGGGCATTATATAATGATGAAGGGATCAATAAAAGAAGAGGATGGGGCTTCCCTGGTGGTGCAGTGGTTGAGAGTCTGCCTGCCAATGCAGGGAACATGGGTTCGTGCCCCGGTCCAGGAGGATCCCACGTGCCACGGAGCGGCTGGGCCCGTGAGCCATGGCCGCTGAGCCTGCACTCCGCAGCGGGAGAGGCCACAGCAGTGAGAGGCCCGCGTACCGCAAAAAAAAAAAAGAAGAGGATATTACACTCAATAACATATATGTACCTAATATAGGAGCATCTAAATATATAAAGCAAATATTAACAAACATAAAGGGAGAAACAGACAGTTATAAAATAACAGTAGGAAACTTTAGCACCACACTTACATCAAGGGACATATTGTCCAGACAGACAGAAAATCAATAAAGAGGCTTCCCTGGTGGCGCAGTGGTTGAGAGTCCGCCTGCCGATGCAGGGGACACGGGTTCGTGCCCTGGTCCGGGAAGATCCCATGTGCCGCGGAGCGGCTGGGCTCGTGAGCCATGGCCGCTGAGCCTGCACGTCAGGAGCCTGTGCTCCGCAACGGGAGAGGCCACAACAGTGAGAGGCCCGCGTACCGCAAAAAAAAAAAAAAAAAAAGAAAATAAAGAAACAGTGGTCTTGAATTACACATTAAACCAGTTGGACTTAATCGATAGCTACAGGACATTTCATCCCAAAACAGCAGAATACACATTCTTTTCAAGTGCACATGGAATATTCTCCAGATAAATCACATGCTAGGCCACAAAACAAGTCTCAACAAATTTAAGAGAATATATCAAACATTTTTCCAACCACAACAGTATGAAACTAGAAATCAATCACAGGAAGAAAAATGGGAAAAACACAAACACATGGAAACTAAACAATACACTACAAAAAAGCCCCAATGGGTCAATGAAGAAATCAAAAAGGAAATCAGAAAATACCTTAAGACAAATAAAAACTCAACTTTCCAAAATCTATGGGATGCAGCAAAAGCAGTTCTAAGAGAGCAGTTTATAGCAAATACAGGCCTACCTCAAGAAACAAGAAAACTTTCAAATGATCAACCTAACCTATCATGTAAAAGAATCAGAAAAAGAACAAAGCCCAAAGTAAGCAGAAAGAAGAAAATAATAAAGAGAAGAAATAAAATAGAGACCAAAAAACAAACAAACAAAAAATTAGAAAAGATCAATGAAATCAAAACCTGATTTTTTTTTAAAGGATAAAATTGATAAGCCTTTAACCAGGCTCATCAAGAAAAAAAGAGGGCTTCCCTGGTGGCGCAGTGGTTGGGAGTCTGCCTGCCGATGCAGGGGACACGGGTTCGTGCCCCGGTCCAGGAGGATCCCACGTGCCGCAGAGCGGCTGGGCCCATGAGCCATGGCCGCTGAGCCTGCGCACCTGGAGCCTGTGCTCCGCAACGGGAGAGGCCACGGCCGTGAGAGGCCTGCGTACCGCAAAAAGAAAAGAAAAAAAAGAGAGGACCCAAATAAAAGAAATGAAAAAGGAAATATTACAACCTATATCATAGAGATTAAAAAAATCATAAGATCCCATTTGTTTATTTTAATTTTCATTACTCTAGGAGGTGGGTCAAAAAAGATGCTGCTGTGATTTATGTCATAGAGTGTTCTGCCTGTGTTTTCCTCTAAGAGTTTTATAGTATCTGGCCTTACATTTATGTCTTTAATCCATTTTGAGTTTATTTTTGTGTATGGTGTTAGGGAGTGTTCCAATCTCATTCTTTTACATGCAGCTGTCCAGTTTTCCCAGCATCACTTATTGAAGAGGCTATCTTTGCTCTATTGTATATTCTAGCCTCCTCTGTCATAGATTAGGTGACCACAGGTGTGTGTGTTTATCTCTGGGCTTTCTATCCTTTTCCATTGATCTATATTTCTGTTTTGTGCCAGTACCATACTGTCTTGATTACTGTAGCTTTGTAGTATAGTCTGAAGTCAGGGAGCCTGCTTCCTCCAGCTCCATTTTTCTTTCTCAAGATTGCTTTGGCTATTCGAGGTCTCAAAGGAAACCATAAATAAGAAGAAAAGACAACCCTCAGAATGGGAGAAAATATTTGCAAGTGAAGCAACTGACAAAGGACTGCTCTCTAAAATATACAAGCAGCTCATACAACTCAATATCAAAAAAACAAATAACCCAGTCAAAACATGGGCAGAAGACCTAAATAGACATTTCTCCAAAGAAGACATACAGATGGCCAACAAACACATGAAAAGCTGCTCAACATCACTAATTATTAGAGAAATGCAAATCAAAACTACGAGGTACCACCTCACACTGGTCAGAATGGCCATCATCAAAAAACCTACAAACAATAAATGCTGGAGAGGGTGTGGAGAAAAGGGAACACTCATACACTGTTGGTGGGAATGTAAATTGATTCAGCCACGATGGAAAACAGTATGGAGGTTCCTTAAAAAAAATAAAAATAGAACTACCATACAACCCAACAATCCCACTACTGGGCATATACCCAGAGAAAACCATAATTCAAAAAAACATAGGCACCCCAATGTTCATTTCAGCACTATTTACAACAGCCAGGACATGGACGCAACCTAAATGTCCATCAACAGAGGAAAGGATAAAGAAGATGTGATATATACACAATGGATATATAGATATACACAATGGAATATTACTCAGCCATAAAAAGGAATGAAATTGGGTCATTTGTAGAGACGTGGATGGACCTAGAGAATGTCATACAGAGTGAAGTCAGAAAGAGAAAACCAAATATCTTATAATAACGCATATATGTGGGATCTAGAAAATTGTATAGGTGCTTGCAAAGCAGAAATAGAGATACAGACGTTGAGAACAAATGTATGGATAGCAAGGGGGAAAGGCGTGGGGTGTGAGGAAGTGGGAGACTGGGATTGACACATATACATTATTGATACTATGTATGAAACAGACAACTGTTGAGAACATACTGTATAGCACAGGGAACTCTACCTAATGCACTGTGGTAACCTAAATGGGAAGGAAGTCCAAAGGGAAGGGATATCTGTTATGTGTACAGCTGATTTCATTCTGTTGTGCAGTGGAGGCTAACACAACATTGTAAAGCAACCATACTCCAATAAAAATTTAGAAAAATCAATCTGAAAAAACAACATAAGAGAATACTATGAACAAACAGTTATATGCCAACAAAAGACAACCTAGAAGAAATGGATAAACTTCTAAAAACATACAATCCTACAAGACTGAATCAGGAAGAAACAGACAAATCTGAAGAGACCAATCACTAGTAGTAAAATTGAATCAGTAATCAAAAAACTCCCAGCAAACAAAACTCCAGGACCAGATGGTTTCATAGGGAAATTCTACCAAATATATAAGGAAGAGCTAATACCTATCCTTCTCAAACTATTACAAAAAAACTGAAGACGGAACACTCCCATATTCATTCTACAAGGTCACCATTACCCTGCTACCAAAATCAGACAAAGAAACACTCCAAAAAAAAAAAGAAAATTACAGGCCAATATCTCTGATGAATATGGATGCAAAAATCCTCAATAAAATATTCGCAAACTGAATTTTAACAATATATAAAAAGGATCATACACCATAATCAAGTGGGATTTATTCCAGGGATGGTTCAATATCCCCAAATCAATCAATGTGATACACCACATCAATAAAAGGAAGGATAAAAATCACAAGACCATCTCAATAAATGCAGAAAAAGCATCTGAAAAAATTCAACATCTATTCATGATGAAAACTCTCATCCAAGTTGGTATTAAAGTAACATATCTCAACATAACAAAGTCTGTATATGACAAACCCACAGCTCACATCATACTCAATGGGGAAAAGCTAAAAGCTTTTCCTCTAAAATCAGGAATAAGACAAGGATGCCCACTCTAGCCACTTCTATTTAACACAGTATTGGAAGTCCTATCCAAAGCAATCAGACAAGAAAAAGAAATAAAAATGCATCCAAATTGGAAGGGAAGTAAAACTATCACTATTTACAGATGACAAGATAAAGAAAACCCTAAAGTTGCCACAAAAAAACTGTTCATTAGAAAATGAATCCAGTAAAGTTGCAGGGTACAAGATTAGCATTATACACTTTTCTATGCACTAATAATGAACTATTAGAAAGCAAAACAATCCTGTTCAAAAGTACATCAAAAAGAATTAAATAACTAGGAATAAACTTAACCACAGAGGTAAAAGACCTATACTCTGAAAACTATGACACTGATGAAGGAAACTGAGATGATACAAAGAAATGGAAAGATACCCATATTAAGGGATTGGAAGAATTTAAATTGTTAAAATGTCCATACTATCCAAAACAATCTACAGATTTAATGCAATCCCTATCAAAATATCCATGACATTTTTCATAGAACTAGAACAAATAATCTTAAAATTTATATGGAACCACAAAAGACCCTGAATAGCCAAAGCAATCTTGAGAAAAAAGAACAAAGCCAGAGGTATGAAGCTCCCAGACTTCAGACTCTACTACAAAGCTACACTAATCAAAACAGTAAGGTACTGGCCAAAACACAGACACATAGATCAATGAAACAGAACAGAGAGCCCAGAAATAAACCCACAAACTTATGGTCAATTAATCTATGACAACAGAGGCAAGAATATACAAAAGGGAAAAGACAAAGTCTCTTCAATAGGTGGTGCTAGGAAAAACAGACAGCTGTATGTAAAAGAATGAAATTAGAACATTTTCTCACACCATATACAAAAATAAACTCAAATCAATTAAAGACCTACATGTAAGACCAGAAACCAAAAAACTCCTAGAAGAAAACATAGGCAGAACACTCTTTGACATTAATTGTAGGGGAATTCCCTGGCAGTCCAGTGGTTAGGACTCTGTCCTTCCTCTGCAGGGGACACGGGTTCAATCCCTGGTCAGGGAACAAACAAAGATTCTACAAGCTGCGTAGCGCAGCCAAAAACAAACAAACAAAAAAAAACTAGCAATTTTTTTGTTTTTTGATCGTCTCCTATGGCAAAGGAAACAAAATAAATAAATAGGACTAGTTAAACTTAAAAGTTTTGGTACAGCAAAGGAAACCACTGACAAAATGAAAAGACAACCTACTGAATGACAGAAAATATTCACGAATGATATGACTGATAGGGATTAACATCCAAAAACATATAAACAGCTAAGACAACTCAACATCAAAAATACAAACAACTGGGCTTCCCTGGTGGCGCAGTAGTTGAGAGTCCGCCTGCCGATGCAGGGGACACAGGTTTGTGCCCCGGTCCAGGAAGATCCCACATGCCACGGAACGGCTAGGCCCGTGAGCCATGGCCACTGAGCTTGCGTGTCTGGAGCCTGTGCTCTGCAACGGGAGAGACCACAACAAGGCTAGAATATACAATAGAGCAAGTGAGAGGCCCGCGTACCGCAAAAAAAAAAAAAAAAAAAAAAAAATGTGGAGAAGGCATGAATAGACATTTTTCCAAAGAAGACATACAGATGGCCAACAGGCATATGAAAAGATGCTCAACATTGCTAATCAGAGACATGCAAATCAAAACCACAATGAGCTATCACCTCACACCCATCAGCCATCAGAAAGGCCATCAACAAAAAGAACACAAATAACAAATGTTGGCAAGGATGTGGAGAAAAGGGAACTCTAGTACACTGCTGGTGGGAATGTAAATTGGTGCAGCCACTATGGAAAAACAGTATGAAGGTCACTCAAAAAACTAAAAATATAACTACCATATGATCCAGCAATTCTACTCCTGGGTATATATGTGAAGAAAATGAAGTAACACTAATTTGAAAAGATACATGCACTCCAGTGTTCATAGCAGCATTATTTACAATATCCAAGTTACTGAAGCAACCTCAGTGTCCATCGATAGATGAATGGATAAAGAAAATGTGGCATACATACACAACAGACTATTACTCTGCCATAAAGAATGAAATTCTGCCATTAGCAAGAATGTGGACAAACTTGGAGGGTATTATGCTTAGTGAAAGAGAGAAAGACAAATTCTGTATGTTATCACTTATATGTGGAATTTAAAAATAAATTAACAAATACAACAAAACAAACAGATACAGAGAACACCACAATGGTTACCAGTGGGGAGGGGTGTAGTGGAATAACTGAGGACATGGAAAGGAGACGTGACCCATGAGCCCCCCCTCGGCAAACCAAGGGCTAGCGAATAAGTCACAACCCCCCGGCAAACCGAGGGCTAGCGAATAGGCCAGGACTGCAGGCAGTCCTGGATACTTTGGGCACTGATCTATGAAATGACCTCAGTATAATCAGAACACAAGGAAACGTCCTTGTGCTACTTTAGTATAATCAGAATGATGGGAACACAAGGAGATGTCCTTGTGCTGCTTATGAGCTCAAGGACGAAGCACGGCATGTCAAGAAAGCCCATTGTTGCTTGTATAATCAATAAAAGCATATGTTGCTGCTTTGGATTTCTGGAATGTTAAGAAAACAAGTCTTAAGATGTAAACATAGATAATGCTTAAATAAAAGCTACCACAGCAGGACAGACGGCACTGTATTCTACTGCTGTGCTTCTGCACAATTCATCTCGTGTGATGAGCTTACTTTGGGCCCTGTCATAACAAAACTACAACAGAGGGGGAAGGAGGGAGGGGCAAGATAGAGGTAGGGGATTAAGAGGTACGGTACAGAGAATGTAGCCAATATTTTATAATAACTTTAAATGGAGCATAATCTATAAAAATATTGAATCACTATGTTGTATACCTGAAACTAATATAATATTGTAAATCGACTACACTTCAATTTAGGAAAAAAAAAACAGTACGGTATTGGCATGAATATAGACACAGATCAACGAATCAGAATAGAGAACCCAGAAATTAACCCACAAATATATGGTCAAGTATACAGTTAAGGAGCCAAGAATATACAGTGAGGAAAGGACAGTCTCCTCAATAGATGGCATTGAGAAAACTGGACAGCTGCAAATAAAAGAATGAAACTGGACCACTATCTTACACCGCACACAATAAATTAACTCAAAATGGATTAAAGACTTGAATGTATGCGGCATATTACTCAGCTATAAAAAAGAATGAAATCTTGCCATTTGTTGACAATATGGATGGCCCTAGGGGTTATTATACTAAGTGAGATAAGTCAGAGAAAGAAAAATACTGTATGATTTCACTTATATGTGGAATGTAGAAAAAAGATGAATAAACATAACAAAACAGAAACAGAGTTACAGATACCAAGAACAGGTGATTGCCAGAGGGCAGGAGGGTGGCAGGGAGGAGAGAAATAGGTGAGGGAGATTAATAGGTGAGGGAGATTAAGAGGTACAAGCTTCCTTGGGCTTCCCTGGTGGCGCAGTGGTTGAGAGTCCGCCTGCCAATGCAGGGGACGCGGGTTCGTGCCCCGGTCCGGGAAGATCCCACATGCCGCGGAGCGGCTGGGCCCATGAGCCATGGCCACTGAGCCTGCGCGTCCGGAGCCTGTGCTCCGCAACCGGGGAGGCCACAACAGTGAGAGGCCCGCATACCACAAAAAAAAAAAAAAAAGAGGTACAAGCTTCCAGTTACAAAAAAAAAGAGTCGGTCTTCCCTGGTGGCGCAGTGGTTACGAATACGTCTGCCAATGCAGGGGACACAGGTTCGAGCCATGGTCCAGGAAGATCCCACACACCGCGGTGCAACTAAGCCCATGTGCCACAACTACTAAGCCTGCGCTCTAGAGCCCACAAGCCACAACTACTGAGCCCACGTGCCACAACTACTGAAGCCCATGTGCCTAGAGCCCGTGCTCCACAACAAGAGCAACCACTACAATGAGAAGCCCGCGCACCGCAACGAAGAGTAGCCCCCGCTCACAGCAACTAGAGAAAGCCTGCACGCAGCAATGAAGACCCAATGCAGCCAAAAATAAATTAATTTAAAAAAAAAATGAGTCACGGGTATGAAATGTACAGTATGGGGCCTGTGCTCTGCAACAGGAGAGGCCACAACAGTGAGAGGCCCGCGTACCACAAAAAAAAAAAAAAAAGCAAAGGCAACAAAAGCAAGCAAAACAAACACAAAAACCAAGTGACACTACATCAAAGCTTCTGCACAGCAAAGGAAACCATCAACAAAATGAAAAGGCAATCTATGGAATGGGGGGAAATATTTGCAAATCATATATCTGATAAGGGCTTAATATCCAAAATACACAGCGAACTCATACAACTCAACAGTTTATTAAAAACACCCAATTAAAAAATGGGCAGAGCCTCTAGAGAGATATTTTTCCAAAGAAGACATACAGATGGCCAACAGGTACACTACACTGTACGGTTGTTAGCATAAGTGACACCATCATAAGTCAGGACAGTTTCTCCTGTCTTGCTGACTCTACTCAGGACTGTACTGTGCAGTAAATCTTCTCTGCCGTCAGGGCTTTGTAGTTAATAGACAGTGTTTAATAATCATTAGGACCAGTGGCCTCTATGCTCCATTAGTCCCCAAACAATGATGAAAACCTTCGCTGGTGTATTCCCAGCACCCATGAGACTCGTTACTGATTTATAAATCTTGACTTAGGAATGCACGCCCTGTTTCCAAGGACCTACCCGCATACCCTAGGTTAACTATAAAATTGTCCCATTGGCCCCTCTGCTGTGCAGAGTGCAGCAACGAATCCTTCCAGATTGTTGTCTGACCAATCCCACCCTGTAAGTTACCCTATGATAAACTGATCCTTTGATTATCTAGAGCTGCCTGCCTCATTTTTCGGCCTCCTGATGCCTTCTCAGTTCAGTGGGCACTTTTCATTCCCTCCATCCTCCAACAATTGGCAAGCCAGTCAGGAAACTGAAAACGACACAGGAATGGGTAAAGGGGCAGTAAAGCCCATTGATGGTAGGGGAAATCCCAGGCTGGCCAGCCACTTCCATGTGCAGTGATTTGGCCAGGCTTAGGGAACACTTCCAGCCAGTGTGTGAGTACAGGGATGCCCCCAAAACACCAAAGGGCTTATTAGATATATCAACTGAAGCGGTGGGCAAGCAAAAAGTGGAAAAACAAAGTAAGCTATTGCATTGCATGACCTTTGTTATGCGCTCTAATGACTGGCACAGAAAAAGAATTACAGCTCAACAGGGAACTAAAGAAGATTAAAGAGGCGCTGGCATTAGAAAGGGATGTCCAGATGGCATGTTCCACCACTTCAGACATATGTTAAGGACAATACAACAGGAAGAACATGTTGAAGTGATAACATGTAAGATGCCTAAAATGCAGGGCCACAGGCTGTTCCATTCAAACGTGAGGAGCTTTTCACAGGAGAACTGGGACCCCAAGAGGTGGAATCCTTGGGATAACTACATGTCAGAAGATGTGGACATAACTCTAGAGGAGGAAGACCTGCAGGCAAGACCTCTGATCCAAACTACAACACAGGCCACTAGGGAGCCAGGAGATAACCGAGAGGAGATCCCTAGAATCCAAGACACAACTATGCGGGGATATTTCTCCACTGAGTTAGAATTCACTGGCAGGTTTAAACAAAAGAGTAGGAAAGGAATTGCAGCCTGGGTGCTCCGTTCATGGGATACTGGGAGAAATGGCATTATATTAAATGAGTCAGAAACGTCAAAAATGGCCTTGGTCACAGCACAGCCCACCCTCCAGCAACATTTGTATGCGACTGGGTTGGGAGAAACCAAAGGGTGGCTACAGCCACCTTGATTGACTAGATACGTGCAGGTATACACATGGCTGGGCCAAATGAGGGGGATGTGCCGTCCCCATCCTGAAGATGGGCCTCTACGCAAGAGTTACAAGAAATAGCTACGGGAATTGGGAACAAAGCATGCTACCTATGCTCCTAATTTCCGAGAACTTGATGAAGAGTTACTTACAACAGGTATAAAGGATGGTATCCTGCAGTCTACTCTAGGAGCTTGGTACGGGACCTTAGTTTCAGTTTTGGCCCCAATGGTTAATCGACTCATTCAGACGGGGCACCCATGATAGCTGATCTAAGCAAAACTGAAAAGATCTGGCATAAGAGAAACAGAAGGGGAGATAAAGGCAAAGAGAAAAAAACAAAAAGTGAGGAAACTAAACAAAGGGGCCCAACTAGAATTTCCCACAATTATGGTAAGACCTGGTATTAGCTGGAACCCGTAAGGAGAATATAAATAACCTAATCCGATCCTTTTAACCTCATGGAAAGCATTACCCAATGAAATAAGTTTACTCTTCAGCCAGCAAGAGAAAAAGAGGAACAGGCTTAAGCCTATGCTCCACAGGGGCAGGAAGATAACGAACAGGGGTGCAGGGCTTCCCTGGTGGCGCAGTGGTTGGGAGTCCACCTGCCGATGCAGGGGACGCGGGTTCGTGCCCCGGTCCGGGAGGATCCCGCGTGCCGCGGAGCAGCTGGGCCCATGGGCCATGGCCGCTGGGCCTGCGCATCCGGAGCCTGTGCTCCACAACGGGAGAGGCCACAGCAGTGAGAGGCCCGCGTACCGCAAAAAAAAAAAAGAACAGGGGTGCATACGCCCCACTCCTAGGGGTTAGGGGTGAAGTCAAGGTTGCTCCTTGGTGCAGGCCACAGGGGGCAACTGGAGGTCCCATACTGAACTATTAGTCCCACACCAATAAACAGACTGTCCTGGCTTTAACAGACACTGTGCCAAGTGTACCTGATTTATGGGAATCCATCCAAGTTCCAAGGGGAAATACAAGCCACTGATGGATATGGAGGCCAGAGGTGAGGATGAAACAAGTGAGCCTGTATTTACAAGTTGGAAGACCCCCCCAACCCCCGGACCCTGCTCATCCCCTTCTGGTTTATATTTTCCCCATACCTGAGTATATTTTGGGTGTGGATGTCCTACAGGACCTGGACCTCATAACCACCATGAGCGAGTTCCACTTATGGATCCGAGCAGTCAAGCCTGCAATGGCGGATCATGGTAAACGGGATCCTGTAAAGTTGCCTATCCCGTGGAGAGTGGTGGCAATAAAAAATATCACCTACCTGGGGGACAGGAAAAAATAACAGCTACCGTCAAGGAATTAGGGAAGGTGGAAGTTAAAAGACCGGCACAAAGCCCGCTAAATAGCCCCACGTGGCTGGTGGAAAAACCAAACCTGGCGCATGATAGTAGATTACAGAGAATTAAACAAGGCAACACCTCCCTATCTATGCAGCAGTTCCAAACAGCCCAACCCCTGGATCCAATTCCTCTTCCCTTTAGACAGATCACTGTGTCTTAGGTTTGTCTAATACCTTTTCCAGCACACCCTTAGATAAGGAGTCCCAGGACCAGTTCACCTTCACGTGGAATGGGAGACAACAGACTTTTACTGTCTTACCCCAAGGTTGTCTGTATAGTCCTGCTATATGTCATGGGATGGTGGCCTGGGATTTGGAAAACTGGGCTTTCCCTCCCTCTTTAGTTCTCTATCATTACATCGATGAGATGTCAAGCTGTGATGCCTTGCGCTCTCTTCCCCAAGCCACTACGCCTCTTCAGGAACATTTAAAAGCACAGGGATGGGAGGCAAACGCCAACAAGGTGCAAGGACGGAGATAGTCAGTAAAGCTCTTTGGAGTTACCTGGTCTGGCAAGACTAAAGTGATGCCTGAGGCTGTTTTGATAAAACACAGGTGTATCCCATGCCCTGACATGTGAAAGAACTACAGGTCTTTATAGGTCTGCTAGGGTACTGGCACCCTTCTACTCCCCACCTCGACCAGATATTAAAACCACTATATGCTTTAATGAAAAAGAGAACAATCTGGGACTGGAATACCCCACAAGAGGCTTCTGCGAAGGCCAAGCTGATTGTCCAAGGACTGAGGGTGTTAATGCCAGGTGCGAGTTGCGAATTGGATTTAAGTATATACATCCAGATGGGTTTGGGTGGAGGCTCTGGCAGCAACAAAATGGGAAATAAGTCCTGCTAGGAGTTTGGTCTCAATAACAGAAAGGGGCAGAGAACCGGTATGGTCCTAAAGAAAAACAACTGTCAGCAGTTTATCTAGCCTTACAACAAACCAAGGGTCTGACCACCGACCTACCGGCTGACATACAGAATTCCTACCTGTGTGCGACTGAGCACCCTACAAAGTGTAAGCCTACTCAACAGAAAAGCACCCTCTCCCGGGAGGTGCATGCCTGATTAGGGCCGGTGACCTACAGCGACCCACCAAAGACCCCCGCAACATCACCTGCTGCATCCCCTCTACCACAGGTACAGGGAGATACCGGGATGCCCCCTGCTAACACATGATACACGATGTCAGCTGTAGGGCCAAGCCGCTCGGTGGTCCTCCACAGCTGCTTGGCTCCGGATGTCATCTGGTTCAAGGGACTGAACCAAGTAGCCAGTGGGCAGAACCCAGAGCCACGTGGCTGGTGATCACCCACAAACCCATGCCCCTCAAGCTTACCACTTGGCATCAAAATAATCGGGAAATATTAAATAAACCTCTGTGGGGGGCTGAATTGAGGGCTGATATTTGGACTGCCTGCGCGCAACCAGGTGCCAGCATGACCTTATGGCACTCGTCAACTCTGCCTGGTCATCACGAAGCAGCTGCATTAGCAAGAGCTTTGTTGCTGGAAGAATTATAGACCCCCTCTGACATAGCGGACTGGCTCCACTGAAAGTCGGGACACAGAGGCCCCAAAACTTGGGAAATAGTAAAAAAGCGGCATTTGCCTCTCCAATACGCAGACCTCTGAGTCACAGATAAGGGTGGCCCTCAGTGTCCTTTGAAGTGCCACCCTCTTCGACACACCCCAGGGTACACTGGACGCTCTGACCATCCAGTTACCAGATAACAAGCGGACTACATAGGGCCTTTGCCAGTGTCAGAAGGACATAAATATACTCCAACCTGTGCTGACACAGCCACTAGACTGATGCAATCCTTTACCAGTAAGAAAACCAACTAGGCTACAACAATCAAAGGCCTGTCAGAATTAGAAGTTATGTATGCAACACCAGCCCAAACTGACATGAACAAGGAATCATTTCACTGGACATGAAATACAAGAGTGGGCAGAAACCCCAAGAAATACTTTGAACTTTCCATCTACCATACAGTCCCACCTTGGCTGGCCTTATAGAGCATGTCAACATGTCAGAAGCCACATTAAAAGCCCCATCTCCTGACTGCACGTTAAGAGGTTGGTCCCTCCCCACTCCCTCCACGTTAAGAGATCTGAAACTATCAGACGATTAAATGCTGTCCCCAGGATGACAACCTGCAGATGAATGGCTACCTGACCAGACACCAAGAGCCTGAGACTGCAGGTTCAGAAGGGAGGCCTTAAGCCTACCCTGTAGGAAGGTCTCCTTTCGCCACTGCCACAGGACCTCTGACCTACTGTTACTGTAATTCATTAGCATTTAAATTGGTCTCCCCCTTCCAGGTGGCTTGGTATCCTAATCCCTTGGGGCCTGGGTATTGCCTTCCCTCAATCAGACCTTTTATATGGTAATGGGCCCCACCCAGACCCAAATCTCCTCTCCAAAGCATTAGCACAAGGACCTGAAGTGGGTTTGCTCATGTGGGTTCCTGCTGAGGCCCCAGGTACTGAAGACATTAAAGGACAAAATGAGTCGTACCACCTGCCAGGAAAAAGGCCAAAACCAGGGGTGGTTTTGGCCAAAGCTCACAAATGAGGATTTGCCTACCTTTCACCCCTAAAACATCTGTCTTATCACTCATAGT
The DNA here is from genome assembly GCF_937001465.1 of Orcinus orca. Taxonomy (NCBI): domain Eukaryota; kingdom Metazoa; phylum Chordata; class Mammalia; order Artiodactyla; family Delphinidae; genus Orcinus; species Orcinus orca. The sequence continues at coordinate 78,919,366 of NC_064574.1, read as the reverse complement.
GTGTGCCTCATAGACTCCCTGGCTCTGGTTACCAGAAATGTCCTCCTCTCCTGGGCCTCAACATATGCGAAGGTCCACAATCGCTCTGACTGCTGGGTCTGCAGCCTGTCTCCAATGCAGAGTAGATGCTGTGGACAGTTCATCTGTCCCACAGAACGGGACAATGGCTTGGTGACCAAAAATCCCCTTGGTGATCTGGTTCCTATACATGAAAGTTCCGTTTGATTATAGTGACTCTAAACAATATGTTTTTTCCCTGGTGCAAAACTGGTCAAGTAATCCCTGGACTCCCACAGCTTATATTTGGGATGGTTTAGTGTGGCTGGGAGCTGCACAAGGAGTCTTGACGTCCAGAGCCCCCATCTGCATAGGAAGGACCAACCACGCCCAAACAAATCACAGATGTATGGGGGGCTTCCCTTTGAAGTCTGCTGAGGAACTCACAACATATCAAATGATGAACGGACAGGAACGGAAGCAGCTTCCTATAGAACAGGCGACTTCATGGCTCCCAAACAAGGGATCTGGAAATGTGGAGCTTATCTGTGGCCTTATTTGCCCTAGTGGACGGGCCAATGCGCCTTCTCTTCTGGGCCGTACATACACCTCTTTACCAGGAGTTCCCTATAACCTTCCTGCTATTAAGTCCAGGTGGTGGGCCCATCATAGTATGTCATGGTGGGAATGGCCGACAAACAAGAAAACCAGTGTAAGTGCTAAACTAGAAATCCAAGTGTTAGCAATTTACCCCATCAGCTTTGAATGACTCCCATCTCTCCATGAAACCAGGAAACCACTCAAATGAGAAAGGTGGTGCTGCAAAACTATATGGCCTTAGATATGCTGACAGCCTCACAGGGAAGGACACGCACCGTAACTGGGCAGGAATGCTGCATTTACATCTTCATGTGAATCCAACATAACTGATTAACACTCCCATATGAAAACAGTCATTAATCAAATGGATGAAATCCCCTTTGCCCACGCTTTACCCACTGGCTTACTTCCCTCCCAGGTAAATGGAGAACCATAGTTCTTACTATACTTTTGTTTATTAGGAACACTTTGTTCGTGCTACTTCTTATACTGTTGCTTTGGGCTAGGGATACAAAAGCCACCTCTCAATATCTAGCCCTAGGGTCTACGTGGAAAAATTACAAGATTATACGGGCCATCAAGATGTCAGGAGTGGAGTATATGGCTGTTAACATAACTGCCACAATCTTGGGCCCTTACAGTTTCTCCGGTCCTTCAGCTGATCCTACCCAGAACTGTACTGTGCAGTAAATCACTTCTATGTCATCAAGGGCTTTGTAGTTAATAGTGTTAATAATCATTAGGACCAGGTGGCCTCCGAGCTCTGTGAGTCCCCAAAGATGAAAACCTTCACTGACATATTCCCAGTGCCCACAGGACTAGTTACCCGTTCATGAATCTTGACGTAAGAATGCACATCCTGTCTCCAAGCACCTACCCCATACCCTAAGTTAACTATAAAACTCTCCCAATGGCTCCTCGGTGGTGCACAGGACAGGCATGAATGCTCCTGGGCTGCTGTCTGCCTGATCCAGATCCCACCCTGTAAGTTACCCTGTAAAAAACTCATCCACTGATTAGCTGGAGCTGCCTGCCTAGTTTTCAGTCTCAAGATGCCTTCTCAGTACAGTGGGTGCTTTTTGTTCCCTCTGTCCTCCAACATATGTGAAAAGATATTCTACATCACTAACCATCAGGGAAATGCAAATCAAAACCAAAATATCAGAGAGGAACCAAGATGGCGGAGTAGAAGGACGTGATCTCACTCCCTCTTGTGAGAACACCAGAATCACAACTAGGTGCTGGACAATCATCAACAGGAAGACACTGGAACTCACCAGAAAAGATACCCCATATCCAAAGACAAAGGAGAAGCCACAGTGAGATGGTAGGAGGGGCGCAATCACAGTAAAATCAAATCCCATAACTGCTGGGTGGCTGACTCACAGACTGGAGAACACTTATACCACAGAAGTCCACCCACTGGAGTGAAGGTTCTAAGCCCCATGTCAGGGTTCCCAACCTGGGGGTCCAGCAATGGGAGGAGGAATTCCTAGAGAGTCAGACTTTGAAGCCTAGTGGGATTTGATTGCAGGACTTCGACAAGACTGGGGGAAACAGAGACTCCACTCTTGGAGGGCACACACAAAGTAGTGTGCACATCAGGACCCAGGGGAAGGAGCAGTGACCCAGGGGAGACTGAACCAGACCTACCTGCTAGTGTGTTGGAGGGTCTCCTGCAGAGGTGGGGGGTGGCTGTGGCTCACCATGAGGACAAGGACACTGGCAGCAGGAGTTCTGGGAAGTAATCCTTGGCGTGAGCCCTCCCAGAGTCAGCCATTAGCCCCACCAAAGAGCCGGGAAGGCTCCAGTGCTGGGTTGCCTCAAGCCAAACAACTAACAGGGAGGGAACCCATCAGCAGACAAGCAGATTCAAGTTTTACTGAGCTCTGCCCACCAGAGCAAAACCCAGCTCTACCCACGACCAGTCCCTCCCATCAGGAAACTTGCACAAGCCTCTTAGATAGCCTCAACCACCAGAGGGCAGACAGGAGAAGAAGAAATACAATCCTGCAGCCTGTGGAACAAAAACCACGTTCACAGAAAGACAAGATGAAAAAGCAGAGGGCTATGTACCAGATGAAGGAACAAGATAAAACCCCAGAAAAACAACTAAATGAAGTGGAGATAGGCAACCTCCCAGAAAAAGAATTCAGAATAATGATAGTAAAGATGATCCAGGACCTCGGAAAAAGAATGGAGGCAAACATCGAGAAGATACAAGAAATGTTTAACAAAGACCCAGAAGAATTAAAGAACAACAAACAGAGATGAACAATACAATAACTGAAATGAAAACTACACTAGAAGGAATCAATAGCAGAATAACTGAGGCAGAAGAACGGATAAGTGACCTGGAAGACAGAATGGTGGAATTCACTGCTGCAGAACAGAATAAAGAAAAAAGAATGAAAAGAAATGAAGACAGCCTCAGAGACCTCTGGGACAACATTAAATGCAACAACATTCGCATTATAGGGGTCCCATTAGGAGAAGAGAGGGAGAAATGCCAAGGAAAATATTTGTAGAGATTATAGTTGAAAACTTCCCTAACATGGGAAAGGAAATAGCCACCCAAGTTCAGGAAGCGCAGAGAGTCCCATACAGGATAAACCCAAGGAGAAACACGCTGAGACACACAGTAATCAAATTGACAAAATTTAAAGAAAAAGAAAAATTACTGAAAGCAGCAAGGGAAAAATGACAAATAACATACAAGGGAACTCCCATGAGGTTAACAGCTGATTTCTCAGCAGAAACTCTACAAGCCAGAAGAGAGTGGCATGATATACTTAAAGTGATGAAAGGGAAGAACCTATAACCAAGATTATTCTACCTTGCAAGGATCTCATTCATTTTCGATGGAGAAATCAAAAGCTTTACAGACAAGCAAAAGCTAAGAGAATTCAGCACCACCAAACCAGCTCTACAACAAATGCTAAAGGAACTTCTCTAAGTGGGAAACACAAGAGAAGAAAAGGACCTACAAACACAAACCCAAAACAATTAAGAAAATGGTCATAGGAACATACATATCGATAATTACCTTAAACGTGAATGGATTAAATGCTCCAACCAAAAGACACAGGCTTCATGAATGGATACAAAAACAAGACCCATATATATGCTCTATACAAGAGACCCACTTCAGACCTAGGGACACATACAGACTGAAAGTGAGGGGATGGAAAAAGATATTCCATGCAAATGGAAATCAAAAGAAAGCTGGAGTAGCAATACTCATATCACATAAAATAGACTTTAAAATAAAGAATGTTATAAGAGACAAGGAAGGACACTACATAATGATCAAGGGGTCAATGCAAGAAGAAGATATAACAATTATAAATATATATGCACCCAACATAGGAGCACCTCAATACATAAGGCAACTGCTAACAGCTATAAAAGAGGAAATCGACAGTAACACAATAATAGTGAGGGACTTTAACACCTCACTTACACCAATGGACAGATCTTCCAAAATGAAAATAAATAAGGAAACAAAAGCTTTAAATGACACAATAGACCAGATAGATTTAGTTGATATTTATAGGACATTCCATCCAAAAACAGCAGATTACACTTTCTTCTCAAGTGCGCAGGGAACATTCTCCAGGATAGATCACATCTTGAGTCACAAATCAAGCCTCAGTAAATTTAAGAAAATTGAAATCATATCAAGCATCTTTTCTGACCACAATGCTATGAGATTAGAAATGAATTACAGGGAAAAAAACGTAAAAGACACAAACACATGGAGGCTAAACAATACGTTACTAAATAACCAAGAGATCACTGAAGAAATCAAAGAGGAAATCAAAAAATACCTAGAGACAAATGACAATGAAAACACGATGATCCAAAACCTATGGGATGCAGCAAAACCAGTTCTAAGAGGGAAGTTTATAGCTATACAAGCCTATCTCAAGAAACAAGAAAAATCTCAAATAAACAATCTAACCTTACACCTACAAGAACAAGAGAAATAAGAACAAACAAAACCCAGAGTTAGCAGAAGGAAAGAAATCATAAAGATCAGAGCAGAAATAAAAGAAAGAGAAACAAAGAAAACAATAACAAAGATCAATAAAACTAAAAGCTGGTTCTTTGAGAAGATAAACAATATTGATAAACCATTAGCCAGCCTCATCAAGAGGGAGAGGACTCAAATCAATAAAATTAGAAATGAAAAAGGAGAAGTTACAATAGACACCGCAGAAATACAAAGCAACCTAAGAGACTACTACAAGCAACTCTATGACAATAAAATGGACAACTTGGAAGAAACGGACACATTCTTAGAAAGATATGACCTTCCAAGAGTGAACCAGGAAGAAACAGAAAATATGAAGAGACCAATCACAAGTAATGAAACTGAAACTGTGATTAAAAATCTTCCAACAAACAAAAGTGCAGGACCAGATGGCTTCACAGGTGAATTCTATCAAACATTTAGAGAAGAGCTAACACCCATCCTGCTCAAACTCTTCCAAAAAATTGCAGAGGAAGGAACACTCCCAAACTCATTCTATGAGGCCACCATCACCCCAAAACCAGACAAAGATACTAAAATAAAAGAAAATTACAGACCAACATCACTGATGAATATAGATGCAAAAATCCTCAACAAAATACTAGCAAACAGAATCCAACAACACATTAAAAGGATCATACACTATGATCAAGTGGGATTTATCCCAGGGATGCAAGGATTCTTCAATATATGTAAATCAATCAATGTGATACACCATATTAACAAATTGAAGAATAAAAACCATATGATCATCTCAATAGATGCAGAAAAAGCTTTTGACAAAATTCAACACCCATTTATGATAAAAACTCTCCGGAAAGTGGGCATAGAGGGAACCTACCTCAACATAATAAAGGCCATATACAACAAACCCACAGCAAACATCATTCTCAATGGTGAAAAACTGAAAGCATTTCCTCTAAGGTCAGGAACAAGACAAGGATGTCCACTCTCACCATTATTATTCAACATAGTTTTGGAAGTCCTAGCCACAGCCATCAGAGAAGAAAAAGAAATAAAAGGAATACAAATTGGAAAAGGAGAAGTAAAACTGTCACTGTTTGCAGATGACGTGATACTATACATAGAGAATCCTAAAGATGCCACCAGAAAACTACTAGAACTAATCAATGAATTTGGGAGAGTTGCAGGATACAAAATTAATGCACAGAAATCTCTTGCATTCCTATACACTAATGATGAAAAGTCTGAAAGAGTAAATAAGGAAACACTCCCATTTACCACTGCAACAAAAAGAATAAAATACCTAGGAATAAACCTATCTAGGTTTATTTTGTATGAATAAACATACAAAAGTCTTGTATGCAGAAAACTATAAGACAGCGATGAAAGAAATTCAAGATGATACCAACAGATGGAGAGATATACCATGTTCTTGGATTGGAAGAATCAATGTTGTGAAAATGACTATACTACCCAAAGCAATCTACAGATTCAATGCAATCCCTATCAAATTATCAATGGCATTTTTTAGGGAACTAGAACAAAAAGTCTTAAAATTTGTATGGAGACACAAAAGAGCCCGAACAGCCAAAGCAGTCTTGAGGGAAAAAAACGGAGCTGGAGGAATCAGACTCCCTGACTTCAGACTATACTACAAAGCTACAGTAATCAAGACAATATGGTACTGGCACAAAAACACAAACACAGATCAATGGAACAAGATAGAAAGCCCAGAGATAAACTCACGCACCTATGGTCAACTAATCTATGACAAAGGAGGCAAGGATATACAATGGAGAAAAGACAGTCTCTTCAATAAGGGGTGCTGGGAAAACTGGACAGCTACATGTAAAAGAATGAAATTAGAACACTCCCTAACACCATACACAAAAATGGATTCGAGACCTAAATGTAAGACCGGACACTACAAAACTCTTAGAGGAGAACACAGGAAGAACACTCTTTGACATAAATCACAGCAAGATCTTTTTTGATCCACCTCCTAGAGTAATGGAAATAAAAACAAACATAAACAAATGGGACCTAATGAAACTTCAAAGCTTTTGCACAGCAAAGTAAACCATAAACAAGACCAAAAGACAACCCTCAGAATGAGAGAAAATATTTGCAAACAAACCAATGGACAAAGGATTAATCTCCAAAATATATAAACAGCTCATGCAGCGCAATATTAAAGAAACAAACAACCCAATCCAGAAAAGGGCAGAAGACCTAAATAGACATTTCTCCAAAGAAGACGTACAGATGGCCAAGAAGCACATGAAAAGCTGCTCAACATCACTAATTATGAGAGAAATGCAAATCAAAACTACAATGAGGTATCACCTCACACCAGTCAGAATGGGCATCATCAGAAAATCTACAAACAACAAATGCTGGAGAGGGTGTGGAGAAAAGGGAACCCTCTTGCACTCTTGGTGGGAATGTAAATTGATACAGCCACTATGGAGCACAGTATGGAGGTTACTTAAAAAACTAAAAATAGAACTATCATATGACCCAACAATCCCACTACTGGGCATATACCCAGAGAAAACCATAATTCAAAAAGACACATGCAAAAAAAAAAAAAAAAAGACACATGCACCCCAATGTTCATTGCAGCACTATTTACAATAGCCAGGTCATGGAAGCAACCTAAATGCCCATTGACAGATGAATGGATAAAGAAGGTGTGGAACATATATACAACGGAATATTAGCCATAAAAAGGAACGAAATTGGGTCATTTGTAGAGACATGTGGATCTAGAGACTGTCATACAGAGTGAAGTAAGTCAGAAAGACAAAAACATATATCGTATGTTAACACATATATGTGGAACCTAGAAAAATGGTATAGATGAACCAGTTTGCAGGGCAGAAATTGAGACACAGATGTAGAGAACAAACCTATGGACATCAAGGGCGGAAAGTGGCGCAGGGGAGGGGGGTGCTGGTGTGATGAATTGGGAGATTGATATGGACATATATACACTAATATGTATAAAATGGATAACTAACAAGAACCTGCTGTATAAAAACAACAACAAAAAAAACCCCCAAAATATCACTTCACACCTGTTAGAATGGCTATTATCAAAAAGATAAGAAATAACAAGTGTTGGCAAAGATGTAGAGAAAAGGGAACACTTGTGCACTGTTGGTGAGAACATAAATTCATGCAGCCACTATGGAAAACAGTATGGAGGCGCCCTAAAAATTAAAAATGGAACTACCATACAATCCATCAATTCTACTTCTGGGTGTTTATCCAAAGAACACAAAAACACTCAAAGAGATACATGCGTCCCCACATTCATTGCAGCATTATTTACAACAGCTAAGTCATGGAAACAACATAAGTGTCCATCAATAGAAGAAGTGGATAAAGAAATTGATATATATACACAACAGAATATTATTCGGTCATTAAAAAGAATAAAATCTTGCCCTTTGTGACAACATGGATGGACCCTGATGGCATTATGCTAAATGAAATAAGTCACACAGAGAGAGACATACATTGTATGATCTCACTTTTATGTGGAATCTAATACAAAAACAAAAACCTAAGCTCATAAATACAGAGAACAGACTTGTGGTCACGAGAGACAGGGGGTGGGGTACAGGTGAGCGAAATGGGTGAAGGTTGTCACAGGGTACAAATTTCCAGTTATAAAATAAGTCCTGGGAATGTAATGTACAGCATGGTGACTACAGTTAATAATATCGCTTTGCATATTTAAAAGCTGCTAAGAGAATAAATGTTAAAAGTGCTCATCCTAAGGAAAAAACTTTACAACTATGTATGGTGCTGGATGCTAACTAGGCTTATTCTAGTGACCGTTTTGCAATATGTGCAAATATCAAATCATCACATTGTACACCTGAAACTAATAATGTGTTATATGTCAATTTTAAAAAAGGACGCTGCAAAATAATCCAATAATGCATTTAAGTACACTGTTTTGGCAGCATTTCTCTTAAATCTTAAATTTTGAATGAATAAGTTAACGTTAAAAAAAAGACAGTGCAGAGTTCAAAAGAAAGATGAATTTGGTTTGACAAGTGCTGCGACTGTGGTGTCTGTGAAGCAGTAACATGAACCTGAGAGTAGGACAATAGGAGAGAAGCCTAGACTGGGAGACTGAATGATCAGGTGAGAAGTAGGAGTCAGAGCCAGAGAAGAAATTGAGGGATACATTTAGAAAAATGTATCAGTAAAACAGGGCTCCCAAGAGAACCACTGTTTAAAGGATGAAGGAAGACAGGCCTTGAAAGGAAATGGAGAAACTGCTGGAAAAGTAGGAAGAAAACCTGAGCGCAGTCACAACCACCCTGACTCTCTCCCCACTGATCCCTTTCCCCAGGCTCCTTCCTAGATGAGGGCAACCATTCACGGTTCTAAGCTCACCTGGAAGCCCGACCCTGGTAGGAGAATCCTTGTCTCTTAAAATAATCAACTGCATCCTCAGGGCAGGTCTTCAGAGTGTTCACTCGCACAAATCGAGGCACCTGGGAGGCTAGGAAACCATCAGCAGTGAGTGGGCAGGAACATGGACGGCTCTCTCCTGAGGGCCCGATGGCTACCTCCACCTCCACAACTCCTTCCAGCTCACCTGGGCCAGGTTTGGATCCCCCTTCCAACAGGTCCTCATTCTGGCTCACACCTCGGCGAACCTTGAGCCGGGCCAACTCGGCCTTCAGCCTTGCCTGGTGCCGGTCCAGCAGAGGCTTCCATCGGCCCCCGCGCCCTTTAAAGCCTCTTCCCAGCAATAACTCATATACTAGCACCTGGGGATGGGGAAAGGAAGACAGAAAACCTTGAGCATGAATATCTTGGAACGCCACAGTGTTGGAATTGGAAGAGCTAAACAGACCACCTGTAAAGACGGTAACAGGTAAAAGTGAAACACCTCATTCAAGGTCACACAAGAAATTAATGGCAGATACATGATTTGAACCTGGTGCCTTGCTTCCCAGTCCTGAACCCTTTCCCCACGGCTTCTCACCAGGAAAGCTCTGGATGCCAACCCTCCTCCCTGGTCAACGTCACAGTTTTGTTTTACCTAGAGAGTCCCTGCCGTCGCTACTTTGCACTTCCGTTATCTTTCACACAAGACTCGAAGGTAAAGCATGTTCATCCCACCTCAATTCATAACCCAGCGAGGGGCTGCGCCTTCTCATTTCAGAGGAGCGACTTGACAGTCACACCGTGCACGGTGGCGGAGCTGGGACCAGGTTAGGAGGGGCTCACCCCGCCCGCCCCGCCCCACCCCACCCGTCACCTTGGCCAAGTGCGGACGCAGCTTCTTCTCGGCGCGGAGAAGGCCGGCGCTGGCGATCACTGCGTCCAGCACGGTGGAGTAGCGCTGCGTCTCGCACACCAGCGCGTACAGCTGCTTCACGTTCTGCGCGCGGCCGAGAGAACCCAGGTGAGGCGGGGGCCGGGCCGGGGGAGGCCCCCGCCGGGCCCCCCCTCCCGGGCCCGAACTCCGAACCCCGTACCCCGCTACCTGGAAGCTGCTGCCGTACACCAGCCCCTTGAGGGAGCCCTGGCGACTCTCCACGCCGGCCAACACGGCCGCCGCCGCCGCGTACAACGCCATTCTCCACGCCCACGCGTGCGCCTTTACGGCTCTGTCGCGAAGTGCGCCTGGCTCCGCACCGCCCATCCCGCCCGGACTTCCGGGGTCAAAGGGCACGGAAGTTCCAGATCCGGGAGCCACAGTGCCCATCCAGGTACCCACAGGGCGTGTGCCAGGTGCCTGGCAGGGAGTGGAGACCGACGCTGGGAGCCCGGTTCACCACTTCTTCGTAGCTCTTCTCTTTTTTCTTTCAATTTTTGCCGATTTCACAGGCAAACAATGAGATTTTATTGATGTTTTAATTTCTGTGATTGAAGTTGAATATTTTCATGTATTATTGGTCATTTGTATTTCTGTTGTGACATGTAGATGTCTTTTGTTCATTCTTCTACCATCTTTCCCTTGGTGCTCTTTATGGATTAACAATATATACCTCTTATCTTAGGTTTTGCCATTTCTTCCAATTTATTGTTGCTTTTTTTTGTTTTCTGGCCGTGCCGCGCAGCCTGCGGGATCCTAGTTCCCCCAAACAGGGGTGGAACCCGCGCACCCTGCAGTGGAAGCACAGAGTCTAACCACTGGACTGCCAGGGAAGTCCCTATTTTTGCTTTTTAATGTGGTTTATAGTTGTTTTGGGCAACACAGAGTTCTCATTTTTAAGATACTTACCTTTATGGTTTCTGCCTTTGATGTCATGCTTGAAAACTGCTTCATGCCGCTACAATATAGAAATCACTTATGGCTTCATCATTTCACACTTAAATCCATTTAGAATTAGGTTTAGCACGTGATGTGAGAAATGGCTCTTTGTTTCCCAATGGCTAGCCTTTTATGCAATCCTTGTGAGGATTCATCTATAGGAACGTTTCCCCAGCCTCACCCATGGGAGGACAGGGATAATCATCTGTTTTCTTCATAGTACCTATTCCATATGTGGTTATGATTTATTCTCTGTCTCTCCATCTGGCTCCATGAGGACAAATCCTTGTCTGTCTTGACACTCATCTACCTTTAGCTCCAAGACCAGTGTCTTTCTCACAGTATGGACTTAATAAATATCTGTTGAATGAGTGAAGGAGTGAATGGATGAACAGAGCACAGATTGATGTGGTTCAGGACAACCAGCTATACTAGAGTTGACCCATCCTAAAACAATCCCCCCTCCTTCAAGTGAGTGGGTAACAGGTACATCAATATTGATACAAGTCCACAGTTTATTCAGATTTCCTTAGTTTTTACCTGATGTCGTTTCTGTCCCTGAATCTCATCCAGGACACCACATTACATTTAGTCATGTCTCTCAAGGCTCCTCCTGTCTGTGACAGTTTCTCAGACTTTCCTTGTGTGTGGTTACCTTGATTACCTTAAGGAGTCCTGGTCAGTATTTTGTAGAATGTTCCTCACTTGGAACTCATCTGTTGTTTTTCTCATGATTAGACTAGGGTTATGAGTTTTGGGGAGAAAGACCACAGGTAAAGGGACATTTTCATTACGTCAGAGCAAGGGCACATAGTACCAAAGTGACATCACTGTTGATGTTAACCATGACCACCTGGCTGAGGAAGTGTTTGTCCAGTTTCTCCACTGTAAAGCTACTCTGTAACTCTCTGGCCTCTCTGGCAGGACGTCACTACGTGTAGCCCACATTTAAGGAGGCTATTATGCTCCCCCTCCTTGAGGGTGAAGTAGCTATGTAAATTACTGGGAATTCTGCACAGATTTATCTCTTCTCCCCCATTTAATTAAACAGTCATTTATTTGTATCAGTATGGATTCAGGGATATTTATTTTATACTTTGGACTGTAATCCAAAATATTTTGTTGCTTAGATTATTCTTGTTTTGACCACTGGAAGTGCTTTCAGTTGGCTCCTATATCCTTTTCACAGGGCTCTACTACTGTACTTTTTTTTTTTTCACGTTTGTCTGGGTTGGAGCATTTCCTTGCCTTCTGGCACTACAAGATACTGAGGCTCCTTTGGTGTCTTTCCTGTTCTAGTCCCAGAATCAACCAGTTCTCCAAGGAGCCCTCATTCCTTTTATTGTAGAATGGTATTAAGAAATCAAGATCTGAGTGCTAGCTGACCTGGGTCTGTCAATTTTTTTTAATGTTTTACTTATTTTATTTGTTTATTTTTGCCTGTGTTGGGTCTTCATTGCTGTGTGCGGGCTTTCTTCTAGTTGTGGCGAGCAGGGGCTGCTCTTTGTTGCAGTGCGTGGGCTTCTCATTGCAGTGGCTTCTCTTGTTGTAAAGCATGGGCTCTAGGTGCGCAGGCTTCAGTAGTTGTGGCACACAGGCTCAGTAGTTATGGCTCACGGGCTCTAGAGCACAGGCAGGCTCAGTAGTTGTGGCACACGGGCTTAGTTGCTCCGCAACATGTGGAATCTTCCTGGACCAGGGCTCAAACCCACGTCCCCTGCATTGGCAGGCGGATTCTTAACCACTACGCCACCAGGGAAGCCCTGAGTCTTTTAATTTTTAAAATGTGACCATTAGAAAACATAAACCTACATATGTGGCTCATATACTTCTGCGGACAGCACTGCCTCTGTCCTAAAAATGCCTTCTCTTAATCCCACCTTCTCCCAAACCCTTGACCCAGTTTACTTTTTCCCTTCACTATCAAACTTTTTTTTAAAATTTATTTTTGGCTGCGTTGGGTCTTCATTGCTGCGTGCGGGCTTTCTCTAGTTGTGGCGAGCGGGGGCTACTCTTTGTTGCAATGCATGTGCTTCTCATTGTGGTGGCTTCTCTTGTTGCAGAGCACAGGCTCTAGGCACGTGGGCTTCTGTAGTTGTGGCACGTGGGCTCAGCAGTTGTGGCTCGCGGGCTCTAGAGCATAGGCTCAGTAGTTGTGGTGCACGGGCTTAGTTGTTCCACAGCATGTGGGATCTTCCTGGACAAGGGATCGAACCCATGTCCCCTGCAATGGCAGGTGGATTCGTAACCACTGTGCCACCAGGGAAGTCCCACTATCAAACTTTTTAAATGGAGAATCAGTAATCTTTGCCTTTACATCTTCATCGCATGCTATTATCTAACTGCCTGCAGTCCGTTTTCCACCAGCTGCACTGAGATGGGTCCCTCCCAAACTACCAAGAATCTCCAGATATTCCTTAGGCCTTTCCTGCTGAATCCGGGGTTTCATGGCACTGTTGAACACACCTTCTTTGTTGGTAAGCTTTGGCTTCTATGACCTCTCCTGCTAGCATACCCTCCCATCTCTCTGCCTGTTTCTAAGGTTCCTTGGCAACCCCGTCTAAGCTGTTCCCCTAGGTTCTGGTGTTCCATTCTCTGACCTCCTTTCTGTCAGTCGGATATTTTCTCCCTGAGCAGACTCGCCCACTCCCACACTGTCATTATCACAGGACAAAGATAACATACACTAAAGTAGCACAGATGCCCCCCACCCCGGATCAGCCCCCACCATCATCTCCAGGCCCAGCTCCAGCTGCAGCATCCCTTTTGGACCTAGATCCCTGAAGGCTCTTCTCCTCTGCCTGTCTTCCACTTCTTTCAGCTTAAATGCCAACTCCACACGAAGAATTAACTGCTCTTTCCTCTGCCTTCTGCACATTGGATGTGTATCAGTTAAGATCTTTCGGTTGCAAGCACAAACACTAACTCTGGTTAGCCAAACAACAGAGGGGATTTATTAAATGGGTGCAGAAGTATGCCCTTGTGTCTGTCAGGGTCTGGCTGGAGGCAGAAAGGTGCACATAAGTGAGTAGCTGAGTTTAAAGAAGGGACTGTTTCTAAAAGAACAGTGGGAGTTAAGGGGCCCCTACGGAAGACGGCACGGTGCTCACTGTTCAGCGACAGGAACAAGGGAAGAGCAGCAGAGGGAGAGGGCTGCCTGCCAGGAGTCTTCAGTAGAGGGAAGGTGCCAACGCATAGCCCAGCAGGCAGAAAACCAGGAAAAGAAATACCTCCAACTCCCTCTACTGCCCTGGGATCTCCTGCCAGGCCCTCCCCTCAGCTGAACCCAACAGGAAGCCAGAGGGGTTTGCATTCCAGCGGGGCCAGCCTCCCAGGACACAGCATGGTGGAGAAGGGTGGAGAGTGGAGGTAGACTGATGGAATTGAAGGAAGAGCTGCAAAACCAAAAACCAAGTCTGGAAGGTGTCAAGCATACAGCAACCAAGGCCAAGGCCCGACAGATTCAGCTGATCAAGAGACAACAACCAGCTTTTGATTCAGTTTATTACTTACATAGACAGCAGGAGGAAGATTAGCCAAAGGTGGAAGCTGCACGTGGGCCTTGTTGCCCCGCCGAAAAGGATGGTGTGGAAATCAAAGGGCTCGTGGCTGCAACTTGACTTGTGGGATATCCCGTTGCTGAGGAGCCAGTTCTAGATGCGGCTAAGCTCTTTTATAGACTGCAGCCCTCCTGGGAGGGAAGGCGGGCAGAAAGCTTCAGAGCTTCTCACAGCCAGGGAGGTGATGTCCTGAGTCTCCCGTGAGGATAAAGGTCGGTAAAGATGGCCTTGAGGTAGCGCCTCACGATCTTCCTCCCTCTTCTGTTCCTGGAGGATCGTTCAGATAGGCTGTGGGTTGAGACTTTGTCTGTGTGGCCGATGTGGATTCATGCCAGGGTGACAGGGCAGGGCTGTGCCCCAAGGAAGGCTCTTGGACGGGTCCACAGACCTCAGGGCACAAGGCTGGGGAGCTTCTCTCTAAAGCACCAGACCTCAGATGACTCAGCCCCAGCCACTCTCTCTCTCTCTTCCAATTTTCATGTTCTTGGGAAGGAATTCAGCTGTCCCAGCCTTGGTCTGGGGTGACCACAGGGCAGGCTCAGCATGCACAGACCTGGGCTCTGGACCCACTCCCATGTGCCCGGCAGCTTTCAGGGATGGGCCACACCCCCATCTGGCCCCTACTTGCTTCTGCTCTGCAGGAGTGTCATTTCCATCTTCTCTAACAGAGAGGGAAGTTGAGAGAAGTCTCTGGGGACAGAGCAATGACGGAGTGTTTGCTGTGACTAACCAGAGACCGATGGGCAGGGGGTGGAAGCAAGATGTGGCCCCACCAGAGGCTGGAGCTGCTTTTAAAGGCCTGAGCATAAAGCAGTGGGTACGTACAGCGGTTGATAACTGCAAATCATTTGAAAAGGAAGAAATAACGTCAATTTATGATCCTTAAAGTCATTTAAAGTTCACAGTGATGGGGGGAAGTCAAGTGTGGAAGCGTTTCCACCCTCAGATGGAAGAGTAGGCAGAGATCGCGGTTAGGAGGGCCCAAGGGAAGCCCAGCTTGACCCGCGGGCCCCACGGCCTGGCTCCACTGGTTAATAAGCAGGTTAATAGCCTGGAAAGAGGTTAATAAACACAACCCTGACTGCTGGGGATGGGACCGTGGTCCTTCTCTCCCTATCGTTAAACGTTTCTAGGGACACCCAGGCAGGAAGACCTCCCCGAACGACTGCATAACCTCTGCTCACCAGAGCCGATAGGACCCCTCGAGCCCCCGTGCCCAGCTGGGAAGGCAGCCCCCCGAGCAGCGCTACAGCTTGGTGGGCTGCGGGCGGGCGAGGTGGCTGGGCCCGCTGGGCGGGGGCAGCACCAGGGGCAGGGAGTTGCTGCCCCTCTCGTGCCAGCACGTGTCCAGGATGGGGTAGAGCTTGCCCTGGAAGTCGGCCTGGAACGTGTAGAGCGGCCGCAGGTCGTCAGGGCGGTCGGCGTCGAAGAAGGTGAGCTCGCCCTGCTCGTAGTGCAGGTAGACGCCGATGCGGTGAGGGTGGCCGGCCACGGGCAGGGGCGCCCGCGGGCAGCCGAAGGCCTCGTACACCCGGCCCTCCTTCAGGCCGATGAGCCACACGCCGTGCCCTGGGGACTTGCTCAGCTTGCCCTTGCGACTGGCTGTGCCCTTGATGACCCCCAGGCGCCAGTCGCTCTTGCTGCCCACCACCACCTCCCAGTAGTGGCGGCCGCAGGAGAAGCCCCTGCTGGCCAAGACGCAAGTGCTGTAGTCGAAGCGCTCGGGCTGGCTGGCGCGCCGCTGGGCCAGGAGCCCACACTGCACCACCGTGTTGCCCTTGGAGAGCTCCAGGAGTGGGTGGGCCGTGGCAGGATCCAGCTTGAGGGACTCCGGAGCTGGGAGAGATCAGAGGAGATGTGTATTCAAGCCTCACAGAAGGCGGCAGGCCCTGCCCCAAGGGAGGCCGATGGCAGGCCCTGAGCTCCTCGGGAGAAGAACTGAGTCGGCCTCTTCCCTGTATCCACAGGGCCTAGAAGGGGCTGGGGCCTGGAGCAGGCAACCCTGAGGACATTTGCCGAATGAGTGAATGATGCCTGAAGGGTGGAGAATGGGCTGCTGCAAGCCCAGGCATTCTGGCAAGGGAAACGGTGCAGGCGGCCTGCCTAAGGCGGAGGTGCCAGTGGAAGGATCTGGGAGACGGCCTGTCACGTGGGCACCTCAGCTTCACTCCCCAGGTTTCCTGGAGCCTCTAACAACGGCAGTGGTTTCTTGGATACCCTAGCAGCCCAGTCAAGGACAAACTATCCCAACTGACCTCTTTGCTCGCTGTCAGCTAAGCAGTTTACACCTAAAACGTGCAAACAGCATTCATGGTTCAGAGATTACCTGCAGGTTTTGTTCCCCCCTTTCCCCCTTTTTTTCTTATATCAACCCTGTTTGTGCCTTTGTTGGATGAAATCAGTCTATTGATTGATCTTATGTGCTAGTAACGAAGGAGTTAAAGGTCCGAGTTATTTTTTGGCAGAGCAGCCGCTGCCATTTATTAAGTACTAAACTACACACACACACAGACACACACACACAGACACACACACACACGTCTACTTAGAAACTACGCAGTCCAGCAAGGTGGGCTCTTTACAGATGAGGAAACTGAGGCTCAAAAATTACACCACTCTCCCAGTCACTAGTAAGAGATGGAACGGGGCTTGAGCTCCCCCTGCTGGCGGAAGCCCACCACCGCGCCCTCACCGTTAGCTGTGCCAGCCCCCACTCCAGTTCTCTGCACCTCATACACTGGAAGGAGGATGGGTGGGTGGGGTCTCACCTGGCAGAACCTTTCGGAAGAGCCTTTTCCACGCAGTCAGCTTGATGTCAGCCTGGTGCAGGCCTGGCTTGAAGGAGATGGGGCTGAACGCGCCTTCCAGGGGCCGGGCCTGCTGGAGCTCTTCACTGGGGGCAAAGGTCCACAGTGATGGTGGAGCTGCTTACCGTGCACCCCAGCCCTTCACCCGGACGCAGGTCCAACCAGCCAAGCCACAGCTCAGAAGACCGTGCACTGAAGATGCCCACCATGTACCCGCCCCCCTCTGAGGACCTGCCTCCTTCCTGGAAGGGGAAACACTCTACATCAGTAGCTCTCAAAGTGCAGGTCTGGGAGCAGCAGCAGCACCTGGGGGCTTGTTAGAAACGCAAATTGTCTTGGGTCCCACCCCAGGCCTGCTGAATCAGAACTCATTACTGGGGCCCAGTGACCTCTGTTTTAATTGAGCCCTCCAGGTGGTTCTGATGCACTGTTTGAGGACCACTTCTCTGTATCTGGTGACCCTGGCCCCCAGCTCCAGCTGGAGTGGAAACCAAACTCAGTCAATCAGATCCTCTGTCCATTCATTTAAGTCAATGCTCCTAACCAAATTGTCCTTAAGACTAAGGGAAATTGGAGAAAACAAGGAGACTCTCATAAACGTGGCAGAGGAAGGCTCAGGAACTGCACAGGTGATTCCTTTGTTGGGTTTGGAACATGGACCCAACCCCTTCCTCCAAGCCATGGTGCATGTTTCCTTACCACCATCACCCACCTCATCTCCTGTTCTGCTCTGCACCATCCTTTACACCCATGATACTGAAATTCTCACAATACTCCAAACCTGCACACACTTTACCCTTTCACGTGAGTCAGCGTGCCTGGCAAACGCCTGTCCTCTGCCCTTCTCAGCCATCCCACCTGTGTGCTGTCTTTGCCGATCTCCCCCCAGTCACCTCCCCCTCTGTGTTAATTCTTTAGCTTGTGTGAACTTCTACTGTTCTAGGTGCCCATAGTGATGTAACCATACTTTGCCGCCGCCTCCCACAAGGCTTGGAGACCCCTAAAGGCAAGGCTGTCACTTTCCCTGGGCTCAGTACTGAACCAGATGTGGGCAGCTGCTCCCGGCACCAGTAAAACTGAAGGGAGGATCTAGTGGAGATGAGACGCCCATGCCCGCAGCCACCAGGCCCTCGCTGAGAGTGCCCTCCGAGGTTATTACCTGGAGGCCATGGCATGGTACTTCTGGAAGACAAGAGGGAGGAGGGTTAGAGCATGGACGAGGCTATGCGGAAGCCGACAGGAAGGGGGAGGCGCTTGGAGCCCCAGTGGCCTTGGCACAGGGGACACTCCCTTGTCCACTCACCCGGATGAACTCATGGTGACTCTCGTTGCCGAACTGCTCCAACACACCCACAGCCTGGACTAGCCGCTCCCGAGCGCCCCGGGCCTGCTCCAGCTGCATGTCCAGGGAGGCCACGAGGCCACGGGTGTGACCCTCCACCCCCTCCAGGCAGCGGGCCTTCTCCTCGTCCACTAGACGGTGCAGCTCCTGGAACTCACTGCGGATCACCCAGCTGAAGACATCAGACTCATTCTGGGACAGGGAAGGGCGGGTCAAGGCAGGAGCCATGGCTGACCTCGGCGTCCCCAGAGCCTGGCAGCTCGGGCCTTCTGACCGGGCTGGTCCTGGTACCCAAGTCCCAGGGCTGACTCCTGCCAGGTGTTCACACACTGTGCCTGGGGATCCCGGATGTGGCCCCAGGGGGAGGACGACAGTGGCAGCGCAGAGGCTGGGCCCCCAGCTCCCAGTTCCAACACAGTGGCTCTCCTTTTGCCCATCTTTGCTAACAAGTGTGAACGTAAGATTTTGCTTTATCACGGGGTTCCACAACTGAAAAAAAGTCTGAAAGGCCCTGGAGAGCAGACTTTGGAGTGAGATAACAAGGGTTCCCCATGTGACCGTGAGTTCTGCCTCCATCAGACGGGGCAAAGCGGGCTCCCTCTCCAGGATGAGGAAGATTGAGTTGACTTTCAACGGATGCCGGTCTCCTGCTTCATGACTACCTGTTTCATGACTACCTGTTTCATAACTACCTGTAGGGCCCAGGCTCCACAGACTCCCAGACCCAAGTGCCCCTCATTTAGGAAAAGCAGACAGCCACCAAGGGCTTCAAGCCTTTCCATGCCTGTGCTCTAAGGTACTAGGAGGGCATTGCCCAGGCTGTCAATGTCAAGCAGCCACAGGTGGCGGAGGGCGGGCAGTCATGCCCACGTGTTAAGCTGTTTACCTCCGGGACTTGGGTTCTAGGTTATCTCAGTCTCAAGGACGTGGAGGACACAAGCCAACTTGGCGACAGTCCTGACAACTGTGCTGAATTCCTCCAAGAGCCTTTGCACTTCCCCCACCCCACCCTGGAATGCTTTGAATTCTGGCTTTATATGGAAGGCATGGCTTCCTGTGAAGGACAGATTAGAGCTGGGCTCTGCAGGAAAGGGAAGGCGGGTGGCCAGCCCCAGGGGAGGGCACGGAGGGGCGGGGCGCTCACGACAATCCGGGTCCTGTTGTTCACCAGTCTGGCGATTTGCTCCTCCACCTTCTTCTGCTCCTGCTTCAGGTCGGAGATGAGGGCTGCTAGCTCCTCCTGGAGGCAACAGGCCCCATAAGCCGCCGACCCCTTCACCCCCACCCCCCACCCCCAGCTCCCGGGGGCAGCCCGACGGCCACAAGCACAGGATAGGAAAGGCTATTCAAGAATATTCCACACTGACAGCACGGACTGCCTGGACGGATCTCCACGTCATCACTCTCTATGCCGTGGACAGAGATGCTACACGTCGTTACAGCCACCAGAAGTCACCACACAACATCCAAGTGGGGCGACTGCCAATCTGAAGTCAGCACTCCCTACGTGGAGTGCTGCCCGTAGGGAACCCACCTGGGAAACTTGCTGGTCACCAGAAGGTCCAGAATTAGTGGGCATTTCATCAGGAGTCATCACAGAAAGGCTGGCCCCAAGTGAAGCCAATGGTGCATGCAATGGCCCAGGGAGGGGTCACCTGGTGACCCCCCACTCCCTATGAAGACCTGAATCCATCTCCAGCAGGCTTGGGCCCAGCCTGGATTTAGGGCCTCCCAGGCTGAAGTAAACTTCTCCTAGGTTGCCCTGGCCCCATATCTGACTTAACCTTAGGGATCCAACCAGAACCACCTAGAGCACCAACTGGCCGCACGACCTAATGCAGCCCTGCTGGTTTGTGCCCACGGAGTGCGCAGAATCTTTGGCTTAGACAGTGCCCAAGCAGAAGTCAGCTGCAAGAGCCTTTCCAGAAGGGAGCTGAGAAAAAAATAGAGCCAGCATGGAGATAAATGAACACAGAGTCCTTGCTCTCCATAACAAGGCATCCGATCTCATAGGAGCCTGAGAAGGGCATCCCAGTGGTAACCCTCCCAAGGCAAAGAGAGATGGGACTAGTTCCTTCTCATCAACTGGGCCACAGTGAGTGGAAACAGAATTATGCAAATAAATAAAGTATCTTAAGATCCCAATCAATAGGAGAAAACAGGAATGCATGAAAGAGATCTGACAATGGAACGTTACTTAGTTGCAGCACACGGAGGAGTCTTGAGATCACAAAAACCCACATCCAAAAGCAGGACCCAAGCCCTCCCAGCTCCTAGCCAGAAATGACGGGCTCCCAGGAGTCTCCTCCTCCGCCAGGCAGCCCTCTGCTGATAAAACTCGACTCAGTTTCACTGTACTGCAATTTGGCTTCCTCCTTTCACACTCCCCTAAAACTACTCTTGCCAAGATAACCAATTCTTACTGCTAAACCAGACAGGCTCTTTTCAATCAGCAGACATTTCACACAAGTGATTTCCTTCTTGTCAAAATGCTCTGTTCCTCTGATTTCCTGGAGGCTACATTCAGCCAACGTTCCCGCTCCCGCTCCTTCTGGCTCCTTTTCAGAGTTCTCTCTCTACCCAAATCTTAAGTCCTGATGCTCCTGGGGGCATCATCTTCCCCATCACTCCTGCAGACTCTCCTGGTTGGTCTTCTCCACACCTGTGGCTTCAACGGCCGCCTGTATGTAGATTACTCCTAATCTCTTATTCCCAGCCTCACTCTCCAATCTATCCTCTGGCAGAGCGATTGAGCCACATCACGACTCTGCTTAAAACCTTCCAACCCTGGTTCTCTGAATAAACCCCTAATCCCGTCTCATGTCACACAGGCCTTTTCATGACCTGACCCCCGCTTACCTCACCTCACTCTCCCTCGTGCTTATTGGAACAATGTAGAATTCCTCAAATGTGCCATGCTGTTCACCTCCTGGTCTTTTGCACGCGCTCTTTTTATACTTAGGATGCTTTTCCTCCCTTTCTTTTCCTTTCAAGTCCTCCTTATGGTTCAGGTCTCGGCTTACCAGTCCACTTCCTCCAAGAAGCCTTCCCTGACCACCTGAGACCACGCAGGAGCCATGTTCCAGATGGTCTCACCATTGCCTGCACTTAACCTTGACAGCAGCACCTGACACACGGGACTCTGTCAGACCCCCAGACTGTGAGCTCTGGTGCGGGGTGAACTTCTCGCCCACTGCTGTACCATGGGCGCCAGTGTAGCACCTAGCACATACTAGATGCCCAGGAAATGCCTGTGGGTAGGGGAACTTGGTGGACGACCTGGCTTGGCCCTGTGCACCTTTCCTACTTCTCTCCCCGGGTTGAAGGAGCAAAGAAATGCTGCCCAGAGCACTCAGCCAGGAAAGCCCTGCAACAGCTTCCAGGGGCCCCTCTGTCTACGGATCTCAATGCTTTTCCCTCGTCCTGCCCCCTCCCCTGAATTTCCTCATTCCTCATCCTTACTGCCCCCAGCCGCCCACCCACCCAAACACCGGGCCAGGTACCCTATTACAATTTACTTCCAAAAGCCCTTCCTGTCCTTCCTTGATCTGGTGCCAGGGGAATGAAAACTGGCCTTGGTGAGTCCTAGCTCTGCCACTGACAAACTGTATGAGATTGACTAAGACCCTTACCTTCTCGGAGCCTGTTTCCTCATTTGCAAGTACGACAATAACCCCACTCTTCATAAACCTTAGATCAATAGACTAACCTAAGATGGTATCATTATTATTATTATTCATCGTAAACAGTGATCTGCTAGTTCTGAGGGAACAGTCCATGAGGACAGGAATCCATTGATTCCACAAATACATTTTGGGCATTTACTACCTGGCCGGCACGGTCCTAGGCACGGAAATATCCCAGGGAATGAAACAAAGTCCCTGTCTTCACCTGCCTGAGAGTGCAGTCCCCTGAGCGCTCAAGAATCTAATGAGGGCTACAGAGAAGACTAAAGCAGGGGAGGGGGCTAGCACGTGACGCAGGGGGCTCTCCATCCGGTGGGTCACCTAGTCCCCAGCACCTGGAGACTGGAGCCGCTCCTCAAAAGGTGATCGGTGGATGAGCAAATGCTCCGCAAGTTCTGCTCCAGAACAAGGCTGACCCTGGACCCCTCTGTGCCGGGCGATGGCCCCAAGGCCTCAGGACCCGGCTCTGTGTCCCCAGGGGCGGCCCGGCTCCCCACCCCCCAGCAGCCTCGCTGCCCACCTTCATGCGGCTGTAGACGGTAGAGACAGGCGTGACCCGGTGGTGCTGGTGGGAGCCCAGCAGGCCGCAGAGGCCACAGATGAGCTCCTGGTCCTTCTCACAGAAGAGGCTGAGAGGGTTCCGGTGGTGCGCACAGACCTGGGGCTCAGGGTCCCCGGGGAGCTGCAGGGCTTCGATCACCCTCGCCAGGGAGACGTTAGGCGGGGAGCTGCTGCAGTCCACCTCCTGCCGGCACACGGGGCAGCGCAGCTCTGAGTCCGGGTGACGGGACAGGGACAGCAGGCAGCCCTTGCAGTAGGAGTGGCCACACTGCAGCATCAGGGGCTCCTTGAAGACCTCCAGACAGATGGGGCACTGCAGGCGGTCCTCCAGCTCGGGCACGCTCACCTGCCACGCCATCCACGGAGCCTGCTGGAGCCCAGGGCGGCCTCCCTGGAGCCTGCTCTCTCCACTCCTTTGGCCCCCAGTCCCCAAGGGCCCTGAAAGGAGAGGCTCTTAAGGACGCCAGTCTTTGATTCCAGTCCTGACCCGCTATGACTTTGGGTCTGTTTTCCCATCTTTAAAACAAAGGGCTTAAATGAAAAGTGTGGTCAGTTGGAGGTCCAGGAGTCAACACTTTTAACTCGGATTTGGAGGTAAACATGAAAGAGGCCATCTGCAGGGTCATATGGAGTGACACTAATATTGCAAGCTCCAGCCCAGTAGGTGTTCTGACCTAGAACTGGAGAGCAAAAACAAGCCAAGGTCTTTCCCACCTTCTAGATTAGTTCTCAAACTGGCGAGCAGCTGTTGGAAGCAGAGTTACCATAGAATTCCTGAGTCACCCCTTCACACATCTCAAATGAACCCCAGAAACCTGCACTGACAATTGACACCTCCAGGCCATTCTAAAGCGGAGTTCTGTCTTAGAACAACACTGTTCCAGAGAGTCTGGGACCCTGGAGAGCGGTCTCCGAGCTCCCACCCTGCTCCTCTGTAAACACTGACTGGCGTCTCACCAGAAGTCGGCAGTGGGCCAGGGGAACCCCACACTGGACTACCTGGCTTCTCGAGATCCGCCGAGCCCCCCACCGGGGCCTCACACCAGCATCATCGACTTGATCTGCTCCGCCTTCTCTTCTCCCCAGGATGGGACAGCAGGTGCAGAGATCTGGGGATTGTAGCTGGACACCAGTTCTACCTAGTCTCTGCTCCTTTCCTCCTCCCCTTTCCCAGAAACACCCTGGTGTCCTCAAGGTCACTCAGAATCAGGTGGAACTAGGCCATATCACGGGACCGGGGAGGCAGCCTCTGCTCCGCCGGCTCTGATAGCGGCAATACTCAGGTGCTCGCCTTGGCCAGGCATGGGGGAGGGGCAGAGACAGAGGGACTGGGTACCTATTCATACCTCACAGACCCCAAACGGGAGTGGACTCGTGCTTTGACACAATTCTTTCTGAATCTCAATCTCTCCCTCTCTCTCTCTAGAATAATGAAGGTATTTTTAGTTACCTAGATCTTTAAACTGATGTATAACTTCTATAAAGTGCACAAATCTTAACTACACAGCTGCAGTACAACTTATATGTGTATACTCACTCACAAGGTCAAGATACAGAGGAGCGGGACTTCCCTGGTGGCGCAGTGGTTAAGAATCCGCCTGGTAATGCAGGGGACATGGGTTCGAGCCCTGGGCCGGGAAGATTCCACATGCCGCAGAGCAGCTAAGCCCGTGCACCACAACTATTGAATCTCGCGTGCCTAGAGCCCGTGCTCCGCAACAAGAGAAGCCACCGCAATGAGAAGCCCGTGCACTGCAACTAGAGAAAGCCCGCGCTCAGCAACAAAGACCCAGCGCAGCCAAAAATTAAATAAATTTATAAAACAAAGATACAGAGGAGCTTCTGGGTTGGTGAACACATCCATGTGCTGGGAGGGTGGTGCACCGCAGTTCCACGGGGACAGAAGTTCCTACACTTTGGACCCTTCCAGACTTCACCCTATATACCTTTTCATATGGCCGTTCAACTGTATCCTTTACCATAAACTGGTAAACATTTAAAAAAAGATCAACATACAGAACATTTTCAGCACCCAGAGGCTTCCTAATGCATCCCCCATTCAGAACCCCTAACACTATCCTGACTTACATCATCATAGATTAATGTGGCCTGGCTTTGAATTTCAAATAAACAGAATTACATAGTATGTATTCTTTTGTGTCCAACTTCTCTTACTCAATATTGTTGAATTACAAACATTTTTATTAAGGTTATTTCGCAGGTTTAGAAGTTCAATGTCATTTTGTTGTATAGTTAATAAATATTATGGTCATACTCTACTATTCGTATCATGGCCATGTGGTGGGAACTCACTGAATGGAAAAGACAGGGGTGGGTGAGGGTCTCCAGAAGCGTTAAGAAACAAGGAGCTTTGGATCAGCAGGCCACGACCCCTGCAGGCCTAAGCACCCGTGTCTGTCAGCGGGGTGAGGTCTCTACCCCAGTGACAAGCTAGACCAAGGTCTGGTATAGGCAGGTAGAAAGCCAATTTTATTGAATTGGACAAATATTTATTGAGAACCTGCTATGAGTCAAGCACTAGGCTGGGTATTAGGGATCCATTAGAGAACAAGACAGACAAGGCTTCTGTCCTTTTGGATTTTATAATATATGGGGGTAGGAGTAGGGTGAGGCCATAAATAAACTAGATAATATAATAGCGTTCAATGCTATGCAGGAAGTAAACTGTGTGGTAAGAAAGAGGGAGATAGAGTGGCAGGATTGTGAGGTGCATTCTAGAAGGGGGCAGGACAATCTTTCAGGAGGGATGGTTGAGCTGAGAACTGAAGGAAACCAAGAGGCCAGCCACCTGAAAGGAGGGCAGTCCAGGCAATGGGTAAGCAAGTGCCCAGGCCTGAGGCTGGAAAGAGTTCCGTACAATTGACCCTTGAGCAGTGTGGGGTTAATTCTCATATACCTTAGAGTTGGCCCTCTCCACCCATGGATTCCACCAACCACGGACGGTGCAGTACTGCAATATGTACTATTGAAAAATGTCTGCGTATAAGTGGACCCTCGCAGTTCAAACCCCGGTTGTTCAAGGGTCAACCATATTTGTGAGATCCACCAGAGAGGGGGCCTGGGTGGCTGGATCACAGTTAAGCCAGAGGGAACATCAGAAGATGAGGTCAGAGGGGTTGGCAGGGAGGCCCCTGTAGACCAGGGCAAAGGTTTGGATTTAATTTCAAGGGCAGTGGGAGCTATTGGCGGGTTTTAAAGCAAGGGGATATGATCTGATTTATATTTTTGAAAGATCCCTCTAGCCGCTGTGTAGATAATAGATCACAGTGGCTAGAGCACCTGGGTGGGTGGATCGTGATGCCAAGGAGATCAAGGTGAAAAAGGCAGACGGGAGAATCCAGAGTCAGACGCCTGACTGAGGACAACCAGGTGAAGCAGCTGAGTAGCCCAGTGGTCTGCAGACTTCAGCAGACACAAGAATCACATGGGGGCTTGTTAAAAGAGAAACCTGTGGGCCCAGGCCCCAGACTTTCTGATTCAGGAGTACAGGGAGGGGTCCAACAATTTTGTCCCAATTTTTATAAGTTCCCAGGCAACACTGATGCTGCTAGTCTGGGGACTACACTTTGAGAACCACTGAAAAAGTCAATTGGACACAGGCACCTAGAGCTCTGGTTCCCAGGGGAGGCTCTAGGCTGTCCTGGTATATCACATACTTAAACCTGGGAATGGTTGGGCTCTCTCAGGGACTGGGAATAGAGAAGGGCAGGGGTCCACAGACAGGGCCCTGAGGTTGCTAATGTTTAGAGGTCAGGAAGAGAAGGATGACTGAGAAGGGACAGCCAGACAGGTAGGAGGAAAATCAGGAGGATATGGTGACCAGGAAGGTGTGGCAGGCAGAATGGTCCCCCAAAGATACCCATGCCCTAATTCCTGGAATCTGTGAATACGCTACCTTACACGGCAAAAGGGACTTTGAAGATGTAATTACAGTCATGGAGCTGAATTATCTGGGTGGGTCCAATCTAATCACATGACGTTTTAACAGTAGAGAACTTCCCCTGTCTGGACTCAGAGGGAGATGCAGCAGAAGAGGAGGAAAGCCTATAAGAATATCAATCAGATAATATTCCCTCCAAGCCTGGGAAGGAATTGGCATGCTGTTGCTGACTCTGAGATGTAGGGGCCCACGTGCAAGGACCACAGAGTAGCCTCTAAAAGCTAAGGGTCACTGCTGGCTGACAGCAAGGACCTGGGGACCTCAGGCCGAGACCTGCATCTGCCAACAAACTGAATGGGCTTTCAAGTGGATTCTTCCCCAGAGCCTCCAGCGAGGCTGATGCCTTGATCTTAGCCCAGTGAGACTGGTGTCAGACTTCTAACGCACAGAACCGTGAGACAATAAATAGGTGTTGCTTTAAACAGCTAGTTTTGTGGTCCTCTATTGCAAGAGGGAAAGAAAACTAAATACAGAAGCCAAGAGAAGAAAAGCATTTAAAGGTCAGTCAGGTCAGCTTCATCAAATGCTGACAAGAGTCCAGTAACCTGCGGACAAAGAGGCGTCTGACGGATTTGGCAACGACAGAAGTAATGGTGGCGTGGAACAGGGGAAAGTGGTATTGAAGTGAGTTGAAAAGAAAATGGAGGGTAAGGAGGTGTTGACAGAATAGCCGAGAAAGCCTTTGCAGCAACCCTTTTGAGAAGTTTTTCCCACAGAGAGTAGGAATGAGACCACCTGTTGCAGCGGGGGACATTTGGGACAAAGGGAGGCGTGTTTGTTTTAAGGCAGGGTATCTGGGGGCACATATAAGCGGAAGGAAATGATCTGTAGTCGAGGCAAGGCAGGTGCAGGAGAAAGAGAATAGCCAAAGGCGTCCAGTCCTCGGTTTGGCAAGAGTGGAAGAACGCAGGGGACAGGCTGGAGGGGATGGAATCCAGGGCTATTCTTCCTTTGCTCCACAAGAGCGCAGGTGCTGCAGATTTTGCAGCTCCGGTGCTGTGAAGGTGAGGGCCATCACCTTGTTTTCTCGGGAACTGGGCAGTTTCACTTTAAAGTCCTGTCTGCGTCTACGTTTCCCCTGAATGCGATGGAGAAGGACGGAGGGTAGAAATAACCCACGGCTGTGAGGCCTGACCCCTCCAGCAGCCCACCGTCTCTGGGGCCTTGTCCCCACCAGCGTGTTCTGCCGGCCACGTGCCCACAGCTTGGCCATCATGTGCCCCACTGCTGATCCTCACCACCTGCGTGTCCCATTCCTTGCGCCTTCGCCACGTGCCACCACACGCCCCTGCCACGGGCCCCCGTCATGATCTTCGCGTCCTCACCGGATGCCTGATCTTGCTCTGCACACCCCCATAATGTGCCCAGTTACGCTCCACGTGCCCCGTCATGCTCCGTGGGTCCTCACTACGTTTCCCATCATGCCCTGCGAGCCCTCAACTCGCGCGGGATCAAGCTCCTTGCGCCCCACCACGTGCCCTGTCACGTGCCCTGCCGGCCATCCCCTGGCGCGTGGTCCAGCCCCCAGCACCCACTCCCCAGCACCCAGCCCCGGCGTGGGCCCGCAGGCGGTTGGCTGCGGTTGGAGTGGAGCAATGAGCGCCTCCTCGCGGTCCCTGAACGGATTGCCGCCGTGGGGTGCGGACGGCAGGGTAAAAAGGGGAGGCCGAGTCTCCGCTGGGAGAAGACAGCGGAATCGAGAGGAAGGCCACGCGGAGATGGGGGGCAGCACCCGGAGCCCGGGAGTCCTGCAAAGGGACGACGCCTCCAGCCAGGTGAGGGCCCGGGCGCTGGGGAGTCAGGAGCCGGGGCCGCCGGAGTCGGGTGTCAGCTGAGGACTCTGAGATCTTCTGTTTCATTCCCCACAAGTCTCGGTACCAGCGGTTAAGTCAAAGGATGCTGGACCTTTCCGGGGACCGGGGCGTGCTGAAGGATGTCATCCGAGAGGGTTCCGGAGAGTTGGTGACACCAGACGCTTCGGTGCTCGGTATGTCGTGCGGCCCTGGGTGCCGTCTGCCCTTGAGAGGCTGGCGATGCCCTAGTGCTGGCAGTTCCTCGGGTTTTAAGGGATAAGCGAGGGAACTCACTACCCCTTAGTGAGACCACTGTGAACAAGGGGCTCTGGGAGGCCCCCCAGCCCAGCTCTTCAACCTCAGGGCCAGAGGGCCGGCATCCAGACGTTGAGCGAAGGTTTCTCCTATCGCTCAGGGTGTGGGGCAGTTTAAGGGCATCTGGTGCTCACATTGCTTTTGTGTGACAAAGAGATGAGATGTGGAGGTGTGAGTGCCTTTGGTCCGCTTTCCTCCCACTGTCTCTTTTTTCTGTCCTAGTGAAATATTCTGGGTATCTGGAGCACATGGACAAGCCTTTTGATTCCAATTGCTTTAGGAAAACCCCTCGGCTCATGAAACTTGGAGAGGGTAAGTTCAGAAAAGGAGCTGGAAAAGACGCCGCAGCTTGGGGAGCTGATGCAGGGCAGCGCCCTAGGACTGGAAAGCTGTCCAGAGAACTGAGTCTTCAAGTTGGTTTTTCTGAGGCTGGGTTTTGCTAAACGTTGTCTTCCACATTCCCCTGAGACCGAGGTATTTGGGAGATGGCCTGCCTGGCAAGGAAGGTAACCTTTGCATCCTGACTTAAACATGGGGTGCTGCATTCTTCTTTGTTAGTTTACTAAGTACAAATCTATTGAATGACTCTTTTACAAGGCAGGGTGAACAGAGAGGATGTACTCAGATGATTAGAAAGGCTGGGGCCAGTATGGTGGAGATTGACACACTCCAGACAACTAACCTCATGGAGCTCCTGGGAGGCATAAGCAGTGTTTTATGGGAGTGCTTAATGAAGGCACAGTTAATTCCAGCTGGGAAGACTTCATGGTAGAGGGGGCATTTGAAATGAGCCCTGAAGTTTGAAGAAGGGTTCACTCAAGGTAGAAGCTGGGCCTTGAGGGAGGAGGACAACATTGCAGGAAGAAGGAACTGCGTGAACAGAGATGTAGAGGCCAGAATGCTGCAGAGCCTGGAGGAGTTAGAGTCTGGGGGTGGGGGGGAAACAAGGCTGAGAAGTGAGTTGGGACCACAGTGCAGAAGGCTTGGGATACTTGTGGTGAGATGTGGACGTGAAGGGGGAGGAAATGGATAGCACTGGGACAGGATACTGGGCAAGTTTCCGCCATGTATTTTTCGTCCCTTCTTCCAGATATCACACTTTGGGGCATGGAGTTGGGCCTTCTGAGCATGCGGAGAGGAGAGGTGGCCAGGTTTCTGTTCAAACCGACCTACGCTTACGGAATGCTGGGCTGTCCTCCCCTGATCCCCCCAAACGCTACCGTCTTGTTTGAGATCGAGCTGCTTGACTTCCTGGATTCTGCTGAGTCAGACAAGTTTTGTGTCCTCTCAGCCGTAAGTTCTGGAGCACAGATGTCAGCACTTGACAGAGAGTTGGGACGGGTTTGTGTTTTGGGTAATTATCCTGTCCTGCTGAAGATCCTCAGCCCCAGATTCCGCCCCAGCCTCCCGCGTGGCGGTGGGGAGCGGGGGAGTGTCCCGCCACTTGTTAGTATGCGTCTGTCTTAGTTCTGCTGGCTCTTGTGTGTGGGTACATGTGCTAGGCCAAGGGTTTGTTATGGACCACCAGGCTGAACTGACCTTTCAGTCACTGTTTGCCAATTATCCCTGAAAGACAAGGAACATTTGTTTCTCAACACTGTTTGGTTCCCAGCAAGTCGAGCACTGATAGCTCATAACTAAGGTGATCATATAATTTATTGTCCAACCCAGGACCCTTGAGAGTGAGAGGTACTATTAACCAGATGGGATACCAGGACATTGAGTGTAAACCGGGACAATCCCAGGCAAACTGGGACAGATGGCCTCTGTCTTCATAACTTAAAAATTGCCTCTCCTTTGTAGCCTTTCACTTAACTCATCCCGTAGAGACAAGGCTTTTGATCGTCAGCAGTCACATGCACTCCTTGTTACGGTGTCTCACCCTGGCTATACATGTGGCCTTAGATGTCCACCCCAGGTTCACATCTGTATATGACATCTCCCCAGCTAAACTGTCACCACCTCAAGTGAGAGTTATTACCTTTTTCTCATCTTTCCACAAAGCAGAGGTTCTTGCAGATAACCTGGGTCCCAACTCCCGTGTACTGATTTAGAATCTTTGGGGATGGGGCTAGGACATCTATTTAAAAAGAGGCTCTACAGGTGATTCTGATGTGTACCAAGGGTAGAGCCTCATGGCCAGAAAGACCAGCAGGGCCCTGGGCGGACCAAGACCTGTTAAATGCTTGCTGGATGAGTGGTTGTCCTGATACGTGACTTCTGTGCTTGACAAGTTCCATCAGTTTCTAATTCTATGAGAAACTGCTTCTTTAGGGAGCATCTCTGGGTAGGACTAAACTAGTAGACTTCATTTTGGCTCTAGTCTGTAGAACAGGAGCAGTAATGGCACTGACCTGCCGTGGCTTCTGTTGGGATTCACAGAGGTGACTTCTGCAGAGCCACCTAGCCCCATGCTCGGCACACAGGTGGCAGTGAACAGAGGTTCCTAACCTAAAGGAGCAGAACTGACAGCTGTAACGACACTGGCATTGTGGCGTTCAGATTCCTTGCTGGTGTCCTTGTCTTTGATCCTCAGGAGCAACAGGATCAGTTTCCACTTCAGAAGGTCCTAAAAGTGGCAGCTACTGAACGGGAGTTTGGCAACTACCTTTTCCGCCAAAATCGTTTCTATGATGCCAAAGTGAGATATAAACGGGTAAGACTGCTTTAAGGTACACGTTTAGACCCTGGAAACTTCCTTCTTTAAAAGGTACAGACTTTTGTCTCTGTCCCTACTTCTCACGTACAGCCGTTAAGAAACATCTTGCTTAAAACTCCACATGCCAGAGGGCTGGAGGCTAGGCGAGGGGACACAGAGTGTGGGGGAGCCGGTGACGTCTGGTCATGGATCTGGATGTGACTGCATGGGTGTGTTCAGACTGTGAAAATCCACTGAGCTGGATGCTTACTTTTGTACTTAACTGTGTGTGTTTCTCAATAAAAAAGTTTTTAAAATTCTCTTTCTAGTTCAGGGTTCTCTACCTACTGACTTCTCCACCCCATTTGCCATCTTCATTTCACGTCTCTCTGACAGTGGAGATTCATCTAATTGTGACTCCATTCTCACCAAGCTTCTGATTGTGATTTGGCTTCCTGTGGAGGTTTTGCTGACAGGAATTCACTGTTGGCCTTGCGATGCATTCAGCAAATATTATAAACACTTTCTGTGTGCCCAACTTTGCACCCTAAGTGCTAGAGGCAAACAGGATAGAGTTTAGGGGCGTTCTGATTTTTGTCTCACTTGCATAGTGACACTAAACATTCAGGATTTGCATTCAGCTGTAAACCACAGAATCCTGAAAAACAGTTTTTCAAATAAACTAGAGACGTAATATTTCTCACATAAGAAGGGAGGCAGTCAGGGCTTCCCTGGTGGCGCAGTGGTTAAGAATCCGCCTGCCAATGCAGGGGACCTGGGTTCAAGCCCTGGTCTGGGAAGATCCCACATGCTGCGGAGCAACAAAGCCCATGTGCCACAACTACTGAGCCTGCGCTCTAGAGCCCGTGCGCCACAACTACTGAGCCCGTGTGCTGCAACTACTGAATCCCGCACACCATAGAGCCCGTGCTCCACAACCAGAGAAGCCACCACAATGAGAAGCCCGCACACCGCAACGAAGAGTAGCCCCCGCTCGCCGCAACTAGAGAAAGCCAGCGCACAGCAACGAAGACCCAACACAGCCAAAAATAAATAAATAAATAAAATTTAAAGAAAGAAAGGAGGCAGTCAAAGCCTGGCATAGCAGTTCCACAAAGCCATCAGGGATTCAGGTTCCATAGGTCTCTCTGCTCAGCTGCCCTTAAGCGTGTTTTTGTTGGGTTTTTTTCCCCCCAAGATGGTAGTTCAACCTGCAGCATCATGTGCTCATCTGGGCAGGACGAAGGAAAGGGAGAAGAGTCTGGTGTGTTTATTTATATTAAGAGCTTTCCAGAATTCCTCCTACCCCAGCTTCCCTTTATATCTCATTGGCCAGACCCGTGGTAAATGTCCATTTGCCCTTAGCTGTGTATGTATTAGAAGCTGGGAAGTGTGGGTTAATTAGTACATTGCTGCTTTGAATGAAATGGAGGCTCTGTTAGAAGAGGAGGGAAATACCAATAGACGTTGTCTTTCTCTGACTTATTTCACTTAGCATAATACCTTCTAGGTGCATCCGTGTTGTCGCAGATGGCAAGATTTCGTTCTATTTTACGGCTGAATAATGTTCCATTGTGTATATATACCACATTTTCTTTATCCATTCATCTATTTTGGGGCACTTAGGTTGCTTCCATATCTTGGCTACTGTAAATAATGCTGCAATGAACGTAAGGTGCATATATCTTTTTTTTATGAATTGGGAGATGGGGATTGACATATATACACTTTTAAAATTTATTTTATTTATTTATTTTTGGCTGCATAGGGTCTGCGTTGCCGCACTCGGGCTTTCTCTAGTTGCAGCGAGTAGGGGCTACTCTTCGATGCGGTGCGCAGGCTTCTTATTGCGGTGGCTTCTCGTTGCGGAGCGTGGGCTCTAGGCACACAGGCTTCAGTAGTTGTGGCTTGTGGGCTCTAGAGCACAGGCTCAGTAGTTGTGGCACACAGGCTTAGTTGCTCCGTGGCGTGTGGGATCTTCCCAGACCAGGGCTCGAACCAGTGTCCCCTGCATTGGCAGGCACACTCTTAACCACTGCACCACCAGGGAAGTCTCTATAGTAATTTTTCTTAAACACCAGTCAGCCTTCAGTCATTTTCTTCATTCACTTTCTTGATAGTGGCTTTTGAAGCACAAGAGCTTTTAATTTTGATGAAGTCCAGTTTATTTATTCTTTAGATATTTGTGCTTTCAGTGTCATTATTAATCTAAGACCACAAAGATTTACACCAGTGTTTTCTTCTAAGAGTCTTACAGTTGAGCTCTTAGATTTAAGTCTGTGGTCCATTTTGAGTGAATTGTTGTATGCTGTCTGAGGTAGGAATCCAGCTTCATTCTTTTGCATGTTGACATCCGTTTATCATAGCACCATTTGTTGAAAAGACTGCTCTTTCTCCATTGAATGGTGTGGCACCCTGTTGAAAATCAGTTGACTCTAGATGTATATAGGTTTGTTTCTGGATTCTCAATCTGCATTGTTGGTTCTCTTCCACTGATCTATATGTCTATCCTTATGGGTATCACACTGGCTTGGTAATTAATAAGATTTGAAATTAGAGAGTATGAGTCTTACAACTTTGTTCTTTCTTTTTTTTAATGTTTTTTGGCTATTCAGGATCTCTTGAATTTCTGTATGAATTTTCAGATCCGCTTGTCCATTTTTGCAAATTTTGGTAGTGGTTGCATTGAAAATGTAGAACAATTTGGGCACTCTTGCCATTTTAACAGTATTAAATCTTCTGATCTGTGAACATGAGATGTCTTTCCATTTATTTAGATCTTCTTTAATTTCTTTCAACAATGTTGTATAGTTTTCAGTCTACAAGTGTTACACTTTAAATTTATTGCCACTTATTTTATTCTTTTTGATGCTGTTATAAATGGAGTTGTTTTCTTAATTTCGTTTTTGGATTATTTATTGCAAGAGTAAAGAAATACAACTAACTCTCATATATTGATCTTGTGTCCTGCAACTTTGCTGAACTCACTTTTTAGCACTAATTGTGTGTATGTGTGTGTGTGTTCTTAGGGTTTGCTATATATAAGACCACCTTCTCTTGACCTCCTGTCTTCCTTCTCCACAGGCCTTGTTGCTTCTCCACCGGCGATCAGCACCCGCTGAAGAGCAGCTCCTGGTGGAGACCGCCAAGCTGCTTGTTCTCCTTAACCTGTCCTTTACGTACCTGAAGCTGGAGCGACCCACCATGGCCCTGCGCTATGGAGAGCAGGCTCTAGTCATTGACCAAAAGAACACCAAGGCCCTCTTCCGATGTGGACAGGTGAGTTGGAGGGCAGGGACTTGGGAATGAATGCCCGAAGAAAGGCAGCAGTGGTGTTCAGCTTGGGCACTGCAGAAGTGCTGTCTTTCCTAAAGTGTGCTTTTAAAATTTTGTCCTTTTGACAGGCCTGCCTCCTCATGACTGAGTATCAGAAGGCCCGGGATTTTCTAGTCCGAGCCCAGAAGGAACAGCCCTTCAATCACGACATCAATAACGAGCTGAAGAAACTGGCCAGGTGAGACCTGTGTTTGCAGGAGTGCAGACAGAGGAAGGAACGTGTGGTGTGGCTGCCACTCTGGCCTGCCCGCTCGGGTGTAGGCCTGTTTGATGTTGCCAGGCTTGTGCTGGGAGGCAGCGCCCCCTAGAGCTGGCTTTGTGAAGTGCTCGGCACTCTGACCCACAGCTCCCAGGCCGTGGGGGGGCAGAAGGGAGGGCGGCTGTAGGACAGACCTCCAAACCACCCTTGCCTGGACCATCGCCTGCCTCCCTGTCCTGCCCCAGAAGTAAGCACCTTAAAGAGGCGGCCAGTGTGACTTGCAGAAAGGGCAGTGTTCTTCAGATATTCTTCCCTACTCGCCACCAACTGAGGACTGCTGTTCTCAGCTGACTGCAGATCCTGGTTTGATGTGAAATGGCTCTTTCGGGTCTAGTCATACCCTAGGGTGACGCTCTTTTTACTCAGGTGATATGGATACCAACCTTGAAGTAATCTAACTTTTTCTGATTGTAGAAGCTACATGTTCATTGTAGAAAACTTTGAAAATTTCAACATAGTTAATCACCGATAATTCCATCACTTCATATTATAACCACTGGGTTTGTTTGTTTGTTTGGTGCTCTTTGGTTCCTCTGTATTGGTGAGATTTTTCTACTCCTGTTAACATTTTTAAATGTTTAATCCAGATTGCTAGTTAAAGCTTTCTTGCCATTAAAAAAGGTCTGAGGTGTGTGTACCTCTTATTTGGATCCGATTGTTTGCATTTCAGGCCTTTAACACTTTCTAGCAATTTCCTTTCTGGTATTTATAAATATCCTGTCAAGTTAGGTGTAGAAATTTTGGAGTCTGACCATTCTTTAGCAGGAAAATCTCAAGGTAAGTTTGAGGTCTCTGAGTGTGAGGTGTTGCTCGGCAGGACTCTGCTGGGCAGCCTCACTGACAGCGGCTGCCGGCCTTCGAGGCTGCCATCTTTGCAGACGGTGCGCTTTTTGTCCAAGGACTTCCTGAACAGCCCTCGGGAGCCTCCCCTATCCCCCCACCCCCCACCCCCCAGCATTGCTTCCACTCACTCCTGATTCGATTTAAGGCCTGCTGAAGTTTTGGTGTTTCTGGACCTGAGTGGAGAATTCCAGCCACCAGGTGTCACCTCCCACAGAGACAGCCCTTCTCTAACTACTGTGTATTTCTCCCGACAGCTATTACCGCGATTACCTGGGTAAAGAGAAAGAAATGTGTCACCGAATGTTTGCTCCTGGTGAACATGGCTCTACAGTAGGAGAAAACTAAAGGTAAGGAAAGGGCTGATGCATGAAAAGCTTCAGGATTTTGTCTAGTACAGGTCTTCCCTGTAACGGTGGGGTTATGTCCCAATAAACCCATTGGAAGGTGAAAATATCATAAGTCAACAATGCATTTAATACATCTAACCTCCCAGAACACCCTAACTTAGCCTCACTGGTCTTAACCGTGCTCAGAACGCTGACGTTAGCCTACAGTTGGGCCAAATCAGCCCAAAGAAAGCCTGGTTTTATTATATAATAGAGTGTCGACTGTCTCATGCAGTTTATTGAACACTGTACTGAAAGTTGAACCAGAGTGGTTGTCTGGGTTCAGAACGGCTGTCAGCGTGTCGGTTGTTTACCCTCGTGATTGCGGGGCCGATCAGGAGCTCTGGCTTGCTGCCCGGCATCAAGAGAGCCACTGGGACCGTATGCTGCTAGGCCGGGAAAAGATCAAAATCCAGAATTTCAAGTACCATTTCTGCTGAACGTGTATCGCTTTTGCACCATCATAAGGTGGAGAAGTCGTGAGTCAGATAATCGTAAGCCGGGGGCCGTCTGTGTGAGGAGGTGGGTTCTTCTCCTCGGCCCCCAGTGACTAATGCTGCCTACAGTGAGGAGAGAAACCCTCCTTCCTGGAGCTGATGGGCCGCTGTGGTGCAGGGGGAGGGCACGTGCTGTGGGCCTTCTCAAAGAAGATCACAGAAGTGAGGGAGGTCCCTCCAGGGCTGGAGGTTAGATTCATAGGTTTGGGAAGCCTTGAGCCTAAAATTGAAAACGGAAATGTTTCATGGTATATGTTCACCTCCCTCACAGTAGCGTGGAACGTGAAGCTGTGAGTATAGTTATTAATGCAATGGTTTATCTGGGTGTTGAAGATAATGCTTTTCTTAATCTGGTTTCTCCCCAAAACCTGAAAGCCTCCAACCTCACCTTCCATCTAACACATTGTTAAACACGATCCACATGTCGAGGGTGGGAATGGTTGGTGACTGCTAAGTTCCAAGTATTCCGAGAACTAGAGACGGAAGGTTTTCAGAGCAGCAGGGGGTGGGCACGCCCCGTCCTGCTGCACCCAGGGTTTAGCTGCTCGGGGTTGCGGTTTCCCCAGGACTACATGACATAACCCTCTTGTCTGGTTTACTGTTACTTCAGAAAACTAATGGAAACAAAATCACCTGCCTTAAACACCTGCTTAGCTGGGTAGATAGCTCTGCTCTCTTGAGAGAAGTTAAACAAGGGACAACAAGAAAACAGCTGCTGGACGGGCTCGTGATGATAAATCTCTCCTTTGTTGCCTCCTCCATCTCCCTACAAAGGAGGCTTGAGAGAAGAAGGCAGTGAAAAGGCCCATTCATCTCAGGGCTTTCGCAAGTGATCTGTACACTTTTGTCTCTGCCCTGTCAGAAACAGCCAGTCGGTATCAGACGTAACGTCGCCGTCACCACTGACCGTGACCCTGTGACCTTGGCCTTCAGGTCTTGCGGGGACATTGGCGTATTAGCAGGTCTCCTGAGCTGAGACGTGAGCCTGAGGACTTTTCTCGTTTGGCGACTGTCAGTGTCCGCCAGAAGTGGGCGCCCAGTGGCTTTCTGCCAGACGTTTTGAGCTGTGAGCTGGCATGTTCTGCCACTTAATGAAGATCTGATTCTTCCCAGGTCTGTCCTAGAAACAGACTTTGGAAAACCCAGCAGGGAAACAAGTGTCCTCTCTGTTGTCCTCACTTCCCAGCTTTCTGCATCTGGCAGACGTTTTGGAGCCGCTGATTCTTAGATGGTTTCGGTGGTATCCCTAAGTCTCGAGTTTGTCTTATCACCAGCAATGGCCACGATCGTCAGACTCCCACCGCCATTGAGGTTGTAACACGTTTTGGCCTTTGCGTCGTTGGTCTTGCTGCTCCCTTTTTTTCTGTTGTACTTGTGCCTAGTTAGTCACTTAAAATGTCTAGGTTTTTAGATTATGTCGCCAACTAGTTTTAACTAACTAGGATCATTTAAAATGTGTACTTGTCTTCCAAGATGTTAGATGCTACTGACTCGTCTCCATCTTGTCTTCAAAGATGTTAGATACTTCTGGTAGAACAAGAGTTCCCTCGATTATATTCTCTAAGCCTCTGGTGATAGACGCAGTTTTCTAAGATCAGTAGACCTCTATGTCCTTCTTACCTTTGTATTTTGCAGCATCTGGAACCATGCCTAGCATGTGATTGACACTCAGTAAATGTTAGTTGGATCAAATATGAAATAGCCCAGCCTCTTTGAAACCATACCTTCCAGGCTGACTCTTGTATTGGCTGTCAGGACTCATGTTATTGCCAGTAACAGAAACCCATTTTTAACTAGTGTTCACTAAAAAAGAGGTTTACTGAGGGGATCCTGGGGTAGCTCACAGAATCCAAGGAGATGGTGAACAGTCAGTAGTCGGGCAGGTAGAGACTGTGGGCCCCAGGGAATCAGTCTCATCTTTGCTTCATTCTCTCCTGCCCTAAGGAATGCCCAGGCATCCATTTACACAGCATTTCTATTGGAGAGGGGTATTCCTTACCCACACCTCCCTCCTCTTCCTGAACCAACTATAACTCCAGTTTGAAAAATCTTGAAGCAGGGCTCTGGCCTGGTTTGGAGGGTGTGGAGTCCCAGTTATCATATCATTTCATCCAAAAGGATTTCCCTGTGTATCTCTAAAAGATAAGGACCACTCTTGCACACTTTCTTTTATTCTCTCAACTGCTTATTTTTCTGTTCCTTTGCTTTGACTTTTTTCTTTTCCGTGTTGTAGACTTTCCACAAACGGTTGGTGTTTCTCGGTTGCTTATTCACATATAAGAATGAAACAGTAAGGAAAGTTGACCAGGAGCTCTGTCACCTGGGCAGGGCTTTTCGACTCATCCTTCTTAAGGCTGAACAGATGGGAGCTGACTGAAATGCTTTAAGATCCTTAAATACCACAGGGAGGGGCTTTGCATTGGGCACCAACTCCTATACTAGCTTCCCAGATTTTCCTTGGGTGGATTTCCCCCCCCTAAAATAGGGGGTACAAGTTCTGTATTATTTTAATTTGTATATTCTCAATTTCTAGTGAAGTTGAGCATCTTCTTGCATATTTATTGGCCCCGTATATTCTTTATGCAAATTTCCTATTGATATCCTTTGATCACTCTTAGGTCTTTTCTTCATTGTTGTGTAAGAACCCTTTTTCATGCGAAGGATGTTCACTAAATGTCACATATTTTCTTCTAGTTGTTCTGAGTACTTATATATTTACATGTATCGCTGTTTTCTGTGTGGTCTCTGGAAGTCACATTATGCTTACACTTGACCTGTGGGAGTAGCGGAGGTCTGTAATGAGTGGGCAGGAGAGCTCAGGGGTAATGGGTTTCCTAACAGTTCTTTCTGGAGTCTGAGCATCATTCCACGTCCACAGTGCTCCGTAATGTCCATAAGCCCATTTAATCTTCCCAACATTTTTCTGAGGGAGAAATTATCTCCGTTTTACAGATTGGGGAAGGAATAAAGCTCAGAGAATTAGACCCTTTCCCTGTTTGCGTGTGTGTAAACGACTGTGACCATTTTCATTTGATTTGAAATGTAACCCCCAGGTGATACCTGAGGCTTTGAATATATTCAGCTTCTTTCTTCAGCTGGAGCATTTTCACTGGTTGCTCAGGGATTTTTTATTCCTTTCTTAGGTGTTTAGGAATTTCCTCCCTCTTCTCTGCTTTTCCATACTTAAGAGAAGCTGAAGCCTTTGGGCTATCGAATTAAGAGGACTGAGCCGTGTTGCTTGGCCAGCCTCAGGGAAAGAGTATCCTAACGGACTTCATAAAAAGTGTTTTCTGGGAAGTCAAAGCAGCCCCCAGGAGGCTCAGGTAGAAATAAAGGCCGAGCTGTGGAGAGTCCATTCCTGTAGTTGATGAGATTCTGGGATTCGTTTAGTCCTGGTTCAGAATGTTGGCCAGAGTGAGCCCCGGAGCAGCAAGCCCCACAGAGCTCCGTGCCGAGGCTCGAGGGGTCCTCTGGGGTCAGGGGTTCCCTTGTTCCAAAATAGCCTTCCTGTGTCCGGCCCGCACCAGTCAGTTGCCCGGAAACCCTAGGAGCAGAGCATCATCCCTCACGGTATGTGACCAGATCCAGACGGAGAATCTGTTTGATCCCATTCTTCCCAAAGGGATTAAGGAGAAACTCTCAAACCTGCTGTTGAGGCTATAAAGATATTTCATGCCTCCAGTTAGACTCGTCTGAATCCTGAACAAATAATAACTTGCTTAAGTGTATTTTTATGATTTTATATATTAATTCTGACTGACTTTCCCTGCATCTCCACTTTTTTTTCTCCTCCAAATGGAGATGTATTTTCTCAAGAGTAACAGGGCCAGGCAGGCATCCTCTTGTTCTCAGATGAGGGCCGTGCTGTTTTCCAGGCAAACTGTTAGACACAGTCTCTTGATCTTTAGGAAATCTGTGAAATGCCTTTTCTCCCAGCTCAGGGGTGTCATTGAAGTCACCCCTTTGTTGTGTGACTATAAATAACTCCACTTAGGTTGGCACCTCTTCATTTTACCCCTTGCTGGGAAACGTTTCCGCTCGTAGAGCTTCTTTGGCCCGTTCACCTCTCTGCAGCCTCTCCTGGCAGCTGTTAACAGGCCCCAAACCTGCTGCCTACTGAGATTTACTTCTGTGCTCTTAGCAGGTGAGGTATCAATGAGGGCTAATTACATGTCAGGCGATAACTAGGTTCCTTTCTCTAATCTTCAAATCAGTGATTACTGAAGTGCCATTACCTTTCCTTATGGGGCTGAAAAACGGGAACTTTGGATTCTCAGTCTCAGTTTGCTTTCTGTGACATCAGCCAAGTCATCTAACCCCTCTGGGCTTCAGTCTTGTCACCTGTAGGATGAAGCGATTAGATCTTTAAGGTCACCCTGTACCTCTTTCTCCTGTCAGATGTTGGCTCAGTTGTTTTTAATTTTTTGGACTCAT
The DNA here is from genome assembly GCF_937001465.1 of Orcinus orca. Lineage (NCBI taxonomy): Eukaryota > Metazoa > Chordata > Mammalia > Artiodactyla > Delphinidae > Orcinus > Orcinus orca. The sequence continues at coordinate 78,878,062 of NC_064574.1, read as the reverse complement.
AATTACCTAATTATGAATAAGCCTTGTCTCCAGGCCTATGTAAGCCAGACCCTGATTTAGGTAAATAAGGGTACAGGCAAATAGTGGAAGAAGTGAGCCTGAGTAATGAGGAATTAACATGTAGTAAGCCTCTTAGTGCCTTGAGACACTTGAGGCAGAGGATGGGGAGTCTTAGTTTGGTTCTCCTGACTGCCCTTTGAGGGCCCGGACAGAGCATCCCAGACCCAGGGTGAAGCCGGGATGAACGGGGATGAGCCTCAGAGTCTCAAGAACCCAGAGAAGGGTTTTCAGATCTGTTAGACAAAGGGAATGAGCACAGATCATCTGTAGCACAGAGGACAAGGGTGTGTCCACAGGGATGTGGTCTGCATCATCCACACCGTGGTCACTGGCACAGTCTGAACAGAAAAGGCTGAGAGACAGATGCGGGCCTTGGCTCTTTAATTCTTTTTGGCATCCCGACACATCACAGGGCTTGGTGATAATGATGATGATGATGATTTTTGGTGAGCTGCATGTGATAGCCATGAGTGTAAGAAAATTCCTCTGCGCTAGTTTCCTACCGTGGCTGTAACAAATGGCCTGGAGAGGCTGCTTGCATCCCTTGGCTAGCGGTCCCTTCCTCCATCTTCAAAGCCGGTAGCATAGCACCTGCAAACTACCATACCCTCCTGCCCTGGTCAGCATCTCTCTCTCTCTCAGTCCCTCCCTCCCCTCTGCTTCTGTAGTCATGTTTTCTTCTCTGACTTTGACCTTCCCGTCTCCCTCAGAATCCTTCTGAATGCATCGGGCCCACCCAAATGATCCAGGCTACTCTCCCATCTCAAGATCTTTAATTTAATCACAAACTCCCTTTTGCCACATATGGTGACATAGTCACAGGTTCTGTGAATTAAGAGGTAGACACCTTTGGGGGGCGGCCATTATTCTATCATACCCTCTATGTATCACCACATACTGGGAGCCACAGATCTCTTTAAAGATAACTCAGAACCATACATCCTAAGTGTTCTCCACTTAGTCCCAAATACGATAATCGTAACAGCCTTCCTTGGAACATTTCCTCTCTTGCGGTCATCCCACTGGTGGCTGGGGGAATAATGGTATAAGGGGAAAGGACCAGAACCAGGAGACAGTCACAGCCAACCTCTCAGCCAGCAGATGAGGGCCTGAGTGTGGAGTGGGGAGCGGGGTGCAGAGAGGGGCTCTGAGGTGGCAGAATCACATGGTCTGGTGTTGGGGCGAGGGAAAGAATCAAGAATGATCTCCAGGTTTTCAGCTTTGATAGCCGGGTCCCTGGAGGCATTAACAGCTGAAGGAGGCGTGGGGCAGGTATTCTTTTTGTGGCTTGAGAAACTTGAGGTACCTGTAGGACGTCCAGGTGAAGGTAGCCGGCAGGAAGTTGACTGAGTGTGGGGGTCAGAGAGGAGGTCTGGCTGGAGAGCACGTGGCAGCCACGAGTATATGCAGGGTGCTAAAGTCCAGGAATGTGAGGAAGTCACCCAGCAGGAGGTGTAGAGAGGGGAAGGCCGTGGGCCAAGGAGGGACCCTGGGAGCACCAACATGGAACTGAGAAGAGAGGCTGGGAGCCAGGAGGACGAGTGGGAGGTTTAGCTGGGAGTCTGAACCAGAGAAGAGAGCAGGTGGATGGGAGTTAGAAACATGTTGAATAATGTAAACCTGGTTTTGAAACAAGGGTGGCAGTTGGGTGGCACTTCTGACCCCTCTTTGACCTTGTCTTCTGTTGTCTTCACCATGGCACTGTGGCACCTGATGGCTGTGAACTCTGACAGTTGTCATCAGAGGAAGTGTGCTGTGAGTCCTAGGCCACCCGCAAGTCAGGGCAGAGGCCTGGGGGTGCTCTCTGGTTCAGTTTAAAGCTAAAAAGTGTGGGCTTCGGGGGACCACTCAGAGAGCCTGATGTGTGTTCCCAGCAGGGAGGGGACACACAGTGACTCCGGCCTCACGCCAGTGGTGAGAAGTAGAGAGGCGTAGCCGGCTGGGGGTGGGGAGGGCACCAGGGAGGCTGAGGGGACTGCAGCAGGGAGAGTCAGTGTGGAGCAGACCCTAGGCCAGGGCCAAGGCGGGGACAGGCAGAAGAAGGTGGGCGCAGCAGCGAGGGCTGGCTTTGAAAGGTTGCCAGGCACAGTGGCGGGAGGAGGAAGGGCAGGATGGAGAACCAGACAAGCCAGAGGACACAGCCAGCTGGTGAGGTGGCCAGCACATCACATCACAGACTGTGTGAGTGGGCTCAGGCTCCTTGTAAAATTATTTTCCCCCAGTTGGATGTTTGAGATACCCAGACTAGGTTATTCCGATTAAGTAATGTGTTTTGAGAAAGAGAACTAGTTAAATGGCCTCAGGGAGAGCCTAGGAATCTTCACCTTAATGTGCAGCATTTGTGCATTTTCTGGGATTTGAAGTGGGATCCATGGCTCTCACCAGTTTTTTTGTTTGTTTTGTTTGCTTTTTTTTTGGCTGCGCTGGGTCTTTGTTGCTGTGTGCGGGCTTTCTCTAGTTGCGGCGAGCGGGGGCTACTCTTCGTTGTGGTGCACGGGCTTCTCACTGCAGTGGCTTCTCTTGTTGCGAAGCACGGGCTCTAGAGCGCACGGGTTTCAGTAGTTGTGGCACGTGGGCTCAGTAGTGGTGGCTCGCGGGCTCTAGAGCGCAGGCTCAGTAGTTGCAGCGCACGGGCTTAGTTGCTCTGCGGCATGTGGGATCTTCCCTGACCAGGGATTGAACCCGTGTCCCTTGCGTTGGCAGGTGGATTCTTAACCACTGTGCCACCAGGGAAATCCTCTCACCAGTTTTTTCAAAGGGCTGTATGACCCATAAAAGGTGAAGACCGACTATTCTAGAGGTTTCTCACAGATGCTGTTCGTGTCTGCTTGCTCACTCTGGTTCACTGTTGCAGGCCTGGAGGGAAGGGCTCTAGGCCAGGGCTGCGGATGGGCAGGGCTGGTGCGGACACCGTGGGAACTCCGCTTACCCTGCCCTGATCCTTGGCTCTTTGTCCTCGGGTTTCAAACATAAACATCCCAGGCTCTGCAGCCTCCGGCTCCTGGTTCCAGGATTACATCACTTCTCCATCTTCTCTGTTACATTTTCACACTCTTCTTTGATTACTGCCCATTATTTTGTGCCACTGTTGTGGACACCTATCATATCATTGCTTGAGTTTCTGTTTCACAGTGACTGTGCCTTTTCCCCAGGCCTGGGCTGCACTCTCTTCAGAAGCGGCTTGTTTAGTATTAATGTATTCAGCTGGAGTCTGCCCTGCTGGACCTTTGTCTGTGTTCTCTGCCTGAGTCTGACTTCCTTTGTTTTGAGGGTCTCCTGGCTGAGCTCTCCTTGAGCCCTGGGCACACGATGGCTTTTCTCTCCGCCTTCTGCACCTCAGTGTGCAATGAGTATTGGATTTTCAAAATGAAATTTGAACTTTTCTGTTTTGATGCATTTTCATTTATGCTAAAGTGTTTCTTTTTATCGGTTTCAATTTGAAAATTCAGCTGACTGAACCTCATAAAATCCCAGCGTCTGATCTTGGAGGCTCTCCCTACCCACCTGCATTCCCGGGCACATGTTTGTGCTCAGTGAATATTGAATACAGGGTTTATTTCTACAGTCATTTCATGGGGCACAGACTAGATTGAGTTTTCTTTTTCATTGATGATTATTAAACTTTTTATTATGGACATTTTCAAACCTATGCAGGTTTAGAAAGAACAGCATGACAGTCTGAGTTATCAGCATTCTGCTGTTCTGTTTCCTCTACCACACCCCACGCCATAACTTTTTGTCATATTTTAATTTAAATTATAAAAATGCTACCTGCTTATAGTTTTAACCCAAAGAGCGGAGAATAAAACCTCCCAGTCCCCAAACCTACTCCCTAGAGGCAACCACTGATGTTTCATATGTGTCCCTCCCTAAAGGTTTTTATGAATATTCAAGATTGTGGGTGTCGGGCTTCCCTGGTGGCACAGTGGTTGAGAGTCTGCCTGCCGATGCAGGGGACACAGTCTGCCTGCCGATGCAGGGGACACAGGGGACCAGGGGACCTGGTCCGGGAGGATCCCACATGCCGCGGAGCGGCTGGGCCCATGAGCCATGGCCGCTGAGCCTGTGCGTCCGGAGCCTGTGCTCCACAGCAGGAGAGGCCACAACAGTGAGAGGCCCGCGTACCGCAAAAAAAAAAAAAAAAAAAAGGGTTGTGGGTGTCAATGTAATCTTCCCCACAAATAGAATTATACATCTTGTACCATAATGCAATTTGGATGTTTTCTAGGTTAGCGCACAAAGAACTACCTCATTAAAAAAAAAAGACCCAGTAGCATTCCATCCTAGGAAAGAATCATCATATTCTTAACAGTGATTGATAGATAGATGGATGGATAGGTAGATAGACAGGAGATGACATCGTTATCCCCACACCTGAGTTTTCTATGGTATTTATTTAAATGTCGTGTCACTGGGTGGTAGCATGTATATCTTCAGCTGAACTAGGAATCACTAAATTGACCTCTCAAGTGTTTATACCACTTTACATGCCCTTTGGTAGTGTCTGAGATTCCATTCCATAGCTTTGCCATCATTTGTATTGTTAAATGTCTTAATCTTTGCCAGTTTGGCGCATCCAAAATGGGATCTTGTTATCAGAATTGGCATGTCCCTGATCAGGCATCTTTTCACATGTTTACAGTCACATGTCCTTTCTATAAATTGCCTGTTTCTCTGTAACCAAACACCTTTCTGAATTTTTCATTTTGATAGTTATTAAAATGTCAGTTGCTTCCCTGGATACTCTAGGCATATGATCATCATATACAAGTAATGGTAACTTTGTTTTCTCCTTCTCACCTTCTCTTATTTTATTCAGAGCCCATCTCACCATGTGGGCTGAGTGCTTCCAGAACAGTGTTAGATGGTGGTGACGGCTCAGCACCGCATCTTTCGTGACCATAGTGGGTGACCTGTTGCTGCTACACTGCTCAGCATGATGCGGACTTTCAGTTGAGATATATTCTTCTTTTTACCATGTTAAGGAAATGTTTTTATACTAAAGGCTTCTGTCAGGAAAGATTGTTATCAAATGCCTTCCTGTCACAAAGATAAGCTTTTTTTACCCTTTGACTTCTTATTATGGTTTATAATATTGAATCTTAGCGGCAGGGATAGAAATACTGTGTGTTTTTTTTTTTTTTTTTGGCTGCATCAGGTCTTCGTTGCTGTGCACGGGCTTTCTCTAGTTGCGGCGAGCGGGGGCTACTCTTCGTTGTGGTGAGCGGGCTTCTCATTGCGGCGGCTTCTCTTATTGTGAAGCACAGGCTCTTGGCATGTGGACTTCAGTTGTTGCAGCACGCAGGCTCAGTAGTTGCGGCACGCAGACCCTAGAGTGAGTGGGCTTCAGTAGTTGTGGTGCACGGGCTTAGTTGCTCCGCAGCATGTGGGATCTTCCAGGACCAGGGATCGAACCCATGTTCCCTGCATTGGCAGGCGGATTCTTAACCACTGCGCCACCAGGGGAGTCCAGAAATATTGTGCAATTTTAATGGGTTGCTTTGCGAGAGCAGCAGAGTTCCTCTAACACAAAAGAACATGTTCCTTCCCTAAGCAAATGCATACATAGGACATTCTGTAATGAAAGACTTTTAAACTCAGTAGGAGAATTTGAGGCAAAAGGAAACTAAATTTGTTCTTCACAGGTTAACAGGAGTTCTCTGTTTTCCTCAGGCTGCTTGATGCTCAAGAGGGAGGAGTCTGGGGGGACCGAGGACTTGGAGAAAAAAGCAAAAGGAGAGCCCAAGAGCTCCAGGAGGAGGGGCAGAGGGAACCTGAGCGAGACCACGTTGATAGCCTGGGGCTCCCAGCTGGGCGGGCAGAGGCAATAGGCTCTTCCCAGATTCGAGTGCTTAGGATATTGGTACTTCTGTTTCTGTTGAAAGGATTTCAGGAAGTGAGGATACCTGTGGGAAGGGCCTCATTATACCTTTTTGATGTTTTAATGTGTTTCGTTGATCACTAGTAAAGTTCAGCATCTCATTTATCTGCATTTCCACTACTTAACTTAGAAGTAATGTCTTGTTTCCGTCTAATAGTTTTACTTATTATGTTTAAATCTTTATGATATCAGCAGTTTATTTACATCCTTAATTTGAAGTAGGGATCTAACTTTATTTATTTGTTTTTCCATTTTTAAAGCCTTTATTGAATTTGTTACAATATTGCTGCTGTTTTATGTTTTGGCTTTTTGGCCCCGAGGCATGTGGGATCTTAGCTCCCCAACCAGGGATCGAACCCGCACCCCCTGCATTGGAAGGCGAAGTCCTAACCACTGGACTGCTAGGGAAGTCCCTCTAACTTTATTTTTAATCAAATGTCTAAACAGTTGTACCCAAACCTTCTGCTTATTGACTTAAAATACCATTTGTAATACCCTGATCAAAGAGTTTAAACCTATATAGGGTAAATTCATTCTTCACATTAATGCTAGAACGAGTCTGTATGTTTATATAACGAAGTTGGCATATAGTAGTGGAATTAGTCAGTGGTCCCATGGGCCTCCCTCTCTCCTTACTGATTCTGTGGCTGGAGCTCTGTCTTGGTTCATCAGTAGGTTCTGGGCCTGAGCACTACAACTACTGTTGGAACTCAAGCTGGACAGCAGTTCCAGGTGATTAGAGGGCATGTCAGGTTGGTTTTGGCCCCAAGGCTGGACATTTCTCAGTGTGATTGCATCACAGATCATCACAAGACCCCATTGTTTCTCCATGACTTTGCGTGGGGTTGGACAGGAAAGTGCGTCTGCTGTGTCTGCCCTCCTGCATCCGGTGTGGCCGGGGCCCCATCTAGCTGCTCTGGCTCTGCCCCATCCCCTCCTCTCCTGGATGCTGACAGCACAGCAGATGCCTCCACCTCAGCGGCTGGGGTGGCCTTCCTTCTAGGCGAGCACGTGAGTGGACTGTCAGCTGGAGCCCACGGTGGCCCTCTCCAGTGTGCTGGTCTTACAATAGTTGGACTTGTTGGCAGTGTGGGTTTGCAGAGGAATAAATGGGAAATGAGTGGGGAGTGAGGTGCTGCAAAATGAAGAGTGAAGCTGCCAGCTTTCGAGTGCCTGGACTAGGAAACGGGCACCACGTCACGACCTCACCTTGGCCTGTCGGGCAGGGCAGTGTAAGCACTGGCCCAGGCCAAGGGGCTGCTCTTCCTGCCATGGTTCTTAAGCCCCGCAGTGTCTTCCACGGAGCAGCCAGAATCATCTTTTTTCAAAGTCATTTCTCTGTTCAGAAGCTCCAGTGACTCACCTTTTAATGCCTCTGTGGCCCCTGTGACGGGGCCCCTTCCCGTCTTTCTTCCCTGCGTTCACTCCACCCTGGCCACACTGGCTTCCTGGTGCCTCTGACACACTCCAGTCGTGTTCTTGACTCTGGGCCTTTGCATCGACGTTCCTCCAACCTGGAAAGCCCTTCTGACTGTTCAGAGCTCTGTCTACTTAAATGACCCCCGCTCAGAGATCTCTCGGGTTACTTTATGTTAAACAACAACCTGCATCATTCTGCATCCCAATAGCCTGCCGATTTTTCTTCACAGCAGTTATGTGCTTTGGTTTATTCATCTCTTTA